>NW_026782300.1:0-1200000 GCF_031769215.1 Ylistrum balloti
ACAGTTGGAAACATTGTAGATTGTCCATCGCATCCATCAGAAGTTCCTCACTTACCATAAAGTTGAACATCTTAAGTGGTTTTTACCTATAAGACTAAGACCAGAATGTTGATATTTATTCCAACAAAGTTGATTCTTATGTAGGCAACACTTAACTGTACTTTAGAAACTTTGACAAACGCCAAAACAATCCAGTGCAAATACTTTAGTTCAATTTAACATATGAAACGATAGGATTTGATAGTGAAACAAGTGTGAATACTTATTGTTTTTCTCGTGTTAATTACCAATCAGAAAACAGTAACTACACACTGATGTCTTAGCAAAACGCAATGAGCCCAGTTTTTAAAAAAAATATTTGACATATTTAATTGGAGTGTATTCTGAAGTGTTGACTGCTCAATCAACCGAGACAGGTCGAGCCATATGATACTGTAAGACGATGATACTATATATTCTCAATTGCATAGATTATATAATTGTAAGATTTGTTTTTCATGCAGATTATCTTGGGACTATTTTACATACAATTGTACATTGGACTCATTAATACTGTTTCATACAATTAGATATACATCATTACCCACTAAATGTAAACATAAACAAGACACGTATATACATGTGTCTAGTAATCATTTCTCTAGTTAGCATTTATCTAGTAATCATTTCTCTAGTTAGCATTTATCTAGTAATCATTTCTCTAGTTAGCATTTATCTAGTAATCATTTATCTAGTTAGCATTTATCTAGTAATCATTTCTCTAGTTAGCATTTATCTAGTAATCATTTCTCTAGTTAGCATTTATCTAGTAATCATTTATCTAGTTAGCATTTATCTAGTAATCATTTCTCTAGTTAGCATTTATCTAGTAATCATTTCTCTAGTTAGCATTTATCTAGTTATCATTTATCTAGTTATCATTTATCTAGTAATCATTTCTCTAGTTAGCATTTATCTAGTAATCATTTCTCTAGTTAATCATTTATCTAGTTAGCATTTATCTAGTAATCATTTCTCTAGTTAGCATTTATCTAGTAATCATTTATCTAGTAATCATTTCTCTAGTTAGCATTTATCTAGTTAGCATTTATCTAGTAATCATTTATCTAGTTAGCATTTATCTAGTAATCATTTCTCTAGTTAGCATTTATCTAGTTAGAATTTATCTAGTTATCATTTATCTAGTAATCATTTATCTAGTTAGCATTTATCTAGTAATCATTTCTCTAGTTAGCATTTATCTAGTAATCATTTCTCTAGTTAGCATTTATCTAGTTATCATTTATCTAGTTATCATTTATCTAGTAATCATTTCTCTAGTTAGCATTTATCTAGTAATCATTTCTCTAGTTAACATTTATCTAGTAATCATTTATCTAGTTAGCATTTATCTAGTAATCATTTCTCTAGTTAGCATTTATCTAGTAATCATTTCTCTAGTTAGCATTTATCTAGTAATCATTTATCTAGTAATCATTTCTCTAGTTAGCATTTATCTAGTTAGCATTTATCTAGTAATCATTTATCTAGTTAGCATTTATCTAGTAATCATTTCTCTAGTTAGCATTTATCTAGTTATAATTTATCTAGTTATCATTTATCTAGTTAGTTATCTAGTAATTTATCTAGTTAGCATTTATCTAGTTATCATTTATCTAGTTAGCATTTATCTAGTTATCATCTATCTAGTAATCATTTAGCTAGTTATTTATCTAGTTAGCATTTATCTAGTAATCATTTCTCTAGTTAGCATTTATCTAGTTAGCATTTATCTAGTTAGAATTTATCTAGCAAGCATTTATCTAGTTAGAATTTATCTAGTTATCATTTCGTTGATGAAGAGTAATCACAAATTCAACAAAAGACTTGCGAAAAAATGATACATACTTAAACTTAATTAGAGGGAACTTACCTGACATTCTATCGACTTTTATATATCGCCTTGTAGTCCACAAGCTTCAGAACACCGCCGCTATAAAACTCGATGAAAATAAACGACCTGTGTCTAAGCCGGCATGCAAACTTTAATTGCAGAAAAAAAATCGTCATTTTCACATACATATTGCACAGATTTGTTCTTTATCTACAAGATTTTCAAACAAGACATGCTATGCTTTCTGGGGTGTGTTAGTGATGAAGATCCCTTGGAACTATACGCCCGAACACGGATGCGTCCTGGCAATTACATAATACGTTGCAAAAATTGGTCAACCATCTTCTTTAAAGCTCTGTTTCATACTGCTCAATATCAAATGCAGTACATTTGAATGCAGACTCAATTAAATAAATAGGAAATTATCACAGCATTTCAAATTTATTTATTTACTTATTTTTATTTTAGGCATAGAGCGGATATTGGGTGGAGGAAGCGCATACTCACATCCACAAATTCGCCCACCTATGATAACGACTAAGGTTTTGGAGGCTGCGGGACTCGATCTTCCTGAAGGTACATTTACTGATGAATTGATGTTTACAAGCTGGGAGACCTGAAGTTGGATCCCAGTTCCGCTTTTCTTAAACGGAAATGGGGTCTGGTTCCCAATTCCACATTTTTTAGACAGAAATAGGGTCTGGTTCCCAGTTCCGCTTTTCTTAAACACGTGTCTCATATATATCTATGAATTTATATGAAAAAAAATACAGTAACAAAATCTTAACAAAAATATAACAAAATGATTAAAAAATAAATGTCATAGCAATGATGTATATTTTAACGATCATTAAAGTCCATCATAATTCTTGTCACAACAGGAGTGGCCATTTTCCAGACGACATTCGCAGGTGGTATACATTATGGCGTTTTCTGTACCAAAACAATCATCGCCCGGGGAACGAAATTCGGACCTTTCAAGGGAAGAACCGTCAACATGAGCGAGATCAAGACAAATGACGACAATTCATATATGTGGGAGGTATGTATTGAAATTCTTATATCGTCATAATATATGTTACAAAAATCTTCTTAATTAGAAAAAAACAAAAAAATTCCGCGATAAAAATTTATATTTCACTGGAGTATGTTACCTAAATTACCTTCTTATAATTATATGTAATATTTATGAGTGGTCGAAAGGAATTACAAAAATGTACTTCATTATAATGGAGAATATATGAAATACGTAAAAATCTACATAACATAATTTCCATGTACCTGGAATCTTTCCACTCTACGACAGAACGGTCAGTGTACCACACACTTCAGAATTACAATCATTCTGGAAGAAAAGCGTGTGCATTTTTGTAAATTATAACAAGAAAATCACTAAGGGGCGATAGCTGATGTTAGAAATATTTATTAGTAAATTTGTATAACAAGAATATGATTAAGGAGTAAATGACGTAACAATAGTTATATATAGAAAATAAACCTTATGCCACAAATTGAAACCGCGGAGTCCAGTTATTGTTTTTGAGAAAAAAAAGGAAGAGTTGAATTTTAGTAAATAATTTACAGGCGTGACTGATGTCCTTGAATAAATTCGGTTTGAAGCAATTATTTGCTTTAGTGTACAATCAATATTAAAATGATAGGCTACGTTCTAACATCATAATTTTATTGATCAGCAAATAAGTGTTATTCTATAAGATAACTAGGAAGATGTTTCACATCATTCTCAGTGTTTTATTGTTTTAAATTTTATGAAACCACAATCCACTTCTACTCAACTGTTTTATTTTGTACTCTTTTAATTTAAAAGCATAATATACTTACACTGAACTGTTTTAGTTTTCTCTTTTGATACGAAAGTATAAATAGACGTAATATATTAACACTCAAATGTTTTATTTTGTAGTCTTTTGAATATACAATGTATTGCGCTAAAATGTTTTGTATCTTTATTCTTATATGAAGGCATAAGGTAATTAAACTCAGCTGTTTTATATTTTAACTCGTTTTATATGAAGGCATAATATAATTAAACTCAGCAGTTTTATATTTTAACTCGTTTTACATGAAGGCATTATATGATTACACTCAGCTGTTTTGTAAATTTAACTAATAATATAAAAAATCAGAATATGATAACTGTCTTTTTTCATCATTATATAATAGAAACATGCTCTAAGTATACTAAAATGTTTTATTTTTGTGCTCTATTAATATGAAAACCTACTATAATCACTCTTCTAATATTAAAACCTACTATAAATACTCAAAATAAAGACTGCCTTTCTACAAAATATGAAGGTGGTAAAACATACTGATGAATATTTCTGCTCTTACCTGTGTTTATGGTAAACATACTGATGGGTATTTGAACTCTTACCACGTGTTTGGGGTAAAACATACTGATGAATATTTCTACTCTTACCCGTGTTTATGGTAAAACATACTGATGAGTATTTGAACTTTTACCCGTGTTTGTGGTAAAACATACTGATGAGTATTTGAACTTTTACCCGTGTTTGTGATAAAACATACTGATGAGTATTTGAACTTTTAACCGTGTTTGTAGTAAAACATACTGATGAGTATTTGAACTTTTACCCGTGTTTGTGGTAAAACATACTGATGAGTATTTGAACTTTTACCCGTGTTTGTGATAAAACATACTGATGAGTATTTGAACTTTTACCCGTGTTTGTGATAAAACATACTGATGAGTATTTGAACATTTACCCGTGTTTGTAGTAAAACATACTGATGAGTATTTGAACTTTTACCCGTGTTTATGGTAAAACATACTGATGAGTATTTGAACTTTTAACCGTGTTTGTGGTAAAACATACTGATGAGTATTTGAACTTTTACCCGTGTTTATGGTAAAACATACTGATGAGTATTTGAACTTTTACCCGTGTTTGTGATAAAACATACTGATGAGTATTTGAACTTTTAACCGTGTTTGTGGTAAAACATACTGATGAGTATTTGAACTTTTACCCGTGTTTGTGTTAAAACATACTGATGAGTATTTGAACTTTTACCCGTGTTTGTGGTAAAACAACACAAAAAACAAAAGGTGAATTTCAGCATTGTACGAATAGTGTGGAAGTCATTCGCTTGTCTGTTTGAAGAAAAAATATCTACACACAGTCAATTACGCTTAAATTATTTGATTAAACTCGAAATATCATTCAAATAATTTTGGGTAGATGTCATATCTATCTATATGTTATTTACATATATCCCCGTGCATATTTGCTGCACTTGATGATGCCGGTGTTTTTTCCATGTTAGCGGGTATTTGTTAAACTGTATGCCTCACACGACTAATAACATTCTCAAGCATTTTCGAGTTGTAAACCTGAGTAATTAAGGGGGTTGACAACCACATGGAGGATACAAGAGCTGTGTTATACAGGGACAGTTTAGAATTCTACCCGTCACAAAGGGAAACAACCTTGAGATTTAAGTCAATAAATCACGTGTGAGTTTTCATGTAAACACACAGAGAGCTAATTTCTAGCCATGTCAAGGGTATACTTTCGTTTTCTGGTCATCATATTTGACAAACTTTTTCACCATTCTTACATCTTGATACTGTTCAATTTCATCTAGAATAAAACTTAATATCAATTTAATGAATCATTAGATGCATGATAGTAGAATCAATATCAACAAAAACAAGAAAAATATGTGTTGTATAGTTAATTTCACGTGTCTGAAATTTTTGTTAAGCTTACCAAAAATCCGAAAAGGGGAAGAATGATCTTCATATATATATTAATTGTCAGTCAAAACCATCAGGAGTGTTGGCATTTTAAGTTGTAGGACCCTTCTTTAATTTGCAAGGAGGACGGAATCTAAAATAGTGCTTCTTTTGTTTGTTAATGAGATCACCCTATCTGCCAGTGCTGTCAATCTCGTCGAGTTGATTGTTACATGTGACAAATTATATTGACAGTGTTGTTGAAGTTGTTTGCTAACACACGTGTTCAAATACTATGTTCTGACATGGTTATAGGCATTGAACATCTTTAATCAGTTGATGATTAGTCTGAATGGACACTTACCATACCTCTGTCAATATCGGGAGGCTTTCTTATCATACCGTCAATCGGTCATTCTCTATTAACTATAAGGATCTTTTGTCATTATATGCCACAGTTCAATAACTTGATGGCCATATTGAGGAATTTGATTTAAAATCCCAAAGAGGAAAATGAATTAGAAAATATGCTTAATGACTCACGATGCGAACTTTGATTCGTTCTGACGGTTTTTTGACAATGAAAGGAAATATCTTAGGAATAATTATTTTGATGAATGACCTTTCAGATTAAAACACTTGCTTCTGGAGTCGATATTACATGTCTTCTCATTCCATAATCTTAGTATCATTTAATATTCTTATCTTTATCAAAAATTTTCAATTGTATTGGACTCATAACTTTACAAAAGCATTTGGTTGGGGTTTCGACTTCTCAATGGTGTTGCACCGTTCAAGGTTTCAATATTTGTTTCTCCTACTCGAAAATAAAGATATTTTTAATATATATTTGAAGGCCGAATATACCTTTAAAATATAAACCAGAAAAAGCACCCCGTAATAATTTTTTTAGTCTATTGTGAAATAAAATGATATAGAATTAGACTTATCTTATTTTTGGAAACATTATTATACCAAAGAAATTTCGATCTTTTTAATTTCTAAGATATATTTTTCATGCTCATTTTGCCCTAGCTATCCAATTTTGCTATGAAAATCTCACTTTCTCCTCTTCTTTTCGTTAACTTAAAGATTTTTCAAGAAGGTAAGCTCAGTCATTTCGTGGACGGCCGTGGCAGTACTGGAAACTGGATGTCCTTCGTCAACTGTGCTCGGTATGCACAGGAACAAAACCTTATTGCTATCCAAATCGAGGGAGAGATTTACTACGAAGTGTGTAAGGATATTCCCCAAGGGACAGAACTTTTGGTATGGTATGGGGACTGCTATCTACAGTTCATGGGAGTACCTGTGTCCCTGAAGGAAATGGCAGATGGAGAGGGAAATCAGGAAAGTGAATGTAAGTAGAAGATAGAAAGCATCACCACTTTTAAAGTAGATTGAATCGTCGATTTAACTCTTGGGACACTTTTTCTTTTAACTCCATTTATCAAGAAATGTAAAAAACATCTATCAGACTCGAAAACAACAACTAAGATCTAAGTGAAAATAATTTGTTTAGTGGAAACAAACAAGTAAAATTTATCATGTCAAGTTGTAATGACTTTAACCCTCTCGTTTCTACAGCGTCAGAGGGTTATCAATGTGAGCGATGTGGGAAAGTGTTCGCCTACAAATATTATAGAGACAAACATCTGAAGTATACAAGATGTGTCGATCAAGGAAACAGGAAATTTCCGTGTCATCTTTGTAGCAGGTAATACATGCTTAGTCCAATTAGTATATCCGAGTGTCGTTCATTGTTTGATTAAAGGTTCCTCAATCGAATTCATTCGACCATTTGAAAATTATTTCATTCATTATCTACACGTCTTGTAATGGAATACATTGCTTAATGTAATTGCAAAAAATATCAAAATACCATTTGCAATTTCATAACTTTAATGTCAACGATATATTACAAATCACAATATGTTCTGTACTAAATTAAAATATAATTTTCATAATGGCCACACTTTTCGTCGTTCGATGGCCGATAGAGAGGCAGAGAAAGGTATCACTGAAGCTGTTATCGTTACAGAGTTTTACATACTATTGTAACAACCAGAAAACTGACAAGTTTCGATCACACAGGTCCAAACGTACCCTTAGTAACGAAACTAATTATCGATGTGGCGTTTTACCATCAAGACCAAAGACTTTCTGTTTTTGTCGTCTCAATAGTATTAACAAGTCGGTAAACTTTCCTAAGTAAGTTACGTGTCCGCGTCTGGTGTTGTTGCCGGGCGCTAATCCTGTTACGTCACGTCTTCTTTCCTCAATTGGATTGTTACATGGCTCCGCCACTCAAAGGCATACACAACGGGGACAGCTCATGAACCCAAGTCATCTATTTATGAAAAACTTGAAATCCAGGAGAGAGGGTTTCTCACAAAAACACATCTTTTGGGATGTAGCTTGTGCCTCCCTTCCAGCCCCTTTGCTAGTCCATGCGGGTATCTATACGAATCTTTCTTTTCGGCTCTCTGGTCTCATTGTGACGAGAACTTTATTTTTTCTGCAAAGGGCAAAGAATTTCCCTTCCACAAGGCGCCAAGGAGGTGATAGGGGTAGCTCGACGTTGTATGTGTATTAATCATGTTATATGAGTGTTTACGTTACGAAACTAACGACCCATCCATCGATTAATAATATAACTGTGAATATTAACACAATTACAGCCCGGTTGTGTATGAGTGAAATCTCCAAAACACTTCGTGTCTATCGCCAGGAGTATAATATGATAAAATAGTTGCTTTCGTACACATAATCAGCTGACGATTTTAAACATTATGTGATATAAAATGTTCACGGAGGACATTTGGAATGTGTTTTGTTAAAAGTATAATGCATTAATCGCCTGTATGCTTCAATGTTTTGATTAAGATCTACTGATAACACAATGATATAATACGTTGATAGCCCTTAAGGAGACAATAGTTCTTATTCAAAGTTGTAGTTTTGTGGGTAATTATCCTTCATCCAAACGTAATCGAGATGTAACACGGCATTTGATTGGGTAGTCAGTGGGCATAATTTGCGAAATTATTACACCGATAGTCGTCACCTATTGCGACTGTTCATGACGATTTTGAAAACTGCACTACTGAACAATACTTAGAATTTATTGCCAAAACTATTTAAAACATATTACAATTGTAATACTGCTAGCTTGCCATAACGTTATCATCCAATAAAACGTAAATATCAAAACCTTTGTATTTGTAATATTTTCCAGCTGTGTTTACATTGATGTCAATCCTTTAAATAATTTTTATAGTTAATTTTGTTTTGAATTATATCTTTTATAACACATATAAATTGAAACATTATACGACTGTTTATATTATCATCGACCTTCATTTTATCAACAGACGTTATGCGACTTTCCTTCCAGGGATTTCCTACATTCACAAGTGTATCGCCCGTCTTGTTTTTCTCAAGGACAAAACAATAACACATGATCTCTCACCACAAAATTGTCAGGGTTACTAAGTTTATAGCCACAAGACATTCAAGTGACTTTAATTTTGATAGTGTGATTTTTTTCTCAAGCAGTTTAGTTTAATTAGCAAATTAATAACCCTTTCTTCCTCTTTTTAAGATCATTTGAGAAGCGGGACCGTCTGCGCATTCACATTTTGCACGTGCACGAGAAACATCGGCCGCACAAATGTATGGTATGTGCTAAGAGTTTCAGCCAATCATCGAGTCTAAACAAGCATATGCGGGTAAGGGAGATAACTCAGTAGTGAATGTTATTATTGTAACAAAAGATACACCTGTTAAGGATTAAGTCTCAATGAATAATTTCATGAAATGGCATGCATGACAAATACCAAGATGATTCAGTGAAAATATTGATGAAACAGAATTTCACATTGTTTATTTTCTTTTGTTCTTCAGGTCTAGTATTAATTAATGGAAAATCAAGATTTATCGGCTAACAATACTATAAACAATTGAAATAGAAAAAATGAAGAATTCTGAAAAATAACTTTCAGGTACACAGTGGAGAACGACCCTATAAATGCGTTTACTGCAATAAGGCATTCACAGCTTCCAGTATATTACGGACCCACATCAGACAGCACTCGGGTGAAAAACCATTCAAGGTAAACGTCACTGTAATTAATGTGAATGATAAAAGAACGAGCTTAAATATATGGATTAATTTACATATTCGTTATTGCTATAATATTATTAGCGGATGTTATATAACTTTTTTGTACTTCTCTATCTCGATTTTGACTTTTTTCCCAATCATTTTCATTCTACTAATAGGTTTCGTCCTTAGTATCATTGACAAGCTCTAGAAGGACAAAGCAGCTGTATAATGCAGTTTAATTGATTGATTTATTCTTTGGCTTTGTTGTATATAATTTCTAATTCATCTTGATATGTGCTTTTCTAGGATTGTGTTGGTTTTTTTTTTTTTTGTTCTATTGTTTTAATTTGACTTGAGTATAATATAAAATTTGCGATATTCGAAAAAATAGATGAGACTTAACGATTGAAATACGTATTTAGTTCTAGTGTCATTTATTCAAAGTTTCATACAGACAGCTCTCAGAGAGAATGAATATGTAGAAGATAATAGGAATAAAGACACGAACTATATATAAGTATATTTTACGGAAATACTATTAAATCTGGTCGGTGAAAAAACAACATCAATTAGTACACGAGGCCTTGACAATGGATTCATTTACATACATATTAATCCGTACAAACAAAACACATACGACCTACATACACTTTCTTTATTTCCTTGGCTATAACGCTCGGTGCAAACGAAGTGTATGGGAGGAGAATTCGAACATGGTTGTGGGACGAACCTAACGTCAATACTTTGGAAAACAATGTGACAAAAAAAAAGAATTTATTTATAATCTTGATTGATATCTTCAAGACATTGACACTTTAAAATAATGTGACAATATATGAAGGAAAGAAAATTTGATACCGAAGGGGAAAAAGTATTTATATGGATTTTAAAGAGAAGGGAGATAACTCGTAAATGTCTTGTGTGTTTCAGTGTCGTCATTGTGGTAAAGCCTTTGCGTCACATGCTGCACACGACAGTCACGTGCGGAGGACGCATGCGAAGGAGAAAGCATGCTCTTGTGGTGTCTGCGGCACAATATTTGCCACTTCATTTGAACTAAAGTTACATATGAATGTTCACACCACAGGATAATTGTGTGAATTCACGGAGAAGTGCGTGCGTGCGTGTGACTTTTAATTTATTGTATTTGTGAGTGAAGTGTTCGTTTTTTGTTAAAGGTGGCCATTTCTAATGACTACCTGAAATAATGGATATATATATATATATATATATACACGAATATATATTTAAATGCGATCAAATACATTTTACCAGGATTATTTTTACATTTATCTGACGGAAAACATGTCGTAGACATTCTATCTATAAGAAACATATACTATGCATGATATCCTTCATCAGATTATGTTTTTTAATCGTTTAGGTAAACTTAGTTCTAAAGAAAATGTTTAGCCAAACTTCACTGTTTCCTACAAGTATCACTACGACCATAAAAACAGAAACAATCATAGCTAGTCGTTTGGAATTATCGTTCTTGGCCATCATCAATACGTTCTGTTTCATTTAAGCATTATCGGTCATGACAATATTTACAAACTAAGCCTATGTTTGATCAGCGTTTTTCTCTTACTTTGAAATACATGATTTTAATGCCATAGTAAGAAAATTTAAGCCAATCAACTCACTGTGTAACATATAGGACTTTTGATGTGAGTTTTAAAACATAACCAGTGTAAGCGATTAATCATATTGATGGTCTATCTTCTTACGTTTTATATGAGTTAAAAATTCGTATATAACGAAACTGATATACTTCAAAGAATTTAAAAGTTACTAAATGCGTTATGGCGGTGACATCATAAGCTATCATAACCCAATGAACCGTTATAGGACGAATACCGATATATTGACTTTGATAACTTAATGTTTTTTAACTGTGCTAATATACTTGTTTGAATAAAAAGAAAGATTCTTTTTCATGTTGTTGATTATTTGGCTGCGTTACTCTACAACCCAGACTTTAAAACTTACTTAACAAAAAACATATCGGTACGTTTATAACATTACCGAGCAAAGAAGTTTTACTGTTGATATGATGTATACTGGAAAATTTCAATTTAACCTTTTCCACCCTTTCGCCAAATTGTTTAAAAGGTACACTAGAGCCTGATCTTACAGATATATATAAATATATGAAAATATGAGCTAATATGAGTTATTGACATTTAATATAAATATATAGATATTATATATATATGTGTGATTCGAATACCAGATAAACTAAAGGCTTTATTGTATTATACCATTAGTATGAATAGTGACGGAAGGGAAACCGCTAATAAAATGAGAATCAAAGAACTTAAAATACTGAAATGCGGAGAATTTTTTGCGGAATGAAAATGCGTGCGTATATCAGTTAGCATTTTAACAAGTAGTGTATATTACTGATCTAATGTCTTGATTGAGGGAAATCACAATCCATGTATATCAGCCTTCAGGCGTTATAAAAGCATTTATAAATGGCTCCATTAAACATAAACAAATGGACCTGGCTGATGTGGGGATTTGTCGAAAACCCCCAACAAACAACGCAAGTGTCTAATATTTCATCAATCCAAATTAGGCTAAAACATGAGGCTCAGTGAGTGTCCTTATCTCACCTGATATTCAATGATTTTCACAAATACATGTACATCGTACTTCATCTTTTCACACATTTGAAATTCAAAGTCTTCGTTAATCATTAGAAGTCATTCGAAGGACTTTTGCAAAAACAAACTTGGTCTCTGAAACAGATTGACATTGAATATATGCCAAGGTTACACGTATTTCTTTGTGCAAGTCGAGTTTGTACCAGCAAACCAAATATCAGGATTCCAGGCCGTTTGGTAAATCAGACGTAGTTGAAGGGTTTAACAAATTTGACACCTGTGACATTGAAAACTAGTAAGAACCTTTTCCTTTCACACACTTTGTTGAGATTTATCCTGGGTATCTACTGTCAAAGCATCACGCTTCTAAGTCATTTGGTTAATCAGATGTTGTTTGAAGGTTTCAACAAACTTGATCACGTGACCTATCAGCAATATATTATTATTTTAGGCCTGATGGCTATTGAAAAGATGTTAAAAACGTAAATTTGACGTCAGACGGACGACGGACTCTGAACACGACATAAGCTCAAATTGCCAAACGAGTCAGATGAACTAAAAGAAAAAAGCCACAAAATATACACAACACACTGTCTTGTCGTCATAAACAGGTGTATTTTTATCGACAGAAAATGATCAAACAAGAGGTTATGACCTTTCAATAAGTTTATTCAGTAACTTAAACGTGATCAATGATGTACACGTAGAGATCTAATAATGGTATCAAGTATATAGTCTTTACATATCTATTTTTATTTACCTACAATCACTTAGTAAAAAGTGTAATGTAAGTTCGGTCCAAACAATTAATTTTACTTTTAACCTAATATGTTATTAAGTGTTCAGGTATTTTATGCTACAGATGACACAATACCTAGCCATTTTACAGAATTATATTATATTTTATTATATTATAAACCTGTCCTATCTCACAGACTTAGATGTAGATAAATATCCATGCCAGTGGTGAATTAAAAGCCTATCCTAGTGAATGCACTTTACCCTTATCGCGCTGGATGGCATGCGACCTCCTATATGCTGTTTAGTGAGGTAACCACCAGATACTTTGGGAAACCTTTTCACGGGGCGATAACTGAATGAACATGACAAAAACATTTATTAATAGAAACAAACTGAGCTGGGATTCACCTAGATATACCCACACATGGTTAATTATTACCATTTACTTGACCAACGATCATGAAATGATAGTCAGGTGTATAATTTGGTGTTGTGATGTCATGGTTTGGACATAACTTAGTCTGTCTGGGATTTCTAGTATACAAGCCGTTTATGTCAAAATTGGTGAAGGATGATCTTGTATAACAACCTAGACCAAGAACTTCCTAGATCTTGAGTCAGCTAACAGCTTGCATGTCTTTGACAATTTCCCCTGGTATCAGATGGGAAAACAAGATAATTGTAATTAATAAGTTTAAGAATAATGAAACCTATCGAATTATTGGAATAGTAAAACTCCCTACAGACATTTTCGAAGTTTTCTTTTGATCAATTTTCACTTTCATCAGTCGCCTCCGAAGTTTCAAAATTTAGGCCTTAGCATCACTGACAAGACCTAGGACAAACCAGCTGTATTATGTAGCATCACTGACGAGACCTATAAGGACAAACCAGCTGTATTATGTAGCATCACCGACAAGACCTAGAAACCAACCTAAGCCGTTTACAAGTGTTGGAATCAAAGATACGGCAGACTCTTCTACATCAGCTGCTGATCTCGATCTTGTCCTACTACGAACCAACATGGACACCTTTCCATCAAGTTGTATGATAAACGTAATGATTTCAATTTCCCTATTGTGAATTTTCCATTTCTGGATAGCAAAATTCCTGCATCTCCAACCTATGGTATTTACATGTCACAGCTGATTATCACGATTTTCGTGCAAGGAGCCGTCAACTGACTGGCAAAATCGTAACACAAAGGTTCAAAAGATACAGGTTGGTGAAAAGTATGGGAAAATTTTATAATCGCCTTTGTGATATCATTGAGAGCTATTCTATTTGTTTGTGCAACATAAAGCTGGACGTATTTGATGCTTGTTAGTTTTCCTGTTGGTTCCATTGATGTATACCTTGTTCTCATTTGAGAACATGACATTATTTACTTGGATTGACTACAATAGTATCGCATGTAAAAGGTTTTGATAAGGGTTTGTTTGAACAACTAGACGACCAGTAATAAAACCCATTTCTTATGGAATCCAAAATAAAGAATGACCATCGTATCCTTATCATTAACTCTCAAATTGAAGATAAACAATAATTTATAGTTAACAAAAAAAGAAACGCACAATTAAATCATGCAATCAATAACCTATGCTATTTTTATATCCACCTAGATATTTAAAATGGAATAAGTTTATACATTGGTACTTGTGTAGTACATAATGGAATTTATATATTTCAGTGTAGGTAGTATCTGGGATATGCAGTTTATGGAAAAAGAAGTATGTAAAATATGTAGATTATGATTTAGATAAAGTGTGGGATATGCAGTTTATTGAATATGTAGATCGAGATATTGTTGATGTGTGGGATATGTAGGTTACGAAATGTTTTGATTTTGGTGTTGTATTGAGTAGAGTATGTAGTATATGGAATATGTAGATTATGATTTAATGCTATAGTGTGTGGGATATATAATCTAAGGTAATATCCAGATTTTAACATATGTTATTACGGCTGTGTAGTATATGGAATTTGTAGGTTTTCGTATCGTAACATGTGGGCTAGGCTATGTAATTTATGGAATATGTAGATTTTGGTATTGGTTATGTGTGTGTTATGTAGTATATAGAATGTAAGATTTTGGTGTAGGTAGTGTGTATGATATGTAGTTTATATGCTCAACATAAAAAAAACACAATTAAATTCTGCAATCAATAGCCTATGCTATTTTGGGAAATTTTAACAAAATCATTATGAAGGGACAAGTCTACTCTTTACAATACTGTAGAAGAAAAGTACGTGTGGCACTCGTGTCGTCAGTATTTACTCAAAGTAGGATATCCGCGAAAAACTTCAGTACCTGGTGTGGGCACCTCTTGCATGAATCCTTGCACGGATTCTCCTATGCATTGAAATCAAGTCATGAGAACATTAATTCGCCTTAAGGGAATGTTGTCAGGCAGTCAGTCAGTCAAACCACACTTGCTGCCTCCGTGATGTCAGAGGTGGCCCGACATAAAGTAGGCACGCAAGCGGTTCATGGCATTTTGAGCATTTTTGGGTCTGCCATGAGTACCTAAGGTATGCAACGCAGTCTCTACAGCAGTCCGAGTTGAATCTGTTGCGCAAGTGCGACAATCAAATCGCCCTGTCTTGTCGTGCGATTGCTACACGCAAATGAGTAGCATGGAAACGTGACATGCGACAGCAGTTTGGCTATGACCATCCGCCAACATCACAATTGCTCTACCCCTCTGAATCTGCATAAACGTAGCATCTCGGTCAATGGTGAAATCAAAATGACAACGTGGAAAATTAATGTGGCTGAACTTAGAAGTTATTCATTTGAGAAAATCCGACTTGGCTTGATCACGCTGCGTGATTTGGACGAAAGAAACTCGTAAAGTCAGACAATGACATCGTCACACTTCCCTGATTTTAGTCCCGATTGTCGAGAAGGGAGATCATTCTTGATGTAATATCTGACTAAATATTCCATTATTTCCTTACAGTTAAGGTGTACTGCAGTAAGAAACTTTGTGCGTTTCTTTTCCTGCCGAGTATATTTATATGTATTTAGTGAAAATCAGCTTATATGAGAATACTCACGACTACATCATTCGTTGGTATTAATAAAAAAGAAGCTGATATTTCTTGGGAAATATGTCTCCATTGATGATCTTTGCTGAACCGCAGACGGAAAATCCTTCAGACGTTTCTGTGAGAGATCGCTACAAACACGTACATATGTCCTATCAAGACAGCACAGTGAGCACTCATCTACATACAACAGCATTCTACCTGTGATAAGACGTCACGAAAATCACGCAGCACGTGCGACATTGCATTTTACCTGTAAGCACGTCTATTACACCTGTACATTTTTTCTATTAATGCCAAGTATGTAGATTGATCACAAGTGTTTCTTCGTGGCGGCCTTCTGAGCATCGGTTTGTAGTTTCAATGTGAACCACATTATTTATTTTTGATTCGAGATCACCATCAAGTGTTTCTTAATAGACAGACAATAAATACCGATCAGATGAGATACGTCTTAATGTTATCTCAGGATTTCTGAATCAAGTAAATTTCAATCCACTTTCAAGGTTAATCCAACGCATCATCCTCCTATTTCACCTGCTCTCTGACGAAGTTCCCTATGGAATTCATAATTATCCTAAAATTAATGGAAGTGTCTAACGATGTTTTTACTCCAAAGTTTACTTCAGACTTATGCATAACAAAGTTTTATTGTTTCATTTATTTTCTTACAAAAGATCACTGGTTTGCTTAATATCATGTCTACTGCTTTATGAATTAACGGCGTATCTGTACTTTATACACACAAATCAGTTGTTTTCAGTAAGATTTGCCTATCAACTACTATTGTAAGCGATATAATACGATACAATATGATATAATTAACATTGCATACAAACCTGTTAATAGAAGCTGATACCATATTTTAAACAAATAATGAATAATAAAGATTTTAAATAAGTAAATGAAAATTTAAAAATCTGACAGTTCATGAACTGTTCGAAATTCGACAATAGAATTGAATTGATAACGTTGTTACAGTGTTAAATGTTCATTTGATTTTGTATCCATATCCTTTGCATGACGGACATCGTCTGAAATCCCGAAACAACCCAGTTCCATCACATTTATCGCATTTTTTATGCTCCTTTGGCGGTTCAAACGACTTAACAAGCGCACCAGCTCCCATGCTAGCCGCAGATCCCCCAATAATCCCACCAACAACACCTCCGATAGGTCCAGCAGCGATAGTTCCAATCACAGCTCCAGAGACAGTACCCCACAAACCGCCAGCCGTTGCCGCTACTCCTACATGATCGCCTTTCAGGGCGTAATAGGGACCGGTGAAATGCGCCATGACGACATCACTAATACCTGGCACTGCTTCACCGAGCAACGCCTTTGCAATGGATTCGATGGCATTCTTTGCTGCACTTTCGGTGACTTTGTTTTTTACCGTCTCTAAATATGAATTTGGGCCTACTCCTCTGGCAAGTTCAATTGCTTTTACCAGAAATATCGGTTCGCCCTCAATTGCAATTTTAATAATTTCGTCTGTCTGACTGTCGTACAAAACTGTACTGCGGACTTTTCTGTTTGCTATTCTTAAGAATTCGTCTTCAGCTTTTTTTCTGACATCAAACGTATGATTTGATAAGATCTTCGGAGTCTCATCTTCTTCCTTTACATACGCTGCTAGCAAGTAACGTCTCGGCATTGTTTCTAGTCTTTTGGTTTCTTGTGTCTGAAACATGAAATAAAATGAATATTCATATTTTACAAACAACAAATAGTTGAAAATAATATTCAAAACAAATATCTCTAACTTACATTTTATGAAATATCTGATAGGTTCATTGAGATAGATTATTCTAATATTTAAAATCATTGTTTCAGTTATTTCAGGTATGAAGGTTCTATTTAAAACACAAATAATAATGACAAATATTCATTTGTTATTTATATACCATAGGATAGATTAATATGATAACAGATTTAATGACGATGAGAGACATTTGTAGGACAACTAAGATAGGTTCTACGCAAGTAACAAATGTAAGGTCTTCTTTTATACGAGAAATTTTCATTTTGACTTCTAAAGAAATAATCGTAACAAAAGAAAATTCACGTGCATGTATATCGTACAAAGGATTAATACCTATCTTAAATTTAATCGGGGTAAATAACTCACAAAGTTTCAACTTTACAGTCACAACCCCTAGAACATTATATACGCAAACTGGACAGCTTTTGATATAACTACCAGTGCAAAAACACATTTTTATTTACATGTAAGTTTATACCATATAAGATATAATAGGTGTATTGGGCATCTTCCTTACCTTAAACGTTGGAATATCGCAAGATGGAAGTCGCCGTTCTCAAGACAGCTATTAATGAATGGAGACGAGAGAGATATCAGGCGTCTCACATAACATTAACAAGAAGAAACTAGAGCTTAGAGGATCAATACCGGCAGATAGAACATAAATCTAAATAAATATGATTGTATGATGGTAATCACGTGTACGCTTAGATTCACCGTGAACATAGATATTTACATATAAAATGATTGTGTATTTATTATATAATGGTATTTACAAAGATTCAACACGAAATAGCAAATAGGACGGACATGTCAGAACACGATCGAACATTTACTGACTGAAATGCATGTTCTAACTTTTTGTTATGGTATCAAACAATTTTTTTGAAATAATAGAATCAATACCATGGGATATAAAATTGTATCATTTTTATAATGTATCTTCAAATTCAGTAGTTGAATTCAAATCCCATGCTTTAAAAATGACTATGCTATTACTTTTTCAGACTTCCAAAAGGAATAAACGAGTTTATTGTTGTACTAAATGATAACGATAATCAATAGATAAATGAAGGCCACATTTTTTATTGATTATACACATGATAAGTATGTTTATCCTGCCAAATCAGAAAATATATCACTCTGATGGATACTTAAGCATGTAATCAGACATGCATATTGACAGGACGATTCAGTAAGACTGAAACCACATCGCGAGTTGTATTGGTGAGTGTTCTCTCTTTTCTTCTTCAGTTAAAAATAAATCGTGAAACAGGTCGCATCAATATCAGTTTTTTAAGACTTTGTGAATTTTTGACATTACGTTTATGCACAAATATTTCTATTATGAAAACTTGTTATTTAAAGAATACATAGCAAATTCGAAAAAAAAATCCGGGTATCCGGTGGAATAGTGAAAAAATGATATTCTACCCTATGTGGAGGCGTGTTACACAGTGTTCGAAATATCATCATTGAAAGTATTCATGTCTTAATTCATGAACGATGCCAATGTTGTATATTTTTTCCTTAACATACACACAGAAACAACATCCACTGAACTACTTACAACGGACGAGAAAATGAGAAATGGGAAATGAGACTTTCTAAAAAGTAGTACGTTGATGTTATAATTTTATAAGCTAAGTCACGGAATCATATTGTATTCTCTTCCTAGTAATTCTCTTAGTTGTGACGATTTGGTTCCAATCCCGGACCAGCATGTCTTGCTTTCATATATTCCACATACATTCTGAAATATGGGACTTATTGAAGTAAATCGGAATTTGTATTCGTAAAATTTCTTTACATTGAGATAAACAAGTGTACAGGGCTTGTCGTTCTAAAGGATATATCAAACTATCCAATCAGTACTCAGCACTGATGTTGACATGGATACTGGTGATATTTAAAGGAATTCCTGAAGTTATAGGTAAACGGTTATAAGGAACAAAGTTATCTGCCTTGTGTTATGAACACAAACACTGCAAAATCCTTCCCTAGATCATTTAAAACAACTCTGTAGATTAAACAAAATACGTCATTATTTTAATTGCAAAATTTGCGATCAAATTGATATAATCAAACTGAACTCATAACCAAAGGGTGCTATTATGTGGATATAGTACCACTTAAATTAATCTAGTTTTTAAATTGATAGTTAACATCAGTCTTCGTTTCCAACCGCATGCTGAAACAGATCTTCCATTATAAACTTATCATTATATTAATAACTGATGTTTAAAGTTGTGAAAGGATATCACGTATATCTAATTCTTCACAAAATACCTGGCTATTAAGAAAAATGTCAAACAAGAATTGTTTATATGCATGCTGCATCGTGTCAGGAACGAAGAAGTTATTCCCTAATACCCAAATTAAATTTAGTGGGAATAAGGACGGGTTTCAAATATAAAAATATATAAGGGCCGGCCTGACTTTTTTCCTCCCTCTTTGGTACGGGTGTTTCGAATGATTAAAATTCAATTAATTTCTTTCATTTCCAATATAGGATAATGCTAAAATAATTTTAAGTACGTACTTGGACACTATATAAATCATGAACCATTATAACTCATCAGAATACAGAACTTATCATACAATGTACTTGTGTTACTATAGTTATTTACAATAAGAATCACTTTTTTCAGCGCACATCAATAACTTAGTATTTGTTAAGTGATATAAAATTGAAACACTTATTTTCAATAATTTGAACTGGACATCGACAAAATAATAACGAATGCGTCATGGTGAAGTATATACAATTTCACGGAGAGCTACTATATCAGAATAAGATCTACGGTTTATAATTTTCTATACGATGATGATATATCTCTGTTGATATAATGAATTCGAAATTAAGTTGTTTGTTATTTTTCAGATATGTATTTGAACCTGTAACTCGTTATGTCGAAGGAAACGAAGGAAAAATATCGATATAGTGTAACCTACTACGAATATGCACAACACCCAACGTCATATGCGACACCGATCACCTCGAGTTAACCGGAAAAAATATTCGAACAAATAAGAGAAAGGAAGATCTATACCATGGTTTTATATGATAAGATAAATTACCACGTGATGAAATTTGCTATTGAAGGGGAACCAAAATCTCTTTTACTTGCTATATAACCGGCAAGAAATAATAACGAAATGAGCGTTAATGCCGCGAAAAAGGATGAAATGTAGTTAGTTTTTGGAGAAATTACAAAATTAGCAAATGTGTTACTTAGAGATGCGGTGACAGGCATCAGCCATACTGCTGAAGCCCACTTTCTAGGGCCATGTTATGCTAGGAGAGGGGATGGAGTGAAAGCAGCCCGGGGATGTGCAGCGCTTTTTGGGAGCATGAGTGGAACAATTCTAGGACTTCTTGCGGTAGGAGGTGTCGCCGGTGCAGCACTGACTTCCGAGGTAACTGGACGCCTCTTTAAGGCTTACAATCACCCTGACAAATATACGGGTGTAAAAGAACAGGGCTGATAGATGACTTCCGCACGTGCAAGAATTGTGATGGGTTCGGGTATCTCAAAAAGTAGCTTAATATCGAGAAATATTAATTCATAACAGGACCACTGATTCAATGACAAAAAATGTCGATGTTTCCGGTTCAGAACATTCTTCATTTCCTTTCCTGTATTGAAGACTGATGATTTACCATCAAAGAAAAATATGATAATTCCACACTTTTAACAGAAAAGAAAGAAAGAAAGATTAAATATAATGTTGAAATGAGCAATTAATTTTTCGTATCGACCCCTGTTATACTTTCCTTTACAAAAGAGTTTACCTTGCAGAAATGCACATTTTCTGAAAGTTGGAGACATTTTGACATAATAAAACACAATATTATATAAAACAAAAACTTCAACATTTTATTATATGCAATATATAACAACATGTAGTCTTATATAAAAATGCTCAAAATTCTAGCCAGCTAGAGATAACAATCAAAACAATACAATATAGCCCCTACTACACCCTAGGCCTGGTGTCAGTCTCTAGACAATCAAACAATACAATATTGTCCCTACTACACCCTAGGTCTGGTGTCAGTCTCTAGACAATCAAAACAATACAATATAACCCCTACTACACCCTAGGCCTGGTGTCAGTCTCTAGACAATCAAACAATACAATATAGCCCCTACTACACCCTAGGTCTGGTGTCAGTCTCTAGACAATCAAACAATACAATATAGTCCCTACTACACCCTAGGCCTGGTGTCAGTCTCTAGACAATCAAACAATACAATAATAGTCCCTACTACACCCTAGGCCTGGTGTCAGTCTCTAGACAATCAAACAATACAATATAGCCCCTACTACACCCTAGGCCTGCTGTCAGTCTCTAGACAATCAAAACAATACAATAATAGTCCCTACTACACCCTAGGTCTGGTGTCAGTCTCTAGACAATCAAAACAATACAATATAGCCCCTACTACACCCTAGGCCTGGTGTCAGTCTCTAGACAATCAAAACAATACAATATAGCCCCTACTACACCCTAGGCCTGGTGTCAGTCTCTAGACAATCAAAACAATACAATAATAGTCCCTACTATACCCTAGGCCTGGTGTCAGTCTCTAGACAATCAAAACAATACAATATAGTCCCTACTACACCCTAGACCTGGTGTCAGTCTCTAGACAATCAAAACAATACAATAATAGTCCCTACTACACCCTAGGCCTGGTGTCAGTCTCTAGACAATCAAAACAATACAATATAGTCCCTACTACACCCTAGGCCTGGTGTCAGTCTCTAGACAATCAAAACAATACAATATAGTCCCTACTACACCCTAGGCCTGGTGTCAGTCTCTAGACAATCAAAACAATACAATAATAACCCCTACTACACCCTAGGCCTGGTGTCAGTCTCTAGACAATCAAAACAATACAATAATAGTCCCTACTACACCCTAGGAGGCCTGGTGTCAGTCTCTAGACAATCAAAACAATACAATATAACCCCTACTACACCCTAGGTCTGGTGTCAGTCTCTAGACAATCAAAACAATACAATATAGTCCCTACTACACCCTAGGCCTGGTGTCAGTCTCTACACAATCAAAACAATACAATATAACCCCTACTACACCCTAGGTCTGGTGTCAGTCTCTAGACAATCAAAACAATACAATATAGTCCCTACTACACCCTAGGCCTGGTGTCAGTCTCTAGACAATCAAAACAATACAATATTGTCCCTACTACACCCTAGGCCTGGTGTCAGTCTCTAGACAATCAAAACAATACAATATTGTCCCTACTACACCCTAGGCCTGGTGTCAGTCTCTAGACAATCAAAACAATACAATATAGTCCCTACTACACCCTAGGCCTGGTGTCAGTCTCTAGACAATCAAAACAATACAATAATAACCCCTACTACACCCTAGGTCTGGTGTCAGTCTCTAGACAATCAAAACAATACAATAATAACCCCTACTACACCCTAGGCCTGGTGTCAGTCTCTAGACAATCAAAACAATACAATATAATCAAAACCCTACTACACCCTAGGCCTGGTGTCAGTCTCTAGAAAATCAAACAATACAATATAACCCCTACTACACCCTAGGTCTGGTGTCAGTCTCTAGACAATCAAAACAATACAATATAACCCCTACTACACCCTAGGCCTGGTGTCAGTCTCTAGACAATCAAAACAATACAATATAACCCCTACTACACCCTAGGCCTGGTGTCAGTCTCTAGACAATCAAACAATACAATATTGTCCCTACTACACCCTAGGCCTGGTGTCAGTCTCTAGACAATCAAAACAATACAATATAGTCCCTACTACACCCTAGGCCTGGTGTCAGTCTCTAGACAATCAAAACAATACAATATAACCCCTACTACACCCTAGGCCTGGTGTCAGTCTCTAGACAATCAAAACAATACAATATAACCCCTACTACACCCTAGGCCTTGTGTCAGTCTCTAGACAATCAAAACAATACAATATAACCCCTACTACACCTTAGGCCTGGTGTCAGTCTCTAGACAATCAAAACAATACAATATAGCCCCTACTACACCCTAGGCCTGCTGTCAGTCTCTAGACAATCAAAACAATACAATATTGTCCCTACTACACCCTAGGCCTGGTGTCAGTCTCTAGACAATCAAAACAATACAATATAGTCCCTACTACACCCTAGGCCTGGTGTCAGTCTCTAGACAATCAAAACAATACAATAATAGCCCCTACTACACCCTAGGCCTGGTGTCAGTCTCTAGACAATCAAAACAATACAATATAACCCCTACTACACCCTAGGCCTGGTGTCAGTCTCTAGACAATCAAACAATACAATATAACCCCTACTACACCCTAGGTCTGGTGTCAGTCTCTAGACAATCAAAACAATACAATATAACCCCTACTACACCCTAGGCCTGGTGTCAGTCTCTAGACAATCAAAACAATACAATATAACCCCTACTACACCTTAGGTCTGGTGTCAGTCTCTAGACAATCAAAACAATACAATAATAGTCCCTACTACACCCTAGGTCTGGTGTCAGTCTCTAGACAATCAAAACAATACAATATAGTCCCTACTACACCCTAGACCTGGTGTCAGTCTCTAGACAATCAAAACAATACAATATAGTCCCTACTACACCCTAGGCCTGGTGTCAGTCTCTAGACAATCAAAACAATACAATATAACCCCTACTACACCCTAGACCTGGTGTCAGTCTCTAGACAATCAAAACAATACAATAATAGTCCCTACTACACCCTAGGTCTGGTGTCAGTCTCTAGATAATCAAACAATACAATATAACCCCTACTACACCCTAGGTCTGGTGTCAGTCTCTAGATAATCAAACAATACAATATAACCCCTACTACACCCTAGACCTGGTGTCAGTCTCTAGACAATCAAAACAATACAATATAGTCCCTACTACACCCTAGGCCTGGTGTCAGTCTCTAGACAATCAAACAATACAATATAACCCCTACTACACCCTAGGTCTGGTGTCAGTCTCTAGACAATCAAAACAATCTAGACAATCAAAACAATACAATAATAGTCCCTACTATACCCTAGGCCTGGTGTCAGTCTCTAGACAATCAAAACAATACAATATTGTCCCTACTACACCCTAGGCCTGGTGTCAGTCTCTAGACAATCAAAACAATACAATATTGTCCCTACTACACCCTAGGTCTGGTGTCAGTCTCTAGACAATCAAAACAATACAATATAACCCCTACTACACCCTAGGCCTGGTGTCAGTCTCTAGACAATCAAAACAATACAATATAGTCCCTACTACACCCTAGGCCTGGTGTCAGTCTCCAGACAATCAAAACAATACAATAATAACCCCTACTACACCCTAGGTCTGGTGTCAGTCTCTAGACAATCAAAACAATACAATAATAGTCCCTACTACACCCTAGGTCTGGTGTCAGTCTCTAGACAATCAAAACAATACAATAATAACCCCTACTACACCCTAGGCCTGGTGTCAGTCCATTTTGGATACTCAAAGTATACAGAGCTCTTAATAGCAAAACATTAAGATTAAACATGAAATGGAGACATCATTATTTTCATAGTTTCAAGAGAGCATGCTATTCACCGAATAGGATAATTAAACTTTGACAAATATTACAATTTTCAGCACCTGAAATAGATTTTTTCCTTTATTCTAGAGCATATAAATTCTGTACATATTTCATTATTTTTGTATACAACAGGCATCAGATCTATCCTACAATAAGGTATGGTAAACACATATAGGGCTACTACAAAAATATCTGAGTGGATGGGGTTGGAGGCACTTTTTGATGGACGGTGGTAGTAATCACCATTTTTCTTATATTCCTAATGCTAAATATATTTCAATATTTGATCAATGGTAACTATAAAGATTTCTGAAAAAATGCGTCCACCCCTCCAACAAATAACTTTGGAACAGACCTTACTCAAAGTCAGGGGTAGGGTCCTTGATTATAATTCCATAGTAATATCTACAAGTAGGTCTATTACCAAGCATGATTTTATCACTGGTAACAAACAGATGTCTGCTTCCTAGGAAATGTCATCAACAGCAGAAATTTTACATGAAATGCCTACATATAAACACAGTCCATTGGTTATGTAGTCAAATTTGACATCAATCAAGTGTGCAAGGTACACAACTCTTATAGAGAATATTTTCCATCATTAGATAAAGGCTTGATTGTCAATACAAACATTAAATGTATATGTTTTACATGTATCTTTTAAACATCTACCAGATATTTAGAAATATTCTAGTGATTAACATTAAAGCTATTTGGTAGAAAATTTCAGAGAAAGTATCAAACATGGGACGGAAGTAAACATGCATTAATGCTAACAATTGAGGTAATTAATTGGAATCACTTGTGTAATTATACATCTTTTTACCTTAACATAACTAATTCATGAAATAACAATACAAAAATGTATATGTAACAGCAAAAAAGTTCATGAATGATCAGCTATGTTCCATGTACTGTACATAGATCTATCATCTTTTCCAAACAGACATCAAACGGTGTTATCTCAAGAAATAGAAAGTAAGTACTACATGTACTCTAAATAACAAAGCGATTTTCAAAAAGGAGTCAAAAAGAGAAAAAAAAGAAAGTTACACACACACTACAACACTTAGAACACTTCGAACACTTCCTTATGCCATATTTGACCTATTAAATGGATTGTGTGCTTGCAAAAACACAAAATGAGTGGGCTTAATTAACTCTTTTCATATCCATTTCAAATTTCCTCATTTCCAACATGAAAGCGACGTAGTCCTCTGCACATGAGCTTTACAGAGCAAATGGCGAAATGAATCTGCTTCAATTAAAGGCTGATTTGTGGCTGTGGTATATATTTGGTATGTTGTCATTCATCTACTCTATATATTGTATGAATTAAGCAGAAACATGAAAATACAACAACATCTTTTTATAGAATAACAGAAACTGAAAGTAAGAGTGTTAATCTGGTCACTGAACCATAAAATGTAAGTTATTGCTCGATTGCCCATCATTTATTTCCCATTTTTGTACAGTCTTATTTGATTTTGTCGATAAACACACTCATTTCTTTATGATCAAATTTATTCAAAAGTTTTATCAAGTTTTTCCTGTCATTAATGACAAGAGATTGAATGTAAAAATCACTCTGTCATTTTGTTGTTAGTGTAAACAACCCAATGAAAGAAAGATGATTTCTGAACATAGATTTAACGTAACCAATGATAAAGTAAGTATCCTAACGTTAAATATCCTCATTCTATTTCGTATTTGTTAAATATGCGTTTTGTATGTAAAATCCTTCTACAAAACACACCGAAAGAGCAATTAACACAATTGTCTGTTGATGTCTACAGTAGATTCTCGTCAATGCAACCATTTTATTTCTCTGAAACAGATGGAGGTAAGCTTAGCAGGAAATGTCCGCTAATTAGGTCAAATATGGAAAGTTTTTGCAATGTGATGCTTTTAAGACAAAAATGTTGGGAATGGAATCAGTAAATGATATCGGATACTACCCATTGCTGAAGTTGAGTTGGAAGACCAGTGTATGAGATGGAATTTTTCAAGTCACCTTTGAACCATCTCCTTAAATAGATACGTGTCATCTCTTTTAAGGTGAGAGGATTGACACAGCGATGTCGGAGATAGTCCATCAGTTCTGGCTGCTTCTCTTCCAAAACAAGGAATGAGCTAGCTATGAAAGACCTGTCTTTGTGTATGGGGTAACCCTCCGAGAGCAAAAACTTTATCATCTTGTAACTACCCCTTGAACAGGCAGTACATAAGGCTGAGCTGTACCGATGTTTTTCCATTTCACAATCACCATTCACCAGTGTCCGGGCATGTTTGATTCGTTCTTCCTGGACAGCTATAATAAAAGGTGTCTCACCACAGTTGTTGAATTTGTCTATTTCTGCACCATTTTCAACAAGGAGTTTAATAATTCGAGGAGAGGATATCTGAACAGCGTAATGTAAAGCTGACTCTCCCTCTGATGTAGCTCTGAAACAGAAAATAGCATCATACTTGTAAAGCATCTGACTCAAAATATTCCAATATTGAAATTCTGCAGATTTAAAAACAATTTTTATCACTTTAAAGAAAATTTTTCACTTGAACATGTCTCAACAAGTAAGACAGGTGAGCTAAAGATGTATTCTTAATTCATTTTCCTTTTGTGATTTAAAATCTTAGGGATTATCATTATAGAAGAACATTGACAATTATAAGTCTTCACAGAAATTAAAAGAATTCGAGCAGTAATATGGTGCCCATGAAAATTATACATTATTGTGAAAGTGATGTTCATCACACAATCATGACCAATTTGACTTGATGTGTTCCTGATTAAATTTAATTTTCATTTTCCCAATAATGCATATTTAGTAATTTGTTGTGAAATGAATGCAAATAAACTGCAAGAATCAGTTGACTTTACAATATCTAAGCAATATTTTCATATAGGCCAAATATATTATATTTGAAAAATGACACAGAACATCCATGATCGCCTGTTACAGGCAACATATCAGGTATGAGGTTCAATTTACTTACTTGTCAGGAGGGGCTCCCTTCTGTAGGAGTAATTCAACCATATCTGTCTGCTCATGTAACACTGCCAGGTGCAGCGGAGTGTGACCAGTTATTCGGTTACCCTCATTGATATCAATGCCTTGATCCAAAAGTTCTAGAACTGCCTCTGTGTTACCATGTATCACTGCCTCGTGTATTGGTCGGTCACCATGTATATTGGGCTGCAGATAAACAAAATCAATTTTTACTTAACGGCACACCCTACCTTGTAATAACTTTGTGTTAAAATTCAATTAAAAAAGAATGATACACCAACTGACATAAAATCACTTAATACATGTATGTCCATTTTATACATATTTGCCTTTATAAAAAAAAAAAAAGAGAAAAGGAAATCTCAATTCAATTTTTACAGATGGTCTCTTAAAGATAAGAAGTATTTTGCTGAATTAAAAACATGGTTACCTTGTTTTTGTTGCAGCCTATCCTAATTAGGGTACGGATAAGCTCCCTATTTCCTTTGGCACAAGCATGGAAGAATGGAGTCTTTTCCTCCTTGTCCTTGTACTCAATATCAGCACCACAAGCTACAAGCTTTTCTATGAGGAGGGTAGATACACCACCTGCATATAAACATCAGAATTTTTAAATTTTGTGATAATGATTTGTCTTTAAATTTTTAAATGCAAGACTTTTCAAGTAAAGGATCAATATCATACGTACACACAAACACAAGTCCTATATTTCATTAATACAAGAGATCTTAAAGGGTCTTGGCACTTTCCGTTGTATGATATTTATTGATTCTGTTTTTATCTTTTCCCTCCTTTTATCTTCTTTCCAGTTACTTGCTGAAAACATGATAAATTTGGAGAAAAATCTCTTAGAAATAGCAAGACAGATGATGGACCCCTGATGCAAGGCAATATGAACAGCCCAACATCTGAAGGCTAAAAATTTTGACATTTTTCACTATAGGTACAAGTTTACATGTACACATTAATGATTCTATTTCATCAGAACATGAACACGACTATCAAACTATCAATTATCTGACCTTGTTTACAAGCATACAGCAGCGGGGTGAGTTTTCTGGTAGAAACATAGTTAACATCACATCCAGGCATGACTGCTATCTGTAGAAGTTTTTCCACGTCATTCTTCTTTATAGCCAAAATAATCTGTTTATTCATTCCCTCCATTTGTCATGGTTTAACACAATGCTGGATGCACTCCTCCATTCATCTGTTACCCATAAAAATTTTGATTAAATGATCTACCTGATCAATATTTTTTTCTATTAATTTTTACACAATACATTAAAATCAAATATATGCTGTCCCTAATTTGGGACCAAGATTTAAAAATCTGATTCATGATACAAATACATCTTTCACTAACATAATTCTGATACCACACTCTGTAAGGGGGATGTATACAAGATACTGCCTATATCTTTCTGTAATGCTTTAGTGAAGAAACTTGAGCTAACTACTGTTGCTGTGTTTATACACCATCTTTCCAAAGTAAAGAAAAGTAGAAAGCTTTCTAATTCTCAAACTGATTGTGTTAACTTATTTGACAAATAATTTCTGTGAACTTTTGATATTCATAAAACAGAAATATGTTTACATGTTTAAGGTATTCACAGCTAAACTACCACTTTCTGCTTGAAAAATGAAGAAAACAATCTTTAAATAAATGGCATTAAACAGCTTAGTAATTTTCTGATTGACTTAAGTAAGTTTTATGATAAGCCATTTAATTTATTTGAATTGTTCATGTTATGAAAATGAGATTCATTTCTCACTGGCCCCATAAAGATGGCTCTGGTGAGACCAGTCAGTGCAAAGCCCACACTAATTATATGTAAGTATGTAAGATCTGACAACCACTGTGATGGAAAAGGTGATGACTTCACAGCTCAGTGAACAAATAGAAGCTAACAGAAGAGAAGTCTCTATTGGGTCTAGTTATTTTCCTTCTGTATTAGACTATCCTGACCAGCTCAAACTGGAACAGTGGTCAAACACTTATTCTATTTTTGGTTCTTATTCAAAACATTTATGACCGATTTCTCTACATTTCTCATAATAGAATAATTAAAAGAAATGTACTGAATCAAAACTGGATATAACATATTTTACAAAATACAATACAAACCAAAATATTGTCTGCATTTTCATGTAAAAGAAGTTAGAATATCATTATAAAGAATGACATCACAACATTTTAAATATTCTATATCTTAATGAGGTTCTGACTTCCATTAATATCCGCTATTATACTGATAGCGTTGAACCTTCCAAAAGTTAAATGTACATGTAACAACAGCTATATGTGATTTTAATATAGCTGGAAATGTTCATGACAAATCTTTCCTCTGAGTACAAAAACAAGAAAATCGGTGAAAACATTTTTATTGGTGTAATAGTTGTTGTTGACCTCATCAAAACAACTCCTGGGTTCTTTTTGCTTCATAGGTTTATTATCAATAAAATAATAAAAAAAGTTTACAGTATTTTTAGGCTCTAATGTCGCTACCTCTCATGGTCGCTAGGCTGGCTATTATCATACTTCAATGTTGTAGCTCTGGGTGTTCTGTTCAAATGTGACCAATGTGCCAGGTAAACTTCCCAACATTCAACACTCGCTTACTAAACACAGACAATCCGTGCAGGACAAATAGGTGTACTACACATTACATCACATCCCCTCAGTATCTCACTCACATTCGCACATGCTATTTCCGCGTGCACGCTATAAGTTTTGCTGCGATGCGCCACATACAATATTTACGGTAGGCTGATTTCCGTTATATACGAACACATATAGCTAAACTACTATAAATATGTTAAAAGCAATACTGCCAAATAATGACACTACTACATTGGACACAATTTTTTAACACAGGGCAATAACTCTGTAATCCAGGTCTGCAGACCCTGTATTCTGTATACTGCATATTTCATTAGTATGATGACTGTATACACCAAGTTTCATGATCTTTGATTATACAGTTACTGTGGACAAAGTTATGCTAATATAAAGGACGAACGACGGACGAATGCAGACATAGTGACAACTTCATGCTCCCCTAAACATTTTCAGGTAGCATCAAAAGTACGTTTTGTGTTTGAGCACTGCTCAGATGAGTCTATACATACATGTACAATTTACACATGTACATGTATGTACAATGTATATATGTCTGAGGTTTAAGGATTAAAGTGTAGATGTTTGGATAGAGTGTCATCACCACTGCTGGTAGTGATAGCCTCATTTTGCATTTAGATCGCTTACACCAAAAGAAAAAATCCAAATTTGACTAAACTTGATATACCAGGAGATCATGTATGTAAAGTAGACATCAAAATATCTTCACCAGACTCAGTTACCTGACATCTGTCAGATTTTACATTGCTTACTTTCATACGTTTTTCTATTCATCCATAAATCGAGTTTAAAATAACGTTTTCACAATTAACACCATATAACCTGCAGCGTAGCTGTATCAAGTTCCTGAAAGAAGCGTCTCCGTTAATTGTCACATTGTCACTGTCTCTGACTCTAGATCATGGTTTTGTTTACTTCGCTTTCAACGCAGTTAAAGGTCACTTTTTCCAGGAGAAAAAAGTCGGATCTAGATTATTTCCTAATCAGAAAGACGCTTAATGAGAGTGTGCAAGGCAACGAAGCGTTGAAATGACCCTGAGTTGTCACAGCACCAATGGCCGCGACCATGCATCGTCTGCGAGCGAGAAAGTTGTCAAATCTTTTAGGTTCTCTGGTCAAAGATTCTCAAAGAGTGAGGTTTCATTTAAGTATTTATAGAACAAAAAAATCACACTTTGATTAATTTAAACTATTGATGCTTGTTATCTATTTTATTTCTATCTGAAATCATGATAATTTTACAATGACATTGAGTAATATTTTCCCGTAACCAGTTTTGACGGGATGGGTTTGACAAACATTTTTAATATAAAGAATGGTTGCGCAATTACAACTGCATGAGTTTCTATCTGGAAATGATTTGAAATGCATTTTTGGTTTGCGCCCTTGAAGTAATTAAAGGAAATGAATGAACTATATAATTTGAGTTTTCTGGAGGGGAATACTATAGGAACAAAGCTAACAGTTTACAATGTATTAATGGATCTTGTAAATGCGCGCTTTACTATACTCGTCAATGCTTTCTATAGCTAGCACGATGTGGTTTTTAATCAACTTATCTAATTTAAAAATTTCAGATTGTTAAACCATGTGTCACAGTGCAGACAAAGATATGCCAGAAAAGAGACTATACTGGCGAGGTAAACTATGATCATTAGACTGAACATGTTTTAACATTCTATACCATTCGTACATTTACACAGGTCAAAATTATTGTTTACAATTATTTATAATGCTTGCATTCTTTTCACAATAAAATCATAAATGATTGTATGTTTAGAAAATTGAAAGTTGCATTGAATTGAATCAATCTTGATGATATTTGTTTCACTTTGGAATCTTATTATCATATTTAGACATTTTCATTTGTATGCATTGCGGATTATATATATACTTGTACATAGCTGTTGTGTATTCTAAAAAGTTGTTTTTTTACCTTTGATACTTTAGAATCTTGCCAAATATGGAGGTAGAAATATGGTTACAGCCTTGACTGGTGATGGAGTTGGACCAGAACTTATTGCTCACGTCCAGGAGATATTCAGGTTGGATTTATATAATGTGTGATACTCATTTTTATTTTACCAGCACCATGCCCTTTTATTGGCTTATCATAGTTTTGAAGATAAGAAAGAAAAAATGAAGAAAACAGCATGAACTTCATAACAACAATTGAACATATGCTTCTACAAATCAATTTCTCTGAAATCGATCTTTTGATTCATTGTAGTGTTCATTTGATATGTAAATTATGCAAAAGGCCATTTACTTGCAGTGTATATCCAACTACTGGGTATTGTTTGATTAATATTTGGCTCGATAAAACAGTCCTTCAAAGTGTTTCTTTTACAAAATTTTCCTGAGAAGAAAAAAAATTATCTTAAGTAAATTTGTATTTTGCTGAAAGAAATTGTAAGTATGTTGTGCAGGTACTATGTTTTGAATTAAGGTTTAGATGAGAAATTAAAACTGCAGTTGGAATTGATTTTGGCTCGATATTCCTACAAAGGTATGCTGGAGCTCCTGTTGACTTTGAACAGATAGAAATCAATGCCAACTCTTCGGATCCAGATTTCCTTCAGAAAGCCATGTTGTCAGTACAGCGGAATGGAGTAGCTCTAAAAGGTGATAAGTACATTTTTTTTTTATTTGTACTTGAGTAATTAAAGATATTTTCCCTTGATATTACTTAATACTTTCAAAATATAGGGTTTCTTATGTCAGTATAACATAATAATAAAACTAACTAACATGGGTGTTTGGTTTGTTGGTGGATTCTCAACGTGAGTGGTTGGTTACATGACTTTTTTTCTTCATGACTCTTTCTGCTCATAGACATCATCTCATGGAGAGACTGAAAATTGATTATGTACCATAGCCCCTATGTAATCTACATGTCTAGCAGTTGGCCAGGATTTGTGAAGCTAATGTACCCAAACCCCATGTTATTCAATGACACATATAAATAGGTTAGAGTATTATTTGTGTAATAAGGACTGAACCTTTGCATTTCAAAGATATAGTAATGTATCCTTATACCTTTCAAACATTCAAAACTTGTGACAAATATTCTTTTATGAACAAAAAGAATAATTCTGATACATAGAAGTTTTTATCAGAATAGCTTGTTCTGAATAAAGAAAACCTACAACCCATAAATTAAATGTGTCACTGAGGTTCTGAATTTCAGAAACTGTTATAAATTTCAATGCTTTTTAATAAAAGTTTTCCAGTAAAATCCAACAGGAATTAGTCTCCAAATACAAATATTATGCATGATGGAAAAAAAATCACCTGATTGCTCTGTTTGATTCAATTAGTTTTTTTGGTCCCATTGTGAATGGATATTTTACTGGTACTTATAAGGCTGTATGGTATAATTTATATAATTGTTAAAATAATTAAGTAAAAGAAAAAGATGACACAACATTTATCACAGAAGTACTTATTAAAAGGTATAGCACCACTAAATGATACAATTTTATTTTACATTTCAGGAAACATTGAGACAAAATTTGACGATCCAAGCTTCAGGTCCATGAATGTTGATCTCAGGTAAGTTAAACCAACTGGAATTGGCCTGAAAAAATAACCTTAATAGTGTTATTTTCATGTTTAAAATCATTAACAACAAAATAATTGTGTTTATTTAGATAATGAATATAGGCCGAAATGAAACTCTCCATCTATTATTAATAGGATACTTTTACAAGTTGACCAGATGTTTGTTGAGAAATATAAGTATTGTCCTACTGATCTTATTTTGCTTTCAGATTTGCTAAAAAAGCCTTTTGAAGTCTTAATTATTATATGTAATTAACATGTACTAACAAGCATGTTCTATGCCTAAAATATTACAAAACAAAGGTGGTGATGAACCTGTTTGTCCATTTAAAAGTATTATAGTAGTGATAAAGTTGCCTTTGTGCTCAAAACTTCAATTTTTTCCTGATAAAAGGGTACAGCTGCAGTTATTTGCCAGTGTGGTTTGGTGCAAGTCTCTACCTGGAGTACCTACCAGACATAAAGATATAGACATTTTACTCATCAGAGAAAACACCGAGGGGGAATACTCCAACCTGGAGCATGAGGTCTGTCTATAAAAGCAATACTTTGTCCTTTTGCTGATTTTTTTTTTCAAACATTCACTAGATGGTACAATGTACATATTTTTCAAACCTATGATATATTCTTACTCCTGAAGAAGATGACTTATATTTATAAAAGTACATGAAGTTACTAAGAGTAAGCATCCATCTGATGCCTTATTAAATGAGGTACATTACATCTGTTAATTTTTGGAGTGTAGTATGTTTTGTCTCATAACAGGTTTGAATAATCTAAATGAGGACCTAGAAACTGAGTGAAAGAAAGTTTGAGCCATGAAAGCCTGTGAAATGCAAAAAGAAAAAATACTTTGGATTGAAATATGGAGACTTTACATCTTTAATAGTTTTTTCAACAAAAGGATTAAAATGATATCTTGAAGTTTCTATTTCTGCAATGTATGGATTACAGTATTTGGTCAGAAGTATGAATGGGTACAGATTTTGTGTAGACCATCGATCCTGGACTCCAGGGGTTAAAAGGTAGCATACATAAGTAAAATAAAAACAAAATTGTTAGAATCCTTTTCTGCACTAACAACAGGATTTATCAAATGTTAGTATTGAACGTACACTCAAAGGCTATATTTTTATATGGGATCAGGCACAGAACTAAGTTGCATCCTGAAAAGTGCAGTGTAAAGAAACTGAGTGTAAAACTTTATTGTCACTTTGACTGTGAGTCTGCTACAGATAGACTGATTGTTTTATATAGGATTTTAAAATTCATTTGTCCATTCTTTTTCAAACTCATATCAAATTTAAAAAATGTTTTTGTCAAATTACAAGACTATTTATTGATGTTGTAGAATGTTCCAGGGGTTGTGGAAAGTTTGAAAATAATAACTGCAGAAAAGTCAACAAAGATCGCGAAATATGCATTCGATTATGCTCAGCAGAAAGGGAGGAAGAAGGTGACTGCCATCCACAAAGCTAATATTATGTAAGCAAACTTACCTTGTGTAATAGAGGGGCAGGATCTATATGCATTCTAGTTGTAAAGCATGTTTGATGAGGATCCTAGTCCTAGATGTGTATGACATTTTGAATCCTTTTGGTTCATGTCAAGAATGACATGGTGTTGTTGTCTTAGAGTCACATTTACATTGTAACCAAATCATAATGCAATGTTATATGTTATTGGAACTTTACCAAATGGTTCATTAAATATACAGAAATAGACTTCTATAGAGAAGATGATAACTGTTAGATTACTAAATATCATCCAACGGTGTGCACCTAGATTTATGTGATATTCATTTCGTTTAAAAAAAGAATGAAATCAGTTGAAAGTTTGGGATGTGTGATGAGTATGACACTTAAATCAATAGCCAGGGAAAGAATAAGAAAGAACAGTAAAAAAGTGACTGAAATGATTTTAAAAGTTATACAATGATAGGATTGAATTTGTAATACTGAAATCTTACTTTAAACTCAAACTTTCAAATGATGGAATAATATTTTACAGGAAGATGGGTGATGGGCTATTCCTAGAATGCTGTCGTCAAGTGGCTTGTCTGTATCCTGACATAGAGTTCAATGACATGATTGTAGACAATGCTAGCATGCAGGTGATTATATTGTAAAGATTATCAGTAATAGTACTGGAACAGAAAGGTAGTAAAATTCATTTCAAGATGAACAGTTATCTCCAAAATGACACAATGCATTTATTTCTCCTATCTGTTATTTTGTTCTATGTTCGTGCACATACAATATTCGTTACTCTTAACAATCATTGTGAGATTAATAGCAAAGATGAAACTACAATATGAAATGAAATTAAAACGAAGGTAAAAATTATGAAACATTTGTTTTCCTTTTGGATTATTTTGAGAAAAATTAATTATTTTACTTCATTAAGTAAATGACATATAAAAAACAATAATGAATGTGTTTGAATTTTGTTGGTATGTGAATGAATTATTCAGCTTTGTCACTCAGACATTTAAACTTTTTAGCTTCACCATATATCATACATTATGATACATTACATTATTAGTCCTGTGTGTATATATCAAAGCTGTTAAAATAGCAAGTACGATAAAAAACTGCTTGTTGTTACCTAGTTGATACACATGTACATGTGTATTAGGAATGAAGTTAGCGTTGTAGCTTTAATTAAGTAGATTGTAATATAAATTAAATTTCTCCTTAGTTGGTGTCCCGACCGCAGCAGTTTGATGTACTACTGATGCCTAACCTGTATGGGAACATCTTAAGCAACATCGCTGCTGGTTTGGTAGGAGGCCCAGGGGTTGTGCCAGGTGTCAACATTGGACGAGACTTTGCTGTGTTTGAAATGGTATGGAGTTTGAAAAATACCATGTCAAAAGCTGAAAACGTGTGAATAATTTAAACTATACAAACACTAGAGGGAGGAGTTGATGGATGGGTCTCATTCCATGGGATGTTCGAATGGTCTGAATACTTTATTGTGAGAAAATTACTCCTCCTCTCATTCTGTGGGATGTTTGAATGGTATGAATACTTTATGGTGAGAAATAAGAATAAAGACTGATTTCCTATTAAAATTACTTAAGATTCAACATTTTATAAGTATGAGAAAATATTGTATTTACATAGATGAAGTCAGTAGCTTTGAACTTTGTAGCTTGTACAAACTAAATTTTTCTGCTTTAGGGCACAAGAAGTTCTGGCCGATCTTTGAAAGGCAAAAATGTAGCCAATCCCACAGGCATGCTGCTTGCTAGCTGTGATATGCTTGACTATTTAGGGTAAAGTATATTAATTAATATCAATTTTGGAAACCTTGAATTACAGAAAAAAAAGAATGTAAATGTATTTGTGCAAACACTTAAAGATCTTCATTTAAAATGGTTTCTTTTACATTGCTTTACTGTTTCATACCTTTGTCATAAGTTTTTCATAAACTTAATTTCATATTGAAGTGCTGTTAATTTGCATATATTTTGTATACTCTTTCAATTTGAAGTATCTGTAATGATTTGAAAATAAGAAAAATATCAAAAATAAAAATAATCCATTATTGTAACTGAAAGTTTACCGAACCATCCTGTTTAACATTGTAGGCATAATAAACATGCTGAAATGATCAGAGATTCAGTGATGACAGTCATGAATGAACATAAGGTATATTCCACTTTGCTGAATTTAGTTTCTTTAAGTTTGAATATGAAGAGTGTGAATATTTTGGCTCTATTTCAAGACAAAAACACATATCATCATAATAGTTCTATTGAAATAGGCGTGTTTATAATATTACAGTGTCCAATATAAGTGATTAAAATAACACTGTATTCCTTTTCATACCCATCACACAACAAATTCAAACTTGTAAGTTTCATGTTAATTATGTATTTACCAAGCTTTTTTTTTCACAGTTGGTATTTAAGTTTGTTCTACTAGCAATCACCACATTTGGAAACTTTTATAGCTTAATATGAACCCTTTTATTTGCATAGCATGTTAGACTTTGCTGTGTCCAAATTTTGAACATTGCAATGAAATGGATAACTGGGTATTTTGTGAAGGAATGCAAAGAGTTATAGATATTTGTTACACACTCGGATACAGATTTCTTCTGACAATATACATAAAATGTTTCTCACATGTAAATGCTAATATTATAACAAGAGGAAGATAATGGTATGAATAGATAACCCTTTTTTCATATGTAGGTTCACACACCAGACTTAGGAGGCCAGGCAACAACTCTCGACCTTGTACATGCTGTAATCGATGATCTTAAACCAAAGACTCAGAGCTGGTAAGGCTTCATTTTAAAATTCTCTTTTTTTTTTTCATATTTCAATGTTGTGAGATGGCTTTATATGACTTTTTTTGTTATGAATTTTTAAGTTGTTATATTATTATTATTTGTTACTGTAATACAAGTTCTCATTTAAATGATAAATTCCTGTTGTATTTAGAGTCCTAGTCTATTGATGTTTCATTCAATGCATGATAAACTAAACTTGCTGACAGTTCTGAAAAAAATGTACTGGTCAAACCAGTGAAATACAATAAATGGTCACAAGAACCTTACACTGAGTCACTGACAGTATATATTGTATCCTAGAGGAAATGAAGGATGAAATCTCACTTTTAAGCAGTTTTATGATTAAATAAAAAGCTATGTTTTTTGCTGTAAAATTAGATCAAGATTTGCCCAGAATATACATTTTTAGGTAATCTGACCTAAAGGGTCGTTGTCCATGTGTGTAAGCTTTTTACATTTCCAACTTCTTCTCAAGTGGCACCAGTGGCATTGAGCTCAAACTTGCATGAAATGATCCTGAGATGGTCCTGAGCAAGTGTTGTTATTTTTCGGGTATGTCTAAAATCCAAGATGGCCACGATGGCTGCCATCTTGAAAAAGGATATTTTAAATTTCTTCTCCAGTTCCACTGGTTCACTGAGCTAAAAATTGGTGTGAATGTTAAGGAAAGGTAGCCAAATGTTGTTATTTTTTTACCTTGTGAAACCTTTGATACAGCAGCCACAGAGACCATTTTGTAACATGATTGTGCAGTCATGGTTTTCCTGTGCAATACCTATTTCAAACTTCTTCTCAAGTTTCAACAGTTGGATTGAGCTCTAACTTTCAACGAAACTACCATCTGCATCACAGAAAACAGCTTCCTAATAAGATTTCATTCAACGTAGAAAAAAATAACCGTTCTTCCTGCTGAAAGTTTTTGTAATCAGATGACTGTTTGGCCCATGGGCCTCTTGTTGAATAAGTGTTATATTATATTCTGAGTAAAATAGTATTGATAATCTTTGTTGTTTACTTTAAAGCTAAGAACAGTTTTGATGCATTGTGTCTGCAAACATTTTCTGATGTTAAAATTGATTGGAAAATGCAAATAGGAACACTGTGGTTGATGAATAGCGTCTCTAGATATTTTGTGGTAATGAAGTTTGGTCAGGAAATGTAGATGCAAATTCATTTCATTTAACTGTATATTGTAACTACATTAAATTGTTGTTGTTTAACTGATATGGTAATTTAATGAAGAAATAAATTGTTTTGCCTCATAACTTGATTTGTAATTTCATATTTATGTTTATTTTAGATAATTATTATTTGTTGTTTTCAGTATTCAAGTGAACCCTGTCTAAATTTATACAATGCTCTGATAAGTGCCAGGCAATATAGGTGCAATATATATGGAAAGTTTAATTTTTTGCCTGAAAGGTCAATAAATTTGAGTTTCAAAATCATGCAGTGTATAGTTTAGACAGGGCACACTATACTATTTTCCTAGTCTAGAAGTGATTTTTGATTTTTCATTATTTCATTTACCCTAGTTTTAGAAGGACTGGCTGTTGATGGAGTTTACACCTGCTTTATCACAAATTAATACATATAAATATTGTTTACTTTTAATGCCATGGTGGACACAAAACAGTGCATATTGTACCAACAGATTATAGTAATATGTAATTTTAAACACCAATAAAGAAAAGGTCACTGCATGAAACCTGATATTAGCTTTTTGTTTTTTAAAGATTAGATGCTTTTTTTAACGTTTTATTTATTATTTTAGGAGTTTCAGTGCCAAAAATGTATACACTAACAGATAGACGACAATATATGGTATGCTTTTAGCATATACATTAGAGCATGTAGTTAGATACGCACATAACCAGATTAATCACGGCAGCTTCTTCCTGCTAAAATAACATAGAACCATTGGGTAAAAAGGGTGTGTGTTATTCTTTTGAGCACATTAAGGGTTCTGTAATCTTTGTAATTTTATTAAAATACAAAAAAAAAACAAAAGAGAAGAAAAAAATCTTAACCAAAATATTTAATTCATAGAAATTCCAGAGAAAATTAATGATCTGTATGAAAAAATGATCTTGTCATAAAAACGCAAGATTAAGATAAAAAGTAAGTACATGTACAAGAAGTAGACAGAAAACGATTGGCTACAATAAAAAATGAAGTGTAACATATAACGTTTCTATTTCACCAATGTTACTATTTTTTGTAAATATACAGGGTTATATTTCCCACCTAGCTTAAACAAAAGCATTTTAGAAGGGCAATAATTTAGAATGTTACGAACATAAGATGCCCACCATAACGAATCATTCCCTGCTTGTGAAAATATGGTCTTCCCTGAAAATCTGAATAAATTCTTTGCCATAAGGTATATTGAGATTGATGTTTGGCTTGTTTGAGGCTCGATAGTATCCCCGCTGTTCTTAACCTTGTTCTCATATGGGAATATGATATTTCTGATTGACCTAAATTTATGGTTATAGAGGAACAATATAGTTGTATGGTTTGGCCTTGTTTATTACATCTTACAATAGGTGAATTACATGTATCAATGCCATATGATACAAAATGGAAATTGCACATTTATATCTTTGATATTAATTGACCCCAAACATCAATACCTCTTATGCTTAAAATATCTATCTTTTCTGTCAAATTACCAGGTAAAGACATTTTGATCAGATTGTTGATTAATTGATTAAACATTTATATCTTAGATATCAAACCTCATTAATTCTAGGTATACTTGATTTTCACTACCAAGACTTTTTTTATCTCTTAGTGAAAAAAAAACAACATTTTCTGTTTTGGCTAGTTTGCGGTGTTTTTAATTATGAAAGAAGACAACAATTACATATTTATGAATAAATGCAGATTGTCAAGAGCTGCTTGAATTGGCTTAACTGTGGATGGGTAAAATTGATGTTCAGCTGACATAATAATATATAATATTTGGGATTATTATTGTTTTGGTATAACAAATCATATAGATATATATTCTGGTTTGCGTCTTGTACTCATTAGGTTGTGTTCATTAGCCACAGTATATGGTGTTTTACCCATCACAACAAGCAGGGCTGGGTTTAATCATCACTGTAATCTTGTAACTTGTCCTTTTCTGATCAACTTAACATGCAACTCTAACACTGAAGGGATGTTACAGGTTTACTTTCCAGTGTAAAAACACCAAGATTTTTTTTTAGATATTATTTATATATTATACCTGTCATTTCTCTGAAACAATTTCTCATGTCTTCTCTGGTCGTACCTTTGTCTATTTATTCATTTAATTCTTTCTTTAAAATTCTGAAAGTTCAGCAGAATAAATTTGAACTTCAGTATTGTCATCTACAACAAACAAAAACAATGCTAAGTTAAACACTACATAGATCATTTTGTATCTAAGTAACCTACTGATCGGTAGATTTTCTTGAATGAATTTTGATGGCTTTCGTTTGTTTCATAACAAAATGCAATAATAATGTAAACTTATGCATACAACTTATACAACTGTTATTTCTTTCTATTACATTGAAGAAACCTCGAAAAAGTTGAACTTTTCATCATTGATATGAAAATAGATCATTATCTTAATTGGTGGTATCATGTCTGACTGGTCTACAATGACAAACAGCTCACACACATAGTAAAAATAAGTCTTATGTAGGTAATTTCATGCTTATAATGCTTGTAATTTCAGAATTTTTTTTCAACAAGATCCCACAGTGTAAGTTGCTTGCCTTGAGTTGTTGATTGAGCTCTGAATTAGTGACTTGGAAGTTTTAAAGTGTCATAAATGAGCTGTATTTGTCGAATGCATATTGGCTATTTAAGAGAACCCTGTGTATCATCCTTCTGAGAATCTACAACTTGAGTGTCAGTGGATTATATTACATACAAGTTTTGCTGGATATTACCCTGTGTGAAGTATGTCAAACAAATATATGTGGTCCTTTGTTATCTATAATGTTATGAAAGGAAGTAAAAATAATACTTTCTGTAAGTAAAACATTGATAACCACATTGTAGAATAGGTGAACATTTGACAGATTATAAAATATATGTTGCACTGGATATCCAAACTTTGTTTTGTTTCCAGTCAAACCTGGTAGTAGTAAATTTGGACCTTACTTAAACTTCTACACTTAAATACAAATTGAAGGAGGGTCTTGTACCATACATTGGTGTTTGGAAATTGTTATTTTCTATGAGTTTTCTTGCATATTTCAATAACGACATTATGATTTGACATCCTTTGACATTAGTTTGCTATTTCATATATTGATATAAAAAGTCAGACACAGCCTGAGAAATATGATTAGGGGAAGTGATCTGTACATACAAATCTCAGATTGTTGAAAGATTTCTAGTTTTAAAAAGTTTGAAGATCTGTATGAATTAATGATATTACCACACTATATTATATAGTCACTACATTTTGTATTTTCATGTGATGTGATTAAGTAGAAAATTGTTCATTCCTAACGTATATGTAAGCATGTACAGGCATTGATCAGAGCAAATTGTATACATATATTTCCTCTGTTAGAAATTGATGATAAAAAATAATAATGATACAATGTAGACATGCATGAATATGTTTTCAACTGATTGGAACTGTATTCTGTATTTAGAAATATGTATCCCAATTCATTCGTTATAGTGCTTTACAATATTTGTAAACAACATTCAATACCGATACACACGAGGTCTAGATCTAATTATAACGTAGCTTATTTCCGATCTACCCTGAAGGTGAAAAAAAATAAACAGTTATGTCTCTGTCAGTCCTGTCATAAAAATTTACCTTTTTAGCCTCTTGCTTTAATGAAATGCTTAATACAACAAAATCATTTCTTCAAACAGCAAACTACATGAATGTATTACAACTGAACACAATTTCACGCTTATGATAGAAAGTGCACAATAAAGATTATATACCAAGCTTGCTTTACATGCTAGTTTTAAGTTGCTTTACAATACATTACCTAAATGCTGATGTGTAGCGTAGTCAAATAAAACATCTGTTATCAGCATTGACTTGTTACCTGTTCTACTGATATACATGCAAAACAGATTTTATGTTAACTTTTGCTTTTGTTTGAATTACACAGGTAGCAGAAATTACAATGGTAATTTATCTTTAGTTGATTCTGGTGTTGGATGATATTTCTTAACAATAATCTTTGTACCTGGTCTATTCTTTACTTAATACTTATAATGTTGATACAGATGTATATTTAATCCTAGTAATAGTGTATAAACATTATACCACCTGTAGTAATTAGATAACTTTGTGTTACATTAACCTAAATACACTTACAGTTACACTTTTAATATCACAGTAATGGTTGTAATCATTCAATCCCATCTATTTACTAATCTGTAGCTAAAGTAGCTAATAATAAATAGAAAACATTCAGCAAATCTGATGTGGAGGTCATTGGTTTCATATTGAGGATCAAACATAAGGTTTAATCATGAAAAATAAGCAAGGGATACCTGAAAATATTGCCAATTGTTCTTGGATTCTTCCATAGTCTGATGCATGCTTGGAGTAGATGAAGTATAATGTACTAAACGTTGTACATTGTATGTTAATTTTCTTACTTTCTGTGAAGGCATGCATGAGTTGATAGTTATGAATTGTTTGCGTTTCCACGTTTCTTTGGAATATGAGTAAGGATTGGCATAATAGTTCTTTTATCCTTAGGAAGGAGACACATTTCTGTATATGATAACCAGCCAAGTGCAATATAATTAGTTAAAATTGTTTTCATTTTGATGTAGCTGTCATGGGTTTGATATTATTTTTATGAAAGAAAAATATATATATATTATTTTTCACAGATAGATTAATACATTGTATATTTTCTTTATCCAAATTTTAAATTGATCAGTAATTGAACAATTGAGTGAGGCTGAATGAAAGATTCTTCTTTCAAATAGAATGATAATATTTTGAGTAAAATGGTGACAAGGTGATTGTTTGTTTTTGATGGATGATGTTTGCTGTGTGGCTTCCTTCAGATACTTGTACATATCATCACGACCATTCTTCATATACATGTTCATCCAAAGAACATTATTTAAAATGAAGATTATTAATTCATTAAAAAATCTTTGGTTTGCCAATATTTGCTAACTTCAGATGTATGGTTTTGGTATCAATTCCTCATAGGACAATTTGTAGGGTACACGTTTTCTTAAATTTTAAATTGTCTATGTTCTAAAATCATTAAAGAGTGTTGTGAACAGGGCTATGCAGTTTTGAGAGAACATTGATATAGCCATTAATAAGAATAGAGATTACTTCTGTAGAATCAAGATTCAGTCATTTTTCGAAAAAACCAAACAAGCTGTAGAATTAAGATTCAGTCATTTTTCGAAAAACCAAACAAGTAGCCTCATTTAGGTAATGGATATTTTACAGGTTTTTAACAATTATCTGTACATGCTTCTTTTTTCAGGATTGAGAAGTAGATGATTTAAATTTCGCCACGCAACATTAAGGTCAGTCTATTTAGTGTTATATTCAATAATTATAATGGTATATATGTCTTAATAATTTCATTCATTTTCAGCCCACCATTATCAGATAGTGGGCTATTCAAATTGCTGTACGTCCTTGGTTCGTTTTCCCTCTGTCCGTCAGTCCAAAAACAATTTTTGTTCTCACTGTTCTTTGAGAAAAACTAGATGGTTCCTTCTCAAATTTCATATGTCTGTTCCCTCTTCATCCCTAGTTGGTCCTGTTTGATTTTGGGACTGATCTGAAATTTCATACGTGTTTTACCTTTGGTCCCTTCTTGTTCCCGTTTCATTTTGGGATTGATCAGGAGAAACAAAATGACTTCCTCTTGGATCTCTTGTTGTAATCTAACATTCAGTGTAATTGTATATAAATACATAAAATAAATCATTTGTAGTCAAAATGAACTACTGTATTCTTAATGTAATGAGCTGTCATTATTATCAGTGACCCATTACATACATTACACTTTTCTGTTGGTGGTATGTAATAGCTATTTTGTTTGTTTATTACAGAATCTCCGAAGTCAAGATTTTCCCTTCTGGATATACCACCGTGTCGATACACAAAAAATGAACTTCTTTACTACTGCATTTCAAATATATTTCTGTCATAACAAATAACATATTTGAACATATTTATTGATCCAGTCCATTTTATTTGAAACACATACTGCCGATATAGTTAGGTGCAATATATATGTGTTTCTTGTTCATTTTAGTATGTTGATAGTAAGCAGTATATCTATGACTTTCAATGCTGGTTAAGATTCATTTCCAGTACATATATATGTACATCATATGTAAGTAGTAAGTGAAATCTAAGAAGCCAGTTCAAGTGTTCCGGGGAAGGGATACAAGGGAAAACTTCCCCAGAATTAAGATTTCCTGAGTTGTAAGGAGTCTTTTATTGATTACAAATATATTTTGTTATGATGCAAATGCAATATTATCATCTGTCTTAGTTGACATTGGTAAAAACTGGAATGTTCTTTTTTCGAATTTTAAATGTGCAGTATCTTTCAAATGTATGTAGTTATATATTTATTTGTCATTAAAATTATGAAAGAATGTTTGTATACTTTTTGTTCCTTTTTGTGAGAAGAAATGCAAGGAAAGATTGAATTGAAAAGGTTTGTATCCAATATCCAGAAGATTTTGATGAACTTGCCAGTTCAGGAACAGGAAAATGTCTGCTTTACATATGTAGCACTTATTTTTAAGCCCCTAGAACAAAAGATCATAGACATATTGTTTTTGTGCTGTCTGTTGTTAGATTTAACCTTGGCCATTGATATTGCACCGTAGTACCAAAGTTTGTGACCATGTGACCTTGACTGTGACCTTTGACCGCCATTTGAAAAAAAATAACATTAGCCATAACTATTACATCATAAGAGGTATAGCATGTGTGTTCCTTTTGACAAGACCATCAGTTGATAGCAAAATGTTTTACCATGTGACCTTGACCGTGACCTACAATTGAAAAAAAAAGTTTTTTCAAAGTGTGCATACAATAAGCACATGCCTTACACAGTACAGGTTTGATGTCCCACTTCAGAATTTTGTTGCAACTGGGGGCATAGTGTTTCATGACCGTTTCTTATCTATATTATTTCTTGATATGTAATTTGAAGCAAATGTATGTTTAAACTGATGATTGATCTTCTGCCATGTTAAATAATACGTTGACATAATGTTAATTATTAATTCAGGTTTTAAGGCAATAAACTAAATGTCATTTGATTTGTTCTTAATTTTGGTGTTTTCATGGAACCTAGTGTTAAATGGTGAAATATTACGAAAGTGTCAGAATAGGATCTGACTGATGACTGAAATTGTAATATTTCAGACTCTTACTTCAACGAAAATCAGAAATTATCACCAGATGATTCAGGTTGTCATCGATGTTATTTTACTTATATTCAATATCATATTACAGCAAATTGCAGTACAGCATATATTTGTGTAAAAACATAAGTTATGATATACTACTATGAATCGTAAAGATTATTTCAAAGAATAAAGTACAATAACGTTTTATTTGGAGACATTCAGTAAATAACAAAACGACAATTTAGTCATGAAATGCCATAGTCACCTGCAATGTTGATTCGCTAAAAGAAGTGCTAAAACTAGCCCAAAATGTACAAAATCTGCAGAGAATTATCGAATTTATTGGTGTTGCACTACGATTAAAATCCATACAAGGGTTGCTTCCCTTGGGTCCAACGACCATTGAATAACATCACGTTGTGAAATACACACGGCTTACTGGTATTTAATACACAGTCCACATAAATTATGACACACACACCAGAGGAGGAGTACATAAAGGCTATATTTACGTTGGTAAGTTGTTACATACTAAACAAGACTAGATTACTGGTTGTTTTAAATGTATATAAATTAGCTGCATTTATTATGAAATGTGGAGACCGATAGTTACTAAAATCAACAATATAGACTTCAGGTCAGAATGTGTTTACTTAATAATTTAGTCCTTCGTACTGTATCGCCAATATATATCGTCAATTATGATGGCTATATATGATCGAATTTAATGTAGAAAAACTTACTTAGAGAGTTGATAAAGAAAGTATTTGGTGATGGAGTTTTTGAACTGATTTACACTAATTACTCCCTTTTCCTCTTCTCACTAGTCTTAACGTTTATGACGAGGACACAAACTAACATTTATGCAAAGAAAAGTGTTATCAGCTTGACCTTTTGAACAGATACTTTTCAACATATGAAAAGTTTACCAAATTTTCATGTAGCAGGATCATCTTATGTTTCATGATTTTGATGTAAAATTTAAACATAATTTGAAAATTAACTTGTCCGTACTGTCATTATAACTTCATTAATCATATGTAAATTGTATTATATGTAAATTTATCATATCGAATACACCCCCCCCCCCACACACACACACACATCCCCCCCCCCCCACACACACAGATATATATATATGTATACATATACACATAATGTTTATTAAATTGATTATTATATTGATTTGATGTGAGAGCGGTTTATTCAAAGGTATGTTTTTCGGTTTTTGCCGTAAAGCATCAAAACTATAAAACTGAAATGATTTTTTTATATATATTTATGAACGTCTATATACATACCAATTAACAACTATAAATAAACATGTAATCTAGGTACACTTTAATAACATTTAATGAAATATTGTTGACAAAGATAACGTGTTGACAGAAAATATATACCATTATAAAACCTGTATGCGTGATTCAGATCAGTTAAATGGACATTAGTAAAAGGGATCGTGCAATGGCGTTGAACATACAGAGGAGACCTGGAACTGTTGGTAAATCAAGCGGCGACGCTAAAAATAAGAGATCAAGTACACCTCAAACTGCTCTCCCTCGTCCAGAGCAAGCACTATTTCATCCTGATTCTGAGAAAAAGATGAAAGTCGATGTTGCGGCGGTAACGAACAGAAAGGCATGGCAGTCTACATCCAGTGACATTAGAAAATGTATAAAACCAACGGGGGCTACAGCATCAGTAGAGTTTAAGTCTAGCGTTAAAAAGGTTTGTTTGTTTGTTTTTGTTTTATTGTTTGTTGTTTTATTGTTTTGTTATTGTATTTGTCTTCATAAGGTTTAATTTGAATGTAGGTTCAATCAAATAATAAAATCAGTTTTCCGCTCCGTTCACGTGTATTTCAAAACGTAACCCATTATTTAAGGCACCAAAATCTGTGGATATAACTAACAAACCTTACTCCTCGACTCTTATTCCACTCTTATTTAATTCCGACGGTTTGTCTACAGCCAACGATTGTACACGATGCACATTTGCTGTTCTTAAGTACCTCGTTCCCACTATTGAAATATATGCCATGACAATAATCGAATGCATCAGATGTATACTTAAACCAAACACGACCTTAAATGCAGCATTGTGCTTCTTTTCCGTCTTTCCGTCATTATCAACAGGTTTGTGCATACTTATGAAATCGAATAATAGCAAAAAGTAATTAACTTAATTTACCTCTGTAACATTTTATTTGAAATCTCAACAACTTTCAGGTTTACAAGGGGCCTCCAGTCGCACGCGTTGTCAACATAAGGAAAGCTGAATTGAACAAAAGAGGAGTGAAGGACTTAGAACAATGGGTGAAAAACTCTAACAATGTCTACATCGGTCGGAACATGACCTGTTACGTTAAAGGTGCAGTCGGTAGCAAATGGCATAACCCGTTCAAGCCGAAAAAACTTGGAAGGGAAGAAGCAGTAAAACGTTATGAGGAATATGTCAGAGCAAATCCCTCACTCATGGCAGAGCTTGACGAACTGAAGGGCAAGTGTTTAGGGTGTTGGTGTCATCCTTTGAGCTGCCATGGACATGTTCTTGTTAGATTACTGGAAGAAAAAATAAGAAATGAGGGATTAAAAAAAGTTTAGTATTTATTTAGAACTTGAAAGACGTCTGTGATATTGATTGATATTGGATTTGGACAATTGGAGGATGAGTGTGAGATCACAAGGTATGTTATTGTGAGACATAGTATATATCATTGTGAGGTCACAGTATATGTGATTGTGAGATGATAGTATATGTTATTGTGAGATTATAGTATATGTGATTGTGAGACCATAGTTTATGTGTTTATGAGATCACAAGGTATGTTATTGTGAGACATAGTATATATCATTGTGAGGTCACAGTATATGTGATTGTGAGATGATAGTATATGTTATTGTGAGATTATAGTATATGTGATTGTGAGACCATAGTTTATGTGTTTGTGAGATCACAAGGTATGTTATTGTGAGACATAGTATATATCATTGTGAGGTCACAGTATATGTGATTGTGAGATGATAGTATATGTTATTGTGAGATTATAGTATATGTGATTGTGAGACCATAGTTTATGTGTTTATGAGATCACAAGGTATGTTATTGTGAGACATAGTATATATCATTGTGAGGTCACAGTATATGTGATTGTGAGATGATAGTATATGTTATTGTGAGATTATAGTATATGTGATTGTGAGACCATAGTTTATGTGTTTGTGAGATCACAAGGTATGTTATTGTGAGACATAGTATATATCATTGTGAGGTCACAGTATATGTGATTGTGAGATGATAGTATATGTTATTGTGAGATTATAGTATATGTGATTGTGAGACCATAGTTTATGTGTTTATGAGATCACAAGGTATGTTATTGTGAGACATAGTATATATCATTGTGAGGTCACAGTATATGTGATTGTGAGATGATAGTATATGTTATTGTGAGATTATAGTATATGTGATTGTGAGACCATAGTTTATGTGTTTGTGAGATCACAAGGTATGTTATTGTGAGACATAGTATATATCATTGTGAGGTCACAGTATATGTGATTGTGAGATGATAGTATATGTTATTGTGAGATTATAGTATATGTGATTGTGAGACCATAGTTTATGTGTTTATGAGATCACAAGGTATGTTATTGTGAGACATAGTATATATCATTGTGAGGTCACAGTATATGTGATTGTGAGATGATAGTATATGTTATTGTGAGATTATAGTATATGTGATTGTGAGACCATAGTTTATGTGTTTGTGAGATCACAAGGTATGTTATTGTGAGACATAGTATATATCATTGTGAGGTCACAGTATATGTGATTGTGAGATGATAGTATATGTTATTGTGAGATTATAGTATATGTGATTGTGAGACCATAGTTTATGTGTTTGTGAGATCACAAGGTATGTTATTGTGAGACATAGTATATATCATTGTGAGGTCACAGTATATGTGATTGTGAGACCATAGTATATGTTATTATGAGAACGTAGTATATCGTATGATTGCGGTGGTTATATTGTTATCTATAATTTACCAGAATTGTTCTATAAAAAAGTATTAATATAATTGTGCAATATATAAACAGATGATCTATGAATAAGGTTTGATAGTTCTACGGAAAAGTAAAGTCATGGAATATTTGAATTCAGTATGTATTTGAAAATGTATTTTCACGAACACATGGAGCATGTAAATCGGTCTGCGAGTATTTACTAGTCATTGATCTGTTTTAGTACTTGTGGTGCCTATAAAGTATATATAACTTTGTCAAAAAATACTGGACATCATGTTAATTTTTCATTTAGTCTTACTTTTCTCAGATACAAACTGTCTTTTCAAACATTGATAAATCTTATTAAATACTTCTGGAATGTGCTGCTTTTACACCATTAAAATTAATTGGTCGTATTTTTCCATATTTGACTTCAATCTTTGTTTTCTTGTTACAAATGTATTAATATATTTATTTAGTGAAGGGATAGTGAAGTAACATTGGATAATATTTATATTAAGACTGTTTTTTTCTCTTTGAAAATCTACCAACTGAAAACGGCAACATTAGACATTGAAATCACTATAAAAAAGCTAAATACAGTCATCAGTGAAACGATCAACTGATCTCTCTCTCTCTCTCTCTCTCTCTCTCTCTCTCTCTCTCTCTCTCTCACACACACACACACACACACACACACACACACACACGAGAGAGAGAGTCCCTTATATTAATCAAAGAACTTTTTATAGAAAGAGTAAGCTTCCATTGTCTAACATCATCAAGAATGTTTAAATCGAACAGTCTGTTGGTAGCAAATGCCACTAAATGTCAAACTCAGCCATCGGTCTAGAGCAAGGAAGATGTCTTTTTTTTAGATAATGATAATTTTAGAAAATGAAAGATCGACAAAAACACTTGAATGATTTTATTCTCTGTTAAATCAAACTGAATTTAACTATTTTTTAAAAGGTCGTTGAAAAGATCGTGGAAATTTTACCAACCAATGTGTATTTTTTAAGATGGGGATAAAAATATCAAAAATGGTTTACCTCAATCTAGGTATGTTTTGCACTATAGACACTGAATATATGTGATCGCAACGAAAACAATTGCACGTCACACTCCGAGGAAAGTAATATACCGGTGCATCTCTACCACGTTCTGAATGAAGAATTGTTTGATTAAAAATAAGAAAATTTATTGTAAAAAAAGTGAAATGTGTGTAGTTAAAATAAAATGCCACTTGATAAAAAATTTGTTCGATACAATAGGAAGTGAAAATGTAAACATCAGACATATGGGCATTGACGTTACGACATTACGTCATAAATTGAAAATGACAGTACAAACAATAGCTGCTTCCGTTTAGTCCTCCATATTCTTACTTTAGACCTATCAAAATATAACTCTCTGAGTTATTTCATATATTTTTTGTTTTTCATTTTCTAACAGCGTTACAAAATAGATAAATAACAATTATTATTCAGTGTTTTACAGACAAAACATAAATAAAGAACAACATGAAAACAATACAATAACGATCATAACTCAAGTTAGATAAAACAAGGGGCAATATGAACAAAAGAAGGACTGAAACGGGGACTCATGAAAAGGTACAAGGAGAATAAGACCAAGTGTTTCGGAAGTGTAAGCATCTTTTGTTTCATCGACGATACCCGCCACGTAAATTTGGTCAATACAAGTAAGTAATGTCACATTCTCAAATTCGAACAAGGTATAAAACAACGGAAGCTACAGGCAAATTAACGAACCTCGAATATGTCCATCCGCATATGACACAAATTAATAGAACATTTCTTGATAGATCATTATGACTACCATAAAACTTCCCCATAAATTTCATCATTCTGCACGTGAACATGGCTAAAATCAACTAATTTGCCGAGTATTGGAGCGACATGGGTCTGTTTAATTAAAACATATACACGTTTTGATGAAGCTTGACAGTATTGTAGTTCTCGACATCATTTACAACACCAGGTGAGTGTAGTATCAGGGGAAATATAGTAATCCTAATTTTTTAATGGCGAATTCTCCTTCAGACGTTATCAACTGGCAACTTATACACATGATACTTATCAACTATATCTACCAAGGGAAAATCCCAGACTTTTTACACCGGTGTGAAGCCGGTACTGAAGTATGCTTTAATTTAGATTTTTTATGACGATAAGTACCATCAGATTTCTTTTGAAAGAAAATTTCAAAGTCACCGATTGTAGATTTAATATATATATATATATACACTGACGTTTTTGTAATTGGAGAAGATTTAATTGTTTCATTTTTAAATGTTTCCTTTCGAAACAAAATAGAAAAATACCATGTGATCTCACTTCAATAATAATGATAAAAAAAGGCAGGATCCATGAACTTTGCAGCTGAGAGCAGGATCTTACCACTGTGCTACCGTTACGTTAGGGATTCTAGACCTATCAATTGTAGAGTTTGAAACGTCAATTTTTTTTTTCAAAAAAGAAAATTGAACCCTATTTGTATCTTTAACTTATTCTTTATGCTTATAAATTCTGTACTTTAAGTTTCACACAAGGGACAATGAATGGTCCAGTGTATTTCAATTTGCTTTAGTCGGCTCTTGGGCTTCAAAATTTAAACCCCTTGATATCATTGATGAGAGGAATGAGGGCGAAACTGTTCTAAGGTGCAGATTGATTCGTCATTATTGTTTTATTTACCGTAAGTGAATCGGTCAGTATGTATTCACACCAATGGTTACAAATGCCAGTCGTAAACTGTTCACATGCCTTTGAAATTGCACTATATATATATATATAAAAGAACGGAATGTATAGAGGGGGTATTCTCTGAGTTGTTGGTATTTCAAAGATAGGATGATGAACTTATAGGTTATGAAAACAATGTCATTATTGGTTAAGAGAATATCACATTTCGGGTAAATGGTACCAGTCTTCTAATTCATCAATGATAAATGATTAAGAGTCATTTCAGTTTCCTTTTCTTTTATTTACTTTTGGTCCATAGAACATGTGTACACAAACACAAGGTACCATGTAGATGTGAATATAGTCAGTAATTTAAAATGTGATTAATAAAATACTTTTTATTTAATCTTTACAAAATTTCATCGATATTACTTTCAAAATAAAATAAGAACTAAGGCATTCAAGCATTTTATAGGATATGTCAAAAATTGATTTCTTCATACTCATTAAGGTTATAGAAAATAAAATAAGTAAAAAAAATGTGAATATGGTTTAAACAAATGCTTAAATATTTATATCTAAAAAGTAGTATCATGAACATAAACTTGAAAAAAGTAACATCAGTTGCTGAGTACCAGCAGGTGAAGTTTTTATAGGTAAATTTACCCGTTAGAACTGATAATACTTTAAGGGAAAAGACTATTATCCCTACAAATACAAAGAGCCATGTAAGGTATTAAAAAATGTTGGCACCCAGAGATACACCTCATGGAATGTAATAGTAAATGGTTAAATATTACGAAAAATCACTGGCTTTGATTGTGCAATGTTTCATATATCTACTGGAACGAAAATCAGAAATTATCATCAAATGATTCAAACTGTTATAGAGTTTGTTTTACTTAGATTCAATATCATTTTACAGCAGATTACAGTACAGCATATATTTTTGACAAAACATCAGTTATGATATATACTTACATGAATTGTAAAGATTATTTCAAAAAATAAAGTACAATAACTTTTATGAATAATAAAACGACATTTTAGTCTTGGAATGTCATCGCCACTTGCAATGTTGATTCACTAAAGGTAGTGCTAAAACTTGCCCAAATTATACACAATCTGCAGAAAATTATCGAATTGATTGGTGTTCCACTACCTCTACCAGTATATACGAGTTGCCTCCCTTAGCAGGCAAAACGCCTTCTGAATGACATCGTGTTGTGAAATACACACGGCTTACTGGTATTTAATACATAGACCAAATAAATTATGACATACACACCAGAGGAGGAGTACACAAAGGATATATTTACGTTGGTAAGTTGTTACATACTAAGCAAGACTAAATTATTGGTTGTTTTGCTTGTATATAAATCAGCTACATTTAATATGAAATGTGGAGACCGATAGTTACTAAAATAAACCAATTCAGACTTCAGGTCAGAATGTGTTTACTTAATAATTTAGTCCTTCGTACTGTATCGCCAATATATATCGTCAATTATGATGGCTATATATGATCGAATTTAATGTAGAAAAACTTACGTAGAGAGTTGATATCGGAAGAAACTATTTGGTGATGGAGTTTTTGAACTGATTTACACTAATTACTCCCTTTTCCTCTTCTCACTAGTCTGTAAATTTTATGACGAGGACACAAACTAACATTTATACAAAGAAAGGTTTTATCAGCTTGACCTTTTGAACAGTTATTTTTCAACATAAGAATAGTTCACCGAATTTTCTTCTAATATGAAACATCATATGTTTCATAATTGTGATGTGATGCAACTTATTTAAAATTGTATGATGAACATAATTTGATAATTTCATTGTCTGTTCTGTCGTTATAACTTAACTTCATTAATCATATGTAAAATGTATTTATATGTATATTTAGTATGTCAAATATCCATATTTATAACGTATTTTAAATTGTATACAACTTCATGACAGTTATATGAAATATTTTTGACAAAGATAACGTGTTGACAGAAAATATATACCATTATAAAACCTGTATGCGTGATTCAGATCTGTTAAAGGGACATTAGTAAAAGGGATCGTGCAATGGCGTTGAACATACAGAGGAGACCTGGAACTGTTGGTAAATCAAGCGGCGACGCTAAAAATAAGAGATCAAGTACGCCTCAAACTGTTCTCCCTCGTCCAGAACAAGCACCATTGCATCATGATACTGAGAAAAAGATAGAAGTCGATGTTGCGGCGGTAACGGACAGAAAGGAATGGCAGACTACATCCAGTGACATTAGAAAATGGATAAAACCAACGGGGGCTTCAGCATCAGTAGAGTTTCAGTCTAGTGCTAAACAGGTTTGTTTGTTTGTTTGTTTTATTTTTATTGTTTTTGTTTTCGTATTGTTGTCTAAATTTGGATCTAGGTTAAATTCAATAACAAAATTTTCCGTTCCGTTTCACTTAAAATGTGCTTCTTTTCCGTCACTATCAACAATTTTGTGCATATTTATGAAATCGAATAATAGCAAAAAGTGATTACATTAATTTACCTCTGTAACATTTTATTTGAAATCTCAACAACTTTCAGGTTTACAAGGGGCCTCCAGTCGCACACGTTGTCAACATAAGGAAAGCTGAACTGAACAAAAGAGGAATAAAGGACTTAGAAGAGTGGGTGATAAACACGAACAATGTCTACATCGGTCGGGACATGACCTGTTACGTCAAAGGTGCAGTCGGTAGCAAATGGCATAACCCGTTCAAAAATCTTAGGAGGGAAGATGCAGTAAGACGTTTCGAGGAATACGTCAGAGCAAATTCCTCACTCATGGCAGACCTTGACGAACTGAAGGGCAAGTGTTTAGGGTGTTGGTGTCATCCTTTGAGCTGCCATGGACATGTTCTTGTGAGATTACTGGAAGAAAAAATAGCAAATGAGGGATTAGAACAAGCTTAGTATTTACATGGAAATTTAAGGACTTCTGTGATAATAATTGATATCGGAATGAGATCACTGGACGTATGATTGTGAGACAATTGGACGGATGATTGTGAGATCACAAGGTAAGATATTGTGAGACCATAGTATATGTGATTGTGAGACCATGGTATATGTGATTGTGAGACCATAGTATGTGTTTGTGAGACTATTGGACATGTGATTGTGAGACCATAGTATATGTGATTGTGAGACCATAGTATATGTGTTTGTGAGACTATTGGACATGTGATTGTGAGACCATAGTATATGTGTTTGTGAGACATAGTAAATGTAATTGTGAGACCATAGTTTATGATATTGTTAGTCCGTAGTATATGTTATTGTGAGCATCATCATTATCAGCTCATAACATAGGATTTAAAAAAAAAATGAAATGTTACTTGTTTCAATCGAATTAAACGTTGGAAATTGAACTTAAGATGTTTATTGTCATTTCAAATAAAATTATAAGGGTTAAATGTAATATATTTTACGTTATTAAGCCATAACACAAAAAGGGGCGTACTCTTAATAGACCGCAAACCCTTAAAGATCCTGTATGTCATCATGATGTTTTCATTGTCCTTATCGAAAAGTAAAGCCGTAGAATATTTATCTCGATGTATTTTCCAGAACAAATGAAACAGCGAATGGTTTTATTTTCATTCACCGGTACGTATAACTTTGTTTAAAAATGTACTGAACATCAAGTTAATTTCTCACTTAGTGTTATTTTTCTCTTCACAAACTGTCTTTTCAAACATTTCATCGGTAACTTTTTAAAATAGGTCTGGAATGTGCTGTTTTTACACCATTAAAATTAATTGGTCGTATTTTTCCATGTTTGACTTCAATCTTTATTTTCTTGTTACATGATGTATTAATGTATTTATTTAGTGAAAGAGTGTTTTAGTAACATTGGATTATATATACATTCTGACTGCGTTTTTCTTAATGAACCTTTCAACTAAAAAGGACAAACATTAGACCATCAAAACGATTTAAAAACACTATGAATGCAGCCATTCTCTTTATTATACTAAGAGTACACTCCCCTTGTCCAACACCACCCACCAAATGTCACTAAATGTTAAAACAGCCATCAGTCTATAACTAGGAAGTTATCATTCTTTTAAATATATCGCATGGCAAAATGAAAGATCGACAAAATCACTTTTACGATTTTATTCTCTAGATCACAGTAGGAACTAAATCATCATATTATGGTCGCAAAATGGATCGTGCAATGTTTACCATCCAAAGTGTTAAAAATCGATATAAAAGGAAGCGAAAAATAAATAAATAAAAAAAAGATGTGTTATTGATAGACATTTCTTAGTTCCCAGATAAATCTGCATCTTTATTCCGAATCTCGGCTTACACTTCAATACAAATTAGAACATACACATAAATACATATATTGATGACATTATCAGATTCTTACACAGCGAATCATAGCACGAGTCAAATATAGTATACCCTAGCTGCACCAGTCAGAAAAATGATTGTGATGTCGTAAATTGGACAAAGACGTTACATGTACGTCATGAATTGAAAATACCAGTATAATATTTGCTGCTTCTGTTTGATTTAGTCCACCACATTCTTACTTTAAACCTGTCAAAATGTAACTCTCTGAGTAATTTTATATAATTTTATTATTGTTTGATAATTTAATTTTTAAACTTGGTTTGTAAACTACTGATTTCTACCATTATGCTACCTTAATTAGTTATCTATGCCTAGAGGTCTGACATATACACGTGTTTACTAGCTAGCTCTCTCTCTCTCTCTCTCTCTATATATATATATACTAATGAGTATTACCATATTTAGTATCACTTCAAGATAACGAGCGGACATGTTGTACATCTGTTGTGCTGACTTCATTTTTTTTTGTTGGGACTGGTTTTTTTTTTTTTTTTAATTTTCTAACAGCATTGCATAATAAATAAAAAAAAACGAATATCGTGCGATTTTATATACAAAATATCAATAAAAAACATCATGAAAATACCAACATGTCAATGAAATCATAATCAAAACCTAAATCCAGTAACGCTGGGGAAATATGAATAAAAGAAAGATTTCCTGAAAAAGATTACGGTGAAAAAGATAATGTGTTCCGGAAGAGTACGCGTCTTCTGCTTCCTCGACGACACCAGCCATGTAAACATGGGTCATTCCAAGTAAATAATATCTCGTTCTCAAATGAGAACAAGGTATACAACAACGGAACTAACAGGCAAACAAACGAGCATCAAACAGATCCAGCTTCATATCGCACAGATGGCTGGAATATTTCTCAATGCGATCACTATGACGACTACATATCTTCCCCATAATTTTCATCAACCAGCATCTTTTGAAATCTTGCTTTACGAGTGTATCCGTTTGTTGACCACATCTTGCTCGAAAATCGTAAAAATGTACACAGGACTTTGAATGTCGAATCAACTACAACATGTTAACACTGTAGGTTTATGATGAAGGGATGTTGCTATCGAGAAATGGAAATTCATGAAAGGGAAATTAAGAAAATCACGCTTATCATACAGTTTGGCGAAAAGCTGTCCAGGCTGGTTTCGCTGCAGAAAGAGAGAGTCTGTCGTGTTCTTGGTTTCTAATCGTGGGAGGTATATATGATGAACGTGGCCAATATTCTTGTTATCAAGACACAAGCCAGTATAACTGAAAGTGAAATTAAACGACATAGCAAGGTCTCTGATCTGTCTTGATAAGCTCTTCGATGAATTAAGCCTCAAATGGGAATAAAATATTCAGCCAGCAGATGGGAACATTTAGCCTGTTGGAAGATCTCCCCACCAACCTGGATGATGGTGTTTTCAACCAGAAACTTCATCATTTTTAAGATTTCGTCCGTTTATTTCTTCGTTGATTTGGGCTTATTTTGCGAAATACGCTCCAGTATAGTTCACCGTACCGACGTTCACCTTTCTTTAAAACAAAAGCTCTCATAACAAGAGAACTTATGCGTTCTTTCACTTCAAAATGAGGGTATGGTGGTGTACAGAGTGGAAAAATCAAATGTTCTTCTAGAAAACATGTTTTTAGAAGAGCTTGTTTAGGATTGTTCAAAAGCTCTTTGGAGTTCTTTGAATTCCACATACTACTAATTATACTTATTGAGTAAACAGTATCACAAAAAGAAGGAACCCAGACTTGATAGTACTTAGAACGGGGGGTCCGCATTCTTATCATTAACAGGCAATCTACAAGCTAAATTATTGTAATACTCAAGCATGATTAGTCTTTCATTGGCTAGATAACATAATGGACTGGTTGATTTTCCTTCGTTAACAAGGAAGCTTTTTGCAGGAAACGTGATACCGTTTCCAGAAGAGGATCAAGTTATTGGACACCATATCTTTAGGTACATTAACATACTGTCTTGTAAATCTTGAAATGTGACCTGTGTCTTGTTCTCATTAAGACTTCAAGCTGCAAATTCTTTTAAGAAAGATTGATTGAATGGATTTAACCTACTCAGAGAGTAAATCCTACGCCGCATGTTCTCATTTCACCAATTCCCTGACATAATTTTCAACTAAATCCATAAATATCTGGAAATTCATATTCCAATTAACGAACGTGTTTTCATGATATTTCGGACCCTTCAGGAAAAGCTCTCATAGCTTAACATTTTAAATAATAATAATGTGGTAGGAAAATTTGGAATCAATGGGCTTGGAATAACTGTAGGAAATTACAGAGGTGTTTCCGCATTGAAAGTATGGCGGAATGTTAGTTTGAACAGACTTCTGGTGTAAAATATTGGTGATGTTTATTCAACGTTCATAAATTGGCGAGTTGTTGGCCATTTGTATGGACAGGTTTAATTTGTGCTACATCATCAATAATTTCATAAAGCAGTATTTGCTGAATCCACTTGCAGTTTTCGTAGCTCGGAGAGAGGAAGTAAACGACGTGCATGCAGCCATTTGGCGCACCAGTGCCAAGGAGTCTAATATAGTGTTCCTCACGATGTCTACGAAAGGTGTGCTCATTGTAGAGTCATTTGTACGGAGGTAAATTTATCTTAAAGTTTTCATATTAATACATATAGATATTAAATGTCGTTTTTATACATCCATCAAAACATTAACAAGACACACAATGGTATGACGTTGTAGATCCGTCTGTCGAGAACTTTTATTTGTCTGGAGATCTGCCAGTTTTAAACAGATTTCTTGTTAGGATAAATCAACATGAGTTTTTAAAATCCTTTTTTCATTAACTGTTCCTTGTTCGGTTTTAATCTTATGTGTAGATCTTCGGCATGGGTTTTGTGTTTTCCTGACCGGCAGCTGGATTCAACAATTTTTGGTAGAGATATTGGGGATCTGTTTCGTTTATCAAACGTTCCTTTTATTTTGCTACTGAAAAGGTTTGATAGATTTTCGTAAAAATAAATGATTTTGAGATGATGTATAATATATTTTAGTGTAAATGATTTCTGATTCAGACCTGTGATAGGGGATATTGATAGCGAGACAGATGAAGGATTCAGCCTCTCAACTCATTTATACGATGACCACTGTCAATACATCTCATCGTCATGGTCGTTCCATTCTTTATCGACGCAGGCATCTATTCGAACACTGTTGTGCCAGTTCTCAATTCAATATTTATTCAATGGAACTTTTATTCGGTTTCTGGAGTCTGATTTCTGTTATTGAATCTATTGAATCACAGTATATTGGCGATTCAATACATTGCTTTTGTCATCTTTGATTCTTAGTGGCACAAAGAAAGTATCTCCCAAAGAAAGTTAGGACTAACACCGAGTTCGCTCCTGGATATGTGGATAATGTGTTCATGGAGATATGAGAGCACTTGGCGATTAATGAAAGCCTTGTTTTGTAAGGATGAAATCTCTGTTATAAATGAAAGGTCTTTTTGGAAAAACTGGAAAATTTGGTCACGTTATAATCAAGCTTGGTGTATATAAATTAATCAAGATCCCTGAAAGATTTCTCTGGTCCCTGTGTTCACATCACTGCTTTGAAATACGTCTATCAACTTTTGAATCAAACTCACTCACGTTTAAAGTTACGTATCATTAGTCGGTTAATTTCTATGTCGTAGTCATCTGCCCTTTTTTTTTTAATCTTTTATTGGTCTTTTTCCTCTCCAAAATGATAGTTAAGAACACATATCCCCTATCACAGAAAGATATTTGGCTATACAATTCAACTGGTTAAACGTTTCTTTCGTTGAATAATTGAAACAAATGTTAAAACATGTCTCACCTTGATTGATAGACATGGTAGAATTTGTAGTTTCCATCCAAAATTTTGTGAAACATCGCATGTGCCTTTACTCATGGGAGTTATGTCCCTTTTACTGTGTAGGCTGAATCGTGATGAACATTTTTAGTTATCTATTTGTTAAAAACAACATAAACAAATTATTTGAGGAGACAGAAGTTTGTCAGTTTTGATGGGTGCGGAGAGTAGTATTCGTAAGCAATCCTAGTTCTATTTCTAGTTTCAAATGACAATTTAACAAATTGTATACTCAAATTTGTATTTTACCAACTCTCTGGGGGGAAACTGTAAATTCATGGGGCCGCAAACTGTTTGCATGAGGCTTGACAATAGGCGGTTGTAAAAGGTCACTTGAGAATTCATCTTAGGTGGCCTTAAATCTCGAACGAAATGAAAATAAAGACCATTATTCCCCCCCCCCATTTTTCATCTTACGAATATAACACTTCTATAAGTTTTTTTCAATGACGGCAATATAAATTAAATGACCCTTGTCGCTCAGAGTAGCAATATTGACAGAATGACAAAATCAATGCACGAAATGGAAAATACAGTGATGCCAATTTCGGGGCCCAATATAATTGTTTGGGTTATGAGTTTCGAAACTGAATATAACCTTCATGTTACGTCATAGAATTCAATCATCAATTAAAAGCAACATAAGAGCTTGGGAAAATCCTAGTTTAAGTTACATTGTATACCATATCGTTCGAGCTAAGATTGGTAGAACATGCCCAATAATAGCAAGTATATTTTAATCTTCTAGACATTCTTGTAATATTTTTTCTTGCAGGAACGAGATCGGTTATTTTTCTATTTAGCCGATGTTCTCGAAACACGTCAAAGCTAGCGATTTTATTTAATTACTAACCTTTGTTTTATTAAAAACGTTTTTTTCTCGCAATAACGATTTTTCAATGAAAAATAAAAAGTTGTTGCTGCGCTCTAACCACATCCGGGATCCGTCGGTTTGTGAAATTGACAGCAATCACCTGCTGATCAGTTGCTGCCGCCCGATTATAAGGTGACAAGGTCGTACATGCGCGTGCTTCCGGCGATGTTAAGCGATCGAGTTGGTGCAGATACTTCGTGATTATCGTGTAGGTAGGTAGCAATAATTACACTGAAGTTGTGGCGTTTCAAGGATCTGCAGGGTCAGCTGAAGAGGCCTCCCACTCGTTCTGCTGTCGATGTGAAACGATCAGAAATACATGACAATTATCAAATTGTGACGATTTTTATTTACAGTGATTAAAAAGGGTTGATGGGGTCTAATAAAACAATGTTTTATGTAAAACTAGCACAATAATATGCACGGAAACGTACTGTTAAGCCGATCAGGTGGGAATGGAAGTGGACATTCACTTTCATTCAAATGTGTATCAAATATGAATTTATTGAAAAAAGAAAAATGCGAGATGTATATATGATTGTCAATTAATGATTGATTTGGTTTGTGAAAAATGTACAAATTGGCTTTTTCAAACATCCAGGTGTTGTGATAAGCTGTGTATGTCAGGTGTTGTGATTAGTTGTGTATGTCAGGTGTTGTGATTAGTTGTGTCTGTCAGGTGTTGTGATTAGTTGTGTATGTCAGGTGTTGTGATTTGCTGTGTATTTCTGGTGTTGTGATTAGCTGTGTATGTCAGGTGTTTTGATTAGCTGTGTATATCTGGTGTTGTGATTAGTTGTGTATGTCAGGTGTTGTGATTAGCTGTGTATGTCTGGTGTTGTGATTAGCTGTGTATGTCAGGTGTTTTGATTAGCTGTGTATATCTGGTGTTGTGATTAGTTGTGTATTGCAGGTGTTGTAATTAGTTGTGTATGTCAGGTGTTGTGATTAGCTGTGTATGTCAGGTGTTGTAATTAGTTGTGTATGTCAGGTGTTGTGATTAGTTGTGTATGTCAGGTGTTGTGATTAGTTGTGTATGTCAGGTGTTGTGATTAGCTGTGTATGTCTGGTGTTGTGATTAGCTTTGTATGTCTGGTGTTGTGATTAGTTGTATATGTCAGGTGTTGTGATTAGCTTTGTATGTCTGGTGTTGTAATTAGTTGTGTATGTCAGGTGTTGTGATTAGCTGTGTATGTCAGGTGTTGTGATTAGTTGTGTATGTCAGGTGTTGTGATTAGTTGTGTTTGTACATATTTCTGGTGTTGTGATTAGCTGTGTATGTACATATGTAAGGTGTGGTGATTGGCTGTGTATGTAAGGTGTGGTGATTGGCTGTGTATGTAAGGTGTGGTGATTGGCTGTGTATGTAAGGTGTGGTGATTGGCTATGTATTTAGATGAAACTACATTAGTTTGTATCCCACATTCTTTCATACATCAACTTGCTATATTGTCACTCTAAACTGTTCTGGGAATCTAATTTTATGTAATTACTTTATTTTTGTTGAATAAACTGTACAATTTCCTTTAGAGAATTACCCAGTTTTCAATCACTGCTGTAATATCCTGAAATTATCTCTTAAAAATTACTTGAGCGCTAACATGGATGTAATCTTGTGAGATGATGTAGCACATTGTCGGTTGATGTGATCTTGGCTTTCTTCAGCTGAAAAGTTTACCCTTTTCCTCTTTTATTGGAAAATAAACCATTTTGTTATTCTATATTGTAACTTTGTAATCGATTGACTTTGGCAGCCTCTGCGGACATTAGCACTCACCAGATTTCATAATATTCTAAATTGACAATTTGTGGAGATATCAACCCTAAGGCCACCTCAATAATAAAGTGTTATTTTCAATTTGTCTGAAGTGATATGAAATGGTGTTTTTTTCAGATGAGGCTGTGATAGTGAATGACAAAATACCATGGTAAGCATATTTATCGGGAGTTGTAGCCAAAAGTTTAGGACAGATAACAGGCAAAAGCAGACGATACAAACTCCTTACAGGAGAGGACAGATAGCAGGCAAAAGTATTCCATAAAAACCCCTTCAAGTATAGCTTTGTGTAAGATCTCTAGTTTTTGTTAATGCATTTTTTTTAATGTTTTATTTATTTGCCAAAAATGCAATGAGGAATGCATTGATTTATTTCAAGAATCAAAGGTCACAAGTCAAGTCTTGATTTTAATAGAATACTTTTTTTATTACTCTAAGCTATGTTTATCAGAGTTAATGTTACAGTCACTTGTTTGGCCTTGTCAAGTCAAGGAAATTGCAAGGGGTCATAACCAGCACATATAAGTATGTATAAGAGACTGAAACTGAAACTTGACTCCAAAAAGTTAACACAGGAATATGAACAGAATTTCCTTTGTGAAGCAACTAAAGAAAAAAACAATTCACTTAATTGTTATGAAAGTGATTCAATGCTAAAGAATTAGAGTGATAAAAAATTCTAACAATTAGTATATAATACTTCAAATTTTGAATATCTTTTTATAATATATATCACAATATCCAATCACAAAGGGTAGTATTAAATAATTTAATGATAAAAGACTTGTTAGATGTTGTGATTCTCTTATCTGTTGTGGAATCAGCTTCTGACCGAACAGAGGTCTTTTATGTCAAAATCCTAACACGATATCATCCATATCAGAAATTAATTTTGGACATAATTATATATATACAGTACCCATTTCTGATATCATATTTATTCTGTATTTATATATGATATTATTGTATATATACAGAATCAATATCTGATATTATTGTATATATACAGAATCAATATCTGATATTATTGTATATATACAGTATCAATATCTGATGTTATTGTATATATACAGTATCAATATCTGATGTTATTGTATATATACAGTATCAATATCTGATATTATTGTATATATACAGAATCAGTTTCTGATGTTATTGTATATATACAGTATCAATATCTGATGTTATTGTATATATACAGTATCAATATCTGATATTATTGTATATATACAGTATCAATATCTGATATTATTGTATATATACAGTATCAATATCTGATATTATTGTATATATACAGTATCAATATCTGATATTATTGTATATATACAGAATCAATATATGATATTATTGTATATATACAGTATCAATATCTGATATTATTGTATATATACAGTATCAATATCTGATGTTATTGTATATATACAGTATCAGTTTCTGATACTCAACATTTACATATTCAGTATTAATCTCTGATTGTGGTTTTGTTGTTTGTAATGAGACACTTGTTTTTAATATATATCAATATAGTATTTGTTTGTTCTGGCCATTTCGCATGTATTTGTTTTTGATGTTGGAATTATAAGAGATGTGACTAGAGCATGCAGGCTAGTGATATGTAATGGTGAAATAACATTTAGGTTGGCTTGAAGCACTCTCTTGTGAAATACACGTTATGGAGCCTAGATTATATGCCAAACTGCATTTTACAGTCCAAATTTACGGGAATTGGTGTCCTCTATTTGATCCAAAGTATTACATTATGAAATAGATTGTCATGTGCTCATTCGGTAATCAAATTTTCTGCTGCCGCCAATATTGAAATTATGTACAAGAGTGGCTTGTAATTGTGCCTTCCCATGCTGAAAGAAGGCGACTGCAATAGTGTGCTTTTAGAGATAAAAACTCTGTATTAAGTTTATGTTACATCTTCCACTTGGCTCATAATTGTCCATAAATATGTTGATCTTCCTGACTGATGTGGAATTACCATAATCACATAAAAGATTTAGATCTGAGTCTAATGGTTAATATGGAGGACGGAGATATAGTATGGTGACTCTGATATGGCTCCTTGTGTTTTTTAATGTTTAGTTAGATCCCCATCACAACAAATACACAATAGCTCCACACCCTCTTCCTTTTCCTGTTTCTACCTTGCAAACTTGTAACTTTGGCTGAAACTCTGAGTCTTTTGAAATCCTGTGTAAAGATGTTTGGTCTGTAAAATTAAGTTTTTACATGTATTTATGTTCCAATCAGTTAAGTCAGGCCAATTATTGGTCAAAATTGTGCATTTGAAATTTTCAAAATTTTATTACCGAGTTGGTTTGTTAAGTTAGAGATGAATCACATGATATGAATGAGTCATAGCGCTCTCTAAAAGTCTCAGAAGAGAATCTTTTTGTCTGAAACACAAACAGGCCAGTTTGTTAGGAAATAAATTTATGTAAAATTGTCAATTTAGTGGAATGTGTTGAAATAAGAATAATTAGTTATTTCCTGCAAGAGGAATAGCTCAGAAGATTTGTGTCTCTGGGAAGCTTGACTTCTAGTGTCTGGGTCATGTAGAAGCTTGACACATGGTGGCAGGGTCAAGTCTGACATGCACACTTGACAAGGAAATTAGCATTATTCTCATCACCGATGGGGATTATTTTCATTCTTTTATCCTCTAATTCCATCCTCAGACAGAATCAGACTGAAAAATTGAAATTAATTCATAGCATTATGCATGCTTTGAAGATATTTTGATCAACCTTTAATATAGTTATAGATTTGTTGAGCAACTTTTAAATCTGCCTGATGCCACAGAAGATTGTCATTACCCCGTACAACCTGTACGGTCAGAAATACAGACTGAATGTAGACCACATCACCTTTCAAGGATAATCTTGTGTTCCTTGAGTTTAAATTTGTAACAGGCATAAAGATATGTTGATAATTATGTCACTCAGTAAATTGAATGTTATATGTCTTTGTCATATTATTTTTATATGTGACATGAAATACTAGCTTGTGGTATTATATGGAGACATTGTATATAAATGTAAATTCAAATATTCTCTTACTATAAGTTTTCTGTTTTCATCTGGACTGCTGACGTAATGAATTCAGTTATCTCATTGTGAGGAAATGAGGACCTAGTGATTATCCATTGTCATATATATATATATATATATACATAATGTGAACATTTTCAGAAAAATGTGTGTTCATGTTTTATCAGAATTACCTAATTTGGCAATGCAAGACAAAATATTGTCAAGTACACATACTGTATATATATTTACATATATCTTCACATTTACCACCATGGAATCTTTGAATTTCCACAGCCTGATTGAGAATTTGTATTGGGATCAGTTAAGTTTGTCTTGTAACTTTGAATTAGATGGCTTACAGTACAGAGTCTGCAGGACCAACGCAGATTTGACCAGATTAAATCAACAAATTATACAGAGACAGGACCAAAATCAATTATTTATAAAGGAACAGGACCAGAATCAACTAATTTTACACAGCTAGAACCAAACTGAGCATCTTAAATCAGACACAGGACCAAAATCAAATTATTACAAGGACAGTACCAAAATCAACTCTCTTAAGACCATGGACTATAGAATCAACATACTGTTAATAGGAAAGGACCAAAATCAACATTTTGTACATAGACAGTGACAAAATCAACTTATTATAGAGAGACAGGATCAAAATCAACATTTTGTACATAGACAGTGACAAAATCAACTTATTATAGAGAAACAGGATAAAAATCAACATTTTGTACATAGACAGTGACAAAATCAACTTATTATAGAGAGACAGGATCAAAATCAACATTGTGTACATAGACAGTGACAAAATCAACTTATTATAGAGAGACAGGATAAAAATCAACTTATTATAGAGAGATAGGATCAAAATCAACATTTTGTACATAGACAGTGACAAAATCAACTTATTATAGAGAAACAGGATCAAAATCAACTTATTATAGAGAGACAGGAGCTGAATCAACATTTTGTGGATAGACAGTGACAAAATCAACTTATTATAGAGAAACAGGATAAAAATCAACATTTTGTACATAGACAGTGACAAAATCAACTTATTATAGAGAGACAGGATCAAAATCAACATTTTGTACATAGACAGTGACAAAATCAACTTATTATAGAGAAACAGGATCAAAATCAACTTATTACAGAGAGACAGGATCAAAATCAACATTTTGTACATAGACAGTGACAAAATCAACTTATTATAGAGAAACAGGATCAAAATCAACTTATTATAGAGAGACAGGAGCTGAATCAACATTTTGTGGATAGACAGTGACAAAATCAACTTATTATAGAGAGACAGGATCAAAATCAACATTTTGTACATCGACAGTGACAAAATCAACTTATTATAGAGAAACAGGATAAAAATCAACATTTTGTACATAGACAGTGACAAAATCAACTTATTATAGAGAGACAGGATCAAAATCAACATTGTGTACATAGACAGTGACAAAATCAACTTATTATAGAGAAACAGGATAAAAATCAACATTTTGTACATAGACAGTGACAAAATCAACTTATTATAGAGAGACAGGATCAAAATCAACATTGTGTACATAGACAGTGACAAAATCAACTTATTATAGAGAAACAGGATCAAAATCAACATTTTGTACATAGACAGTGACAAAATCAACTTATTATAGAGAGACAGGATCAAAATCAACATTGTGTACATAGACAGTGACAAAATCAACTTATTATAGAGAGACAGGATCAAAATCAACATTGTGTACATAGACAGTGACAAAATTAACTTATTATAGAGAGACAGGATCAAAATCAACATTGTGTACATAGACAGTGACAAAATCAACTTATTATAGAGAGACAGGATCAAAATCAACATTGTGTACATAGACAGTGACAAAATCAACTTATTATAGAGAGACAGGATCAAAATCAACATTGTGTACATAGACAGTGACAAAATCAACTTATTATAGAGAGACAGGATCAAAATCAACATTGTGTACATAGACAGTGACAAAATCAACTTATTATAGAGAGACAGGATCAAAATCAACATTGTGTACATAGACAGTGACAAAATCAACTTATTATAGAGAGACAGGATAAAAATCAACATTTTGTACATAGACAGTGACAAAATCAACTTATTATAGAGAAACAGGATAAAAATCAACATTTTGTACATAGACAGTGACAAAATCAACTTATTATAGAGAGACAGGATCAAAATCAACATTGTGTACATAGACAGTGACAAAATCAACTTATTATAGAGAAACAGAATTGAAATCAAATAATTTATGGAGACAGGACCAAAATCAATAAATTATACAGAGACAGGAGCTGAATCAACAACTTGCACAAAGTCAGTATCAAAATTAATTCATCATGCATAAACAAGGCTAAATTCAACAATTTATACAGACACTCGTTATTGCTGTACTGTTTTCAGTGTGATATGGTATAAGTGAATAAGACTAGGTTCTATTGAATAATTGTCAGTGATTTGCACTGGTACAGACGGTTTTAAATAGCCAATGAAGGGGCACATATCATGTTCAATGATAAAACAATATCATATATCCATTAAACTGAGCATGCAGATATTTATCATCAACAATTCCATTGGAGGTAAATTACATTTGCGTCCATTTTGTCCTGTAATTTGTTAGAGCTAGGGTTGTAAAATTCTTTTATCTAACACGTTCTCATTTCTGGTACATTTGATTTCCGTCACTGATATAGATAAATAGTGTTTAGTGTACTGTAACCTGATAGCAACAGTAATTTCTAGCACCATGTAAAGCATGTTCATTGTTTTAGAAGCTGGCATGACATAACATTTCCTGGTTTTGAAAGGAAATATTTTTCACAACTTCACATTAATTGGCTGGTTTAATAAAATTATTGGATAATAAGCTGTTGATTTTCAGCATTACATTGAAACATGTATACCTCATGATATGTGAAGTGACCTTGATCTTAAAAAGAAGACGCGTTAATATTTTATTGAATTTATTTCCACCATTGTCCGAATTGTAAATACTTGGTAGTAGCCATGGAAAATTTTTGAAGCAAAGAAATATTTGTATTGTGTTTAGTAATTGTTGAATGTTTATAAGTGTAATTTTTTTGTTTGTTTAATTTTACCATTTGATTTTGCTGATGTATTACCAGTAGTAATACATTGCAGTGTAGTGGTAAAACGGATTATTTTTACACTAACTGGAGATTGAATTGGGGACTGATTATATATTTACTTTTAGATATACAAGCTCTGCTGCTTATCTGCTTCCTTTAGATTAAACTCAAGTAAGGAGTCTTAATTTGTCTTTTAACTCTCTAACACTATTTCATCTCGTATAAATCCCAATATAGTATTTGAATGAGATCTATTGTTACTGTCGTTTGAAATGTTGGTAATTTCAAAGATTATTTCAGATGTGGTCTCTTAAACATTGTTTTAAGTTAAAAATAATTATGATATAATGATGTCTGGTTAGAATGTATTATTACGACAATAAACTAGCAGTGTTGTTGGTCTTTCTGTATGTTGTGAAGTGGATAGTACAAAAAAATGCAATGATGGAATATCCAGGTATATATACTGTAGTGTTTGTCACTGAAATTATTGAGAAAGCTTTTAAGGTTCCTAGCTATGCTTTCATGTTGAAAATAAAACTGATTTGGAGACACTGTTTGGTAATTAATAGTGCATCATGCATTTTAAACTATTGTACATGACATTCTCTTAACATTATGAGAGATATGAAGTTTACAAATACTGAATTACAGGGCTAATGCACCTTCCTAAATTTTGGCATTTCTTTTGATCACAGGATTTTTCTCATTTGCTTCTTAGGTTTAAGATTTAGGCCCTTAGCATCACTAATGTGTCTTAGAAAGACTAAACAACAGTACGATGCAGTTTAATTCATGGTTTGACTCTAACGGTATCCTATTATTTAATTTTTTCTTATAAAGATGCTATTAGCTGGTGATGTTTGTACAATCTATTCAATAGTGCACAGGTGACTAACAAATGTGTTAAAAAACACTGTAAACACTGAGAACAAAAGACCTGAAATTATCTGACTTCCATTGATAATAGGTGATTGACAAAATTTATAGGTCCATGTAGCTGCAAAAAATTGCTGGTCTTGTCACATTTTTAAAAAATGTATTGGTATGGTGGTGGTCATGCAGTTTTGATCTTAAACCATAAATACTTCTGACTGATTTTTCGCAAATAAAATATTTAAGTTTGATACAACCAGAGAGCAGAGGGGAATGACTGCTGGTAATTGCTACCCAAATAACAGTCATTTGGTGCTAAATAATTGTTGGGAAGAGATTCGTGAAGATGAAGTAGAGGCTGCGGTCTGTGGAATGGTAGTGGATGCTCGTTATATGCGGTGTTTCATACTCAAAATTGCTGTTAGTTATGGGGTAAACAGCAGCAGTGAAGGGTGATAGCTTTATGTGTTAGGTGTTGGTTGTAGAATCTGTTTTTCAGCTGAGAAATGGGCTGTGTCACCAAAAAAAACAAAAGGGGAAGCACTCTGTGACAGAAATAAACACTTAAACGTGTGACACATTCCTCACCCGTTCGACAGAGATCTTAAATCCTGTTCACAAATCCCCACTGCATGTGCTGATTTTCGTGTCCTCAGAACAGATCTTTATTGTTGATTTATCACTGATCTCTGTTGATGCTTAGTACTAATGATATATAGATTGAAGTATTGTACTTTTAACAATGTTACATTTTTTTAGTACATGAACTAGCAGTGTTACTTCAGTATATTTGTTCTCTTGGTTACCATTGTTGGTAGAGGTGGAGTACAAACTGCGAAAAGTGAAATTGAAACGCAGAGCATATGGTCTGTATTGTTATGTTTGCTAATGGAAAAGATTATAATTTTTTAGTCATATGACCCAAAGGGTCTGGATGACATATAATCACCACAGTAGTAATTCTTGTCAAGTCTCTGGACCATCGTGATTCAGCTGAAACTTGCCTACAGATGGTTCAGACCAAGTGTTGTTTAAGGTATTGTAGGTATCTGATATGATGGCCGCTTTACGAACACAATTTCAATTTTTTCACTAATTCCACAGTCTCCATTAATCCTAAAAAAAAAAATGTTGTGAATGTGTAGAAATCAAGAAAGTGTCTTTTTTATCACCATTTCTGCTAAAATTGATTTGTTTAGATTATTTCAGAATTGATCTCACTACCCCTTCTGTTATTATAATACTTGAGAAAACCTGTGTAGTCAGGTAGTTATTTCAAATAGAAGGCCATGAGAGGTTTTGCTGTGAGAGAAAACCTGTGTAGTCGGGCAGTTATTTCAAATAGAACATGAGAGGTTTTACTGTGAGAGAAAACCTGGGTACCCAGGAGAACCTGTGTAGTCAGGTAGTTATTTCAAATAGAATGACATGAGAGGTTTTACTGTGAGAGAAAACCTGTGTAGTCGGGCAGTTATTTCAAATAGGACATGAGAGGTTTTACTGTGAGAGAAAACCTGGGTACCCAGGAGAACCTGTGTAGTCAGGTAGTTATTTCAAATAGAATGACATGAGAGGTTTTGCTGTGAGAGAAAAGCTGTGTAGTCGGGCAGTTATTTCAAATAGGACATGAGAGGTTTTACTGTGAGAGAAGACCTGTGTAGTCGGGCAGTTATTTCAAATAGGACATGAGAGGTTTTACTGTGAGAGAAAACCTGTGTAGTCGCGTAGCTATTTCAAATAGAAGGCCATGAGAGGTTTTACTGTGAGAGAAAACCTGTGTAGTCGGGCAGTTATTTCAAATAGGACATGAGAGGTTTTACTGTGAGAGAAAACCTGTGTAGTCGGGCAGTTATTTCAAATAGGACATGAGAGGTTTTACTGTGAGAGAAAACCTGTGTAGTCGGGCAGTTATTTCAAATAGGACATGAGAGGTTTTACTGTGAGAGAAAACCTGTGTAGTCGGGCAGTTATTTCAAATAGGACATGAGGGGTTTTACTGTGAGAGAAAACCTGGGTACCCAGGAGAACCTGTGTAGTCAGGTAGTTATTTCAAATAGAAGGCCATGAGAGGTTTTACTGTGAGAGAAAACCTGTGTAGTCAGGTAGTTATTTCAAATAGGACATGAGAAGTTTTACTGTGAGAGAAAACCTGGGTACCCAGGAGAACCTGTGTAGTCAGGTAGTTATTTCAAATAGGACATGAGAGGTTTTACTGTGAGAGAAAACCTGGGTACCCAGGAGAACCTGTGTAGTCAGGTAGTTATTTCAAATAGAAGGCCATGAGAGGTTTTACTGTGAGAGAAAACCTGTGTAGTCGGGCAGTTATTTCAAATAGGACATGAGAGGTTTTACTGTGAGAGAAAACCTGTGTAGTCGGGCAGTTATTTCAAATAGAAGGCCATGAGAGGTTTTACTGTGAGAGAAAACCTGTGTAGTCGGGCAGTTATTTCAAATAGAAGGCCATGAGAGGTTTTACTGTGAGAGAAAAGCTGTGTAGTTGGGCAGTTATTTCAAATAGGACATGAGAGGTTTTACTGTGAGAGAAAACTTGTGTAGTCGGGCAGTTATTTCAAATAGGACATGAGAGGTTTTACTGTGAGAGAAAACCTGTGTAGTCGGGCAGTTATTTCAAATAGGACATGAGAGGTTTTACTGTGAGAGAAAACTTGTGTAGTCAGGTAGTTATTTCAAATAGAAGGCCATGAGAGGTTTTACTGTGAGAGAAAAGCTGTGTAGTTGGGCAGTTATTTCAAATAGGACATGAGAGGTTTTACTGTGAGAGAAAACTTGTGTAGTCGGGCAGTTATTTCAAATAGGACATGAGAGGTTTTACTGTGAGAGAAAACTTGTGTAGTCGGGCAGTTATTTCAAATAGGACATGAGAGGTTTTACTGTGAGAGAAAACTTGTGTAGTCGGGCAGTTATTTCAAATAGGACATGAGAGGTTTTACTGTGAGAGAAAACTTGTGTAGTCGGGCAGTTATTTCAAATAGGACATGAGAGGTTTTACTGTGAGAGAAAACCTGGGTACCCAGGAGAACCTGTGTAGTCAGGTAGTTATTTCAAATAGAAGGCCATGAGAGGTTTTACTGCGAGAGAAAACCTGTGTAGTCAGGTAGTTATTTCAAATAGGACATGAGAGGTTTTACTGTGAGAGAAAACTTGTGTAGTCGGGCAGTTATTTCAAATAGAAGGCCATGAGAGGTTTTACTGTGAGAGAAGACCTGTGTAGTCGGGTAGTTATTTCAAATAGAAGGCCATGAGAGGTTTTACTGTGAGAGAAGACCTGTGTAGTCGGGTAGTTATTTCAAATAGAAGGCCATGAGAGGTTTTACTGTGAGAGAAGACCTGTGTAGTCGGGTAGTTATTTCAAATAGAAGGCCATGAGAGGTAAATATTTCATCATTTCATTGTAATCTTTTAACATAGAAGCAACATGTCTATATTTCTGATCTGTGAATTTGATATCTCTCTACATTTTCATCTGTGATGCAATGAGTACAACCAACCTTATGCAGTGCATCGTAACTTTCAAATAGATCTTACCAGATCTTGTCAATAAAAATGTTGCATTTTAAAAGCAAATTGTACTTTAAAACTCCTGACAAGATAAATGGTGTTACAACGTAAAAGTGTTATTTAGTTTATGCTGGTAGATTTAATCATAACATAACATTTAATGGTAAAAATTGATCAGTTAACACATATTTTACTTTCAATTGCAAGCAATAAATTTAAATGGTCTTTATGTTATCGCCCAGCTGCCTTATAATATATAAAAGGGACCATGAAAGTTTGAATTATTAATGGTGGCCAGTTTTGATTTTTTGTCATTGCAATAAAGCTGGAGGCTGTTAGGGTTTTGAAATTGATACTAGTATAATGGATTGTTTAATTAGAGGACATTATTGTGGAAATGTGTATTGAATTAAACTTGAATTGAAATGATCCATCACTACAGCAGTACGTGGTTCACAAGCAATCTATTTCATTGGTATTCTAACTATCCTCGAGGATTGATCGCCTTGGTGCTCAGTGCTATCTTGTGGATGTATAAGACTGAAATTAAAATACATGAATAATGTTGGTGTTTTAGACTTTCACTGACATTCAGAATTGATCGAATATTGTACAACATGTCAAATGAAAATAGTGGAGGTCAGTTTGGAAATGGAATCTGCATTCGTCGGCCCAAGAGAATTTTAGAGATGGTTGGTCCTAATGGAGATATGATTCATGGGAGTGTGGCTGCGATATGATTTGATCAGGAATTGAGGTCACTTCTGTGCCTCTATTGGGAGATTATTTTGTCAAAATTAGAATTTCGTTGAGTAAACACAGCCATATCAACACTCCTTCCATCTGGCTCTGTGCAAGGTTTTTAACACATTACAACATAGGACAAAGTTGCTGGTGTGTTGTCTTACAAATGGAATTCAATGAAATCTTGGAACCCATTAGGGATCCACGCTGTAGGGGCTGGAAATTGTAAAAAAGGATTTAGGACAATGTCAGAGTGTGACATAAATCATCCCTTTATTTGATTTATAGTTGAATTGAAATATCAAATATGACTTGCTTTAATGGCAGATTAACTCATCTGTTTGTAATTGTAATAGGAGACCTTTATTGAATTATCTCCCTTTAACTTGTGTGTCCCCAGAGCAGTTCAGTAAGAAGATTGAAACTTAAAGTGATAGTTGTTTAGAAACGGGTCTTGTGTAAAGTAATGCTTTCAATACAATATTACATTTAGGATTTGATGTAAAAGTACACTTAACGCTTTCTGACTGCATTTGGAAAGTGTGTCTGAGGAAGAGGGTGTTCGTACAAAGCTCTATGCTGACTCACATGAAATGATTTTGTCTCGAAGGTGTTGATCGAGGTAGCATCATCAATAGCAGCATAGGTTAGGTTCAATATCCTCAGTGTCTGAAAAGATGGGACGGGGAGAGGTAGGAAGGAAAGATGGGAAGGGGAGAGGGAGGAAGGAAAGATGGGAAGGGGAGAGGGAGGAAGGAAAGATGGGAAGGGGAGAGGGAGGAAATAAAGAGGGGCATAATGAGAATCTTATAATAAAAAGTCCTTGAAATTATCAAAAATTTGTCAATTTTTTTGTGGGAAGAAATCTTGCTGAAGAAAATTTTTGAAGATTTTTTGAACTGTAGAATAGATTTTTAATCTACAACTTCATGGTTGTTTATTAATAGTTTTGTATCATTATCTTCTATTAAAAATGGAGAAATATGAGAGAAAAAACAATATACCAATACAAATCTAACTTACAATATTTCTACTGAGTCATCTTGATTGCTAATATTGTGAAAATTGGGAATGCAATATGCATATTTGATTGTAAAAAAGTAAAAACCTTATCATTTTTTTTTTCAAAAGCAATTTTGTTAATATTTCCTTCACATTAGGTACATGTAGAGGCCTCTAGATGTTTATCTGTTTACAACACTTGATGTTTTTAGGAAGCAAAGAAATGACCTCACCGTTCTGACACGGTTGACCCTAATTGCTGTGGATGGCATGTGATTGGCCTCCCATATGCTGTTCAGTGAGGTATCCACCACCTACTACAAGGACGGTGATTGTTCATGGGTTGATAAACTAACTAACAGCAAACAATCAATAAACATTATACTAATATATATGAAAAAATCTGACACAATGGGATCTAATTTAAGATTTCTTATGGTCACATTTCATATAAGCTTATGTACCAGGACAAGATTTACTTCAGAAAAGCATGTTTTTCACAGTAGATCTGCAGAAGCACTAATGATAATTTAATTAAATGATCTAAAATGTTAAAAACCTTCCAATTTTTCATTTTACCAGGTAGCTAGTCATATAAGATGAATGTTTTAAAAAGGCAATTATTTCAAGTTGAATATAAGTTGAATATTCCAAAAATATATATTAGGCTACCTTCGTAGAACTTATATGCATAATTCTTTAAATGTCCTGTAAGTATTGGACATTTGACTTGTGCAGTAAGGAGTTCTACAAGGGGAGACAATTTTTTGGTGGTGAAGGACTGTATTGAGTTTTTCCTCCAGGGTTAAAAAAACTGTTAAGTTTTAGCTTAAGGATCTCTGAAAATCAGCAACAGTGTGTGTGTCAGTTTTAATTAGTTTGTCGATGAGAAATAGAGACTGATATGTGTATAATGATGTGTAACCCACATGTCAATTATGATTTTTCGCCGTCATGTTCTGTCCACTTGTCTGCCTGGATTTTCTCTCGTAGACAGGCCAAACCAGTCGGGAGTCGCTCTGGTGGCTATCACATAGTGACACAACTTTGCTGACACCTGCCCTGCTGAGAGACGTGGCTGACAAAAACAATCTCTGTTGAAAGAGTTTGACGGCTTTTATTTCCCCGCAGAGAGGACAACGTTGTGCTGTTGGCCTTTTTTGTCCATCATGGCAGGCAATATGGCAGCCATGCAATGACTCAACAGGATTCAGGAGGTATTCCAGCTTTCCTTGTGGTGAGGATATCTTCTAAAGTGCAAGGGAAATCCCCATAGATTTACCATTAATGAATTTTCGAAATGAAGTTTTCTAAATTTCCTTTTTTCTGATTGAATATTTCCTTGTTCAGCATTGTTGAAAGTTTTTCCTATGCTTTTATCTAAAATTGGTTGTATGACTTTGACGATGCTGGCGTACAATGGACTGGTAAAAAATACTAGGATAATCGGCCTTTTACTTTACAGGAATATGTGAAATGGTAAAATTTAATTTGATATCATGATTTATGGTTTACAGAGAAATGTCCATTTTAATAGTTTTAGAGATTCCTGAAAGAAACAAAAATGCTGCCACCATGGAATTAAAGTCTGATGATGGCTTCCACAGCTGAAATCAAAACATATAAACCCTAAAATATGAAATCAAGGTGGCAGCTGTTTTTGTCTTCCATCCTTTTATTTCTTATGTAAGAGTATATTAAAAGACAGTATTTTATCAGAATGAGGAAATATATACCAAACAAACTGTATCCTGGAAGTTTTTAGATGCAACAACCAGAATGAGCCACATGTAGGCAATGAATGTAGCTGATGAATAACACAAACAAACATCTTTATTAAAATAAGTGAAGATTGATATCCAGTAAATCTGTATTTTGGACAAAAATACAAGATTTAGGGCCTGACAATGTAGTAATTTAAAACTCATCAAAATTTGATCAGTGATTAGACTAGTTTTTCTTGAAAAAACAATAAATGTTATAAAAGCTGGGTGATAAATGAATGCCCTATAGGTCTATTGTGTAACTCTGAAGATTGTATTGAAATTCACCTGTTTGCGAAAAGCATAGTAATTGTATTGTTAATTAAGTACCTATTTGTAAAAACAGATTAAAATACATCAAATGTATCTTTATGTCTCCCTAAGGTAAAGAAAAGATAGGAAACTGATTTGAATGTTGGGTAGAAACGGTCAATGGATTCTTCAGGGAGATACTTCTGATTTTGCAGCGGAGTCAAAATGGTGACCTACTTTTTAGAATGTTACATGTTAGTTACTCGTTCATAAAAAATGTAAATTGTTTTCATTAAAGACGAGGCTTCGATGATGAGGTGCAAAAATTGGTTGTAATATTGGGCTTGGTACCTATGCATGCTGATTATCTCATACATGTGTGTTCAATACCGCAGAATTATATCTATCCTGGCATGGATTAAAAAAATATTTTCCGTAAAAATCTCACAACTAGAAAACTGCCTAGATGTAGCTTGGTGATAATTTTTGTACATCGGAGCCTTCAATAAAATATTAATCATATGGATTGGTTGTGTGTGGGTTTATAGATTTTTGAATTTACATTAATTTAATATTGTATCTGCATGGATGTTTGCATACGTGTGATATTTGATTAATGCATATATGCATAAATTTGATGAATCATGCGTGAAATTTTATGGACATGTTGAATTAGGTTGAAGGCATTTACAAAATGTTATTGATGGATATGTAGTAGAATGTGTGGTTTTTGTCGTCAAACTGAGAAACATGCTACTGGTATATCGTTCATTTTTATCACAGAACTAGCATTTATCACCTTGGTAGTTGTTGTTCTGAGTGTTGTCATAGATATATATGCATAGATAAACAAAATGAAAAATGATGGATGAAAATTCAGATGTAATTGACAGATCATACCAAGATCGCTTGGAATGGATCCGTATCACTATCCTCACAGATCACGATGAACATAAAACACATACTGAACTGTGTCTTCATTGCATGGTAATGTCCTCATACCAAACAGTAAAAACTTCTTTTCCCTCTGTTTGAGATGTCCTTGACTTTTTTCAAACTGTATATATGCAGCACATTAAGCCCATGGTCGGAAATATTGTTCTGTAAATATGTAAATCTTTCATTGTCTGCTTTAAAAGCCTTTCCTAACTTTGAATAAAGAATAATATGTCGTCTCTCTGTGGTCCTGAAAATAAGCCTACCCCTGATTTTGAATAAGGAGAAATTTGTTGACGCCCTGGGTTTATTGTCTTGTAATAAGCCTCTCCCCCCTGACTTGTAATATGTGTTTGCCATCTGTGATCCTTTGATAATTAATCCCACTCCTGACTTTGAGTAAAATGCTGGACCCCTGCTTTGGTTTTGTCTTAGAATAAGGAATAATGTGTTGGTCTCATGGGTTTATTTACCTGTAATAAGCCCAACTCTGACTTTGAATACCAGTAATGTGTAATATGTGTTGGCCCCCTGTGGTCCTTTTGTCTTGCAATAAGCCCACGCCTGACTTAAATAAAGAGTAATGTATTGGTTCCCTGGGTTTTTTGTAGGATATATAAGGTAACCAAGATAAGATAAAAAAGAAACAGTTAGCATAATGACAGAAAAATTCCAACTTTTGATTCTGTCCTATTTCCTTTTGAATTGAGTTTGTCTGTGAATAGTCATCATTAGTGATGCCAAAGGCTTATAAAAGTCATGTTTTAAAAACTTTGTATGAAATAGAATTAGGAAGCTACATAAGATTGAATGTTTTTGAACTCTGACTAAAAAGGATGGATATGCATCTAGAAAAGGCGTGATTAGGGTTCACTATAAGCTGTTTCTTGTAGAATAAAGCTCTGTAGCTGAAATAGGCTATAGGCAATTCATGTGCAATAATGAAGCCCTGAATTTCCTGTGGATAATATTGATTGATTTAAATAGAGTTTTGCTGTCAAGCGTGCTGTATTGCTGTGATGAGGCTTGGTATGATGGCTTCCTGTGCTATGGTTTCTTGTTTTGCATCATAAATAAGCCATAATGTAGAGAGTAATTGTGTTTTAGTGATCAGGAGTATGTCGAATCAACTGCATGGAGATGCAATATTACCTATAGCAGTGATCTGTTTAAACCAGATATAGTCCTCTCCAGGCTTTGGTTGTGTCTTAGAATCTTAAAGCTGTCTCAATAGAGCAAGTCAGAATATCAATTTTTGATCAAATAAATATTTCGCCAGAAAAAAAATCAACTTGCATGAAACAGCCTTTATTGACAGTAAAGGTATAAATATACATGTTGCATATCTATTCTGCAATAAGCCCACTCCTACATGGGAATTTTTCTCTCAAGTAAAATTACAAGAAAATAATCACACCCATAATTATACTGAGGCAGGATTTATATGTCAATTCATTTGAACTTTTTCAGGTTAAAATGGTATGTCATTACCCAGTTATACGGAAGCTGAAATCATGATCGGTGATATAGTAAGTTCTATCGGCTTGGGTTCATGTTTATATCCAGAGTCTTTACATCTATCTGTGGTTTGTTAATATTGAAACTAGAAACAATGATATAAAAATAAAAGTAGTAAAAACTTTAATTATTTGTAGCTAGTTAGTTTTATGACTTCTATGGAAGTTTACCCCTGATTGTTACAAGCATTAATTGAAACTGCAAAAAGTAGCACCATAAAACACCTGCCATTTATAGTAGCAGGTCCCATAATGCTTATCTCACCATTTACAGATGCCGGGCTGTATATTTCCCATTCAAGTATCAAAAGGTGTCTCTGTTGATACGGTTGTGAAACAGCATAACAGTTTATGTCCAGTTCCGAGGATTCCGGGTAGCTATTACTCGGAAGGCCTTGTACCTTACGTTTACCCATGTGTTAACCCTCAATTACCATGAGATCTTGGAGCAATACAGATGCTTTCACCTGTAGTTCCAGTGTGCTGGTTCTGTCTGGCAATATAGTCATGCAAACACAATTACTTGCTTACATTGCACGATTTTAAAATAAATGAAATATTTTTACTCGCATTACAATGCTTACATACAAGTCTACATAAGTTATAAACATACATTACCATCTTTTTCTAAACTGTCAAGAAAAGTAATTTTATTTTCTTTCACTGTCACCAGTTACTTGAATGTTTGCTAATCTTATTTTATTTGATTAACTCGTTGTATCATTACATTTCACACATTAATACAGTGGCACACAAGAGGAAATGGTATTGGGCCTATACCCTTGTGAACCCTATCTCACTTTATGTCTTGTTAATGTGACACTATTCTCAGTTATTTACATATGACCCCTACTTTGTTGCTATCATTTCTATAATGATGGGTCTAAAAAACATTATTTCTAATGAACACTGCAAATATTTAGGAAATTCACTCGAATATTTATGGAAAACTGAATGTAAAAACCAGTCATTATTGACGAGTAGCCTTTTTATAAGATTCCGTTATCAGGGTGATGGATTGCTATATGCTAATTAGGTGTCTTGGAGATGGGATTCTGGTCAAATGTGTTTAAGGATGAGACAGAAATGAACCATCAGTAACTGACACCAATCTAATGTATGTCACTCTTCTGTAAAATGTATCCCGGGTTTTATTTGATTGAAATTTTCATTATTACTGACGAAATGATAATAAATGAGTTCAATATTTACAGTATTTATGATTTGTAAAATAGTGTGCTATGGAAATAACCATAGACAGTTAACTTCAATAGAAATGTGGCTTAATTAGTAATTAATACCATAGGGTTTGGAGAAGTGCTGACTGCAGTTCAAAACTGACAGTATCAAAATTGTTAAGGGTGGGATGAGATTGATATCCTCGTAGAATTGCTGTGATCGTTCTCATCAAGATCATTTGAACAAACAAGTTGATTGTTTGATATATGACTTCACTTGTTAATTGAAATTTATGCAAGAGTTCACTTGTCAGCAGAGATTTTTGTTCAAATCTCACTTTACAGATGATTGCAGATCTCACCATTTGAGGAATTTAGATATGACATTAGAATGAACTTCAGTGTAATACCATGTGGAACATGGAATATAGATGTCTGAACATATGATGGTAAATCTTACAAGGTTATCAAAGATAGGTGTTTTGTCATAGTAATTATTTTTTTCCAAATTCTAGTGAGTTCCATGTATTTCTGTGCTGTTGAATCTATATGCGAAATGGAAGAACAATGAAAAATGTCCATGATGTGGTTGTGTCGATGTTGATTTTCAGAATGGAAGCTGTTTAGTAAATCAATGCTTTTTTAATACAAACTACTGATATCTTAAAGGTCATCTTAATACAAAGACAATTTACTTATTTTGTACCATAAATAGTACAGTTTCTTGTAATTGAACCTCTTGATAAAGGCCACCTGTGTATGATGGCAGCTTTTCTCTGATCCATTGAGTGGCCTCTATACACAGGTTAACTATTTATATGCCCTTGTAATGTTATAGGGGTCATACCATTGTATACCCCATGTCCATCGTGATTCTTGTCCCCTTCAGAATCATTGTCATTTGTAGAGAACATTTAAATTGATTCAGTTCCTTAATTCTTACAAGTGATCAGAGATTCCAGTTTCCATGGGGAGCAGAGGAATTCATGTCTTCTACACATTTTACAGTTTTAAAATGATGTATAGATAAGTAGTTATCACATCAAAAATTCTTGTGACTTGTAATTTACAAGTAGGCTCCACTAATGGTAACTGATGAATTAATTTCTGGTCAATGTTTGTTCACAATAATCTGATTCAATTTGATACGTTAAGTGCTAGATACTGGGTATGTAATGTGTACAAGTTATCTCCCTTACCACTTAGTAGCAGAGAATTTTCATAGTGTATACATTTATGGAAGAATGACTTATTCTCTGTATTAGATAATTCAACGATATCATTTCTTGAATTCTAGATGTTTAAGACAGATAATTGAAGGTTAGTGTTTGATTAGCTGAAGAAATGGTGATACTTTTAAATGCACTTCCTAACAATGACCAGTATAAATAATTCAGGTCTTTATGACACACTGCTGTCTATGTAAACATAGAAGATATAAAAATGACATGCAGGAGATTAAACAATATGGGAAAACACTGTTTCATTGTTTATGTCAATGCCTGACATTAAGTAAACTCAGTTTACATGGAGCATTTACCATTTGGATAATAAGCCCACAATTTAACATTGAGTCTTCGGTTATAGTCCATGTATTATGCCTCTGGGCCAATTACAGGACAAATACAGAAACATATTTCTGAAATTTAAATCGGTAATTATGTCAGCTACATTCCTTATCACTCTTCACATCACACATTTTGCTCTTTTGGTATATATATACATTTTCTTTTAGTCTACAAAAAATAAAATCTAATTCAAATTTAAACACCATTAGATACAATAAACAATGATAGATGGCTACTGATGTTTACCTAAGGTTCAAACATTCCTGTGACCTGTACTTTTACAAGTTGGCTCCACTAATGGTAATTGATGTGAATATTCTGTGAACATATTTGATGGCTTTTTACCCATCAATATCAATTACATATTGCTTGGACCTTTATATAAATCAGATGTTTTTTTTGTTTTGTTTTCACAGAAGTGATTGATTGTCTTTGTATCCTTCGTGTATTTTCTCTCCCAGTATACAATGTTTATGACATAAGATGGTGCTCTGAGTATTTCTGTTGTTGAAATTTGTTCCTGGCCTATCATAACATCCTTGCAAATTTATCGGTGCATGATCAAAATACAAACACGGAAAAAAAGACAAGACATGTGCTTGGATTGATTAGAAGAAGGCCTGGGATAGTTACAGATAGGCGGCTCCTACATTGTAAGCCTTTTATCTCACTCCGAGACTTCCCATCTTAAACTCCTCGGATCAAATCTCTGTCATGGAGCCTTGTCTTTTGAAACTCTGGACTGATAACAACAAAAATATATTCATTCTGATTACATTGAAGGGTTTGGTTTTTATCTCTGCCATTTGTTTTTCCCTTCTGGTGAAGGGATCATCCCCTAATCTGGATACAGTAATGGAGATTTGATTGGTTGACAAGTGATTGTCCCCCTTGTTTTCTAATTCATTACGTTAAATTAGAGAGAGGGGCATTTAGGGCTGTCATGTGATTGACAAAAGATGTATCAGACCAGAATGGTCTCCAGCCAAAGGAATTAACAAATCCATAGAGCTTTGGAGAGCTCTGCTACAAATTGAATGTAATTAAAACAAAAGATTTCTTCTTTTCATCAAAATAAAATTAGCTCAATTACAGTTGCAACTGTTATGAGTTCCACTTGATAGATTTCGTTGATTTTGGTCAAACGTTGTTGTGGATGACTCATTCTAATAGAATCAGAGATAAGTGTGTTTGGACATTGATAAGAATTGAAGGATTATGTAATGTGCACTCAGAATCCTACTGTCTTAAAATTCTGAGATGAAGCTGACTGGTGAAGTGAACTGATGATACATTGTTGATGTATTGACAGTTTTATTATAGACTTCTGATGTTTATAGATAATCCTAATCATTATAGACTTCTAATGTTTATAGATAATCCTAATCATTATAGACTTCTAATGTTTATAGATAATCCTGATAATTGTAGATTTGTGATGTTTATAGATAATCCTAATCATTATAGATGTGTGATGTTTATAGATAATCCTAATCATTATAGACTTTGTTGTTTATAGATAATCCTGATAATTGTAGATTTGTGATGTTTATAGATAATCCTAATCATTATAGATGTGTGATGTTTATAGATAATCCTAATCATTATAGATGTGTGATGTTTATAGATAATCCTAATCATTATAGATGTGTGATGTTTATAGATAATCCTAATCATTATAGATGTGTGATGTTTATAGATAATCCTAATCATTATAGATGTGTGATGTTTATAGATAATCCTAATCATTATAGATGTGTGATGTTTATAGATAATCCTAATCATTATAGATTGTAATGTTTATATGATAATCCTAATCATTATAGACTTCTAATGTTTATAGATAATCCTAATCATTATAGACTTCTAATGTTTATAGATAATCCTAATCATTATAGACTTCTAATGTTTATAGATAATCCTAATCATTATAGACTTCTAATGTTTATAGATAATCCTAATCATTATAGACTTCTAATGTTTATAGATAATCCTAATCATTATAGACTTTTAATGTTTATAGATAATCCTAATCTTTATAGACTTCTAATGTTTATAGATAATCCTAATCATTATAGACTTCTAATGTTTATAGATAATCCTAATCATTATAGACTTTGTTGTTTATAGATAATCTAATCATTATAGACTTCTAATGTTTATAGATAATCCTAATCATTATAGACTTGTGATGTTTATAGATAATCCTGATAATTGTAGATTTGTGATGTTTATAGATAATCCTAATCATTATAGACTTCTAATGTTTATAGATAATCCTAATCATTATAGACTTCTAATGTTTATAGATAATCCTAATCATTATAGACCTCTAATGTTTATAGATAATCCTAATCATTATAGACTTTGTTGTTTATAGATAATCTAATCATTATAGACTTCTAATGTTTATAGAAAATCCTAATCATTATAGACTTCTAATGTTTATAGATAATCCTAATCATTATAGACTTCTAATGTTTATAGAGAACCCCGACCATTATAGACTTCTAATGTTTACAGAGAACCCTGACCATTATAGACTTCTAATGTTTATAGATAATCCTAATCATTATAGACTTCTAATGTTTATAGAAAATCCAATGTCTAAAGGATACTCCCCATACCAATATCTTCAAGTCTTAAGTTTACTTGTCACAACAATGTATTACATTATCTGTATTCTTTAATAAGCCCAGTAGAGCAGCACACAATTTCTGACTCATATGTCATAGCCGTAGTGGACTAATTGTAGGACAGTTGATTAGCATTTGTTTGCAATTCTGCTGAACAACAATATCAATAGGTGGGCTTATTACCAGACATGGTCTTGTTACTGAATAGATGGAGGACATAGAGAAGTCCTGGCAGTCCTGCCATGCTTTGGAGGCAGTTTTTAATCTTATAACACTAAAACTTTCACATGTACATATTCATGTACAGTTATATTTTTGTAAGACTGAAAAGGACCATACTGTTAGAAAATATTATAAAACATCTTTAATAACAGATTTCTTGGTTGAAGAGAAAAACCACATCAGACTTATGAGTAATCATTTTGTCTTTCATGTATAACTATAAAACTAAATATGTCCATCTTGAAAGTATGTATTAGAATGAGCCATGAGTTTGGTCTTAATGATGTAAAATGGTTGTTGTTTCTACCAGATGAATACATGTACATATATAATGACACCTTTATTGTCGATATAGGTCATATTCATGTTCCTAATGAAACAAAAAACATAAAACTAATGGCATTGTTGTTTTTGGTACTCCCTGGATACTGAAAGCTCTCTAGGTGATTGTAGATCATGTCCATATTGTTATCATATTCTCTGTTAGCCTGTATCTAGAATTAGATGGGAGTTTATATGTTACTCCCAGAACTGTCTCCAGACTTTAACTAGGTCATGGAGCATCAGTGTTACTCCACAAACACAGTCTCCCGACTTTAACTAGGTCATGGAGCATCAGTGTTACTCCACAAACACAGTCTCCTGACATTAACAAGGTCATTGAGCATCAGTGTTAGTCCAAAAACACTGTCTCCAGACTTTAACTAGGTCATTGAGCATCAGTGTTAGTCCAAAAACACTGTCTCCAGACTTTAACTAGGTCATTGAGCATCAGTGTTACTCCACAAACACTGTCTCCAGACTTTAACTAGGTCATTGAGCATCAGTGTTACTCCACAAACACTGTCTCCAGACTTTAACTAGGTCATTGAGCATCAGTGTTAGTCCAAAAACACTGTCTCCAGACTTTAACTAGGTCATTGAGCATCGGTGTTACTCCACAAACACTGTCTCCAGACTTTAACTAGGTCATGGAGCATCAGTGTTACTTCACAAACACTGTTTCCTGACTTTAACTAGGTCATGGAGCATCAGTGTTACTCCAAAAACACTGTCTCCAGACTTTAACTAGGTCATTGAGCATCAGTGTTAGTGCAAAAACACTGTCTCCTGACATTAACAAGGTCATTGAGCATCAGTGTTACTCCAAAAACACTGTCTCCAGACTTTAACTAGGTCATTGAGCATCAGTGTTAGTCCAAAAACACTGTCTCCAGACTTTAACTAGGTCATTGAGCATCAGTGTTACTCCACAAACACTGTCTCCAGACTTTAACTAGGTCATGGAGCATCAGTGTTACTTCACAAACACTGTTTCCTGACTTTAACTAGGTCATGGAGCATCAGTGTTACTCCACAAACACTGTCTCCTGACTTTAACTGGGTCATGGAGTGTGGCTTCAACGTTACTCTACAAACACTGTTTCCTGACTTTAACTAGGCCATGGAGCATCAGTGTTACTCCACAAACACTGTCTCCTGACTTTAAGAAAGTCATAGAATGTAGCACATTGTTTCTCCGAGAACATGTTGGTTGGTTGACAGGTTTTCCAAATTCCTGACTTCTCCCGTGTCCATGTATCATCTTGCCGAAGAACGTTTTTGTTTTGGTGACATCCGAGCACACAGTCTCCATGCAGACTTAACCAAATTTTATGTAGCATCATGATCAATGTTACTTGAAAAACAGCAAAGTTTCCAGAATTCAACCAGGTCATTGGGTGTAGCTGCAATGCCAGGCTACTCCAGAACACAGTCTATCCAGGTTTTATTGGAGTCACACTCATAACTTCAGTGTTACTTTCAGGACACTATCCGCAGACTTCAATGGGTCATTGAATGGCTTGGAATATCATATCCAGAGCACATCCTGCTTCTAGACTAAATGTAGCGCATATCTCGGAGGCCATTAGTCACTTAATGCTTTGGTAAAAAGCTTGTTATATATAATAATAAATTACATATTTAGCATGTAACATAAAAAGTGGAATATAGGACATCGGAAGCTATTAGAGAACTGACATGTTTTATATTTAATAGAGGCAGAGATCAGATAATCAGGAACATCTTGGAAAACTCTAAACATAAGGACTGCTGATGATTTTTTCCTTTTGATGGACTTGGCTTTGTTTGTACAAGGTTATCATTGGTATTATTTAACTTAAAGCTTGCAGCGTTGCTTCATTAGTGAATTTAGATGGTTTTAGCCCAGATTGGTATTTGGATTGAAGGACGATTGGAACAGGCGTGAATATGGAGGCCCTATTTAATTGATTGGGCCGATTGTTTACTTTGTGAGAAATTTTGAGAAATTTTTATCAAATTGTACGACCTTCAGTTTCATATTACACTGACATTTAAGTCACATATCGTATAGTTTCTCATAAGTCTGCAACACTGGGTTTGTTTGATTTCTGCGTGAACAGACTCAATGTGAAACGAATTGACATTGTTCTGGATTGGTGCCTGCAGCCTGAACATTAAAACGCCAAAGGTCATTTACGAAATCCAAGTATTTTCACGGAGATCACCTTGTAATTTACATTATTAGACATCTGTATTGCAAAATGTTTAGTTTTCAAAGAGTGAACCTGCCATAAAATGCTGCAAGCTTTTGGCTGGCTGGCCACCAGTAATGAAGGTGCTTGTTTTACAACGGGTCTTGAAGCATTAAGCAGAAAACATGGTGATTATAACAACTTTGTTGGCGTTTCCCTATGAACTGTTTAAGAGCCAAGTTTATTTAAATCACAACCAATAATGCTATCTTAGTCAAGCGGCATACCACGGTAATTTTAGAACCAACTGACTGTTTCTGTAATTGAATGTTAACATGTTAGTGTTTAACTAGACTCTGACACAGTGGAAAGATTGAACTCCGGCTAGAGAATAGCTCGATTATCCATCTTAATTGGAACTGCTTGGATTTGATTCGTAAATTCTTTTCCCTCTACACATGTTAAGTCACTATAAATGTTGATACATCTGAACTCATGGGGATACAAGCAAGGTTTCTTCATGAGACTTCCCACTGAAATTAAAACACGGGAATTTAAGAATCAGCAGAAGGACCTGAATCCGATGCTTAACCAATTTTGCCCAGTAACTAGGCTTTTGATTGATAATGGCCGTGGAAGCGATGATTAAACACCAAGTGAATATGAGATGAAAAAGACAGCATTATCAAATTAGTCGATGGCTAATATTGGGCTTGAGGATTGAAGCTAGGGGGATTTCACACCTTAGCTATACACCACAGGTGGCGAGTCTCGCAGCCATAGGTACTTGTGTCTACCTCCTTATGTGAATTGTGTATAGAGCTAACATATTGATGTAATAGTCACAGAAATTATTGTGAATTAAGTATCCAATGTCTGGCCTTGTTAACCTCCATAGTACCACAAAGATGTTTGCTTGTTACTTTTTGTTTCATACTTACAGATAAAATAAAAGTGCAGTTTTGGATATGTTTAAATAACACATAAAATGGAAAATATCAATTAATTAACAGAACATTAGCTCTTGAAAAGATCTAACTAGAAAATGTCAGTCCACAAAAAATATTAGATGGTAGAAATACATCTTCATGAAAATATTGACCAATGGAAAATATTCCACCACAAAAAATATGTATTACACGTATGGATAATTTTGTCGAATGGAAAATAAAATTTGCCACAATATTTCAGTGTTGTGAGAATATCAACCATTAGAAAACCACTTCACTATAGAATAACATCACTGATATCTAATTGACTTTTATAATTAACTCTAAATCTGCTGGTGCTAAAGACTGTATTTATGTCTGAACAAAATACTGAGGTCATGTAGAAATCATACCATACATTATAGAGTCTATAACATGTTGACACAATGAAGCAGAAACCATTGATAGAGTTTGAATGATTCCATTTGTGTCCAGCACTTTCTGGTATAGTTTCAAAGATGATGTATATTAATTTAGGCTGTGTAATTAAATGTCAAGGCGAAGAAATATTTTGACGTGAAATGTGCTCAACTGTAGCTCTGTCTGGCAGCCGGACATGCTCCTGACCCAGCCATAACCTGCCTTTTTTCCATGTGAGTTTGTTTGGATAAATCAGATATGAGTACCGTCCATGAGTGCTGCAGAAATGTTTGGTCCATTCTGATCAGGAGGTCAAGGCATGGCGAGTAAATGAATTATATGGCCGATTCTTCACACTCTTTGCTCACACCGTTTGATGAATTGAATCATCTGGCAGTATGGACGCCTTGTCCGAGGACATTATTGAATCGTCATGCTCGTCCTTGTGGGATCTATCTCATTGTCTTCGCTTCAAGTTGCATCAAAATGGACGATTTCCCCATTGGCCTCTTGGTAGGCTCTGCGAGATCAGAATTCTACTCATTTAATAGAAGTTAATCATGCTGCCTCCTTGCATCCATCAGGTCATTGGGGAACACGGACAATGGTCAAGGTTTATAATTTCATACAGTTGACTGAGCACTGGTCAAGCCTTTTTATTTCATGCTTTATTTGGTGCCTTGAATCAGTAAAAGTTGCCAGAATTTATCAGTTAATTTAATAGTTAATGAAAAGTTTGTTTAAGACAAGAGAATTTATATTTATGAAGAAATTATGGTGCTTTAAAACTGAAAATTCCTTCTCCAGTTTCAGTGAGTGTAATGAGTTCATTCTCTAATTCTTCAACACATGTTGGAGAGGATAATACTATGACAAATGTAGTTTCCATGGGACTTGAAAATATGATAATAGGATGATACCATTGAAAGAACTTAGACTGGCAAATTTGAGTTTTAGCATTTCCAAATGTCAGAATCACCATGACATATGGTTTTGATTGTCAACAAAAAACAAATAGACAATGAGATGTTTATATGTTTTGACGTTGTAATTCAGTTTGGATCTGGAATATTCAATCCATTTGAAATATGTTTATTTTAGAATTTAGCATCCTACTTTCATTTTGTTACAGTATAAGAAAACTTGATTCATATGAAAATTTCTGACTTGAGCAGTGCATCCATCTTTATACTGCTCTAGGAGTAATCAGCGAGAGTCATTGGAGCCGTAACATAGAATGCTGCCTGGATAAGACACCAGGTTTGTTATATAGGTGGGGTCTTTAGAGGCAATCATCCTAATTGGTGGCATACTTTGACCTTTAATCTGACCCTAGGGGTCAGTGTTACTGGAAGTCAAATGTTTTATCTAACCTCTTACAGGAAAGAAACATTCCAGTGTAAATTCAGGTTATAGTTTAGGAAACAACAGATGTTGGCATATATTTTTTTAACAAGGTATCTGTCGGCAGGCAATAAAGTAACTAGGAGGTAGGTCTGCAGTCATGCTGATAAACCACGGAAAGCCCATTATTGTTGCTAATTGTCCTAACAGGACAATTCAACTTTTACATACTTCATCCATGAAAAAATCATGTTGATTAACAGATGATATCACTGTAAAACCGATTCTTTCTGTTTAGGTCTCCAAGGGTGTGTTGGATTAGTATATACAGAAGAGGTACATTGTAAGACAGATGGAATTCACATTTATATGATGTGGTTAACCTTGATTCAAGGTCATTTGTAGGTTTGAAACAGCCATTTCTCAAAATATGAGTGAAATATGACCAATACTGTTAGTTTTTACAGATAAAATCAGGTGCAGAAGGATGTATTGTAACTAATTTGTCTGTGCATGGGTTCATCCTACATAATCTTGTGTAGAATGTTCAAGATATTTCTTAAACCCCTTGATAAATCAACCCCTCGATTGATCTAAATCAGAAGAGAAAAATGAGAAGTATGTGATGGGGGATTATACCTTGTGAGCTGCCTGTTCACTTTGTTTTTATTTTGAAGGTAGAGATGAGTAGAAAACATCCCTACAAAGACATCATCAAAATTTATATGTAGACATTTTTTGACATTCTAAGTAAAATTGTCATCTTTAGAACCATAAGACAGCATACCAAGGATGCCAGAAATTATACTGGAACATGTCAACAAGATTTGTTAACACTTTCTGAGACATGTTGTCCAGTCATCTCTTCCTTCAACTTATATACAACTTTAATCATTCTTAATTTGACTCTGTATTCCAAAGGAATCCATATATGGAGGATTGCCACAACATTGGAAATATTCACATAGATGTTAGATATAATTTTCTTTGTTTTTTTATTATTTTAGACAAAAATAAGCATTACTAAATTTAGTTTTTCTTTTATGGTTTATGGTAATCAGCGAACACATAATATCAGATATAGAAGTGGTGTCTGTTTCTTCATTGTACTTATCAAAACATGCATTGTGAAAATAAAGAAAAAAGAAAAAAAATTTTGAAAGGTGACATGTTGGAATCACAAGGTTAAATATTGAGGTCACAAGGTCATATGAGAGTATGGATTCTGGTTGGAGCTAGCAATGAAGTTTGATTGTATACCCAGCGTACCTATACAAATGATGGGGCAATGCATATCCATTAAATCATCAGCTGGGCCCATCAGTTTCTAGATGTTTCAATAGTTGTCCCAGATGGTGGATCGACAGTGGTGATCAACTCACCGCCCATCAATGAATGGCTTCCACTCTCTCTACCACAGTCAGCATAATGATCATTCTGCAGCCTCATACATCCTAGCTGTGCACTGCCAACTTGCATGTCTTTCCAAATACACCCAAAGCTTATGGTGTCTTTCAGACTCATCATGTCTGGAACCTTTTAAATTCTACTTCTACAGCCAAGCCTTAACTTACTACACTGTTCCATAAGTTCTTAGAGCCTGGTTGTTCCTCCAAGGACACAGTCAGCTTGATGCCTACAATCTGCTGGGATTAGCAGACCATATCATCACATTTTGATGTAACTTGGTCCTCACGACGTCTGGAAACTCTATTTCTCTGCTGAGGTCTGCTTTCATCTCCCATGACGGTGCCTCCCTCCAGAATACCAGTGTTGCCTGGTCCAGCTTTTGTCTGTTGCTTCCCTTCTTTATAAACTGTATGAATGCTGGTTTGTTCCTCCTTGGCAGTTCTCTTCTTTCTTTCCACCCTTATGTTTGATAAACCCAAAGCACTTGGTTGTGCCTGCACCTGTGGTAACTTGTATGGTGAGGCATGCCAACAGGATATAACCAATGGTCCCATGTACTTGGCAGAACTGGCACTTTGGTTTCTACATGACACCACACTTGTAATGGTTTGGTGGCAGAGTGTTGTTAACAGGAACTGAATCCTCATTGGTAGATAGCTCTTTAGGTATGACTGTACAAGTTTCCATTCAGACATCTTCCCTCTTGTCTCTTTGTGAGCCCATTTCCACTACCATTAATTTCCTTTTCCTGAAATGAGTTGTCCCCAAACTTGGCTGTCCTAAGCAAATTACAGACCATTTCCTTCCAGTCCAAGTGTGGATTCTAGCATGTCTTATCTTTACATCTTAAGTGTAATCACTAGTGTTATCTAGAACTCCTCTACCTGTGATGCCAACTGGATTTGTAGTGATGTTGTCTGGCTGTAGAGACCAATGCTGTAGAAACTGATGGGATTCCACCTCCACAGGTAACTGTTGATGGATCTTCCACTGTTGTCTATGGAATCTCGTATAGCATCAGGGGCCATATGAGTCTTTATGTAGTCCCTGTTGGAAGTACATCCTAGCTAACATGACTTCCTCCTCCAATGCAGACAGAACAGATCTTGCTTGCACATGTGTGGTAGTAGTCAGGTCAATCATCCATGAAACCTGGATTTGATGGTTTGTAGATTCCTGAGTCCATTGTTGGCTCCCTTGTCTCCCATTGTTGGCTCCCTTGTCTCCCAATGTTGGCTCCCTTGTTTCCCGTCCTGCCACCTTGATAAGGTTCTTTACCATAACAAATAGCATGACAGATTTGGTACATCCTGAAAGTAGTCCTTTCTCCAGGTTTCAACAGAGAAATGCAACTAGATTCCGCTGAAGTAGCTGCGTCCATTCCCCTGTATATGTGGGATAAGTAGTTTTGTTATACTACTTCATTGAATGATAATTAGGAATGAACATTTGGGAAGGCTTTAAGAAACAAAATAGCAAAGTGTAAAGATCGCGTAACACAGTCACAATGTCATTTGATAATGTTAACTTGTTGATAGTACCGCACAAAACAAAGAAGTGAATATGAACAGTCTTGTAGAGTTTCAGCTAAATGATGGAATACTTGAACTTTTATGTACTACAAAGAATAAAGACAAAATGTCAAAATTAAGAAGTGATTTTAGTATTTTAAATATTTAAATGAGGCATTGGATAGATAGATTTCAGGAAGAAGTAAGTGATACGTTTGGACTTACCTGACAGTATCAATGGCCTGTTAAGTGACTTAACCAGCTTCCTTACAGGGATTAAACCAGCATAACCAGCAAGCTGAATTGCTACAGGAAAGTGAAACACTGTACTCTGACTTTGTTTAAAGCATTTTAATGGATCTCTAGACATTTTTGAAGCAATTTATTACCTTTGAAACAATTTTATGTAATTTAGAAGTGATACGAAGATAGAGTAAAAATTATTTAGTTGTCATGAAAAAGTTAGTAGACTTGCTGATGAAACAGAAATGAATTTTGTGTTAGGTATTGGCAATTGTTGGTCGTGAATGTGTAGATTATACTACTTTACTGATTTTTATATTAGGTCACAAATCATTTTTTCAATGTGAATGTCACCCTTGATATTAGGGTTTCTGTATCTGGATCTCAAGGCGCATTAAATTCTACTAATTTTATTACTTTTAGCTTCCATCCCAGATTATTACCAGTTGAGCTGGATTTGGAGTCCACTGAGTATGTACTATTGGGATCATTCATTCCAAGGAATTATAGAAATCCTGTTATACACTTAACGTTATGGGCAGCTTTGTTATAAGTACATTAACTTTGCTGGTTGGGGATTGTTTAAGACTTAATAGTCTTGATGAAAACAGAATGTTAGAATGTTAATATCATAATTCTAAACATTGTTGTAACACTTGACTTACACCTATATAATACACCTATATATTACACCTATATATTACACCTACATATTACACCTATATAATACAACTATATATTACACGTACATATTACACCTATATAATATACCTACTCTTACACCTACATATTACACCTACATATTAACCTACATATTACACCTATATATTATACCTATATATTACACCTACATATTACACCTATATATTACACCTACGTATTAACCTACATATTACACCTATATATTACACCTACATATTACACCTATATAATATACCTACTCTTATACCTACATATTACACCTACATATTACAACAACATATTACACCTATATATTATACCTACATATTACACCTACATAATACACCTATATATTACACCTACATAATACACCTATATATTACACCTACATATTACACCTATATATATACCTATTCTTACACCTACATATTACACCTACTATATATTACAGTGACATATTACACCTATATATTATATCTACATATTACACCTACATAATACACCTATATATTACACCTACATAATACACCTATATATTACACCTACATATTACACCAACATATTACACCTATATATTACACCTATATATTACACCTACATATTACACCTATATATTAAACCTACTCTTCTTACACCTACATATTACACCAACATATTACACCTATATATTACACCTATATATTACACCTATATATTATACCTACCTATTACAACTATATATTACACCTACATATTATACCTATATATCACGCCTGCATATTACACCTACATATTACACCTATATAATATACCTACTCTTACACCTATATATTACACCTACATATTACAACAACATATTACACCTATATATTATATCTACATATTACACCTACATAATACACCTCTATCTTACCCATACATAATACACCTATATATTACACCTACATATTACACCAACATATTACACCTATATATTACACCTATATATTACACCTATATATTATACCTACCTATTACACCTATATATTACACCTACATATTTACCTATATATCACGCCTACATAGCTACATATTACACCTATATATTACACCTACATATTACACCTACCTATTACACCTATATATTACACCTACATATTACACCTACCTATTACACCTATATATTACACCTACATTTTACACCTATATAATATACCTACTCTTACACCTACATATTACACCTGCATCTTACACCTACCTATTACACCTACCTATTACACCTATATATTACACCTACCTATTACACCTATATATTACACCTACATATTACACCTATATATTAAACCTACATTTAACATCTACATATTACACCTATATATTACACCTACATATTACACCTTTATATTACCCCTATATATTACACCTACATTTAACATCTACATATTACACCTATATATTACACCTACATATTACACCTATATATTACACCTACATATTACACCTATATATTACACCTACATATTACACCTACCTATTACACCTATATATTACACCTACATTTTACACCAGTTCGACAATAAATAAACAATAGAGAAAATACAGATGTGTCAACAGAATCTTCATTCATACTCAAATTTGATGAAACTAGAGCAAAATATAAATAAGTGGATTAACAGAGACTTCTTAAAAAAAAGTAAACAAGACCAGGTGTTCTGAATAGCTAGCATCTTCTGCTTCGTGGATAAACCTGCCATGTAAATCTTGAACAATCCAAGTTAGTAATGTCACATTTTCTAAATGAGGACAAGGTAAATTACAACAGAACTATCAGGCATACTTAAATGCCTATTACTTTGTACTCTATGTCCTCTTACTTATGAAACAACACTTGAGACAAATATCAACCCTATTGGTCAGTGGTCCATTGCCATCTACCAAAATTAGCATTGCAGCCTTGTTTTCTTTTCACAAATTTTGATGAAATTTCTCCAGTAAATTTACATAAAGACATGCCATGTTATGATTAAAAATAGTCAATTGTCAAAACAGAATTTCACAGTCACTCTTTATTTACAATTAAATGTACCCACCACAGGTTACATATTTTCTAAGGTCAAGGTCACTGTTACTATAAATAGGATTTGAAAAAAACTAATTCTTTGACACATATTTACCTTTAATGATTATCCTGGTTTACAGCATCATATTTATTGCTACATTAGGGTAGGTTATGATTGTAGGACGTAACATTTTACAGAAAAAAATTGTTTTTGGTCCAAAGGTCATCTATCTGCAGTTGTATGTGTTCTCACTGATCAAGGGGGCCATGGTGGCTGAGTGGTTTAAGTCGTCTGACCATCTTTATCACTTGCTCTCTTCCTCTAAGTCACAGGTGTGAGGTGTTCATGGGGAAGTCACCAGGTGATGGCTGCAGGTTGGTGGAACTTTGGCTTTCCTCCACCACCCAAACCTGGCACATCCTTAGGCGACCCTGGCCATTAACAGGATGTAAAGCAACAATGAATGATACTCTGATCACAGAAACAGCTCTCAAAAACCAGAAATAGACGTTACATTTGAGAACTTAAGGAAGTGATTTGAACCAAGATTGTACTTTGGCCAAAGTGTGGCTATATTTTGATTTATGTTAATAACCTAATTGGTAAGATTCAAAATTACATCTTTGTGTGTTTTTCATCTGTATTGGGTAGGAAACTAATTCTTTAGAACCATTGCAATGATTCATGCCAGCTTTGAGGATTAACCAATCTCAAAATGGGAAAATATATGTAATATGACCATTAATGAAATTGCTCAAATGTCATTGTTGACAAGGGAGGCCCTCTGGGCCACTTGTTTTAATTGATAGGATCAATACCTGGTTTATTTTGTATCTTTATCAAATACACATGATTTACAGGGGTATTCATCCTGTAATAGAAAAGAAGAATGCTTCCGTGGAGAAAAGAGTACCAAAGCTCATTATCATCCTTTGTTTGGATAAGAAATAATGGTGATTTTCTTTCTGTGCAAAATTTTGTAAAATTATCGTTGTTAATGGGACTTTTCATTAAGTCTTCTTTGTGTATCTTGACTGAATATCATGTTTCTTATGCAGTTTAATGGATTCAAATAATTTGCATTTTTTATCTATCAACAAATTAAAAAAAAATCAAAGTATTCTGTTTGATTTGAAGCAAGTGTGAAAACTAACGAGGAGAAATCTTAAACTCCATAGGACTCCATAGGAACAAGCGTGATACAGTCTTCTGAAGTGTGCGATACATGTACGTAGCACTGATGTTTGCACAGATCAGGCGATGCCAGTGGCCAGGGCATATATATTTCATTTACATACCGCAGAATGTGACTCATGCACATGCAAAGTGCATGATATCCTATATCTGTGCTTTAGAGAGTTCAATTATGTTTTAGAAAAAGAAATGTTTTTATTTTTATCATTAACATGTAAATTTCCTTTTCATCAAAATAATTTCTTATTTCAGACACCATGAATGCTTAGGTACTGAACACTTGCTTTGCATTATTAGTGCAATGCAATCATTCATCTGTGGTAGCTTAAGCAACTATTTTTTTCTTCCTCGAAAACATTTTTCCTATTGTATATTATGACTAATAGGAATGGCCAATCTAATACTATTTTTAGCAATCCTCTTGGGTGTTGTTTTTTTAAAAAAAATGCACACTTTATTTTGCCAGCTATGGAATTTTTTTTAATCTTGTATGAGTGATGAGGCAGTGAATAGGCTTTTAGCGTAGGGGATGCAATCAGGCATAATGTACAACAGCAACATTGTAACTCATTGATACTAGTAATTAATATCCTCTTGTTCATCTGTCTGACTGGGTATCATATCTTAAAGACACGCTGTGGAAAATTAAAGGATTGTATGTACTATCACATGTTCTTTGTCTGACTGGGACGTCTGTCATGGGCTCAGGATGAATGAGAGAAGCATGTCTGTAAGATGCTGGTAGTCGCATGGCAAGTTGAAATACGGAACACAGCTATACTGATTGATATTGTTTTCCTGTCTCTCTGTCCATCCGTATCAAAGATAGAAAATTTAAAGCTAGAATTTCTTATATTGATTTTTTTAACTGTTATAAAGATCAAGGTTATAAGGTCAAAATATTACTTCTTCAAATTGGAAAGTAGTTTTCATACAATTATCTGAATGTCAAACAGTTATGATTAATTAACACATCTTTTCTCCTCAAAGAATTATTAATAAAGCTGTGTCATGTTACACTTCGACGAAATGCATATTAACAAACCATATTCAGTGATAATACTTCATTCTTTGAAAATGTATCCATTTTCATTTAATGGTTCTCTACTGTTGGTGACGCACACAACACTTTTGTGAAAATCTTGTTTTCCAGACATAGATTTTGAATCATTAATGGTCGTTTTAAAATGGTCCAACAATTTTTAACTTATACAAAATGTCATCTTTGTCTTTTCTATCAATCAACAAGAGACCACTAGCAAAATAGCAGACAATATAAGGATGTTAACATTTTAGAAAGTGTTCTGTTGCGAAACCTGAAAAATAACATAGATGTTATATGATTCATATAACCTTTGATTTGAATTTAAAAATGTCACAGTTTATTCTTCTCCTGATAATTTTTGTACCTTTTCTTTTGAACTTTTTAGGAAAATAAGACATTAATATAATGAAATTTGCTGAATTTTATCTCTGCTATCAACTTCACAAGAGTGCAGATGAAAGAGATTGAACCCTACCTTTAGGAATTTGTTATGAGGATGGTACAGAAACCAATTTAGTTTCTCACATTCTGTATAACTATAAAAAGGATCATAAGAGATTTGAAATTTAATGTTCTTTTCTGGTTCCCTTCAATAAATTAAGATTTCTGTGAAACATTGGTGACAGTTAAGTTTGTAACGGAGGAAAATTTAGCTAAATTAAGGGGTGCATAACTATAGCGTTGTCAATATGTTTAATAGCTTCAGAACCAATTTCAGGCTGTTTTACTTGGTTATATCACTCATCTGAACAGCCCTTCCCGTGGCAACAAATCCTTGTTTGAAAAACTTAACAGTTTTGATTAAACCACAGAAAATCATCTAATTGTGTAAACACAAGCGTTGCCATTCCAGTTAATGTACACAAGCAGTTTTGCACCTAATAGTAAACTAGCTGTTAGGTTTGAGTGCAGACTCCGAGGTTTTATTAGGTAACTTGGATGAAGCTAGCAACAGGCCGCCAATGTACAATACTGCATTCCCAGTAATAGTGTAGTATGAAGGCCCGTTTCACAAATAGTTCAAGACTGATATGAAAACGTGATATTTATTTATGAAAGCATGATATCATTACAGCCTCACATCAAAGATGCAGGTGCCCTATAGTAATCAAGTTGTCTGTCTGTCCATTTTTTTGTTTCGATGAAATTTCTCATGTTCTGTAGACCAATTGCACTCAAGCTTAAACACCCAATTCTTCATTTAATGAAGTTCTTGTGTGGAAGTAATTATTTGATCCTAAGGCCAAATTTCAAGGTTAAGAAATAGGAATTACTTCAGCACTATTTTAGGTCAGAGGACAAGGTCACGTTTGAAAAATTGTATTTGTAAATATTTTGTTATACCATAAAGAACAAGCTCAACAGATCGTAGGTGAAGGTTGAATATGAAATATTTATTCCATACTTCATAGACAGATATTTTCTTGTGACATTATGCAGCAAAGGATGCCCAGATTCAAATGAAAAGTTGTCTTTAGGGCAACAATGATGACTTATAAATGTGGTGACCTAAAGGAATCAGGTATTTAAAGTGTTTAGAGTTTGATACAATGCAGGCCCTTCCTGACATGTGTCAATACTTCAGCTTCCAAATTGATATTTCTGCCTCTGCTGCAGTGTCTTGGACAAAAGAAGCTTAGTAATAATGAAACACAGTTGTTTTAGACCAAGGTTCCAACCCTGGACCACTGAACTCTATGTTGTTATGCATACCAGCTTAATGCACTTGATCATGGGTGCCACCCAATACCAACTAAATGTAACTGAGGTCACTAGTGCCACCAGAGGCCAGCTTAATGGAATCAGGGTCTCTGGCACCACCAGTGGCCAGCTGAATTACCTGATCAAAAGTGCCACCCACAACCAGTTTATTGTACCTGAGGTCACTGGTTCCACTGAAGACCAGCTTATTGTACCTACATTACTACTAGTGAAACACTTGCTCCATCACCTTACATAGGTATGAAAGTTTCCATGTGAATCATAAGAGGAAATATATTCATCCAGACTTGGATTTGAACACAGGGCCTTTGAACTATTGATCAATGTTTTAACCTTCTGAGATGCTAGGTCACTAACAGTTGATTTAGATCAAACCAACTGCACAATTATAAAACTAATTTTCTGTGGAAGGGCTTGTGACCAGTGCAGGAAACATGAGGTGACATTAGTACCCTCAGTGATGAAAAATCACCATCATCAATATATAATCAGTGTAAGGGGCTATATTGATTATTATTATTGATATTGTTACTGCCAACTAAATAGTATTGTGAAATAGAGAGGGGAAGAGGATGGGGAAGGGGTGAGGGACAGTCTGTCAAATAGAGAGGGGATGGGGAAGGGGTGAGAGACAGTCTGTCAAATAGAGAGGGGATGGGGAAGGGGTGAGAGACAGTCTGTCAAATAGAGAGGGGATGGGGAATGGGTGAGAGACAGTCTGTCAAATAGAGAGGGGATGGGGAGGGGGTGAGAGACAGTCTGTCAAATAGAGAGGGGATGGGAAGGGGGTGAGAGACAGTCTGTCAAATAGAGAGGGGATGGGGAAGGGGTGAGAGACAGTCTGTCAAATAGAGAGGGGATGGGGAAGGGGTGAGAGACAGTCTGTCAAATAGAGAGGGGATGGGGAAGGGGTGAGAGACAGTCTGTCAATTAGAGAGGGGATGGCGAAGGGGTGAGGGACAGTCTGTCAATTAGAGAGGGGATGGGGAAGGGGTGAGAGACAGTCTGTCAAATAGAGAGGGGATGGGGAAGGGGTGAGAGACAGTCTGTCAAATAGAGAGGGGATGGGGAAGGGGTGAGAGACAGTCTGTCAAATAGAGAGGGGATGGGGAAGGGGTGAGAGACAGTCTGTCAAATAGAGAGGGGATGAGGAAGGGGTGAGAGACAGTCTGTCAAATAGAGAGGGGATGGGGAAGGGGTGAGAGACAGTCTGTCAAATAGAGAGGGGATGGGGAAGGGGTGAGAGACAGTCTGTCAAATAGAGAGGGGATGGGGAAGGGGTGAGAGACAGTCTGTCAAATAGAGAGGGGATGGGGAAGGGGTGAGAGACAGTCTGTCAAATAGAGAGGGGATGGGGAAGGGGTGAGAGACAGTCTGTCAAATAGAGAGGGGATGGGGAAGGGGTGAGGGACAGTCTGTCAATTAGAGAGGGGATGGGGAAGGGGTGAGAGACAGTCTGTCAAATATAGAGGGGATGAGGAAGGGGTGAGAGACAGTCTGTCAAATAGAGAGGGGATGGGGAAGGGGTGAGAGATCGTCTGTCAAATAGAGAGGGGATGGGGAAGGGGTGAGGGACAGTCTGTCAAATAGAGAGGGGATGGGGAAGGGGTGAGAGACAGTCTGTCAAATAGAGAGGGGATGGGGAAGGGGTGAGGGGCAGTCTGTCAAATAGAGAGGGGAAGGGGAAGGGGTTAGGGGCAGTCTGTCAAATAGAGAGGGGATTGGGAAGGGGTTAGGGGCAGTTTGTCAAATAGAGAGGGGATGGAGAAATAGTAAGGGACAGTCTGTCAAATAGAGAGGGGATGGAGAAGTAGTGAGGGACAGTCTGTCAAATAGAGAGGGGATGAAGAAGGGGTTAGGGGCAGTCTGTCAAATAGAGAGGGAATGGAGAAGTAGTGAGGGACGGTCTGTCAAATAGAGAGGGGATGGGGAAGTAGTGAGGGACAGTCTGTCAAATAGAAAGGGGATGAGGAAGGGGTTAGGGGCAGTCTGTCAAATAGAGAGGGGATGGGGAAGGGGTGAGGGGCAGTCTGTCAAATAGAGAGGGGATGGAGAAGTAGTAAGGGACAGTCTGTCAAATAGAGAGGGGATGGGGAAGGAGTTAGGGGCAGTCTGTCAAATAGAGATGGGATGGGGAAGGGGTGAGGGATAGTCTGTCAAATAGAGATGGGATGGGGAAGGGGTGAGGGACAGTCTGTCAAATAGAGAAGGGATGGGGAAGGGGTGAGGGACAGTCTTTCAAATAGAGAAGGGATGGAGAAGGGGTGAGGGACAGTCTGTCAAATAGAGAGGGGATGGGGAAGGGGTGAGGGACAGTCTGTCAAATAGAGAGGGGATGGGGAAGGGGTGAGGGACAGTCTGTCAAATAGAGAAGGGATGGAGAAGGGGTGAGGGACAGTCTGTCAAATAGAGAGAGGATGGGAAAGGGGTGAGGGACAGTCTGTCAAATAGAGAGGGGATGGAGAAGTAGTAAGTGACAGTCTGTCAAATAGAGAGGGGATGGGGAAGGGGTGAGGGGCAGTCTGTCAAATAGAGAGGGGATGGGGAAGGGGTGAGGGACAGTCTGTCAAATAGAGAGGGGATGGGGAAGGGGTGAGGGACAGTCTGTCAAATAGAGAGGTGATGGGGAAGGGGTGAGGGACAGTCTGTCAAATAGAGAGGGGATGGGGAAGGGTTGAGGGACAGTCTGTCAAATAGAGAGGGGATGGGGAAGGGGTAAGGGGCAATCTGTCAAATTGTGTGGGGATGGAGAAGTAGCAAGTGACAGTCTGTCAAATAGAGAGGGGATGGGGAAGGGGTGAGGGGCAGTCTGTCAAATAGAGAGGGGATGGGGATGGTGAAGGGGTTAGGGGCAGTCTGTCAAATAGAGAGGGGATGGAGAAGTGGTTAGGGGCAGTCTGTCAAATAGAGAGGGGATGGAGAAGGGGTGAGGGACAGTCTGTCAGATAGAGAGGGGATGGGGATGGGGTTAGGGGCAATCTGTCAAATTGTGTGGGGATGGAGAAGTAGTAAGTGACAGTCTGTCAAATAGAGAGGGGATGGGGAAGGGGTTAGGGGCAGTCTGTCAAATAGAGAGTGGATGGGGATGGGGTTAGGGGCAATCTGTCAAATAGAGAGTGGATGGGGATGGGGTTAGGGGCAATCTGTCAAATAGAGAGTGGATGGGGTTAGGGACATTCTGTCATATCGAGAGGGGATGGGGATGGGGTTAGGGGCAATCTGTCAAATAGAGAGGGGATAGAAGGGGTTAGGGGCAGTCTGTCAGATAGAGAGGGGATGGGGATGGGGTTAGGGGCAGTCTGTCAGATAGAGAGGGGATGGGGAAGGGGTTAGGGGCAATCTGTCAAATAAATATGGGGAGTTAGGGGCAATCTGTCAAATAGAGAGGGGATGGGGATGGGGTTAGGGGCAGTCTGTCAAATAGAGAGGGGATGGGGATGGGGTTAGGGGCAATCTGTCAAATAGAGAGGGGATGGGGATGGGGTTAGGGGCAATCTGTCAAATAGAGAGGGGATGGGGATGGGGTTAGGGGCAGTCTGTCAAATAGAGAGGGGATGAGAAAGGGGTTAGGGGCAGTCTGTCAAATAGAGAGGGGATAGAGAAGGGGTGAGAGACAGTCTGTCAGATAGAGAGGGGATGGGGATGGGGTTAGGGGCAATCTGTCAAATAGAGAGGGGAAGAGGTGATTGAGAAGGAGGGGAACAGTCTGTCAATTAGAGAAGGAAGAAGTGATTGAAATGAGGACAGTCAGGGGGATTGAGAAAGGGGTTGGGGGAATGAAATTGGGGTGGGAAAGGAGGGATGGGGATTGAGATGTTAGGGCTGTGGTGCTATTTGTGCTTTTCAATATTTGATTAAATTTACTTTAACTTTGTAATTGCTCTTACTATTCGAACATTGTATTATACACATGAATGTTGTACCTTGTTGTGAATGTCAGATTTTGAGTTTTAATTAACAATTACGAATGGCTTGAAGTGGCCATTTTAGATTTGAATCTGTTACTACGGTTTCAGCAGATTGGCTTAACATATTACATTCTGTGTTTTATCAAACATTCAAGATAGCTACCACTGACTAATTTTGATTTTTCATGCTTGAATCAGTCACTAATGATTAGCTATAAACAGATAACTAATAGATCAAATTGGCAGATCACCCTTGCAGACCGTCAGGTGGTGGACACGAATATCCATTACACTCATATAAAGATTAGGTTGACAATGAATCAAATGAGATTATTTTCACAAAAACTTCAAATCTGTTTCAACAAGGTAGAAATTGATAATTACATTTTCTAACAAAGCTTTATCTATATTGATGCAGCAGATTCCGGTTGCGGGATACCTTCATCAGTGTTGCTAAGGGATTTCTGTTGCTAGTTGATGAAGCTGAGGATAGGATGTTGGTGCAAATGTGAATGATACATTTCTAGTGATTACACATGGACAAAAACTCTTTTGTGCCTCCATTCATCATATCCCCCATCGAACTGTAAACTGTCGCCACTCTCTTGACCTCTCAACTTATTTTTTTTATGAAGACAAACAGACAAAATGGGAAATTCTTTTAGAGAATGGTGTCGTTATCACTTTGATGTAGCTGAAAGGAAAATTGATTTTTTCAACCTAAAATACTACAAGATGAATAGGGCTCCCATTTAGAAATGAAATAATTCTTTGTGCGGTGGTATTTCCACTCGGCTATAAATACTCTGATTAGTTACCGACTCTTTTGGAGTTGTACGGACCCTTGGTCCAAACACTGGGGCTTGAATCATCTATTCTGATTATGTGATCTAAGAGAAATGGTCATGTCATCGCTGATGTATTGGTTTCTCCTCTTTAATCAAGACCTCTTCGCTCCGATCCCAGACTACGCATCATTTGTAATATTAATCAGTGCTAACATACACTTATACCACCCTTGGTTCCAGGCAGCTAAGACACTGTTGTTGACATAGTGTCGATCTGACAAAGATATATGTTTCCTTGTATCTTCAAATATTATATCGACCTCCATGGTTTATGGTACAATGAGAGATTTGGTTCCAGGAACGGTGATTCTCTTAGGGAAAAAAGTTGATTTAGACAGCGTTGGATTTACACGTGCATGGTTATATATGTATTTATTAAATAAGAATAGTTGATTGTCTTGTAAAATTTGATTACAATAGAACTCAAAAGGATGACTTCTGCAAATAAAACTTGATATGAAGTCTATTCTGGTAAACATGTGACAAAGATAGTCTCTTTTTTGGATCTACCCAGAGTCCTACTAAACCGTACTGATACGTAAGCTGTCTGTGGTGTGAAAGTTTTTGTTTTTAATAAACCATCTGCAGATCTGTCTTGAATTTGATAGCATCCATAGAAGCTAGTAGAGAGGCTGGTCGCAATACTGACGGTGTGGATAGACAGGTCGCAGTACTGAAGGTGTGGATAGACTGGTCACAATACTGAAGGTGTGGATAGACAGGCCACAACACTGAGGGTGTGGATAGACTGGTCACAATACACAGGTCACAATACTGAGGGTGTAGACACTGAGGGTGTGGATAGACTGGTCACAATACTGAGGGTGTGGATAGACTGGTCACAATACTGAGGGTGTAGACAGACTGGTCACAATACTGAGGGTGTGGATAGACTGGTCACAATACTGAGGGTGTGGATAGACAGGTCACAATACTTAGGATGTGGATAGACAGGTCACAACACTGAGGGTGTGGATAGACAGGTCACAACACTGAGGGTGTGGATAGACAGGTCACAACACTGAGGGTGTGGATAGACAGGTCACAACACTGAGGGTGTGGATAGACAGGTCACAACACTGAGGGTGTGGATAGACAGGTCACAACACTGAGGGTGTGGATAGACAGGTCACAACACTGAGGGTGTGGATAGACAGGTCACAACACTGAGGGTGTGGATAGACTGGTCACAATACTGAGGGTGTGGATAGACTGGTCACAATACTGAGGGTGTGGATAGACTGGTCTCAATATTGAGGGTGTCAGACTTTAGTGAGGGTGAGACTGTAGTCAGACTACAGTGAGGGTGAGTCTGAAGTCAGACTATAGTGAGGGTGAGTCTGTAGTCAGACTATAGTGAGGGTGAGACTGTAGTCAGACTGTAGTCAGACTATAGGGAGGGTGAGGGTGAGACTGTAGTCAGACTTTAGTGAGGGTGAGTCTGTAGTCAGACTATAGTGAGGGTGAGTCTGTAGTCAGACTATAGTGAGGGTACTGTAGTGAGGGTGAGTCTGTAGTCAGACTACAGTGAGGGTGAGTCTGTAGTCAGACTACAGTGAAGGTGAGTCTGTAGTCAGACTATAGTGAGGATGAGACTGTAGTCAGACTATAGTGAGGGTGAGTCTGTAGTCAGACTATAGTGAGGGTGAGACTGTAGTCAGACTATAGTGAGGGTGAGTCTGCAGTCAGACTATAGTGAGTGTGAGACTGTAGTCAGACTATAGCGAGGGTGAGACTGTAGTCAGACTATAGTGAGGGTGAGACTGTAGCCAGGCTATAGTGAGGGTGAGTCTGTAGTCAGACTATAGTGAGGGTGAGACTGTAGTCAGACTACAGTGAGGGTGAGTGTGTAGTCAGACTATAGTGAAGGTGAGTCTGTAGTCAGACTATAGTGAGGATGAGACTGTAGTCAGACTACAGTGAGGGTGAGTGTGTAGTCAGACTATAGTGAAGGTGAGTCTATAGTCAGACTACAGTAAGGGTGAGTCTGTAGTCAGACTACAGTGAGGGTGAGACTGTAGTCAGACTTTAGTGAGGGTGAGACTGTAGTCAGACTACAGTGAGGGTGAGTGTGTAGTCAGACTATAGTGAAGGTGAGTCTGTAGTCAGACTATACTGAGGGGTGTGGACTACAGTGAGGATGAGTCTGTAGTCAGACTACAGTGAGGGTGAGTGTGTAGTCAGACTATAGTGAAGGTGAGTCTGTAGTCAGACTATAGTGAGGTTGAGACTGTAGTCAGACTATAGTGAGGGTGAGTCTGTAGTCAGACTATAGTGAGGGTGAGACTGTAGCCAGGCTGTAGTGAGGGTGAGTCTGTAGTCAGACTATAGTGAGGGTGAGACTGTAGTCAGACTATAGTGAGGGTGAGACTGTAGCCAGACTATAGTGAGTGTAAGACTGTAGTCAGACTATAGTGAGGGTGAGTCTGTAGTCAGACTATATAGTGAGGGTGAGTCTGTAGTCATACTAAAGTGAGGGTGAGTCTGTAGTCAGACTATAGTGAGTGTGAGTCTGAAGTAAGACTATAGTGAGGGTGAGTCTGTAGTCAGACTACAGTGAGTGTGAGACTGTAGTCAGACTATAGTGAGGATGAGACTGTAGTCAGACTATAGTGAGGGTGAGTCTGAAGTAAGACTATAGTGAGGGTGAGTCTGAAGTAAGACTATAGTGAAAATGAGTCAGAAGTCAGACTATAGTGAGGGTGAGTCTGAAGTCAGACTACAGTGAGGGTGAGACTGTAGTTAGACTATAGTGAGTGTGAGTCTGTAGTCAGACTATAGTGAAGGTGAGTCTGTAGTCAGACTATAGTGAGGGTGAGTCTGTAGTCAGACTATAGTGAGGGTGAGTCTGTAGTCAGACTACAGTGAAGGTGAGTCTGTAGTCAGACTATAGTGAAGGTGAGTCTGTAGTCAGACTATAGTGAGGGTGAGACTGTAGTCAGACTATAGTGAGGGTGAGTCTGTAGTCAGACTATAGTGAGGGTGAGACTGTAGTCAGACTAAATAGAGGGTGAGACTGTAGTCAGACTAAAGTGAGGGTGAGACTGTAGTCAGACTATAGTGAGGGTGAGACTGTAGTCAGACTATAGTGAGGGTGAGACTGTAGCCAGACTATAGTGAGTGTAAGACTGTAGTCAGACTATAGTGAGGGTGAGTCTGTAGTCAGACTATATAGTGAGGGTGAGTCTGTAGTCAGACTATAGTGAGGGTGAGTCTGTAGTCAGACTATAGTGAGTGTGAGTCTGAAGTAAGACTATAGTGAGGGTGAGTCTGTAGTCAGACTACAGTGAGGGTAGTCAGACTATAGTGAGGGTGAGTCTGAAGTAAGACTATAGTGAGGGTGAGTCTGTAGTCAGACTATAGTGAGGGTGAGTCTGAAGTCAGACTATAGTGAGGGTGAGTCTGAAGTAAGACTATAGTGAAAATGAGTCTGAAGTCAGACTATAGTGAGGGTGAGTCTGAAGTCAGACTATAGTGAGGGTGAGACTGTAGTCAGACTATAGTGAGTGTGAGTCTGTAGTCAGACTATAGTGAAGGTGAGTCTGTAGTCAGACTATAGTGAGGGTGAGACTGTAGTCAGACTATAGTGAAGGTGAGTCTGTAGTCAGACTATAGTGAGTGTGAGTCTGTAGTCAGACTATATAGTGAGGGTGAGGCTGTTTATTACACATTTTTTTATTTTATTTTCATCCTGCTAGTCTGACTTGATTATACTGTCTGTCCTAGAATCTTTCTCTACTCTTTACCAATAAAATGGTAATAAAACATAATTTGTGAGTTAGGATTCAGGCCATAAAAATGGCGAGAAAAAATAGAAATTGGGTATGCAGCTCATGAAAATCCCTTTATGGTTGGGAAATTGTTTTCATGTTTACTAGATTAATGGACAAAGTATCATTGAACACCAAACAAACTGGACGTCCAGACTGGTGGTCAAACCGATGGATCCATGTCTAAACAGAGCAAATTATTGTAGGTGTTTATACTCTCAGTAGTGTTTTGATACCTCTACTGAAATAACGTGCTGAACAATGGCTTTCCATACAGAAATGACACATGAATGAGACCTCACTCATGAATCGGGTCAACCTATCTTGGATACAGACATCGTTTATAAACTTAGACATTACCCCTTAATTGAGACAACCTTACCAGACAAGGACATCTCTTACAGACAGAGAAATTCCTCAAGAATCAGGACAACCCCCTTAAATGGGACGGGAACATCACTTTTAGACCGGAACAATCTATTGACAGGGATATTCTTGATAGAAGGAACCTACCAGAATACACTGTTACACTGTATATCCCTGAAGCACCAATATTATGTATCTTGTAATGTCTACATATATTGTCCATTAAATCTTTTATTAATTTGCTGGATTTATTGTTATGTGAACAGCCAGGATCAGTGTGAGGGGAGGTCCCTTTGTACTAGCCCGTGGCTACCTCACTGAACAACATATGAGAGGCCAAATATATGTCATTCAGAGCAATTAGGTTAAATTCTCTTTACTATGACAAGATTAGGACCAGTCTATTTCTCATTTTAAACCATGAACTACCACAGATAGAAAACCATGGATCTAAATCCGGGGATGCCTAGGCCAACACTCTCTCAGCTAAGCTATGATGGTTCCAAGATGTGTGAAGGTACACATATTGTGGTACTACAATGGAGTAAGGACAACTTTATAATATTGACGGTAGTCTTTAGTTACACAAGTGGTCTCATAATAGAATATCATTTCACAATAAAACTTCTGTGGAGTTGCTAGTGGTCTCTCAATATGGCTGATCACATGAGTACATTTTTTGGCAAACAGGAAGTATTTTTTTTATTTTTGTGATGCTTTGCCTTTTGATAAATACTTTTTCAAAGCTTTTTAAAGTTCTAAAACTTCTAATACAAATTATGAACAGTTCTTATTAACTTACACAGTGATTGCTTTAAGTTGTCCACAGTGATCAGTAATTACTAAAATTGTAATCAATATCTTGTAACAATTGCTTTCAAGTGTTTCATTACAACTTTAAACAAGATTGAATGTTTTGGTGTAAGGAAATGAGATTGATAATTTTTTGAAATTCCAGAGTGATTTATGGATAGGAAATATAATTTCTCTCGGATTCCTCAACATTTTTTTCTCTTAAAGATATGATTTTGTTTTTGATTTAGTCATTAGAGTTTTACATGCAGAGAAAAGAATTCAAAGATAAACTTTTTGTCCACTGCTGAGTTATCTCCCTTGTTAGATAATGATTATGAAAATAATATGTAAAATCTATGGATAAGCACTTTTCAGTAAAGTTAAGCAATAGATTAATCTTCTGTATTATAATACATATCAAATTATACCACAATTAAAATCTATTTTGATTGAGATGTGGTTGTGTCAGCCTTCTTCATTAATTAAACACTACCAACTCTCCCTCCGATACATTACACAGTTACTCCTTTGAGTTGGTGACAGATCACCCTGTAAATGAGAGTGTTTCGCTGATGGAAAACTAACAGGAGCTATAGAAGTGGAGCTTTTTAGAAGAAGTGGGAAAAAATGGAAACCATTCCAGTTGTTTAAGACTGCAGATTGTGTTAAAGATTATTTTGCATTAGTTGGCAATCTGGGTTGTGTTTTGTGTTGGAAATGCATTTGAGATAAAGTACAAGTTGTCAATACCATGGCTCCTGAATCCTATTTGTTCCAATTGTGCAGATTCTGGTTAAACTACTTTTGAGCCTCGGCTATCCTTCTGTGCTGCTCAAAGGTCTTTAACATGTTTCATCGTTGAAGTCAGTCTTTTCCTGCCGTTATAAACATCAGTGATCAATGCAAGCAATGGAAACTAAAACTATGGGAAAAAAATTTTTAATTCAAAGGCTGAGAGAACAGAATAGTTTATTTCTCTGTCAAAGTTGTCTTTTGAAACTCAAAATTTGATTGCAAATTAAGAACAAGAGAATGTCTTGCTTTGTCATGCGTTTATATGCTGTTCGTGACTGCTAATCAAGGGAAATATAATGTCATTATCAAATACATGGACTTTGTCAGGTCGACAGGAAATGGGCCAAGCTGCAGGATTCTGGAAGGGTAGAGACAGGGGAATGGAGGAGGGAGATGGTGAACAGGGGAGAGGAGTGGGAGGGGAGAGAAGGGGGGTAGCAGAGAAGGGTTGGATGGGGGACAGGAGACAATAAGGAGACAGAGGGGAGACAAAGGACAGCAGAGAGGCATTGGAAGGGAAAGGTAGGGAGCCACAGAGGGTGTGGAAGAGGGGTGATAGAGGACAGAAAGGAATGGAGAGTTGAGATACAGGCGACAGAGGGAGGGGACAGAGAGGAGTATAGGGGAGAGGCAGGGGACAGCAGAGATGAGTGAGAGGAAATAGACAGGTGACAGAGAGTAGTGGAAGGAAAGAGACAGGACAGACACAAGAAGAAGGTGGGGGGGGAGGGATCAGGGACAGAGAGTAATGGTGGGAGGGGAAGGATTACAAAGAGGAATGGGAAGAGAGAGACAGGTGATATAAAGGAGTAGAAAGAGATGGACAAGGGATAAAGAGGAGTTAGAGGAAGAAGACGAGGATACAGAGAGTGGGAACGAATGGACAGGGGACAGAGAGGAGTGGGAGGAGAGAGACGGGGACAGAGGGGAGTGGGAAGGGAGGGACAGGGGACAGAGAGGATTTGGAGGAGAGAGACAGAGGGCAGAAAGGAGTTGGATGGGAGGGACAGGGGATAGAGAGGAGTGGGAGGAGAGAGACAGAGGAAAAGGACAGATGACAAAGAGGAATAGGAAGTGAGAGACAGGGGACATAAAGGAGTAGAAAGAGATGGACAAGGGATAGATAGGAGTTAGAGGAAGGAGACGGGGACATAGAGAGTGGGAAGGAATGGACAGGGGACAGAGAGGAGTGGGAGGAGAGAGACGGGGACAGAGGGGAGTGGGTGTGGAGGGAAATGGGATAGAGAGGATTGGGAGGAGAGAGACAGAGGGCAGAGAGGAGTTGGAAGGGAGGGACAGGGGATAGAGAGGAGTGGGAGGAGAGAGACAAAGGAAAAGGACAGATGACAAAGAGGAATAGGAAGAGAGAGAGACAGGGGACATAAGGGAGTAGAAAGAGATGGACAAGGGATAAAGAGGATTTAGAGGAAGAGGACGGGGATACAGAGAGTGGGAAGGGAGGGACAGGGGACAGAGAGGAGTGGGATGGGAGGGACAGGGGATAGAGAGGAGTGGGAGGAGAGAGACAGAGGATAGAGAGGAGTGGAAGGAGAGAGACGGGGACAGAGGGGAGTGGGATGGGAGGGACAGGGGATAGAGAGGATGGAGGGAGAGGGAACAGAACAGAGTTGGATGAGAGATACAGGATAGAGAGGAGTGGGAAGGGAAATTACGGTAGAGAAGACCGGTAAGGGAGAGACAAGGGGACAGAGATTGGTTGGACGGAAGAGACAGGGTGGCAGTGGGGAGTGGGAGGAGAAAGACATAGAAGAAAGAGGAAAAAGAGAAGAAATATGGCCTTTATTGAATATGGGGTGAAGGTTTGAGAGAAAGAAGTTAAGGGAGAAAGAAATGTTACCTTATAGGATGAAAACAAGAAAGAGGTTGGGACATGTACAATTATGTAGCAGTATGATGAATGCGTCCGTGTTACATCATTTTTTATTGGCATTCTTGTCTGATTGCAGGACAGAGAGACCTAACCTCACAGAAGCGTTCAGTTTTTGTTTGTTCTTTTTTTCTAACTAATGGAAGTAAATACATCAGCTGTTAAAATTCTGCAGCAGAAATTTTAAGTGCCACGCGTGTGTTTGATGGCATTCTGGGTAATGCTTTTTCAAATGGTGTAAATAGTTCTGGAGCATGAATCCGTCAACTGTTTATTCCTTTACCAATAACCTTGGGTGAAAACGCATTTGTCTGAACAATCGAGTCCCATCAGACAAGAATGCAAGCAAATAGAGAATCAATTGTAATTGTGTTGTTGCAACAGGATGGATGTTAAAATGGCTTCAGAATCAAAAGAATAATGGTTATTCTTATAAAACGAAATAAAACGCCAAACATGACTAAAATTTCCATTCATGAATTTCTAAATATTTTTGTAAACTTAATATATTTTTAAAGATGTCATTATAATGTAGTTTTCTGTGATACACATTGGTATAAAATTTTCACATCTCTGAAATATTTACTTATTCCAATATTACAACTAAGGTGTTGCCATGTCGAGCAGTTGCCATGTCGAGCAGGTGTTTATCAGTCTTGTCAGTTTCAGTCATTGCTTTTACAGTGTAAACAAGGTATAATATTGAATATTATTTTGCAGTATTGTGTATGATATTGTAATATTGTGTATGATGTTGTAATATTATGATATTGTAATATTGTGTATGATATTGTAATATTGTGTATAATATTGTATATATACCAATATATTGGTATATGTGGAGTTATATATATATAACTACCTGTAGTTATGTTACCATAAATGTTTTTGTATGGAGAAGATGAATGAATTCGGTTGGAATGTGGGTAATCCACACTTTTGTTAGCAAGAAAGGTACGGAAATATCTGCATAATTGTTGGCGTAGATCTGCATAGTGAGACTCCACATTGTCCCACCAAATACATGTGGTAAGATAGCATGGTTTATTGGTAAGATTAATGAGTACTGAGTTTATACAGGTACAGGGTTTGACCCTGATACCATTACAGAGACTAGACCCTCATTTAACCTTCCCTAAGGAATGCATGGGGATTGCTTGACCTTGAGCAGATTGTAGCAAGATCCATGGCCTCTGTACTCTTATATTGACAAATCCCATCAAAAACAATTGTATAAATGTGATGGGATATCTGATAAATTTGTATGGAAATGCTTAACTGAAAGCAATTCCAGTGTCGGAATTGAGTAGCACTCTCAATGTCTGGAGAGACTGGACGTATCAGCAGCTTCATCAGAAGCTTGTCCAATCCCAATGCTACGAAGGAAACCCTAAAACCCTTACAAGCAGCCATGTCAAACTATATCTGAAATTTCAATTTATCTTCATAATAACTAGTTAGCCTGAGAGTGCACTGCCTAATCTGTCATGTTTCGTTATGTAAGGATGCTGTTAACGATCAGCTTGTAACCATCCCATTGGATAAATGGTTAGTCTGTGACTCAGTTCCTGGCTTTACAAAATCCCAAGGACACAGTATATCACCTGTTATATTGTCAGTGATCCTGTGTTCAATCATCTGCATGCAACATATTTAACTAATAACATAATGTTCTGTATTCAACAGTGTATTACCTCCGTCTTTTATGATGGTATTTTTTATAACCTGAAGATTTTCTGTGTTCAGTGATCTAGTAGTGTTTCATGTCCATTTTGTGTATTGTAGTTAAATGACTTGTAGCATTCAGTGACTATGTAATAGTTCTATATGATCTCTACTGACTTATATTTCAGTTAAGACAGTTTCGTTTCAATATTTTGAACAAATCCAAGTCTGCAGTATTGTGTTAAAAAAACAGTCCTGACATTTTAAATTAGATGATGATCAAAAAGTTTTCTCTGACAAAATGAGATTATGTGACACACTAAAAATACCCAACAATATAATTCAATTGTAATTATTGATTTTGTCAACATATTTTAGAAATTATGAAAAATTCCTGACAGCTTCTTGGAAGAAAAACATCTATACTGAGTTTTACAGTCGTCTCCCGCTTCGCATCAAACTCGGCGGCAGTCATTTTTAAATTCTCACGGGGTGTGTTTTGTGGCCTTTCTCAGAGGCCCGTGTATCCATGTCATCAAGAACTTACTCAAGAATCAAGAAGCAATTCTGTATTGAAATCACTCAGTGGATGCTCTTGGTCTTGTTAGAGATTTCCAGTTTCAGGTAGTAGAAGGTTAAAAACATTTGCAGCAGATGACAACATATGTAAGGTCTCAAACTGTTATCAGAACATGGAAATGAAATCTGTTTTGCTAAAAATATTTATCATATATCTTATTTATCTTGATGTATTTGTATTCTGCAAGGAACAAGTTTGAATACTTTTACTTAACGTTTAGGATCAAACATTAGTAATGGTTTTCTCCCCTTAAAGAATCTGTAAAGGATTTATTCATACCTTCAGAATAATGTTAATTTGTCAAATTCATTGACAAGTGAAACTAGTTAAATTGGGTAGTTTCATTGAGTCCAACTTGAGTAGAAATTGAAATATTTATTGTTGTGTAGAAAATCTAGAGAAGATTGCCAATGCCATCAAGTCCATAACCATGTAAATTACATAACCTCTTTTAACTTTTCTATGTTCAATGCCAATGTAGTGTTCTGTGGTCCAGGCTATGTAGTGTTCTTTGTTCACTGACCATGGAGTGTCCTGTATCCATGACCTTGCAGTGTTTTATGTTTAATGACCATGCTGTGTCTTGTGTGTGTTCTTGACCATGCAGTGTTCTAAGTTCAATGACAATGCTTTTTGTTCTGTATCTGTGACTATGCAGTGTTCCTTCTATTTTCAGTGACAATGTTGTATTCTGTGTCTATGACCTTACGGTGTTTTATGTTTAATGACCATGCCGTGTCTTGAGTATGACCATGACCATATAATGTTCTTTGTTCAGTGTCCATGTTGTATTAAGTGTCCTTGACCATGTAGTCTTCTAAGTTCAATGACAATGTTGTCAGTGTCCTTGACCTTGCAGTGTTCTAAGTTCAGTGACAATGTTGTATTCAATGTCCTTGACCTTGCAGTGTTCTATGTTCAGTGACAATGTTGTCATTGTCCTTGACCTTGCAGTGTTCTATGTTCAGTGACAATGTTGTGTTCTGTGTCATTGACCATGCAGTGTTCTTTCTTCAGTGACCATGCAGTGTTCTTAGCGATGGTGTGTGTAACAACTTCCTTGATCATGTTTATGTCCTGGTTTCCTTATAGATACATACAGTTTTGCCTTATTATGTAAATATAATGAAAAAAAATGTTATCCATCTCTGTTGCTGGTTATTCGGTATAAGACTGATCATAATTGTCCCATAGTGGTGCCTGAATGCCTCCTAGGGACCCAATAGGTAGGGTTTCATCTGTAGCTACAGCACCAGGACTTGCCTCTTCCTCTGTGTAATGCTCATAAAATTCTATTAGTATTGTAATGATGGCTGATTAAGAGATAAAAAAGAGAGAAACATGTCCTTCATCCATGTTTATAGTATTAAAAAAAACCTAAAATTGCTTCATGATTCAACTCTCAAACATGTTGATATCTTTCTTCACTAACAGTGTGTTGGTGTTTTTTGTCCTGATTCCAATCTCTGGGTCCATCGCTTACATATGCAATATCTTACTACAGGTGCTGAGGATCTATACTGATTTTAGAAACCAAGAGTAGGTGATCTTCCAAAATCATAGACTTTTTAGATAAATGTTAAAATGATGGTTAAAGAATATTTTAGAGGAATCCTGATTTAATATACACTTATTCATAATGCAATTGCAAAACAAGCTTTAAGCTTATATTAATCACTATTGTGGGCCCAGTGAAAGCCGAGGGATTTTACAGTGGGAGAAAATCAGAGTACCAGGAGAAAACCCACATGGTCAGGCAGGTAACCCCATACATTTTCACATTCTGTTTCGGGAATCAAACCCCGGATGGCTAAGTGAAAGGCTAGTGTGCTACCACTGCTCCACCCAATTACCCAATCCTGATTTTAGCTGTACTTTTGGAAGGTGACTTCTGTCATTGATGAATTTGCATTTAATCTCTGCAAGACAAAGTATTTCAGGTTGACCTCTACAGAAAAGGATTTGCAGGTGATGTTTATAAAATGAAGTTTCATGAGAGTCTATTTTAAGTACTGACCAAAGAAGCATTAGAAAGTATTGTCAGCTTTACAAGTACATATTTTCATGGAATTCAGATTTCTTGGTTCTTTCTTAAAAAGCTTTTTTTTTTTGGACATTTGAATTCCTGGATAAATATTGCTCAATAAATCTAATGGTACTCTTTACAGATTGAGGGTTCCCACGAAATGATGAAAATAAATCTCCCTTGAAAATCAATGAGTTTACAGTATCTCTCAGTCAGCTTCATTTCTTTGAAGGAATTATTTCTAACACTTTTGATGTCGTATATGATATAAAACTGTTGAATTATTCATAACATCAATGGGATTTATGAAGAGAATTTCTCAAATTAACAACTAATCATATATATATATATATATGTGTGTGTATCTGGAAAGAGATAGATATGAAGGTTGAGATAGAAGTAGATATTCTTCAATAATGGGATTTTGAGGGAGCATGCCCTTAAAGGGACAGATTGGAGATAGAAAATCTTCATGTTCTATCAGCAGCTTTAAGGTAGAAAGTGACATCTGAAATGTTGTATCAGACAGAGCAGCTCCAGCACTTGTTGGAGAGTTACTGCCCTTGTACAATAGAATATTCAGCTTAAGAATTTGGAGTCTTTTGACAGCTATTACTTTAACCTTGGTAGCCAGAATTAGCCTCTATTGAAGCTGTTATATCATACAAAGTGTTACGTGTCTTTGGTCGATTTCTTGATGTTTACGTAATTAACTTCGTGGCATGTTTTGTTTAAATATTTTTGTTTAGCCTTGAGGCTAATGGTATTACTTATTATGGGTAAATCTATGTGGCAGTGGAATCCTCGGCAGCAGGCAAGTGCGCTTCCATGTGTCACTGTAACGAGCTGTGTAAGACCTATTCTCCTGTATCATTTCTAGAATTCTCAGCCATCACTCTACCTGTTAGCGGTCCTTCCGTGGGAGACATTTAGATTAGGCTTGCTCTGTTTCGATAGCCATTTCTCAGGTTTCTACACAGCGGTTCATATTCCATTAGCTCAACAGACCGAGACCATCTTGACAGAATTCTGATAAATCTGATTTAAGATTAAGTCTTAAAGTGCAATGAAACTCTTTAAATACTGAATACTATATATCCGACTTTGCTACATCTATAGAATGAAATAAGAGTGTATCATTAAAGTGATAATTATACATGTATTTGGGTACATAAAAAGTGACTTAATCTGATTTTTTTTTTCCGGAACAGTTTTACTAATCACTGAATATTTCTAGTGATAGCAAGTAAATATTAATTCAGATTGATAAACGGTTCTTACCTGTGTATTTATGGTACTAGATACATATCTTTGTCAACATCTTGATGAAGATCTACTGAAGAAATCTCATATATGATTTTACTAAATATATTTGATGTATGTACCAATTTTTCACTTCATGAATCTGATATATATATACTCTGATGTCAGTTGATAAATATATACAAATATGATATCACAGATACAGATTTCTGATCAATATATATCATAATGGTATATCTTATATATCATTACTGATGCCAAAAATGACAGAAAACTTTAATACTAAAAAAATTATAGAATGACACAAAAATTTCCGTAGAATCAGATTTTGATGTCTTTAGTGTCTCTTACGTTGTAATACTTTGTACCTTTATCCCACTGAAAGTTCCCCTGACAGCTATAGATAATGCTTTCTAGACCATCCAATGTAATGCCATTGTGCATGGATTCAGCACCTCTCAGCAATCATGTAATGCTACTGCATAATAACAGGGGAAAAAAATCTACATTCTACTGTGGCCTTGAGAGACAATACTTTTATGTTCACGTGGAAATTGTTTCATTGAGATCAGCCATTGCATAACTTCAATGAAAATCAAAGGTAAATTCTGCTGTTTTGAGACAGACTTCGATTTTAGAGACTCACAGTTTACCTTTGTCATGAGGGATAACTCCTGTTTCTAATAGAGGCTTGTCTTGCAGGAAACATTTTTATTGCTGCATGCTCTGAAAGGCCGCCTTCGTAATATCTACCTTGAAATCTATCAGAACAACCCCTTGTTTTTATGACAAGAGAAATTGTTGTCAACCATTCTCACTGCCAGAGAGAATGGTTTTAAGAAGGGTAATATGATAGTGTAGTTGTCAGAGCATTGGCCTACTGATGTGTATAGTTCAGCGTTCTCTTCCTGTGACAGTTTATATCTCTCAGTAAACTAAGGAACACACTAGTCTGCACATTCATGACTGTGTCTGTGGGACAGACATGTTATCCCAGTTACTCTGGTTAGGTTGCAATGGGTCTCCCCTATGTTGTTCAGTGAAGAAGTCACTAAAATGAATCCCTCCCTCAAAATGACCGTGGCTGTTGACTAGACAATGAGACCTGCAAATAAACAGTTGACTGCTACCATGGAGACTATCAAGACCACCCCTTTCTTTGTGGCTTTATGGACTCCTGCTGTCATGAAAACATGTATGATAGCTCATCCTTTTTAATACTGTGCATGTAGCAGGGTCTACCTTACTGTCTAGATATATTGAAATTTCGTGATTGCATCCAGAGGCATTGGAATAAATTTCTATCAACACAGTAGGTAAAGCAATCAGTTCAAATTCTTCATGACTTTAGACAAAGTAGAATTTAAAGGCCAGGTGTGTGTGAACTTCAACTTAATCATGTGATTGGTCTTTTAGCGTGTTGTCCTTACTTCCAATGATGCTGACAGGATGACCTTTGAAACAGGAAGCCATGCCCAGTAAGAGACAGCCTAGCTTGATCCCACTGACCTTTGTTCATTACCCACTCTTGAGTCTATAAATCTAGTTGCACTAATGGACCCATACAACTAAGGTGTTACTATATAGAGATGTCTGGTGTAGACTCATGCTTTTTATTTCAACTTGTTAAAGTGGATGTCAGTATTCGGAAATGGAAGATCACATGGTGTACATATCACGTAATCCAATTTCTCTTGTTTATTAGATAGACATTGCTCTAGAATCAAATAGATAAAGATGAGACATTGCTGAAATTACATAGATTCTGAAAAAAAAAAATCACAGACAAGGAATTTGGATTTAAAAAAAAACAACAACTGAAGCAAATTAAGTAAAAATATCACAGGAGAGCTGTGGATTACTTTACAATCATATCTGCTACAGTCTGTGAAAAAAACATAATTCTATAAAGACCATCTGTGAATCAAATTCACCTGTCTCTGAAGACCATCTTTCTGCAAAGTATCTGTGAACCAAAAACACCGTTCTCTAAGGACCATCTTTCTACAAAGTATCTGTGAATCAAATACACCTGTCTCTAGAGACGGTCTTTCTACAAAGTATCTGTGAATCAAATACACCTGTCTCTAAGGACCATCTTTCTATAAAGAATCTGTGAATCAAAAACGCGTGTCTCTGAAGACCATTTTTCTATAAAGACCATCTGTAAATAAAAAACACCTTTCTATAAAGACTATGTTTCTGTAAAGACCATGTGTGAATCAAAACTATTGGTCTGTTAAGACCATCAGTGAATCAATGACACTTGTTTATAAAGACCACCTGTCTATAAAGACCACGTGTGAATCAAAACCATCTGCCTGTAATGGCCACCTGTCTATGAAGGTCACCTGTCTTTGAAGGTCACCGGTCTATGACATGCTTAAAGGAACTCTCTCTCTTTATGATTCCAATTTCTTAGCCTGTTCCTAAAGGACACATATGTATAAAAGTCACCTATATGTATACCATCTGTCTATCAATGATACCTTGTGTCAGTTGTAAATATTGATAAACATGACATTTGCCTTTAATAGAAAGAAGCCTGTCCATAATGACCATCTGTCTATAGTGACCTGTTTTTAGAGACAGTCTGTCAATTAAGGCTGTGTTTTGATAGGTGGTCTTAACAAAAAGGTTTCACTTTATTTCATTAAGTTTATAATGTAAAACATAATGAAATCAAAGGTGTTTAATAAACTGACAACAAGAGACAAATATTTTTTGTTATTTGAAAGGTTGTCTTCCGAATCATTTTTTTAAGTCTTTCAATGCAACCTTAGAGGATGTCTCAAAATTAGAGATATTTCTATAACGGTTCACAGAGAACTCCGAAATGAGGTGATTGATTGTTAGGCAACAAACAGTTGATGATATTGTAAGTTGTAGGGAGGATTTTCTTGTGGGTTGTGTCGTTTTGTTGAATGAGAAGTATTAGTTTGTTGCATGAGAATTGATATAGGGCTAGCGTGATCGGATATGGTAAGTGGAAGCATTTTCAATTCTACGCTACAAAAGTAGATTAATTTTCATGAAATGATATTCTTTGTATGTACTCTATTCAAAACACCAAACTGTTTCTTGAGCCGTACGCAAAAAAAAATTGACAGAACTTTAACATCAGTGTTCTAAGTGAAAACAACATAAAAAGGAACAAGTTACATAATTTATCAGATGCAATATAGGAACCCCTATGGAGTTTAAAGCTTCAGCCTACTCTGTTCTAACATAAATCATCACTGCATTTCTTTCTAAAGACATGTGTTTCTTCAGAATGCCCCCCAAATATAGACAAATAAGAAGGGAATCGCCGGGGTGGCTATTGGGTAATTAGATTTTTGCTTCCATGATGATAAAGTGTCCTTTGAGAGCTGTGCAGATTATTTTGCGGTGGCATATTGTTTTAAAGCTGATAAGAAAAAATCGTACTCGATAGCATATCTTAATATCTAGACTTTCTGGTAGGCTGGAAAATTTAGCAAATTGTTCATCTAGATTTTTATGTATTGGCTTGTTGGTAGCGCACAGGAATCCTATCTTCAAATGAAGTGAATTAATTTCTGTCAAAGATGTAATTGAGGCATGCAGCCTTCATTATGATGAATTTAGAATACACACTTGGTGTTCGTTTGGTGTTTGATATATTGATGTGAAAACGTTCAGGCTGTAAACTAGAAATATTGACAAAAATAAAGTGAAAAATGTTACATGGTCATAAGAAAATCAATTTGGGCTCTGCGCCATGTACGGATGACCTGAGCTGAATGATTGAGACAGTGATATTACAGAGATATCATACCAAAACTTGATCATCACAAGGAAATATTGGTCGGGTTAGTCACAAATATCTCTTGTTGGAAATTAATTTGCTCCCTGCCATCAAGTATGCACAAGTTGAAAAATGAATGTGTAATTTTGACAATTTCTTCATCTTCTTTATTCATCAAAAGATTGATGTCCTGGCTATGATGTGCTGGAAGCACTTTGGCCAGGAATTAAATTTATCCATGTGACAATTCCCATAATGCTTTACACTATGGTAACTGGCTGAGCTCTTAACAGGTTGGTCAAGTGGAAAATGAAATTTTAGGACAATTGATTACAGATTTTAATTAAGAGCTCAGCTGACTGATTCCAACACATTGATCAAGGTGATGGAAAAAAACTCTGAATCAATGGCTACATCAGTAGACATGCACTTCATTTGGAATGCATTATATATGTGTTTTACTGTAAAATAATTTGGCAAATTGAAAATCTAAAATGAGAAAAATTGTAGGAGTCTATGAATGAAGATATTTTTGGTAATTGTTATTTTTTCATGTATAATGTTGAGATGAAATCAATGTTATTGAGCTTGGACATGGGCAGTGGAGTGGATATTGAGAATGATTCCTTTATATACTTACTGTCCCGGTACATCTATACACAGCATCTCTATAGTAGATCTGGTACTAATTAATCACTGCTTTACGGTATGTAATGGGCCTCCCATATGTTGTTCAGTTAGGTAGTCACTGGCTACTTGAAGGAGACCCTGCCTTAAAATGTCCCTTGATGTTAAGTATACTATAAAATCAAAAAACAAACCTAATTAATGTCCATTATCTATTACCACATGTATACACATCTACATGTATTCATAGAGACTACACATGAGTTGATTTTGAAAAGTTACTAAAATCGTCATAAAAGTAATGTTTTTTGTAACTTTTGAAAAAAATCTTACTTAAGTGGAAGAAAAAACATATCTAACATTACAGTGAGTTTGTATGACCTATTTCTACCATATTTAAAAAAGCTGTTTCGAAGTTAAATTGACCTGTTCTGTACTCACATGTGTTTTGTTTACATCATCAGTTGGTAATGATATTACCTTAATGAAATGTAGCTTATTAATATGCAAAACCAACAATTTTAGAATTAAATGGAGATGTTATGACTAATTACAAATTATAACTAGCAACAAGTAAGTTTTGTTATATGAAAGCAAAAAAAGATAGAAATTTAGATAAAAGTGTGTGGTATAACATGTATATCTATATACAATAATTTGATTGATTAATTGATGTCTTGGGAGTCTAATAAGGTCCACCTAATGTGGTAGAAAGGAGATTCTTTATCTGTGGCTGTGTATACACTCAGGCTGCATGGCTTTGTGTTCTGCTTTCCATATTGACATTCTGAAAGTAGAGAATTTCACACAGGATTATATCAGCATATTTTCTGGTTGAAAAAAGATCCATGTGTAGGAGTATTTCATATTGCACTTTCAACAAAAGCTTGAAAGTGAGATGTTTCTGTTTAAGTGAGGTCGTTGACTTTGAATAACAAAAGGAAGTCCTTGCAATTAAATTATGCAAGGATTGGGGGCTACAGTTTGATGAACCATGTAATCATTTAAGTCAAACAGTCCAACAGCTCTAAATTCATTATGTAAGGAAAAAATATTGTTAATATGCAAATCGTGCCATCAAAAGGTGAACCATTTGAAAAAAAAACAAAACAAAACAAAACGAAAAAGCAGAACAGTTATGAAGATTTAGACTGTAATTTGAAGTCATTGAGTTGTACTATATAAGCACTTCAACATAACCCCTTTTGTAATGCCTCCTCTGAAATATAGTCACAATTAGGATGAGAAACCAACCGTTATGTGATAAATAAAACAATTATTGTCAACTCCTTTAGTAACAAATTGCCATCAAACATTTTCTTCCCTCTTTAAACACATAAGGTCAAAGGCCATATGGCAGTGAGAGGCTATTTATAACCCAAAGGAGACATTTATATACCATTACAAACCCTCATTCTTACATGTTTCTTGAATCACATAAAAGTGCATAAAGAGTTGCTGGTGGAAAGAGAAATAAATTCTGAAGGAAGTAATTCTATTTTTTAAAGTCAGCATTATTTGCTGCTACAGAAGAGGGCTCAGTCTCAAGTCCTTTATGTAATAAAATTGCATGTTACTTTTAGATGGAATTAAATGACAGAAAATTCTCGTTAGGTGTTGTTTGGTGTTAATTGAAAGGATGGCACCTGCAGCTTACTAGACCTGCTGTCACTGTGGTAGTTATTGTGTTATAGGAGAAAATGGTTAAGTTACAGAGGCTGCTAGAGGAGACAGGAAGAAGAAGGTAAGGACCAATGGAAAAGGAAAATTAGAGGAAAAAAGAGAAGGATAAAGAAAAAGAAAGGAGTTAGAAAATGATAAAAGGAAAGATGAAAAAAAGAAGGAAAAAAAGATGGAAAATAATTGGGAAATAAGAAGGTAGCAGGGAGGTGTAGGAACATCAGAGAAATAGATTGGAAAAGAAAGGGGAATTGGGCAAAGAGGAGAAGGTGTGAATAATTGGCTGGGACGATATAGCTAGGACGATATAGCTGGGACGATGGGAGAAAAGGAAATGGAGGATAATGGTGAGGTCAGAGGAGGGGAAGTGATTAGACCAGTGAGGTGTTAGGGGCAAAGAGATGGAGGTAGGACACAGAAAAGTGGGCATGATGGAACTGCAGTGGGATCCATGGTATTTGGGTTACTCCCAACACAGCAGTATTGAAATATTCATGTTGTTGATGCATTCCACCATTCTTGTGCAACTTCAAATTAATTCTCGGCAGGATCCAGATGTAAAATTCACAGCCCATTAAGTGTTTTCTGAGTGTGTTTTTTCAAAGAATATTTTTTTGAGAGACTCGATCAAAATGCATAGCAGCGGATAATGGAAAGTTGATTAGAAATAGAGGTTCTGAAGGAGTATTCTATATTGATGATTCCATGTGTAAATGGGATGTTTTTACAATGATGGCTAGCAGTACAGCTGGCGGTATTGTTTCTTTGATATCCAGGACACCTGAGTACACCTAGTCCATAACCTCAGCCATATTTAAAACAGATGCTATTTAGTTCATAAGTCATTTATTCAAATTATTTTTGGAGGTTGTTGAGGTAAAGGTGTTGGCTTTATGAAGTATTGTGAAACTTTCTGTTTAAAGTCTTTTAGTCCAGAATAAGTTTAGGTGTTTTTTTGACTGCAATGAGGATAGAACATCCTTAGACCAGTCAGAATGAATGTTGTGTAACTAACTGGTGTTTCCTTGGGAGTCAAGGCCATAGTTGTAGGGTCAATAAGGATATTTTCTCGGAAATTATCCCTCATTCTGTGTGAGTGAAGGAATTGTCATCCTATTTGAAGCATTGCTCATACATGAAAAATTTATACTGCTTTCCACCTTTTTTGTAATGTACATGTGATGTAGAACTTTTTTATCTTGGTGTGGGGGATAGTGCCATGGCAGTGTTGACATTTACATTGATAAAAATTTGATTTCGTGTTGAACTATGATAATTGTCATTAAAAAGTTTACAAATCCTTTGTGCATGAGATTCCTATAAATTGGATTTGAAGTATGTGATGTGGTAACACGATGTTATATTTAGCCAAGGTTCTACCTGAGTTGTCATCCCAATCCTGTCATGAGCACCACCAAATGTCTGCACCATTTTTAATCCTAGTGGTTATTAAATTGTAACCAGATCCAATTAGATGCCATAAGTTCTCACTAGGGGAATGAAAAAGCTGGTACATTGGTTGGTTCCCATGACAAAATCAAGGACAGAGAACCTTGTATGAAGGTCAAGGTCATGGATCATTTAATGATCTTGCATTCCTGCTGGGAAATATTTCTTTATATGACTAATCATCCAAATAAAATAAACTGGTCTTTTATCCTTGTGTTTTTCAGTTTTGCTGATTTCCCTAAGTACGATATATAAGAAAAATGTCTTCTGCTTAAGTGCTCCGTTTATTTCAATACAATATAAAGAAATTAAGCAATGCTCAATATATATCTTATTTTTTATATATTTCACATAACCACTACTAGATCCATTTGGTTATGTACAATCTCATCAGTAATTTTATTTTTCAAACTCTTCAAAAATTACAACAATGTTTTCAATTGATTCATAGACAATTGGAAATAATGTGATAGAATTGCAGTTTTGAATTCACATTTGTCAATGCAAAAGAAAAACTAAAATTGCAGTTATTATTTATGCTTGAGTTCAACTCATTTTTCCAAAATGCATAGATTTAATTAAAGATTCTCTTTTTCTCTGAGGCAATGTTACCATGGAGACGGTGCACCAAAAACGTCAGTCTGCTGACAGGATTTCAACCTGATGATATAACACTTTGACATCTTCGTGTATAGACCAAACTTGTATCACCTTTCCAAGGTCACACTTTTGTTAATTATTGTCTTGGTAATAATCTTAGAATATAAGGCATGTATTTAAAGTTTCTGGATTTGTCGGTCAGGGATACATTGACCACTAAACTTAACAGGTCCAGAAAATGTAATCACCATCTTATGGTATTTGTTGTGTGTTAATTTTATTTTTACGTAATGTTTTATCGCTTTTTTGGAGTTATTGGCAGTTTTTGCAACACAAACTTTTCTCCAATAAGTAACAGCTACTGTCTGATTGGTCTACTGCTAATTTCATTGGCTAGTGTAACGAAGTTGTCATGGAAACAAAAATGATTGGTGATTATTATTAAGGAAATAACTGCCCATAAATGCTGGAATTGCTTTCGTTTGTTGTAATTGAAATTGAATTATGTCTAGATAGCACATGACAATTGAAACTCAAATTATTTTAACTCTCTCAGAAAAGGTAAGATCTTATACTTTCATCTTTCATTCAGATCTGAAAAATACATTTAGTTTATTTATGATGTTGACTTCCTTTTTATTTTTATTTTTTTGGAAATTCCAGTTTTCGAAAATGAAATATATCAGATAATGGCTGTTTTTTCTATTCATTATCTGTCCTCATTCTCAATTTCTGTTTCATCTGATTTTGATGGAGCTTTCCTGCTCATGTCTAGAATATTGAATGAGTTTATTATTCAGTGTTGGTCAAACCAAATTTATCAGCGCTATTTATAGAAGGTCATCTATAACAGTTTAACCAGTTCAAATATCATTACTTTAAAACTTTATACAATTAATGTATAGATTTAACACAAATTTTATAGATAAACAGGTGTTTTACCAATATTGCTGTATCTTTTATGTCTTTATACAAGGTATCAGTTTTGAATAGATTTTAATCAGAAATTACACAAATGTCACATGCGATATTGGGACTATACAAATAATGCTGCATCCATGGTCCATTGGGATAGTTGGTGATCCGTTCTTTAACAATTCCTGCCAAAACTATTTGTATCAAATCAGCAGTAGGGAGTTAACACAACATATACCAGATTAAAAAATTAGTTGGTCAGTAAATTTTTATCTGATATATATATATAGTTTTCTGTTTTTGGGGTGGACACCCTGCATATCCTTGTGGTATCTTTATACCAGCCAGGAAACCACTCAACACTCCAAATATCGGCACTAATGTTGGATCAACCTTTGATTTTGAGAAGTATTAAGTGGATTTTTCACAAGTTATTTATGTATAGTGGTGTCCTTTCAGTTTTGGGACTGGTCAGAAAAACAAGGGGTGGTCAATCCATTTCACAATATAGAATTTTTGTTGTGGTACTTGACACAATAACTGAAACAATTGAATTCAATAAAACGTAATTCACCCCAATATGTCACATTTTTCAGAGTCATTGTATTGGCAAATTTCCACTTTCAGTATAAGCATGTCCTTAATTTGGACATTAATTGCCATTGTGATTAGGTGTTATGGGTACGTATTTGTATTTGGGATGTGTTTATTGGTCTACACACTTAGGGGCAATGTGCTAAGAAATGCTGTCTGAAGTTTCCAAGAACTTTAGATGTGTTGTAGGTCTGTCCCAGAGGAATTCACAAAGTATATTAGGCGATGCATTATGTGGTTGGAATGTCGGGATGAAAACTGTCTGGAAACTACCAAGTAAATAAATTGGGGATATTGTTCTGTTTATACGGAAATATGTCCCATCGGACATTGAGATAAAAGGGACCTGAGTAACCGTGACAATATCCTCTGTAAACAAAATTCAAATCAATCTCGTTCAGGAGAACAATAGCATTTAAACCCAGTTAGATTATATTCAGCCCTACAATGCTTCCTGACAAACTGGCCCTTAGAGATGATCTCTCTCAGTCCAAGCTTTATTATCTGTCCGACAAATAAAGGTTACACAAAGGATGAGTTTTTCGGTATTTAACGTTTGAAGTCTAGAGTTTAGCGACTCGTCGATTGCCTTTTTGATAAGGCTACCAGCCATATGTAAATAAATACCATGATTGCATCACAATGATACAAGTCCATTGATTTGGGATTTCGCTACATTCTGTCACACTGTGCAAGAAAGAAATCTAATGAATGTAAACATGGTTTATCTGATAAAAGTTCTCCATCAAAAATTCCAGATAGATTGAATTGGGAAATACATTCCAATTTCAAACAGATAAGATTACATTAAAGTGATATGATCAGTCTAAAAGCTGAATTATGAGAATATTGGCTACACAGTCATGTACTTTACATGAGGTAATGGAAATCTATTGTGTCAATGATAACACTTTCATGGTGCTTGTATTGCTCTGTATATCCTTCTCAAATGATTTAAATAGAAATTTATATTGTCAATATATACACAGGGCTCTGTATGCCATTGGTGAATAGCCAAGCTGGTGCATTACCGGTTTTATAAGACAGTACAGTGCTTGGCCGAATTCATCAAATCAGGAATTAGGGAAGGCATGGTGAACACTGTGTTCCATTTAAATCTCATTGAAATGGTGTTTCCTTTTTGATTACCTAAAACAATTCCGCTGACATTTACTGACATCAGATGTCACCACTACATCAATAATCATCATTGACAATTTTGATTTGAAATGTTTGATGTCAATTGATTTGAAATGTTGGATGTCAATTTTAATTTGAAATGTTGGATGTCAGTTTAGATTTTAAATTGATTTTAATCAAAATTGACAACAATGATCCTTACCAGGTTCAGAATACCTTCTCAGCAATTGGCTCCCTGGAGGCTGGGGGGCTGAGGGCTTGGGGGCAGAGCAGAAAAGCTGTTCATGTGTGTAGCTCTAGAATATAGTCTTTCTTGAGACATATTTGTATGTTCCTTTGGTAACCTTCAATTATTATAAGTTTTCTTCTTTACTTTGCTTGTGTGTTGCTTTACCTTCCATTTCGGTGTCAAGGAAAATGAAGTCATTGTGCCTTCATTATAGAGAACTTTATGGGCAGAGTTATATTAAAGCCAGAGTTTACACAAGAGGAGAAAATTTAATGGGGACAGTTATCCTAGAACCAGAGTCGCCTATTTAGAAAACAAAGTTTCTAGATAAATAATGAATGTTTTTGGAAGAAAAGAGTATTTTCATTTGATTATAATGATAGCTAATGAAACGGGTGTCATTGACATAGATCTAAAGAGACAGGAAACTGAGGATCATGTTTCCTTTTGGAGGGGAAATAAAAGATAGGAAATGTTTCCGTATGGAAAGTTGTTTCTCCAAGGTGATGCCTAGCATTTTAATGGTGTACACTTGTCAAGTTCTAGAATATACAAGTAGTTGTAACACCTTGAGACTCACTCTGAATTTTAACGGTCTGTGAAGTTTGGACGTGATCGGAGAGTGTGAAACTCAACAGCCCTCAACGTCTCTGATTGTTTACATCAGCATTTTGCTAACTTAATTTACCAGTCATTTCGCAAAATGCTGGATTTGGAATCAATGTAAATTGAGTTAAACAACAGTGGGAGGTAGAGCTACGTACGATTGGATCAGCAGTTTGAGCAGCATTCTAAATGAAATCTTTCCTAGTTTTGTATCACTTTCTGGTCAAATCCACATCACTATAGTGATACAGACATTTGTACAGTAAGAGGATGGGGCAGGTAATTTAATAGATGGTGGGAATGCTGGGATCGTCCTATATTTGTATATGTCTGGTGTGGAACGTTTGACCATTGGGCCTAGTTTCATTCAGTGTGTTTGGATGAGCTCTTTATTTGAACATTTGTCATCCATTTTTCTTTTGGATCTGCATTGACTGTGGTTATTTGACTGACATAAACATCAACGACTTTTAAAATGCATTATGGTGGTCCCCTACAGAGCAGTTTGAAGAGAAATCACAGCTCAGGGAGACTTTTATGGAAAGACTTACATCATTAGTGCCACCTGCTGGTCTTAATTGCTGCACAATACTGATGCATGCTTGTACATGACACTGTCCCAGGAGATTCGCTGTAAACCAGTCAGCCGGAATGATATAGAACAATACTGTTACATCATTTGTCTATAAACCGTATTTATCCTGTTAAAAGACCAAGAGGCCAATGTACAGGAGATGGACAGTAACATTGGTTTATAGTTTTAATAAACAATGTGTGATATATCATGGTTTTGTGGACTTATTAACAGCCATTGCTTTATACCAATTGTTGATGTAACTGACAATCCTGATTTATGGGGGAGGGGTGTGGAGTTTGGTGGGGGTGGGGGGAGGGGGAGGGGTGTGGAGTTTGGTGGGGGTGGGGGGAGGGGGAGGGGTGTGGAGTTTGGTGGGGGTGGGGGGAGGGAGGGGCTAGATGTTACTCATGTCTGTCCTGTACTGTTGTATTACATCACATTATGTCTGGCTGTGTCCAGTTCCACAGCATTGTCATATCTTGATTGCCTCTCTAAAGATTTAGTTCATATTAATCCATATCACAATATCAGTGATCACACGAGACAAACTTTCCATGTTTATCAAACAATGATACTTATATGAATTAGAGCAATTTTGGTTGGAGGTGTTTATAGTTTTCAGTTTCAGTAACTCTCTCAAACACTTCTGACTTCCAGTATGATTGAGTTTTCACACCTATATATATATATATACAAGTAGTTGTAACACCTTGAGACTCTCTCTGAATTTGAACGGTCTGTGAAGTTTGGACGTGATCGGAGAGTGTGAAACTCAACAGCCCTCAACGTCTCTGATTGTTTACATCAGCATTTTGCTAACTTAATTAACCAGTCATTTCGCAAAACAATTTTGACTATATATATACAAAATATAATATATATATATATACACAAATACACTTGACTGGAGGGAAATTTTGATACCCACTGATTGACTTTTTGACCTGTGCTGTGATCTTCAAGACAAAACATGTTGATTGATTGAAATCAATTCTATTAAAATGAAGAAAAAAAATCAGTATTTTCATTGGTTTTAAATAGGAGAGTAAAATAATGATTGATATGACTTTTTGTTTCCGTAAGTGGAAATATTTTGATGATGTTGTAATGTTATACGTCATTTGTACTTTAATTTCTCTGTACACTTACCTAAAATTTCACCCAGCACTAAAGATTGATTGTGCCAGAATTAAAGTTTAGCTGTAAAGCAAATTACAAGGGAGGTAACTGTAGATTTTTTTGTGTCTCTGATAGACTTATAGTCCATGGTAGCTGTAAATATAAAACTCTGTACTATAAAGGTTTCAGTGACATGCTGTGATACTGACAACCCATAATAACAGTAATGCAGGGCTCTGTAATTAAGCTTTGTTAAGTATTTTATACTTCTACAGCAGCTCAACGAAAGGAATGAGGATTTGTAATGGTATGGGTCAATTGAACTTGTGATGTTCTTTTTTTATATCATCCTGATAAAATTCTTTTGTATCTCAATAACAACAATTACAGGGAACCCAATTAATTTGTCCAGATTATACAAAATCAGAGTTCAACCATTTATTACAATAAAAAACCATAACTTTTTCTAAAATTGAAATTTACCATAAGGAACATCAAACATTCTCTAAAACTGAACTTCACCATAAGAACCATCAGACATTCTCTGAAACTGAACTACATTATTAGAACCATCAGACATTCTCTAAAACTGAACTTCACCATTAGAACCATCAGACATTCTCTAAAACAGAACTTCACCATTAGAACCATCAGACATTCTCTAAAACAGAACTTCACCATTAGAACCATCAGACATTCTCTAAAACAGAACTTCACCATTAGAACCATCAGACATTCTCTGAAACTGAACTACATTATAAGAACCATCATACATTCTCTAAAACTGAACTTCACCATTAGAACCATCAGACATTCTCTAAAACAGAACTTCACCATTAGAACCATCAGACATTCTCTAAAACAGAACTTCACCATAAGAACCATCAGACATTCTCTAAAACAGAACTTCATTATAAGAACCATCATACATTCTCTAAAACTGGACTTTACGATAAAAACCAACAGACATTCTCTAAAACTGAACTTCACCATAAGAACCATCAGACATTCTCTAAAACTGAACTTCACCATAAGAACCATCAGACATTCTCTAAAACTGAACTTCACCATAAGAACCATCAGACATTCTCTAAAACAGAACTTCATTATAAGAACCATCATACATTCTCTAAAACTGGAACGATAAAAACCATCAGACATTCTCTAAAACTGAACTTCACCATAAGAACCATCAGACATTCTCTAAAACTGAACTTCACCATAAGAACCATCAGACATTCTCTAAAACTGAACTTCATTATAAAAACCATCAGACATTCTCTAAAACTAAGCTTCATTATAAAAACCATCAGACATTCTCTAAAACTAAGCTTCATTATAAAAACCATCAGACATTCTCTAAAACTGAACTTCATTATAAGAACCATCATACATTTCTCTAAAACTGAACTTCATTATAAGAACCATCATACATTCTCTAAAACTGAACTTCATTATAAGAACCATCATACATTTCTCTAAAACTGAACTTCATTATAAAAACCATCAGACATTCTCTAACATTGAACTTCAACTAACAAACAATGAGACATTCAGAAAAAATCAACTGCACCATGAGAACAATCAGACATTTTTAAAACTGACAGACATCAAGACACTAAAAACTACACTTCACTTTAAGATCTATCAGCACTTTACAACATGAGAACCATCAAAGTTTCCTTTATCACTGGTTATATGATTAATTAGAAAAAAATGCATACACAACTAATTGTTGATTTTCAATTTCATTTTAATCTGTGGTGGTGAAATCGGGTTTAAGATGGAATGGATCATTGCAGGAGGAATGTATACAATCTTCTGGTGTAGAGAATTTCTTTGATGGTCCTTAACATTTCATTTCAGTCAATGAATGAGAGATTGAGGAAAATTTATTTGTATTTCAACAAGGATGTAAATCAGAAAAATGTGCCTCTATTGCACAGCACCATACCAATTCTATCTTGTCCATGTAATTCAAAGTTTCCCGTCTGGAGCTGAGAACAATTTCAAGAAAATTGAATTACATGTGATCACGTAATGGAGCAATTGTTAGAAATAGTTGCATATGTTTGAAATGGTGATTAAAGTTAATGCAGTCATGTATTTCGGGTCAATAGAATGTTTGACCACATGAAACCATTGTCCTGGATATTCAAACATAATAGGGAAGATGATTTGATAGAGATTGTTGCCACGTGATGGTCGGGATTGATTGGCGGGCCATTACAGCAAGATGGGTGTCCATTTAAACTTTTTAATTTAATGAATGAAATTCTTATTATGGATGTCACAGCTTAATTTGGATCCGTTCTACATTTACATGTTCTCGAGGCATTGCATAATTGAATGCAATTGAAAACAAGTTTAAAATTTGGAGACAAAACTGACATTCAATTTATTGCTGTTCAGACGTGTGTCTGCAAAAGTGACATGGCCATTAGAGGACACCATAGGGTTTTTGTGCGATGATGGACGAAAGTGACGCAAAGTTTAGACGAGACCACATTTTCCGTAGAATGATGGATGATCATGATCGAGTTGGTAATTGAGTGTGTTACCCGCCATGCTCATTCGATCTCTGGTATTCGTCAAAGACTTGTCACCCAGCATCTCTGACAGACAAGGCAGCATTACCACCTGACATTGCCATATTGATAAGCAATCAAATGTTTAATTATCCCCTAAATTCAAGATCAGAGGCAGAATTAAAATCATACTAGTCCTTCGACTTTTCTATTGTGAAGCTACTTCCATTTAGACAAGGCCTCTCAATTTTTCGTTATATTCTTTCATCCATAGGCAAGCTGATAGGGTAATAAAATAAATTTCTAAATAAGAGTTTGATTTTTGAAATATCTGTCAAGTTATTTTACCTGCTTTGTTGTTTCTTTTCAAGTCTCGAAAATCTGAGGTCTAATTACACTGTCACTTTCCATACATATATATGTATGTCATAAATACCTGGTATATATTTTTCTATTAGTTTTTTCCTGTCTTAAGGTCAATTGTCGTAGTTACATATAATAAAGAAAATTAGAGAGTGTCAGTACCTTAACTTTCACTTTTTTGTTTAAACCATTTAACTTAAAAACAGCTGTTTGATGCCAGTGGAAATTCTTACTAGATCTGCAAGTAAAAGGTCAAGGTTATTGTTGGAAGAAGTGGGCAGGGGGTAGGAGGATGGGAACATACCAAATTTCAGTAGTTTTTTATTTTTTGTATAGTGTAATTCAAATCTCAAATACAATCATTTAATTGCTTAGATGTATTTAAAAAAAAATATGTGTCTGTTTTCAGACATAAACAGCTACATATGATGGAAACTCCATCATCCAATACCATTTTACACAGGATTACTATAACAGTTTTGTATAAAAGGAAATCAGTTTCCTTTAACACCTTCTAAACGTAAGAGCAACTTGACAACCAATGACTGAACTAACAATAGTTGATAGTGATATATGACTTATGATTGCTACAAAAACTTTCGGTATCATAATCACCCATTGTTTTTTTATCATGCAGTATCTAATTAATACAACCAAAAATTTCTGAAGAGAAGATTTTTTTATTAACTGTTTTGTAAATTCTGGTGTGTAATTGATGTCCCTGGAATTTAAAATCACAGATGTATGAGTAATCTGCCCTTGACGGTGGATTTTTATAGCCTTTTAGGAGACGTGTGATGGTATTATCACCTCACGTGACCTTTAGGATGATTAATTTCATTCTGTCTGGTTCACAGTTGATCCACCAGTCAGTCTGGGAGAGGGAATATTGGTGGTGATGACATGAAGCTAGGGTCAAAAACAAAACTGAAGGATTCTCCATCCCTATTTCATGTTTGTAATAACAATAATGTATATGATACTGTGAAAATATGAAGATCCTGCTGAGTCCGATGAAGGTTGGTTTTTTTTTTTTTTGAGTTGGGTAGAGAATATGTCTGCAATAACTTTGCTACACAGACATTGTGATATCAGAGTATTTCCACAAGCTGCTGATGTTTATGTATAAATCATCAGTATTCTAAAGACAAATGTTTTTTGTAATCATTTGCCTGAAGTGTTTATCTATTGGGAATTCAAATAAGTCCAGAATATTTATTCAGGTGTATGTAATTAAATATTGAACATCTACGGCTGCTATTGTTCCCTCAGCAAATTAATTTACTGCAACATTTATTTGAAGCACAATTGTGTAAATGAGTTTTTTTTATGTAAATGCTTGGTGATAACTGCGTAGCTATTGATCTTATGTGGGTAATTGTAAGTCAAATATTTCATTACGTTTATGTAAACCTGAAAATTCCATTAGGGGTTAGTGTATTGTCATCATTTACAATTTTATAAGGAGCAGGAAATTAAAGAAATAAGTAGACAAGTATTGAATTTCAAATGCATGCAAAAAATAGCATTAAAAAGAAGGGGAGTGTGAAGAACAGCATTAGATGTTTAATGTCTGTTGTTGTTGATGTATTCAGGCAGGTAGCACTTATCAGGTGAAGGAAATAAGAAAAAAACAAAAAAAAAAAAAAGGAAAAAAGGAAAAAAGGAAAAAAAACCAAGTGTCAAATTTCAAATGTATCAAATAGTAAAAAATTGGAAAAGAAATGTTAGAAAAAGGATGGATGGGTGTGGTTGGTTGGGGAATGCAGTGTAAGTGATGTTTAAGGCAATTGTCTCATTTCTAGTGATCAGGTTTCCTTTTGAAAAAGAATTACTCGTGTAAAATATTTGTTGTTCAGGAAGGTACAAGAAATGTCAAAGATTCATTGATTAAATTACAAAAAAAATTCTGAAACATTTCAGGGGAGACAACTCTAACACATCACAGATATAATGCATGTAATAGCTTATAACCTATAAAGTACCAATACAAATTATTTATAGCCATCCTAGTTTAAATGTTTTACCATGTGTTAGAGTGAAGTAGATGTAAGGGATTAAGGTAACGTCCCCCTTCCTCCCTCCCACACATATCCTGACTGGCATGTACAAACAAGCAATATAAGCTGCTGAGAACAAACAGCATGGCCCAACAATCCTGTGGAAGTTTGTTTTCACTTCTGGAACAGACTGTTTGGATTTGGGAAACAAGTGCCACATGGAAACTGTCCAAAACATCTTATTTATTTAGAAGTAAGACATGCCAGTTTCTGTAACTCAGATGTGTTGTATAAAATAACCTAAAAACACATGTCACTGTGACCTATTTTTATTGGTCACAATTTCATTGATCATGGCATGACTAGATTTGCAAAAGCTTGTGAAATCTTGTTATTTTGAATTTGAATTTTAAATTTTATACATGAAATAATACATAAGAAACAAATCTTTGATTACAAATATTCCAGAATGATCAAGTAGAAAGAGATAGATGTAGCCACTGAATTCTGCAATAAGGCAACATTTTCAATGGGACTGGATTCTTGAGTGAAATATGCTGTTGATTGTCACAGCTGTAATTTCTTTGTTGTGGCACTATCAAGTGGCATCTTTGGGAGGCCTCTTGAGTGGCATTATTATCACTGGTCACAGTCTTTTATTGTTGTTAAACCAATAGTAATGTTACTGACAGGTAACAGATAAACAATGTATACTTTTCCTTGAGTTTTCACAAATATGAATGTATGGCATAAAGCAATAAAGCATCATTATCTACCTTTTCTGGCCTACAAATTCTTTTCCAGGATAATTTTTAAGCACACTAACATTTAAAGCTAAAACTGAATGAAATTAACTAAGTTCATACATATAGTCTTCAGACCTCAATTGCTCAAAAATAGCAAGACAATACCAACATGTCAACATAATTATAATCCACACTCAAATTCAATAAAACTAATGCAGAATTATGAACAAAAGAAAAACTCACATGAAAAAAAAATTTACTTCTGAAAAAGTACAACAGAGGAATGTTCAACAGGTTAAACCAATAGTAATGTTACTGACAGGTAACAGATAAACAATGTATACTTTTCCTTGAGTATCTCTCAAATATGAATGTATGGCATAAAGCAATAAAGCATCATTATCTACCTTTTCTGAAGCCTACAAATTCTTTTCCAGGATAATTTTTAACACAAAAACATATTAAAGCTAAAACTGAATAAAATTAACTGCAACAGTAAATAACATAGGTTTGGAATCAGGGATTGCTCAAAAATAGAAAAACTGAAATCATGTGATCATGCATGTTAATCCACACTCAAATTCAATAAAACTAATGCAGAATTATGAACAAAAGAAAAACTCACATGAAAAAAAATTTACTTCTGAAAAAGTACAACAGAGGAATGTTCAACAGGCAATCTAAGGAGCATCAAATATGTCCAGCTTCATATCGCCCAAAGAACTAGAATATCTCTCAATGAGATCGCTATGACGACCATAAAGCTTCCCCATCATTTTCATCGCCCGACATCTTTTGAAGCCCTGTGTTTTGAGTTTATCTGTCAGTTGATGACTTAATTCATACACAAAAATCGTGATATTGGAGACTGGTCCTTGAATATAAAATCTACTGCAACATGTAAATAACATAGGTTTGGAATACAGGGATTTTACAATAGAAAAACTGAAATCATCGTGATCATGCATGTTGGTGGAAAGCTGTCAATATGGATTTTGATTTAGGATAAGATTTAGGTAAGCGGGTGATGTAGAAAAGTCTGTCATGTCTTTGATTTGAGGTTTTTTCATGTAAAACCAATTTTCATGAGGTAATACTTACCATAACTTTAGTATGCAAATACAGTACCTACATCCATCTTTGTATCCTAACAACAAAAGATTCAAATAATCCTGCCCTCCCTACAATCCATGAAAATTGGTTTTACATGAAAAAACCTCAATTTCATTTCAGTTATTATAACCATAACTTTAGTATGCGAATTCGTCTTGACACCTCTCGACCATTAGACAGGGGCTCCCCCACCAGAAATGACAAGAGCTCCCGAAGCCAGGCAGCCCATCCAGCACAGCCAAAGTAGTAGTGAGGGACCTCCTCATGTAAAAGCAGGTGTACCCAAGTGCCGCCGTTTGGAAAGACATGCCACCAGAGGTCCAAACGAATACAAGCCTTCTGATTGGGAAGCTAGGAATCGCAGATAAAAATCTGTGAAGGTATCCCTGCCCCGCCAGAATGCAGCAGACATGACCTCCTGAAAGGAGGACCCATTGAGAAAGGGCCCAGGATGCAGCGAGGGCCATGACCTCATCAGCCCGCACTTTCACTCTCGCCCGAGCCTGATCATCAGAATGCTTGTTAGCATAATTAATGATCTGGCAAACCCACCTGGAAACCGACTGGGAGGAGATATCTCGTTGTCCCTGTTTGATGGGCAGAAACAGACAGGATCAGGAGCCATTCTTCACTTAAAATGAAGGATCAGTTAGGAGAGTTAAAGAAGCGTAACCTCTGGACCAAAGTAAACAAGAAGGGAATGACGACAAGGTGTGGACTCCAAAGCCACTGAAAGCCAAAGACTGCCTTGAAAGTTACAAACTTTAACGAGGCAGACTCCAGAGGCTCATAAGGAGTCCTAGTCAGGGAATCTAGCACCAAGGCCAGATTCCACTGTGGGGCAGCTGCCGAACTCTGGGTCTATCCAGAGCAAAGCCTCTGATCAGGGCAGAAAGAGCGAAGGACCAACCTATCTCTTTTCTGCCATAAAAAGCAAGGACACTGGCAATAGCTGTATGATAGCCAGTGATAGTGCCAGGTGCTAGATTGCGGTCCCTAAACAAGGAAAGAAGGAAATCCGCAATCAACTGCACAGAGGCTTTGAATGGATCAACCTCCCTGCCAACACACCAATCACAGAAGATCTTCCAACGTGACTGTTAGATGGCAGAAGAGGAAGCCCTGGTTGATCACCCGATGTGATCTGACACCTCTCGAGAAAAGCCTGCCTTGGTGAGGCTTCCAGAGATAGCCTCCCAAGTGAAGGTGGAGGATCTCTGGTCAAGAATGTGTCGTTCTGGACCGAGGCTGGTGAAGAAGATTCGGTCTGGTGGGGGAGAGACAGGGGCTCCCCCACCAGAAATGACAAGAGCTCCCGAAACCAAGGTTGCCTTGGCCACAGAGGGACTATCAGAAGTAGGGTGCATTGATGTTCCTTGAACTTCTGTAGCGCCCTGCCCACCAGATTGAAGGGAGGGAATGCATATGCATACATCCCATCCCAGTCCAGAAAAAGGGCATCCACAGCCCAAGCCTTTGGATCTGGGACCGGAGACACGAAGGTTGGCAGCTGGTTGTTCAGTGAAGTGGCAAACAGGTCTATAAGAGGTCTGTCCCACACCAGACAAATCCCTCGAAAATCAAAGGACACAGTTGCCATTCTGTCAACACCGGCTGGTAGCGCCTGGAGTGAGTGTCCGCCAATAGGTTCAGCCTGCCAGGAAGATGCTTGACTGCGATGGTCAACTGCATCTCCTGGCAGAGAAGAAGAACCCTTCTTCTTACCCCCAGGAGGGTTCTTACCCTTCCTACCCTTCCCCTTGTTGCCCTTGAAGCGAGTCTTGGACAGAAGGCTGAGCAGCCAAAGACTTCGTCTTCTTCTTAAGAGGTGCTGCGAGGCACTGGCCTTCTCAGTCTGGAACCTCTTCACAAGAAGTGCTGAGTCAACCTAGTCCTCCTTCATGTCTTTCTGAACAGAAGGAAGTGCTTCCCCAAACAGGTAGAGCCCAAGAAGGGGGCAGCCAACAACCAAGAGAGGTAGGCTTCCTCAACTGGACGGTTTTTCAATACTGAAAACCACCTGGCCAACACGACATTGAAGAGCAAAGAAACTTGCAAGGCCGCAAATGCTCTCAAAGCCGTGTTCAGGGCAGAGGTGATTCTGTCCTGTGTGTCGGCCTGTTCTGCCTCAAAAACCGACCCTCAGGCAAGTCGGATACCCTATATAGACAAACTGTTAGGTAGTCTATATACAACAGAATCTGGATGGACAGACGCAACATTCTCTCCATCTTGTGGTGTTCCTTAGCACCGAACACCACCTGGTCCACCGATTTGCCGGGCCAGGCCGCCAGCTCTCTTGATTCCAGCTTAGCTGGTTGAGAGGCTAGTTGCCCATCATGCATGCCATAGTCATTGGCAGAAGCCTCCAACAGATCACCAACGCTGAGTTGCAGTCCAGCAAACCTGTCCACCAGGGAACACCCATAGGGTTAAACCCAAACCTCTGAGGGAATGGGAATGGTCCTACCAACTGGGAGTGACCCCAGAACTGGCCAACATGACCCACCTGAGTCTGGGGCTGGCCACCCTGTTTGAAAGACAAGGATGGACCACCACTCCTACCAGGTAGTCACCCAGACATGAACGGGCTAGGCCCATAGCTGCTGGGATACTGCTGGTACCCAGAACCATCCACAGACTGGCCTGGGCGGCCCAGGGTTGAATGCCTGCAGGCACACGTCTACCCAGACCCCGGGGGAAAAGGTAATCGGAAACCAGATGCCTGGCCTGTATACCCAACCCCATGGGGGAAACCCCCTGGGTACCCCTGCACAGGGAACTCTGAACTGGACCGGAGAGGACCAGAACCAGCAAACTGTGAGGGTGGGAAGACAGGCCCTGCACTGATGCAAGGATTAGTGAACTGCGCCTCACTAATCCCTGTAGCCACAGACAACCCTGACAAAAAATCTGTGGGCCCAGAACCTGCACTCGAAAGTACTGGTCTGGAGTCCAGGTGCCCCCAGCGAATCAGTGACCGACAGTCAGAAGTCCCTACCCGATGGTAACACCAACCGCAAACAGGAGCTCCTGGCCAATTTGACTTTTGACAGCACCAAGTCAGGGTCAGGCTTTGCAAGGCTGGCAAAGGGGACAGGCATCATGGGGGTCCCGTTCTCCGTAGAAAAGTGAGACAAATGATCAAGCACTCAAACACGTGGAGGAAAACACAGCCGCAAAAACGATCAAAATAAACATATGCCAATATTGATAATTCGAAAATAAGTTGGGAGATGGGTTAACAAACTACTTACGGACTAGCAATATAATTAGACAATAATAGCAGTACGAAGAGAAGGAGTAAAGAAAGCACTCAGCTCAGACACCTCCACACTCGTCGGCAGCCATAAAGGTAAGAGGAAGGGAGATCACTCAATGTTCCTGCCATGATGGCTAATGGATCGTAGGGAGGGCGGGATTATTTGAATCTTTTGTTGTTGGGATACAAAGATGGGTGTAGGTACCATATTTGCATACTAAAGTTATGGTAATTATTACTGAAATGAAATTTCTATTCTTGAAACTCAATTAGAAATAACCAGAGGTAAGTTCAAATTTTCAAATGTGAATTAAATAATATTGGGAATATTTATTTAAATTGCTAGCTGCAGATTTGTTGAGACAGGTAAGGTTGATATTTGTATATTGTCAATTTCACTTTGTAAATTCTTAATTTTTGCATTGGCAACAATTTCAATTCTGCACTTATCACTGATCAACTTGACCAAGCTTTGAGAGACTGAGGTCAGGATTGTAAAATTGACTTGACGGTTTTCTCTAACATGTTATAGAGATTTTCCTGTTTGATTATGAAGACAGTGCAGGTTCGTCCTCATAGACAAAAACAAGGTTATATCTGTATGATACTAGTGCTACGAAGTCTGAATGTCTATATGATAGAGACGAAGATTTTTATAGGATCTTCAATGAACCAGTTCTACAACAACATTTCATCCTCAGATGTTTGAAGCCAGTCTCTCAAAAGTTTGAAGGCAATCTCTGTTTAGTGCATGTTATAACTCGATAATTGAACCAAATGAACAGTATGAAGTATGTCTTTCTCAACTTAAACCACCCCAGCATGCCAAAGGTTTTAAAATGATGCTATAACAAATTCAATTAATAAAATGGACGTCGATGATTGATATTTGCAGACTTTTCTGTTTGAAGATTGGCATAGACACATGACCATGTGTGTGGAAAATTTGCTCATTTTTGTTGTGGATAAAGTAAGAACTATAAATACCAAAGTGATATTTTTAACAGCAAAATGTTTAGATTAGGATATTGACAGAAGTGGAGCAAAATTTGTGTATTTCAAATTATTTGTTTGTTGCAGATTTCATGTCTTAATTCTGAACTACAATTAAACACGCAAAGACTGCAGTATCCGCAAGTGAAGGGACAATTCATGGACAAAATTATATAGTGTTGTCTTACTGGAATGTCATTACAGTCCTACCATCCTTTGTGCTCAGTAGTCATGATGATCTGACTTCAACATGGTGATGGAGATCCTACAGATAAAGGTCAACATATGTGACAGCTTTTTTTTCTATTTGTGAGACTAATACTTCAAGTTAACTGTTCTATCAATACTTTGAGCTAATTATATCATCCATCATTTGGTAGGAACTGGACATCAATGATCCGATACTGAACTTGATCTCTTTAATTCCATTGTTCTGTGCTCTTACAAACAGGATTAAAACTTCCTTTTCTGAACAAGACATTTAATGATGTAGGATGGATGCATAATGAGTGGGCGTGTCCCCCAGTAAAACTGCCACGCTGGTTCCTGTCATCCCCTGGTACAACTAAGGTATAGATAGTTGTATAAATTTTCACACAACATGGTTATTATGTATCCAGTTTCTTCCCATGGTTGCAATAATGACCTTGGAATGTATCGTCTGTTATCGCTAGCCTAATCATACTAATGGATTTTACACATCCTTAACTATATATCTGCCGATGCTTTGTTCTCATTTTCAAGAGGAATGCAAACAAAAAAGTCCTGCTATATTGGTTAAAGGTGTCATCTTACCAAACTATGCAGAAAACTAAGTGATTTGACATCACATTCATTATAGGATGTTTACATTGACATATCAGATTCAACTTCAACCTTTTTAATCTTTATTAGTCATTACAAAACTCTATTGAATCATTATTTGTACTTTATTTTTAAAAAGCATGAAAGAGTTACTTCTGAATGAAGTAAATCATTATCGTTTCTTTAAACCAATAACATTTAATTGGTACAATATTTTGTTTGCTTGACAAAGTTGTATACCAATGTACATGTTAGAAGTTATGATATACCTTGTCCTAAGCCTGAAGTATAGAATTTATTATCGTTTCTTTAAATCAATAACATTTAATTGGTACAATATTTTGTTTGCTTGACAAAGTTGTATACCAATGTACATGTTAGAAGTTATGATATACCTTGTCCTAAGCCTGAAGTATAGAATTTATTATCGTTTCTTTAAACCAATAACATTTAATTGGTACAATATTTTGTTTGCTTGACAAAGTTGTATACCAATGTACATGTTAGAAGTTATGATATACCTTGTCCTAAGCCTGAAGTATAGAATTTATTATCGTTTCTTTAAACCAATAACATTTAATTGGTACAATATTTTGTTTGCTTGACAAAGTTGTATACCAATGTACATGTTAGAAGTTATGATATACCTTGTCCTAAGCCTGAAGTATAGAATTTATTATCGTTTCTTTAAACCAATAACATTTAATTGGTACAATATTTTGTTTGCTTGACAAAGTTGTATACCAATGTACATGTTAGAAGTTATGATATACCTTGTCCTAAGCCTGAAGTATAGAATTTATTATCGTTTCTTTAAACCAATAACATTTAATTGGTACAATATTTTGTTTGCTTGACAAAGTTGTATACCAATGTACATGTTAGAAGTTATGATATACCTTGTCCTAAGCCTGAAGTATAGAATTTATTATCGTTTCTTTAAACCAATAACATTTAATTGGTACAATATTTTGTTTGCTTGACAAAGTTGTATACCAATGTACATGTTAGAAGTTATGATATACCTTGTCCTAAGCCTGAAGTATAGAATTTATTATCGTTTCTTTAAACCAATAACATTTAATTGGTACAATATTTTGTTTGCTTGACAAAGTTGTATACCAATGTACATGTTAGAAGTTATGATATACCTTGTCCTAAGCCTGAAGTATAGAATTTATTATCGTTTCTTTAAACCAATAACATTTAATTGGTACAATATTTTGTTTGCTTGACAAAGTTGTATACCAATGTACATGTTAGAAGTTATGATATACCTTGTCCTAAGCCTGAAGTATAGAATTTATTATCGTTTCTTTAAACCAATAACATTTAATTGGTACAATATTTTGTTTGCTTGACAAAGTTGTATACCAATGTACATGTTAGAAGTTATGATATACCTTGTCCTAAGCCTGAAGTATAGAATTTATTATCGTTTCTTTAAACCAATAACATTTAATTGGTACAATATTTTGTTTGCTTGACAAAGTTGTATACCAATGTACATGTTAGAAGTTATGATATACCTTGTCCTAAGCCTGAAGTATAGAATTTATTATCGTTTCTTTAAACCAATAACATTTAATTGGTACAATATTTTGTTTGCTTGACAAAGTTGTATACCAATGTACATGTTAGAAGTTATGATATACCTTGTCCTAAGCCTGAAGTATAGAATTTATTATCGTTTCTTTAAACCAATAACATTTAATTGGTACAATATTTTGTTTGCTTGACAAAGTTGTATACCAATGTACATGTTAGAAGTTATGATATACCTTGTCCTAAGCCTGAAGTATAGAATTTATTATCGTTTCTTTAAACCAATAACATTTAATTGGTACAATATTTTGTTTGCTTGACAAAGTTGTATACCAATGTACATGTTAGAAGTTATGATATACCTTGTCCTAAGCCTGAAGTATAGAATTTATTATCGTTTCTTTAAACCAATAACATTTAATTGGTACAATATTTTGTTTGCTTGACAAAGTTGTATACCAATGTACATGTTAGAAGTTATGATATACCTTGTCCTAAGCCTGAAGTATAGAATTTATTATCGTTTCTTTAAACCAATAACATTTAATTGGTACAATATTTTGTTTGCTTGACAAAGTTGTATACCAATGTACATGTTAGAAGTTATGATATACCTTGTCCTAAGCCTGAAGTATTTATCTCATCAAACAAATTAACATACCTTGTCATTCATTTTCATATAACCAAATTGCTGCCCCACCTGTTTTTTTGCCTTTTTGTCGGAAACAATGTTTAAAATCAAGGTCCCAAAGATGCTTTATAAATAAATGAAGGCTTGTAGCTGTTCGGCAAAAATCTTGCTTTAAAGCATCTTTTTTGTTTAGTGATAAAACTATCATTAACAATCAAAAGTTGAACAAACTATCATAATAGTTATGAACTTCAAAAAATATGCTATCGACCTATTGTTATTGAGAGCCTAAGTCGACTTATCGTTACATGACTAGCGTCAATGAACTTTTAACAATTTTGACCTAATGAAATTTCACAGAAATCCCCGCTGGCCAAAGATTAAATAAAATAGTGAATTATGTGGTTAACACCCCCACGAGGCCTGAGGGGCAGGGCCAAAAGCAATCACATTGGCTCAGATTTAAAAAATCTGCTTCTCAGCACCCAGATAGTGATAGACTCAAACTTCCAGATATAGTAGAATTGAATGCTCTTTATGGATGGAAGTGTCTTAAGGTGCTTTACCAAATTATGAATTCCATGGCTCCACAGTTTCACATTTTCTTCTGGGGAAGGAGTAAAGCTTACTTTAGTTTATTTAGGGGAAACGAACATTTTTGAGCATGATTTGTTTAATATTTTGGAAATACAATTGAAACTCATCTTGAAATCTGTTTACCTGTTTAAAGAGGAGTGGGGGGGGGGGGGCTAAATGCTTTGCACCTGGTGGTGTACAATGAAACCTGACTAGTCTGGACTAATCTTTTCCTTTAATTTGTGTAGCATTCTTTAAAAAGCTAATCATTGCCTTTTGGTAATGAAGCTCTCTAAGTTACAGCACCTTTTTTAGCTGTGTAGTATGGATTCAAACATCTCTTGACTGAAAACATCAGTATTCTAAATAGACATAAGATGATTATACATGATGTCATATTTACAAACACCATGTAGATTTAAACTTCTTTGATGTCAATTTGTTTGATGAATATATGCCTATAACTGTTTAAAGTTAATTAACATATAAATGTTTACATTTGAAAACAATGCTTTTAATATAATAGTAAAAACATTTCCGAAAGGAGATTTTGGAAGTGAAATATTTCAAAGTTTCTGGTAATTTTGTGTCATTGATTTAAATTGACAAATTACTGTATTGAAGCTGTAATAAGCAAATACCTGGTAAGAATGGAATTTCAGTCGATACAAACAAATGACAGTAATATGCCTGTACCCGGAAGTATGTTTCAGTCCCCTGGGCTTGTTGTAGGATAGATAAGGTAGAGATATCCTATTGTTTTGACTGCTCCTCATAGAGACTCCGAGACATGTTTGATAAGAAGGGCTAACAAGCAGGATGACCACCTGTCATGGAGAAAAGCATTGACATTATACCAGAGAACAGAACAATCAATTTGAGCAAACACACCCTGCAATTAGAGATTATCCATCCCGAAAAGGCACTTTTTGTCGATAAAAGGAGGAGAGTGTCTTAATATGGAATATTCTAAACCACTCTTCTAAAGTGACAGTCACCAATTGCGCTGTCTGTCTGGAGCATGATGACATGGCGACAGTCTTGTGATTCATTTGATTTTAAGACGTCACGTAAAGTGGATGTCGGAATAACAGCGACATGCCGAGTGTCCTTGTAAATGCATGGTGACCACGTGCGTATAGCGTTGGAGTCTGTGATATTGTCATTAAGCCTGAGAATGATAGGAACATTCTCGCTCTCTCCACTTTAATTACAAGAGAGTCTTGTAAACTGCCATACATGTCTCCTTACTTTTAATTAAGACTGGATTAAAATTTAACGTACTTCCATTTCAAATAGATATAGATTTTAACGCTTACTGGTCGAGGATCCGTTCAATTATTTGTTTTCGTTAGTTTTAATCAACAGAAATTTACCTGAGCTGAGTCACATTTAAATGTATAAAAACCTAGAATTTCGATTGAGCCTCCTAGTGATTGAATTCTACACATTTTTGTTTTGTTTTTATCCTACAAGGATAAATAGCTAACTAGCACAGCAACTCTGGGACTATGTAATGTTGTAGAATTGGTTTGTACTGACTGATAGCTTCGCTACCAGTCAGGGAAGGAACAAGTCAACAAACATACATGTTCTCTAAGTTGCTGTTGGTAATCAGTCAGGGAAGATACATGTTCTCTAAATTACTGTTGGTAACCAGTCAGGGTAAATACATATTCTCTAAGTTGCTGTTAGTAACCAGTCAGTGAAGATACATGTTCTCTAAGTTGCTGTTGGTAATCAGTCAGAGAAGATACATGTTCTCTAAGTTGCTGTTGGTAACCAGTCAGGGTAAATACATATTCTCTAAGTTGCTGTTAGTAACCAGTCAGTGAAGATACATGTTCTCTATGTTGCTGTTGGTAACCAGTCAGGGAATATACATGTTCTCTAAGTTGCTGTTGGTAACCAGTCAGAGAAGATACACAATGTTGAGCTCGGTCAGAATGTTTTCAAGTTTTTACGATATTAATATTTCAAAAGAATCTTTGTCCTGATTTGACATTTTGTCTAATTAGATATTTGATTGAGTGATAAAACTGTAAAACTGCCTTTTGAGTTTGTTTTCTTCATATGATATACTTCTGAAGGATAATTCAGATAAATTATTAGAAAACAAACAAAACTCATTTAAGTATATGATCATTTTTATCAGAAAATGAAAGAAAGCTATAATTAGCACTGATGTGATTAAATTACAGCTGACTTTTTTTATTGGTGTCTGAATGATCTTGTACCTAACATCAGTTTATTTATAAAATCTAAGATTGAACAAAATGAAGTAAGAACCATCAGGTGACACATCACTTCACCCCTAATTCCTTGTGTATCACCCACCTGCCAGTTGCGTTACTCAGTTTTACAGCCTTTTTTTCAGTAAAGATGATATTATAATAACCTTAACTTGTGTCAGTGCTGCCAATCAGCTGATTATTCTACACCTGCATAACAAACCCACCTTTTGTACAGCATTTGAAATATTTCAAAATTGGAAATAAAAGTCCGATTGTTATCTAATATTTCCTTCCTGTTTCAGACAAAAACCAATGAAAAGAATGAGATAAAGATATTACATGTTGAAAGTTGAACAGTTTTGGATAACTCTTTTAAGATAAAAGTTGAAGAATACTTTAAAAAATAATGGATACATACAGAAATGTTCTCTCTGTTTTTACATGAGTTTTAGAATTTACCAGATCAAATCAAGCGCAATTCTGGTCTTTGTTTACGTTTACAGTTTTGTATCAAGCAAATTAATCTTTATCTTGATGGATCTCGAAAAATAAACGGCTGTTTTAAGACATATGTAGTTTATCTTTATTGTTTATATTCCAAGTTTATCTACATGTAGGTGGATTTATTTTACTTCATGTTTGACAGCATTAGATAAAATGTCACTGTTACTTTGGCTATGTTTTCACTTTCATTCTCTTGTCTACTGAATTATAATCTAGAAAAAATAATACAAGAAATCTATTTGAAGATTCGTTGACTTATGAAATAACTTCCACCCTTGTAGGAGCTGTGGTGGCTGCATGGTTAAGGCGTCTGACTATCTTTTTCTCTAACCCCCCACTTCTGAGTTGAGGGTTAGAGGCCTACGTGGCTGAGTTGCCTGGTACTGCCTGCAAGTTGGTGGTTTTTCTCTGGGAACTTCAGCTTTTCTTCACTTTCCAAACCTGGCATGCCCTTAAATGACCCTGGCTGTTAAATACACATCAAGTAACAATAAACTAAAAAATCCATCATTTTTGATCTTCTCGTTCATTATACTCGTACAATATGATCTCTCTATAGTCCTCATATTTTGTTTTTGTGCTGAAAACCCTGAACAGTTAAAGCAAGGAAAGAAATCTGCTTTAAGTTTTCATCTTCAGTGTGTATACCTCAAATGTAACAGTTATCAACCAGCAGGGTAAGGGAAGTTTGTTTCAAAGTCAATTCAGAACAGGTCAAGGTTTCATTACATAGAAATGAGTTTTCTAATCCAGTATGAAACCTGGTTGATAAAAGGTAAGAGCAAATTTTACAATTTGTTTTTTTTTTTTTTATTTTGTAATTTGTTTTCTTGGTCAAAGCAGAGACGTATATATCACATGTGTTATTTATGTCTCTGGTCAAAGTTATTACGCTGAGTTATTTATGTCAGAAGATAAAAGGGTCAAGGTTAATTATAAAATCTATTTTGAAGGTGTTTTTTTTATACAACATACTACTTATATCCAAATGAAAACTAAAACTCATTGATGAAGTTTCAGTCAATAACTTAATTTGCTATGGTATCACTTTACTCAAAACTTTTACAACATTAAGGCTGACTAGTCAAAGGTCATAAATATATATCACACTTACTGAGGTGATTCATTCTAGTTAGGGCACCAATATCTGTCCAATCTTGCAGCTCTCCAGGTGAGAAGTCACGTTGTCAGCACTGTTACTTAGTAATTACTCATTTGGACATGAAAACAGGATTATCGTCCTGATGTCTTGTAGAAAGAAAAGTCTGCTGTATATTACACAATACAGAAGTCAGTATATATTTGGTATACCACATGACCTAGACAGGAAAATCGGGGCGACTCACTGTTTAATGGTAGTGTCTATCTAGTTACTTTTGCACTATTGATGGCATTCCTGGGTGGATGCAACTCTGTCTTCTTTTTACTTCCAATCAGCTGCGATCGAATCAGCTGGATTTTGGGATTCAAAGAAATTTATTTCGATGGAAACCCTTAAACTTGTTTAATCTGTCCCAATATATTGCTTTGTGATGTGTGGTTTTGGAGAGCAGGAAGGAAGAAAAATATCACCGTCAATAAGGACAATCGCGCAAATCTCCCTACAATCCAGACAAGGTCAAAAGGAATAGTTTTTAATCTACTGGATGATGGATAAGAATTCAGACATCTTATGGGGTTGCTGTTGCTATGGGAACACTTTTCCTTACATTTGGGATTAATTAAATGTACATGGTTTCCTTATATTAAATCTTTGTCAATTTTCTTTGAGAATTTCCTTTTTTTTCTTACTTGCTTGACAAAAGGTTAGAAGAGTGTTAAGAATTGAAAAGTTACTTAAAAGCTTTCCTTCGGTGACTTCATAAGACCATGACTGTCTTTTCCTTGGCTGGCTCTGAAAAAAACCTTGTTTATTTGTCTGTGGAATGAGCGGCCATGTTGGAGTGGGGAAGTTGTGGGCTTGTTTATGACTGTTTCCACGACAATGGATTGGTTTTGGGTGACTTATGACCGGAATTGTCTGTATTTGTGCCACCACGATTTCTCAGCTTGGAAATATTGTCTCTGAGATGTCCACAATGATTCTATTAGCAAGGTCACCTTCAGATCTGTGTCAAGAAAAAAATTCTTTGCTGACAATAGCAGTATTAATAACAAAAAGCTCTTTCCACACTGTAGTAAATATTTAATGTTTTTACTATCATCATCTTTTTTGTCTATGGCCTGTCAAATCTTCTAATATAACAATACTTGTTATCCATATTTCTTAAGGACAAAAGGAGAGATGTTTTGTAGTTTCTTACCTCTGCTTATGAAGAGCTCCTGTATGGATCTTCTGGAAACTTTGTGAACTTAATTAAGTATTAGTTCTAATTGTACATGCAATATTTGGAATTCATTCGTACACACAAGATGGCTGCCAGCTCCCATTTTGACTTTTTGACTTTTGGAGTTTGTTATGCTTGTTAATTATCGTCAAAAGGATTTTCTGAGTATTTTTAGTATGCCTTGTAGATGTGCATGCTGCATTTCAAGCTTGATGGATCTACATCTTTAAATTTTGCAACTTCTATTTTAAATTATTTACAGAAGCAATTTTTGATAAAAACCATATCAACTTTTTCTGTATTGTTGTTTGATTTGGTATTTAAGCTGACTGGTGTTGGTCATTTCAGAAGTTTGATTTTTGAAGTGACACATGTTTCATGTTCAGTAATTTCTGAAGAATTTCAGGATTTTTTTACTATGTTCAGTTTTGGTCCTAGTTGTGTCTTTTTAACTGACACAATATGTCAGCTTCATTTGGTTTATAAATGCTTATATTAAAATCAGATATATTTAACTTTGAAAAACAGGCAGAGAGACTGACATTATATATTTCAATGTCAAACAACCATCCCTCCCTGTTCTGTAGTAAAAATCTCTGTTAATCCAATCCAATTCACCAACTAAGACATGGTGTTGAGATTTCATAAAACTAAAAGGAAATTCAGAAAAACCATTTCAGTATGACTGGTACAGGGTAAAATGATTTAACAATTCACTTCATTGAAAAAACAGTTGCTGAAATTTACTCCACTTTAAAACTAATAAAAATTACCTAGAGAAAAGACGTCCATCATTGGTAACAAGAACAAGTGTGAAGAATTCAAAAACTGTTGCATAATCCACAGCCTCAAGGAAACAATCAAAGAAGGAGGATGTGTACAACTGACATAGGGGAACCAATCACAATTAGACGGATGTGTATGCCCAACGCTGTGATGAGAAAGAGGTGAGTAATTAGGGAGGACAAAAGTGTTGCGAGTTGCCTGTAGGACCGCGCATGGTCAATACAAAATTGGATAGAGATATCAAGTATTTTCATTTGTACACAATCCCAAAGAGGGAATTCTCTCATGCATATAACATCAGGAAATTGACATTAAAGGCTAGTTCTGTCACACTACGAGGTCTGCTTGTGAAAATGTCGGATCCCTCTCCTGGGGGTAGTGCACTAATTAACAGTTACCTCCCTTGAGTGATAACTGAATCTCGCAGATGATCAAGATGCAGGCGTGGCACATGTATCAGGTTGTACTCTCTGATGGCTGCATCATGAAATTGTAGTCCCAGGTAGCATTCATTTCATAGAGTCATGCTGTTCAGAAAATATCTCAACTGTTGGTAAACTCAAACTCCAGTAAATTGGCTTTGTAGCGGAAAATTACATCCATTCTCCTCACAAGCTATTTTTAAATGTTGATAATTACCTACAAGTTGGTTGGCTGACTTATTTGTCTGGTTCCTGTGACAAGAGCTATTGGTTAAATAAACTGCTATCCAGAAAGCTTGCACCTTGGCAAATATCTCACCATTCATTACCTGCTTTAGAAGAGAAACATTAGAGTTGTACTGTCTGGGCCTATGTTGTCAGACATTTGATGTATCGCCCTAACCTCCCCCATTCTTCTTCCCATCCCTCTATTCCAGCCAATTGTAATTAGTGGTCTGTACACCTACATATAAAATTTCTAAATGTAAGAAAAGGGTAGACAACTCTTACTTATCAGTGCATTGACCCCAATCGTCTTTCTGAAAACAACCATGGAAGATTCCTTCTGGTTGGACAATTCTTCCTGGTCACAGTTGCTTCTCTGATTAGTCCAATATAAGTCCAATAACCCTGGGCAATTCTTTCTGGTCACAGTACCCCATCTGTTCAGTACAATAACCCTGGACAATTCTTTCTGGTCACAATCCCCATCTGATAGGTACAATAACCCTGGGCAATTCTTTCTGGTCACAGTACCCCATCTGATCAGTACAATAACCCTGGACAATTCTTTCTGGTCACAATCCCCATCTGATCAGTACAATAACCCTGGGCAATTCTTTCTGGTCACAGTACCCCATCTGATCAGTACAATAACCCTGGACAATTCTTTCTGGTCTCAGTACCCGATCTGATCAGAACAATAGCCCAGGGCAATCTTTCTGGTCACAGTTCCCCATCTGATCAGTACAATAGCCCAGGGCAATCTTTCTGGTCACAGTACCCTATCTGATCAGTACAATAACCCTGGACAATTCTTTCTGGTCACAATCCCCATCTGATTAGTACAATAACCCTGGACAATTTTTTATGGTCACAGTACCCTATCTGATCAGTACAATAGCCCAGGGCAATCTTTCTGGTCACAGTACCCTATCTGATCAGTACAATAACCCAGGGCAATTCTTTCTGGTCACAGTACCCTATCTGATCAGTACAATAGCCCTGGACAATTCTTTCTGGTCACAGTACCCTATCTGATCAGTACAATAGCCCAGGGCAATTCTTTCTGGTCTCAGTACCCGATCTGATCAGTACAATAGCCCAGGGCAATTCTTTCTGGTCACAGTACCCTATCTGATCAGTACAATAGCCCAGGGCAATCTTTCTGGTCACAGTACCCTATCTGATCAGTACAATAGCCCAGGGCAATTCTTTCTGGTCACAGTACCCTATCTGATCAGTACAATAGCCCAGGGCAATTCTTTCTGGTCACAGTACCCTATCTGATCAGTACAATAACCCTGGACAATTCTTTCTGGTCACAGTACCCTATCTGATCAGTACAATAGCCCAGGGCAATTCTTTCTGGTCACAGTACCCTATCTGATCAGTACAATAACCCTGGACAATTCTTTCTGGTCTCAGTACCCTATCTGATGAGTACAATAACCCTGGACAATTCTTTCTGGTCACAGTACCCTATCTGATCAGTACAATAGCCCAGGGCAATTCTTTCTGGTCTCAGTACCCGATCTGATCAGTACAATAGCCCAGGGCAATTCTTTCTGGTCACAGTACCCTATCTGATCAGTACAATAGCCCAGGGCAATCTTTCTGGTCACAGTACCCTATCTGATCAGTACAATAGCCCAGGGCAATTCTTTCTGGTCACAGTACCCTATCTGATCAGTACAATAGCCCAGGGCAATTCTTTCTGGTCACAGTACCCTATCTGATCAGTACAATAGCCCAGGGCAATTCTTTCTGGTCACAGTTCCCCATCTGATTAGTACAATAACCCTGGACAATTCTTTCTGGTCACAGTACCCTATCTGATCAGTACAATAGCCCAGGGCAATTCTTTCTGGTCACAGTACCCTATCTGATCAGTACAATAACCCTGGACAATTCTTTCTGGTCTCAGTACCCTATCTGATCAGTACAATAACCCTGGACAATTCTTTCTGGTCACAGTACCCTATCTGATCAGTACAATAGCCCAGGGCAATTCTTTCTGGTCACAGTACCCTATCTGATCAGTACAATAACCCTGGACAATTCTTTCTGGTCTCAGTACCCTATCTGATGAGTACAATAACCCTGGACAATTCTTTCTGGTCACAGTACCCTATCTGATCAGTACAATAGCCCAGGGCAATTCTTTCTGGTCACAGTACCCTATCTGATCAGTACAATAACCCTGGACAATTCTTTCTGGTCTCAGTACCCTATCTGATGAGTACAATAACCCTGGACAATTCTTTCTGGTCACAGTACCCTATCTGATCAGTACAATAGCCCAGGGCAATTCTTTCTGGTCACAGTACCCTATCTGATCAGTACAATAACCCTGGACAATTCTTTCTGGTCACAGTACCCTATCTGATCAGTACAATAACCCTGGACAATTCTTTCTGGTCACAGTACCCTATCTGATGAGTACAATAACCCTGGACAATTCTTTCTGGTCACAGTACCCTATCTGATGAGTACAATAACCCTGGACAATTCTTTCTGGTCACAGTACCCTATCTGATCAGTACAATAACCCTGGACAATTCTTTCTGGTCACAGTACCCTATCTGATGAGTACAATAACCCTGGACAATTCTTTCTGGTCTCAGTCCCCGTTCTGATCAGTACAATAACCCTGGACAATTCTTTCTGGTCACAGTACCCTATCTGATGAGTACAATAACCCTGGACAATTCTTTCTGGTCACAGTACCCTATCTGATGAGTACAATAACCCTGGACAATTCTTTCTGGTCACAGTACCCTATCTGATGAGTACAATAACCCTGGACAATTCTTTCTGGTCACAGTACCCTATCTGATCAGTACAATAACCCTGGACAATTCTTTCTGGTCACAGTACCCTATCTGATGAGTACAATAACCCTGGACAATTCTTTCTGGTCTCAGTACCCTATCTGATCAGTACAATAGCCCTGGACAATTCTTTCTGGTCACAGTACCCTATCTGATCAGTACAATAGCCCTGGACAATTCTTTCTGGTCACAGTACCCTATCTGATCAGTACAATAGCCCAGGGCAATTCTTTCTGGTCACAGTACCCTATCTGATCAGTACAATAACCCAGGGCAATTCTTTCTGGTCACAGTACCCTATCTGATCAGTACAATAACCCTGGACAATTCTTTCTGGTCACAGTACCCTATCTGATCAGTACAATAACCCTGGACAATTCTTTCTGGTCACAGTACCCTATCTGATCAGTACAATAACCCTGGACAATTCTTTCTGGTCACAGTACCCTATCTGATCAGTACAATAACCCTGGACAATTCTTTCTGGTCACAGTACCCTATCTGATCAGTACAATAACCCTGGACAATTCTTTCTGGTCACAGTACCCTATCTGATGAGTACAATAACCCTGGACAATTCTTTCTGGTCACAGTACCCTATCTGATCAGTACAATAACCCTGGACAATTCTTTCTGGTCACAGTACCCTATCTGATCAGTACAATAACCCTGGACAATTCTTTCTGGTCACAGTACCCTATCTGATCAGTACAATAACCCTGGACAATTCTTTCTGGTCACAGTACCCTATCTGATCAGTACAATAACCCTGGACAATTCTTTCTGGTCACAGTACCCTATCTGATCAGTACAATAACCCTGGACAATTCTTTCTGGTCTCAGTTTTCTCTCTGGAAAATCAAACCTAGGTTTGTTACAATGAAATTTCGATGTTTTCCCAAGGAAGAATGAAAACTTCATAAGAGCTGTTGCAGAGATGTTGCTAAAGGATGGCAATGACTTCTTAAACATCAATACCAAACAAAAGTGAGGCATTTCTGAAATAACATTTGAGTTATGTGGGGTTTATCATAAGTACTGAAGTGTGTTTCTTTTGCTCTATCTTCATATTGTTGATGTCAGAGTTAACAAATAAATTCCCTAATATTGTATAGTGGAAACAGAGAGTTGTGATAAATGAAAACAGATTTATGAAACTGAAAATATGTTCAAATGATTTAAAATGAAGTTTTCAACCAAGAGAGAGAGAGAGATAGATGGGATCTGTGATTCAAGTTCAAATACCATACCTCAGCTTGTTTTAATTAAAACATATGGGAGTCTTATCCCAGCCAGCTGCTTTAGACTTCAATTTTGCTTTCTAATGTTTAAAATATTTTAACTTGTGTTGCACACTACTTGGTAGCTTTGTCTATTATATGAAAGAACATCCATAGCAAGCAAAGATAACCAAGTCAAGATATATATGAGATTATATAAAATATCATACAATACAGGATTGAAATTGTTCTTTAAAGAAATAGCATACTCTGATTATTACAGAGTACAACTATTACATGTTATGTAGTGTGTATATACATGTACGGTAAAACACAGATAAGTTGAAGGCGACGGGACCAAATGAATTATTTTACTTATCTGATGGTTCAACTTATCCGTGTTTCTATGAACGGAGACAAAGTGAGCCTATTTTCATCAGATGTTAACTGGATGCGTGTCTCGTAGCACGGCATGACAGTAATGGATAAGTAATAAATCAACAAAAATATTTTATGATTTTATACACTAACAAATTTTCTTATTTAGATAAACAGTTATAAGTACAAATATAAAACAATTGAATTGCAGCACACGCGTGGATACACACCCACTCACACACACCTAACGTAGTGAAATTGATACCTAACTTTATAAAAATATTGTATTCCTGTTTACATCTTTAAGAGTTACAAGACTTGTTAACAGTATTCAATAATAAAAGTCAATAAATAAGCGCTAATGAGATATAACACTGACAGCACTGAGGTGGGGTTTAAAAAGGTAAAGGCGTGGCAACGTCACTGAAGCATGACTTAAAATTTACATGCACAGCAATGTAAGAGCTTAACTGTAAAATAGATTAAAATAAAACTTGTACTTTGTTTATGTGCATGTACATCAGTATATGTTTCTAAAAATCAGTTCTTTATCAATCTGCATGGGCTCAAAAGTCATTGCTTGTTTTTTTTCCTTTGGCTTCCTGCAGCCATGCGCATAATAATAACAGTAGATTTATGGTTAACAGACTACAGTGTATTTTTTTTTAAAATTTGGTTGCCTAATTCTGTTTAAATTCTAAGTTTCACCTTCACATATGTGTAATAACAGGGATTAACGTTTGATCGAAAATTACAAAAGGGCTTGTTAACACAGATCTAACAGACCGAGCACTCTCAGTCATTCGGACCAAAGTCCAGGAAGTTTTTACTTAAGACAAGGTGACACCGATATTCAATGTTTGGTAGAATTTAGAAGAGATGGAAAACAAAATATATTTGATACAAATGCAGTGTTCAACTCAACAGTATTCAAATCATCAATGTTTGATTTAGTAAGATAAAGAAGAAAAAATTGGGACCAAACAATACAATTCACTTATGTGGTGTATTCATTTCAAGCTTGTCCAACACAAGTGAGTTTTACTGTATACTATATAAACTGCTGTATTTTCCGGGTTATAAGTCGCAGCTTTTTTCCTCAGTGGTGGGGCATGCAGCTTATATACCGGTGAGGTTTATATATGGACGAAAAAAAATTCGCAGAACGAAAAAAAAAATTAGAAGAATATCGACTGGATATTGATTCAGGACCATTATGTGCTTTCGAACAGCCATTTTGTTGAGGCATATCACATGCACTATTTACCTAAGTGACCTCGCGCCAGATAGTTTTGGTTACTGTACATGTAACGCTCCAAAAAGAATAAAAAATAGTGATTTCAGTCAAGGATATCAATACACCAGTTTGAGACGTAAGTTCCAAGTATTGTTACAAGTACCTGTCCATCACATGTCTGTCACTGAAAGAGATCATGATGAAACAGATGACTTAAGATTGAAATAAAATAACATTCTCATGGACTTAATTAATCATAGCTTTTAATATGAATCACAGTAATATCTTCTGAACTTTCATAGTTGCTTTAGAAGCCATAGTGGAAGTTTACAATAGCCTGTTGCATTATGGGATTGATAGGTCATCAGGTCAGATTCTAGAATGACTCCCATGCTTGTTTACAGTAAGAATGGCTTCGTATAACTTACAAGAAATAATATGGGACTACAAGAATTTTGTCAGCATGCAAGGGTCTTCGCTAATATTTAACAGTACAGACACTGATGGAGAGATTGTTAAGTATACTTCCGTAACATCAGACCCTATATCTGTGCCTTGACAATCTTTGAAGGCTCCCAAGCAAACCGAGTTCCATATTTGCTATTTTACATTTTTCAAACACATCAATAAAATAGAAGACTATCTATTTATTTGCAAACTTACATTAAATGTTTCACTGACATTCTTTATAAATTACCTTCTGTTGTCTGTTATATCAATGAACTTTGGTCAGCATAACGGTTACCAAATCATAAAAAAGGGAGATAAACACAAGCCCTGTGGCCTTCATATAACAAAATACAAAAAGCAGGAAGCATTGAGATGAGAGTTATAATGTTAAACATGGTGCTGTACTTAGCCATGCACATAGTGTTGTTTTCTATAAATGCTATATTCCTGTGAAAGCTGTATTAGAGATGACAATGGTTTAGCCATCACAGTCTAAGAATGGATTTCATTTCCACATAAAAATCATTTTGATCATTTTTTTATGAGCTGCTGTTATGAAGCAACATTTTTTTTTCTAAAAGTGTCACTAAAAAAAAAAAAAAAAATGCAACTTAAGTTAGAAGGAAGGGAGATTACTCTGTTTGTAAATGCGTCATCCATGGGATATGATGCAATTTTACGATACATTTGGGTGACATAAACCCATTTGATATAGATGTCCAACAACAAATCTTAGCTGAATCTTCTCTAGAGAGTCTGTTGATTCGTTATTGGCTCATAAACAGGTCTCGGTGACATGATTATGGCAGGTTGGGACAAAACCTCACGCAGTGGTGAGCAGTGTTGTTCTGTCTTATTTATCCATATCTGGACCAGAATGAAATACATACTAGACAAATGGAAATGTGATATAGTCATATAACATGCAATTAATTTCTATTTCAGTGGAGGAAAGGATAATAAAGATGTCTTATGGTGGACACAGGAAGCAGATTATTCCGTAATACTGGATGATAGGTTAGGTAGGAACAGGAAGTCTCTAATACTCATTTTCAGTATTAGCTTTGTTTACATCACAGGAACCTTTTGTATTGTTCAGAAGTAAATCTAGAGAACTCCTTAAAAAACCAAATGTCAATTTGGATTTCATGTATTTTTTTTTATTTAATTCTTTTCAAGCATCAGTTGATATCTTATTAGAGCAGAATATCAGAATTCTGTCAATTTTGATAATCTTCAAAAGCTGTTTAACAATTCTACATTATTCCATGTTGATAATGATGTCAAAATGATTCAACTGGAAATAATTTGAATCTATTCAATAATATTGGAAAATAATTGGTGTGCTTGTGTGGCTTTTTTCAATTTTATAGTAAGAGAGAGTTTTGTTTGAAGATACAAATTCACGTTGTGTTTGTAAACCATTTTGTTCCAATGGCTTTATCAGACAGATACAATCTGGGTCCAGGAAAGGTGTGAATTAAGTCTATGTAAGGAAAATGCTAATCAAAAAGGCTGTCCCTGGAGCATTTGTAAGAAGTGATTTTGTTGCTGAAGGAAGTTGGAAAATAGGGTGAAGACATAATCATGAAACAATAGTCTCCATATTTATAGACCTAAGTCTAACCATTGTCTCTATATATTCATAGACTTGTACTAGGTTTACTAAAGTAGCAGAGACCTTAAAGACCGACAGACAATTCCAGTCAGTTTGTACAGGTTCAAAGTGATGACACTCCGATGATCTAATGCAAAGTTTCTTGCTACAAATCCACTTTTGTAGACAAATAGGATTCAGATTTTGGCTTTATTTGTTTAGCTGCGGGGAACTGTAAGCTTATTGCAGTCCTCTTCCTGTCTCAAATTTACAGTTTTATATTCCTTAATAGGTTGTATTGGCGGAAATGTCTAGGACATACATGTAAATGTGTGCTTGAGTTGTGGGGCATTTGCCTGCTAGTCACAGTATAATGCCTATTGCCTTGAATTCTTTCAACATGACTGCATATTACCCATCATTTCAAGGAAATTACAATTCAGGTCTTATATTGATTAGGGTTTGTTTCTGGTTTCTTTTTTAACAACGAAAACCTTTTAGTGTATATTTATTTCATCTATGATCTTTTTATATATCTTGACATTTCCTAGTTTAGATATTTAATTTTTTTATAACAAACTTTTATTACAAACAACTGACTGTAATGAATCAACGACACTTGACATTAAGGTGACTGTGTAACCCTATATAATGAGACCTGTGTTAAACAACAACTGACAAACCAACAGCTGACTTACTAACAAGCTGACTTAACCAACAGCTGACAAACCAACAGCTGACTTACTAACAAGCTGACTTAACCAACAGCTGACAAACCAACAGCTGACTTACTAACAAGCTGACTTAACCAACAACTGACAAACCAACAGCTGACTTACTAACAAGCTGACTAACCAACAACTGATGTAACCAATACCTGACTTAAACAACAGCTGACTAACCAACGGCTGACTTAACCAACAGCTGACTTAACCAACAGCTGACTAACGAACAGCTGACTTAACCAACACCTAACTAACCAATACCTGACTTAAACAACAGCTGACTAACCAACGGCTGACTTAACCAACAGCTGACTTAACCAACAGCTGACTAACGAACAGCTGACTTAACCAACACCTAACTAACCAACAGCTGACTAACCAACAGCTGACTTAACCAACAGCTGACTAACCAACAGCTGACTAACCAACAACTGACTTAACCAACAACTGACTTAACCAACAGCTGACTAACCAACAGCTGACTTATCCAACAGCTGACTAACTAACAACTTTTCTCATTTTGAAGATCACAGGGGTCAAATGTGTTTGTTTTCAAACAAATTCTTCTCACTAATAAAAAAGGTCCAGGCTGCTGATATTGGTACTCTAATATAAGTAGTTGAAGGGTTTCTGATTTGTTAAAATAATTGACCTTGACCTCTTGGGTGTAGTGAGTTGAGATCTTAAAATTTCTTTTTCAGCAAGCAATAGGTGTAGAGTAATGCCATTTGTGTAGTAGCATGTATAAAGAATATGAATATGAAATGTTTTTATAAACCAACAATGTTTTTTGTAAGCTGAAGAGTAGTTGAGTATTTCATTCAAGGTCTTTTTGGCGTCTTTCATATAGTGGTCTGTATAGGCAGATGACCGTTAAGGTCCGTGGGCCACTTGTGCTGACACCTTATTATAAAGATTTCTTCATACAATGTCACTGTTTTTCAGTTGTGTGCATGTTAGCAGTTTCAGCTTCTGATACATCACATCTATATGTGACATTTATCCCTAAATTGATCTGTAGAACTGTCAATGACAATGGTATAGATGTACTAAATTTATTCAATGTTTCTGAAGCCTGACTAAAAAGGTTTCTTGTAAAAAACGGAAGCATACTGCATTTGGATCGTAAAGTAATTTGGTTCAAAACGTGTTATTGCATCAGACTGTTCTATACCAAATATCTGATCTTCTGTTAGAGTTATTACACTCTCATGTATGTATGTGAAGTAGAAAGCAATCTGGCCTTCATCGAGTGTCGGTGTGTACAATGGGATTATATGTCAATTGAAAAGATGTGTGATTTATATATGATAATACTGGGACCTTTTTAGTGATTATACAATTTCCAGAAGCAGATTACAACTTGAAAGCAGAATTTTTTTAATCTGCTTTCGATGCTGAAACAGTTACCTGTGGTTTCCCTGGCTATTCTAATGAAGCACACGAGCTTCCTGGAGTTGGTGATAGTGTAGAGACTGACAGGAGATGATGGATGAGGGTGCGGACAATTCATTAGATTATCTAGTCTCCCCAGCCCTATCCTGATGCACTATCAAAACAATATCATACCTAGTTGTATAAAAACCTGGTTCTTTTGTACTATCACAGGAGTACAGATAATTGATTTTATGTGCTTGATTAATTACTTCCCTTTGCTGTCAGTATTCCAACGTGAAAAATGAATCCAACATACTTCAATTTTAATATCTGTCCACAATCTTGGATCCTAACGACAGGTATGATGCACTTAGCTTGGACTACTTGTTAAACTCCAGATAAAAAATCAGAATGGTAATCACCCTTGTCTGCCTGTTCCTTTGCCAGCCCTTCAATTTGTCCCACTGCTGTTTTCACACATTATTTCAATTTCTGTTCATTTCTACCTCAAAGAAAGTACATACAGAAATACTTTTGAGGTCTGGAGATCAAAGGTCAAGGTCACTGTTACTATTTATAGAAAAATGGTTTTTACATAATATCTCATATTTTGGTGTTGGGCCACTTTCACTTACAAAACTATATATATCTTTATCTAGCTCTTGAAGTCACTTGGTATGGGTTTTTTTTTGTCAGAAGCATTGTGAATGCCTACCTATGACTTGATAATTACAGCAATTGTTTTTAGGAAGGGAATGCTATGGATGTTGGTTTTGTAGACAAATCTAACTAGCTATGTCATGTGCCTTCATATCAGCTGATTTACTTCATATTTGGCATCTTCTTGTCTGTTACATTTATTCATGTTTCAAAATACATGGTGATTGTTTCAAAAAGATACAACATCCATGCAAAATTGGAAGTGACAAATTTTCAAACGGAATTAATCTATTTGCATATCGCAACAGACTAATCTTTACAATGCATCGCCTTGTAATGCCAGTAGCAGTACGGCTATCTTAAATTCTGTGCGTAAACTTACGGAGGTCTCACTTTAAAACTGCTTCAAAATCAATGTTTAGATTCCCTCACATGATTTTCATCAAATGTTTGTGTTTTGAAAAATGGTGAAAAGAAATCCCCTGGGATATTTAAGACTAGTTGTGTGTGATTTATAGATACCTTCAACCTATTTACCCTCATCTGTATGTATTAAAGATCCCTGGGTATTTCAAATAGACCGTCCATACACAATCAAATTTTGATTAATTTTGTGACAAAAAAGTTGTGCTTCATCAACATAACTGACAGTTATGTTTGTTTGATGGTGAAGACTTTCCTCAAATGAAATGAAACTTGCTAATGAATTGGATAACTATGGTGCCGAGTGCCACATAATTGGATAGCCTCCCGACCAATCTCCAAGTCTCCATCTTTTGATTTCGATTCTGTGGTCAATACAGACTTTATTTTCGTATCCCTACTTCTAATTGGGCTGTTACGAAATGAATGCTCTGATTTCATCAAACAATCAGCCAATAATCAAATTATTGGGTTTTGAATAATACAGATACATTACCGATGGATGGCTAGTATCTCATTCTAATTCTGTGTATCAATAACGACACTTGGGTATCATCTCCTGCAAGCCATTTATTAGACGACATCGGAGAAGACAAATGCAATAGATAAGAAATGAGGAGAATCTAGATTATTTATCGTCCTGTCCAAATAGATCTTGTTGCTAAATTACATTGTGTCCACGTTCTGTAAGGAAACTGACCGCTGGACTATGACAGATTTTTCCAGTCATTGCCCTGCCTTGTTTTAGTCGGGTTACCATAGCTATCTCTGCTGAGGAGGACGTGAAAGCATCATAAACTGGCATGCATATAGTTAGTCTTGTCTTAGCCTTCCGATAAAACTTTTCCTTCATAGCTTATTTAGAATTCTACAGACAGTCGGAATTCACAAAGCCTTTATGAATAGACATCATGAAATAAATGCACAATACATAAAACAAAAAGAATGAAAAGACAACTTGTTATGAATGTAATCACATTGTATGTGGTCAGCTTATCTGTAGCACAAAACCAGCAATGTTCAATGTACAGTTAAATGACATTATTTCAAATCTCCTCTCATCATCTTAATTATGGTCAACTCAACTATGTTGATAAGTTGAAAGTTTTTTATAATCCTGTGAAATTCTAAATAAAGCTTTAGTTTCAGGGTCTGGGCCATCAACTTTAGAAAACAAACATAAATTGAAGGGCGCCAACCAATTTGTCTCCTAATTATTGTTTCTTTAATGAATTAGACATACAGAATAAAATTAAGGTTCAAACTTATAGCAATTACTATAAAACTTAAGCCAGAGTTTCATACCTTTCTTCACCTTTTATGTAAAGCATCAAATACTTCAGAGTTAAAAAAGTTTATGAATAGAGGACTGAAGAATGGCTACCCATTATATGCTGAAAGGGTACACATAATATGGTGGAAGGGTACACATAATATGATCAAACACAGAACTGGTGAAAGGGTGCCCATCATACAATATAGCAATTATGACAATCATAGCCTTAACTCAATGTTATAGTTATGGCAATGCCACTAGAAAGGTATACAGGAATTGTTGACATTTTTGAAAAGTACACAAGTGTTGAGGATGAAATACACAAATATTAACTTCATAAATTGTTTTGTAGAAATTGAGAGTGCAGGTCACATTTCTGGCCTCAGCTAGTGGGAATTTCCCTACAGTCAAGTTGTACAGTGGCCCAGTAGAATTTAGGAGTGGCTTGTTTGAGCTTGAACCACTAATAAGGCAGGGTTTTTCACATTACTCTTTCCTATTGTGTGTTTTTTTACCTTTAAAAACCTAAAAGGGAGGTAACTCTTTATGTTATATAACCTTAAGTGTTAGTATCATTAAACATATGGTATAATTACTATACATCATTTTGTTAAAGAATTAGATAGCTATACAGGTCCCTGAAGACATGAGCTGTTGAACAGATTAAAGGAAAAACTATCAGCATTCATAAAGTATTAAGTCATCTGTAAAACCATGAGAAGAAAATCTTTAATTTTTATCAAAAGGACTCAAAACAAAGTTCTGAGGAAATTCATTATAGAGTTTAACACCTCATTGCCAAAGATGTTTCTGTTGTTCACATCTTCCTAGATCTATCTGGTATATTTCTGGCTGTTGCTTGTATTCTGATCTTCAATATTGACTAGTTTTGTAATTGCTTTAAAATAAACTCAAACATTGTCATGAAAACTTCATGCTACATTTCCATTGTAGATTAAAGTGTTCAAATACAATTTTTTTTTGCAAGTTTTAAATTACAAGTAATTTGCTGAGAAAAATAGGTTTGTGAAAGTTTTAGTATTGGAAATAATATGATGTTACTAATGAACTTAAAACCTGAGAAATATTTATATTCTTCGATCAGGGATTCGGAGCTTGGGTTATGAAAACAATTAAGTCTGAAATTAGTGCATGAAATTCCTGGCTAACGTTATATTGGAGAGAGATGGAAAACGGTTAATATAATACATTTAACAGACACGTTGATGCATAATGTAGAGCCGATAGGAGCTGGAGATTCCTTCTCAACAGAGATAGCACCACTGCTGCGGAGGCTGTGCAGGGCAACTATAGGACTTATCCTGGACTACACTGGCTTCCCCCAGGCCTGTAGATGGCAGTGTGTTGAATTCTACCACAAATTGTTTGTATCCATCCGATGCTTACCAGTAACTATATCACAGAGGTGTTTTTAGATTCAACATTTTCCACACATGCTAGGACTTGTTGTATAATTGACTGTGAATTATTGTTTGCTGCGGATTAATAGAAGATACTGTACCCTTCTGTATCACTGGGTCAGGTGCTATAGACACTTCTAAGGTGTCAGTGACAGCCGGCTGTCCGTGGTTACAGTGTCACCAACACATAGTTGCAGTGTGGAGAGGTCGTGGTGTTCTATATACTCTCAACACACACTATTAGACAGTACATCTGAAATACATTTTTGTTATCTTCACAGGTCTTTGGTTTATGAAGTGAAAAAAAAAATATCATAAAAAAGACACTAAGAGAATATTTTGCCAGAAGACCAATGGATAATAGCGATGTGTATTGCAAATTGGCCAGGCCATTTTAAACATGATTAAAAGAAGATCAAGTAGCAATTGATTTTTTCTTGGGCGGTATCGTAGATACTCGGTCTCCTGGAATTCCTGCACTCTAGCATACTGATCTGGCAAGAGGTCACTGGAGAGCATGTAAGGGTAAAACTCGACCAATGTTTAGGACTTTATACAACACACAGTACTAGAAGTCTTTCTGACCTTGTGTGACAGCCTCAGTACAGCACGGAATTATAGGGAAATGTACTTCCTGTTGTTATCATGCTGAATATCGTAAAGGTAAGGTCATGCTTTCTCTATTTCTTGTACAAAAATGTTCTGTAATAGAAAAGGTTGCCGTTGTGTATTTTATCATTGATGTCTATTCTATAGGGAGTGTAGAGTTTTCTAGGAATTCTTATCTGATACATGTTGGAAGATTGAACCTTATTAGGGTTTAAAACAAATTGTCTAATTTGTAAGAAGTGTGTATAGAGACTATTTTGTGTGGAATAAGAGGTTGGACTATTAAATGATATGGGGTACAGGACTAGTATGTTATAAGAGACTGATTGGAAAGACATGGGTGGTCTGTCCAGTTAGTGACATCTGCCTATGTCTCATTATATGGAGGTGTTAATATACAGTAAAAACAAGTGGCATCATATAGAGGTTTTAATGTATAGTAATAACCGATAATATTATATGGATGTTTTGATGTATTATGATAACAATTAGGTATATATGGAGGTTTTGATGTATTATGATAACAATTAGCTATATATGGAGGTTTTGATGTATTATAACAAGTGGCTATATATGGAGGTTTTGATGTATTATAACAAGTGGCTATATATGGAGGTTATGATGTATTATAACAAGTGGCTATATATGGAGGTTTTGATGTTTTATAACAAATGACTATATATGGAGGTTATGATGTATTGTAACAAGTGGTTACATATGGAGGTTATGATGTATTATAACAAGTGGCCATATATGGAGGTTTTGATGTTTTATAACAAATGACTATATATGGAGGTTATGATGTATTGTAACAAGTGGTTACATATGGAGGTTTTGATGTATTATAACAAGTGGCTGTATATGGAGGTTTTGATGTATTAAAACAAGTGGCATTATATTGAGGTTTTGATATACAATAACAAATAGAATTAAAAGTTTTTACTATATAGCAATAAATGATTAATATCTGAAGTAGTTTGTGTAATGTAAGAGAAAGTAGTTTGGTTTTTGTTGTAACTGAAAAGTTTTTATTAGTCTCCATTAAATGTGTGAGTGAATGAGAGAAGAATGTTCTTGGTCACAGGTATCGAAAATACATCTTCTGTAAGATCTGTCAGGATTAAATGTCTTTGCACTTACAGTTATATTCTGTCTATGGCAGCATGGACAATTTTCGGATTTATCAAACAGAATCAGGATAAATGTCTGTGCTCTCTCCAGTAGTACCTGTATATTCTATGAATGTTCACTGTTTTGGTTTTGCCAACTTTCCCTGTGGCCATTTTGTAGCTAGTACAAAGAGCTAACTACTTGTGGGTGTCGCTTGAACCTGTGTGATGATTAGATTGTAGTGTTTCAATCATCAGATGCTGCTTAAGAGGATTATATAGAAGCTACCCAAGTGCTTGTCTCCCAGGAATAAGGAGCTCACTCAGATGGATCCGCCACATAGCCCCAACACACCATTCTCTCAATCACTCACATTTGTATAACTTACCAATTTTCAAGGGCTTGTCATCTTTCATTCAAATTGTAAAATATCACCATTCTTTTTAACGTAGATTATAAACATCTAAAGGTTTTAATGGTGATACATTTAATGACTGACATTCACGTAAGAGATTTAATATGTTTATTGATTAAGGTTGTATAGTGAACTTATGTACGGATGCTTTAATACTACGGGGAAAACGGCCTTGTACCACCAAAATCTCATTAAATAAAAGGTGGCAGTATATTCAGATTGTATGGCAGTAAATTGTGGTTATATGTCAGTATGTAAAGGTTATACAGCAGTATATTGAGGTTATATGTCAGTATGTAAAGGTTATACAGCAGTATATTGAGGTTATATGACAGTATTTAAATATCAAGGTTATATGGTAGTGTATAAAGGTTATATGTTAGTATATAAAGGTTATATGGCAGTACATAAAGGTTATATGGCAGTACATAAAGGTTATATGGCAGTATATTGAGGTTATATGTCAGTATGTAAAGGTTATACAGCAGTATATTGAGGTTATATGACAGTATTTAAATATCAAGGTTATATGGTAGTGTATAAAGGTTATATGTTAGTATATAAAGGTTATATGGCAGTACATAAAGGTTATATGGCAGTACATAAAGGTTATATGGCAGTATATTGAGGTTATATGGCAGTACATAAAGGTTATATGACCGTATATAAAGCTTATATGGCAGTATATTGAGGTTATATGGCAGTACATAAAGGTTATATGACTGTATATAAAGGTTATATGTCAGTATATAAAGGTTATATGTCAGTATATAAAGGTCATATGGCCGTATATAAAGGTTATATGTTAGTACATAAAGGTTATACAGCAGTATATTGAGGTTATATGGCAGTATTTAAATATAAAGATTATTTATTAGTACATAAAGGTTATATGGCATTATATTGAGATTACACCAAAGTTTAGAAGACATGGACAGAAAAATTGGAATGCATTACATTCAGTAAAAAATTTCTGTGAACAACACGGCAATAGATTTTATTCAAATTAACCTACATATAAAGGGCTATTGCACTGAAATGTTGGTTGTCTATATAATGGTCACTCTCCATGTAGTTTAATGTCATACAAAAAGGAATTAGCTGTGGAAAAGAAGTTAAAGAAACTAATAGCTATTTGCATGAAATTCTGCAAGTCAACATGTGACCTGGCTTTTTTTATTGATTAAATGCAAATGTTTGAGTATGAGGAATATTTTTGTCTCCAATCTTCCTACTTACGTTTCTCTATGTCTTCAATCCCATCCCAGTGGAGCCGTCGTGTATAGCTTGTTAATGTATATAGTTCCAGTGGAAATCTTAGGTTGGCTTTTTTTTCAGATTTTCTAGACATTCTGAACTGAATAAAACGGAAAATAGTTCATCATATATCATAAAAGTTGATTGATTTATGACCGGTTTTGAATTTCATATTCTTTCTAGACTATATACTCTGTGATGATAAGCTGGCATTAATTCCTTACTGTATCTATAAGTCTTTAACAAGATTATAGCTGATGGTTTCCTTGAGTAAATTGTCTCATTATTAATCATTACCACAGACTGTAAAATAATATTTTCTCATTCAAATTAATTGATGATATGTTTTAAACACATACATGAATTACTATGACTTTTTAATGGTACACATAAATTGATGACATATTTCATTGGTACACACTAAATGATGACGCATTTGCCTGGTACACATAAATTGATGACATATTTGATTGGTACACACTAAATGATGACGCATTTGCTAAGTACATATGAATTGATGACATACAAATTTTATACACATAGATATACAGGAATCAATGGCACATTTAGAATACATGACACTTATTTAAAGTACAATGTATAAAGAAAGGCAAAAGAAATCAGATTGAAAGTACATTGCTATTCATCCATAATCTGTTGCCTTGTCATAGTCGTATCAGCAAATCCAATTTCATCGTCCAGAAATAAGCCCATCCCTGGCTCAAGAGTGATAATATCAGTGTTGGTGTACTAGGTGAAAGGTACAATGTAAAAACTTTAATAAGAATATCCTAGGGAGATAACTCTTGGAAGCAAATCTTATAATGTATAAAAAGATAAAAAAAGTGATATGTTCCTTTTTTTTTTAAAAACAACTAAGTCTATTTTTACTTTTATTTCAAAGATAATAATAATAATGATAACAAAAAATATGTCAATAACTAAAGAAATACTGATGGACTTTTTGAAAGATGTTGGTGGATATTTGGGCGGAAAGCTATACAGATAAACCCACTTTATTGGATAAGCTTGGACTGAGACCACCAAAGGCTATAGCAAACCACAAAGAACAGACTAATTACACAGGAATCCCCGGTCGTTCTTGACTGCCCATTTATGGACAGTTCTTACGTTAATGGTAGGCACAACTTTATTATACAATAGCGGTTTATTGTGTATTCCTGAAAGTCTGGGCAAAATGATGTATAATTTGGTCATTGTAAATTGATTATTCAGTGGACCATCTTCATTTAACATTCTATTCTCTTACTCAGTCAGAGACCGTATTAGATGGCAGACATTTTCCTCAACTTCCTGGTGTGTGGTCTTAGATGCTAAAATGCTTGAGAGGAGTTCAATTCATTTTGACAGGAGGAGTTTGCAGAGGTTACATGCTAAATCCAAAGTTGTTTTTATGTAACTTAGCAGAGAATGCATGGATGGAACTGGCCGCTATTTTTTTTATATATATATTTATATCTTAATATCAACTCCTTGTTTCTGAAATTACACCATTTGAAGCAGAATTCATGATACAAAAAGCTGGTAGTGACCATGCCAAGCTTTTAACACAGCAAAGTATCTACACATTAATTGATGCTGATCATGAAAATTAAGCACATTAAATTGAGATGTTTTCAAATGTTAAAAGTAAGTACAAAACGAAAGGTTTGACACACTTTAATGCATAGTATTTAGCCCACTTATATATCATTCACTTTTCATTAAAACACCTATTCTGTAATAAGCCCACCCCTGCCAGGACCGAAGTTTGGACATTTAGGGTGTAGGGTAGATGCTGAGGCAATCAGGAGAGTGTTCAGAGATGAGATAGCCAGAGGGTTTGGGAGGAGGTCAGGGAAGTTTGGGAGGAAGGAGGGAACCTAATGGTTAGGAAATGAGACAAAAAGTGGGAAAGGCGGAAATTGAGGAATACGGAGAAAGAGGCATATGTGAAGAAAGAGTGAAGGTAGAAAATGAGGTTGGAAAGAGGGAATGGGGTGGAGAAAGAAGATAATGTTCGAAAGAAGAAGGAAAGGTTGGGAAGGAGGATGGAGAGTATAGGGCTAAGTGTAGGATGAAAGAATGAGATGGAAGGTTGGGAATGAGGTAAAAAGATGTAGAGGGAAAGATTGAGAAGGAGGAGGGAAGGTGAAAGTACAAAGGGTATGGAATGAGGGGGAGGGTTGGAAAAGGGGGAAGGAAGGTAGCGATTGGAAAAGATGGTGCGATTGGAGGAAGACATGTGTGGTTTGTTGTGGAGAAGGAGAGAGCGGGTTAGTTGGACAATACAGGATGGAAGATTTTAGCCAGGAAAAACAATGCCTGCCCACATATGTTTTGTCAGGGTGAACTTATTTATGACATTTGTTCCTAATGAACATTGATGGAGGAATCATGGTCCTGCATTGTAACCGTTGGCAACTGATATAGCCAGGGTTTGGCGTCACTATTCAGTACTCATTTAGGTACTGCTGCAACTGATCTTTAACCTTCACTGTAGACTGTAGACTGTAGTTAGCTGTCATCAGGTTCTTGTTAATGACATAAAATTTCAACCTTTTCTATTTCAGCAGTACTTCATTTGATCTGTCTCAGCCAATCAAACTCTTCTTGTTGTACGCATATCATTCTTTTAATTGGTTGAATAGAGTCATTTTGTTTATTTTTGTGTCTAGTTTATATAAAACTTTCCTTTTTATACATTTAATAAGTTTGTACATATTTTATAAATTGATTATAATACTTTATATAATACTTAATATTGATTAAAAAACTTGAAGTTTTTATGAATAAACTTTACCCATTAAATTGATATCTGGATCAACTCCATTTGAATCTGGTTTATTTTAACAACTTTATTGGAATATTGCAACTTTATCAGCATAAACTTTACTGCGATTAGATTTATCAGAATTTATTCCATCAGAATGATTTTTTGTTAGAATCAAGTTTATTAGACTAAATCTGATTAGAATGACCATAAGTTTCATGAGCTGTCATTGTCCTTATAACTGCACACAAGTATTACAATCGCATCAGATAATCCTTATCAAAATCTCTTTTATAGCAAAGTTTTCTTTTTACCATATCATCTTTTATTTGAAAATTTATCAGGATCACATTTTTTATTTTGTCTATCAAACTATCAGTCAGTGTCTGGATGTCAGTGTGTTTATCTGTTTTCTGTCAGTCATTCTAGTCACGGTGTACTACTGACGTGTACTAGTGTCTGTATCGTCCTGCCACACCAGGCTGGTGTCAGTGTTTCTACCTTGGCTACAGTCACAAGCGGCCGCCACTGTTAACTTAAATCGTGCCAAGGAATACCACATTTTAGGAATGCTTCATTGTTAATGTCGATATCACAATAAATTTACAGCTTGATTATAGAAACAAATATGAAGTGGTGAGCCAACTTTGCTGTGGAAAACGTTACATTCCTACGCGACTGATTTTCTTACCACACTTTTTATAGTCCCATTACACTTTGGATGCGTGTTTATCTCTTAGTTGTCTGGAATTTCTTTTTCATGAGAAAAGATAACATTTTCCTATTTCATGGCCAAATTGCCAATTGATGGCATTCAATACTTGTGACACACCATTTTCTGGTCTACGATATCCAGAAGAATCGTGCATTGGCAATTTTTGGTGGTAACTGGAATGTTAACGAAGAATGTTTCATTACCCATGTTGTCCTTTTTGTTAGCCTTTCTAATGGAGATAAAATATAGTTTTATAAAGCATTCCATTCAAGTGAAGAAAGATCTTGTTGTGGTAAAAATAAGTTTAAAATGACTGTCAAGAAGAACTTTTCATTTGTTTTGCATTTCACAATGATACGATTTGCTTTGAGAAAACATATAATGTCTGAAGAAGTACACCAAAAAGTGGTCAGTATCTTGTTGTATACAAACCGTACTTTATAAACAATTTTGAATATTGTATGGAATCTCGCTAGCATATGTATTAAAGTTTTAGTTTGTTTTCGATACAGAGGACATAGGCAGTGTGATGTTTCAGAAGAATGTGCATTATGACAGCAAAAACATTGTAATCAGACTTAAACATAACATCACAGACTTCGGGACCAAAGGACTGTGATGGAATTCACAAACTGATAATTTATGTTATGAAGGCAAATTATGAAATTTCTCTCTGTGTATGGTTTTATTTTCTATTTTATTCAGAATCATTATTTTTTTTGCCATATTTATGACATAAATGTGTTCTCAATTCTGATCGATAGATTTTATGAAGGACTTGAGCTTTAAAAGTAAACTTTATTTATTTCACAACAAATGTGAAACAATTTTTAAGCTTATATGAATTGCTATTGCTAGTCCAGATGGGAGCATACAAGGGGTCTTACTGTGGGAGAAATCCAGAGTAAGGAGGGAAAACCCATGTGGTTGGATAGGTAACCCCTTACCTTTTCAGTTCTAGCTGTCGGGTGTCATAAAAGTGAAAGGCGAGTGCATTACCACTGCGTATCAAGATTTGACTGTGTAGGGCCTCCTGTTCATGGACTGAACCTGAGAATTTCAACTTCAACAAATTTTCTCTGCAGTTTTAAAAACTCAACATGTTATTCCGGTGAGAGGTAGACAGAGTACAGCCAATTTGTAAGATGATTGACCATAACCAATAGGAGAATTACGTGTAATTTCAATCATTGTTTTCCATTGTTGAAAAAAAAAAGTCAAATGAAATGGCCGAGCTCCTGTCTCACAGATGTCAAATTCATTCCTCAGAGAATAATAGGGGAATTGAAAATCGATATTTTACCCTTATTTTGAGTTATTTCCTGAAATTTAACGTTACATAGAAAACCCTTTAATTAACTACTCACTTTGTCTGCCATGAAAACGAGCAACAGTGAGGTGTGTAATTTCATCTTTTCTGTGAATTATTTCCATAATGGTGAACATGGTTTCTTGAATATTGCTTTTATTAGCTGTTGTAGGCCAATTTGTGGAAATTTTGTATAAATTTCATTAGAAATGGTTGCATTTAAAGAAATTAAATCAAATGTTGCAAATTGTTGGAGTAATGAAGAAATTGTTTTGAGAGCAAAAGCAGAGAAAGATTTTTTTCTGGTGTTGCGCATTTTAGCATAAGAGTTACTGAATGAAAAAAATTGTTTTCTGTTGCAATGTAAAAATATAACTTCCATCCATGTCTACTAACCTGACTCGTCTGCTTTTTAAAAACAAATTCACGTTAGAAACCCTAGCTGACTTTCAAAACATCCAGAATAGTTCACGGTTGAATTGTGAGTAATGGTATACATATATGATTTTACAAAACTGTTTTAAACTTTATAGAATTTCTTGAAAATGCATATTATGTATAGTCACTTTATTTGAAAAAAAAATGTTTAAAAATTGGTCCAGTATTTCCTGGTATTGTCTGTTCAAAGAAATGCCAGTGTAGGTTTAAAAAAGCCCTGGTTTAAAAACAAGGTAGGACTTAAGTAACAAATTGTAGAGAATCAAGGTATCAATGAGACACTGGAATGAGACATTGACTTTGCTTCAGTGGTAGGTTTTTGAAACAACAGCAGCTTAAACACTATATCTACCTTTCTTACTTATTAATGCTGGAGATGGATAGAAACACTGACTTATTGACCTTGAGCACTGCCTAATTGTATACCAATCTAATTATCTACTCTTTATTTCCTGTGTCTGCTGTACCTGGCGATGATGTCATATCATGAAGTTATAATCCAGTAAAGGTAGAGGTAATATACTTGGTGTGCCAGACCAGGTCACATTGGTACCATGGAAAAAGGGCTCTGACGCGTAATTACAGGAACAGGAAATACACGAGAAGGTACCCTGGGAAATTAGAGAACTGTTTCCAAAGGACAAAGTACACCAAGTTGATTTGCTGACGAGATAAGGCAAAGTCACTGGAGACTTAGGTGGTGGAATTGGGGAAAAAAACAAAAACTTGATGGCGTCAGGCAGCTGTTTACAATCATTTCTCTGACCTTGTTGATGTGTTAAGAAGGGTGACACTGTTTTAATTAGGCACTTAACCTGATCAACTAGTCTTTTCTCTTTAAATCAGCAAAGGAAAATTAAATCAGATTTTTGTGACAGACACAATTTTTTTATACGAGTTTACTACAAACATTTGTTCGTGCCTGTGTACTTTAGTGTATACAACTCTTGTGATTTTAGTGGTTCCCTCCAAGTGGGATTTTTTTTAACCTGAAGTGCGTCAACTTGTAGGATTGTCTTTCTAGCTGTCATTGAATATATTTCATGTCTGAATGTTTAGGGGTCACACAGATTTAAGTCAAGGTGTCGTGTGCTCCTTCTGCAATGTGCTGTTATTCAATGTGAAAAAAAAGATAAGTACGTTGAAAAAATTTATTGATTTCTGAACGCTAAGTATCAGACTGACATTATGGCTGTCAAATTCCATGTCTCAGAACAATTCTGCATATCAAGTACGCTAGGAATGAGCTTTTCGAGTGGATATGACTGTATGGAAATTCTTTTTCTTCTCATCAATTTAAGTAAAAGAAGTGAATACCTTCTTTTTTATTCCATTTTGTGTGACTCTCATGGGCCAATGTAATTGTCATTAGCAACTGTATGCTGCATGACGAAAAAACATCAAGACAAAAAGTCTTTGCCCTGTAGTCGACGGAAAGCGTGATGTCTCGCCACACTGGTACAGACATTTTAGTGGAGCACATTTTGGTAGGATATTGATTCAGGCACAAAGGGCACATTCACTTAGCTGAAAAATGGTTAGAAAAATCTGTTCTCATCATTACAATGGCCAATTTTATTGTCCAATTTGGCAGGAAGACCTGTCTTTACCTTGTATAACTCTGTCCGCATAGGCTAACTCATAATACACCGCTAAACAGCTGTCCTCGTTTAAGTAAAACGTATACTATGATAGCACAGCTTAAAAGAGACAATTGCATGTCAAAGACAATTTCTGTCTGAGCAAGGAACAGTTACATGAACAAAAATGCTATTTACAAAGTGATGCTTAGGTTTTGTCTTATCACAAAATGTGATCCATAAAACTTATATGGAGTCCTTGTGTCGGCTATTCATCACTAGCTTGGATAAAGTTATGAAAACTGTAGTGAGGGTAAGACTTTTATAGATGGTCGAGGTAAAGTCATGCAGTGTCCAGGAAAGGCCTATGCGGATGGTGGTAAAGGTAAAACCATGTTGCCAGGAAAGGCCTATGTAGGTTGTGGCAAAAGCAAAGGCAATGCAAAGGGTGGCCTGGAAAAGGCAGTTTTAATTGATGGCTAAAGTAAATTAAATCATGCTTATGGTAGCAAATATATGGACATGCAAATGGTGAACTGGGGAAGGACTGTTATAGGGTGTAGGTAAAGGTGTAGTCATGGAAATGGTGGCCTGGGAAAGACTCTCATAGGGCGGTGTCAAAGGTATAGTAGACCGGGGGTACAAAATGTAGGGCTGATAAAGGTGGTGGAAAAGATTAACCATTAAAATGATAATTAATAGGGACCTCATTGAGAGTCTCACTATGTATCATATTCACCAAACTTTGAGTCGGAACCTCACTATTAAGCCTGTTTCCTAGGTAGGTCACACACAGTATAACGAACACATTTCAGAGACAATCCATTGTATGTAAGTAAGAGAGAACAGGGTTTGATATGTATAGGGATATATACAGGGACAAGATTGGACCGTTTTGACAATCAATATAGTATAGTAGCAGTACAACATGGCAGGGTGAAGGACAGGAAGTCAGGCATCTGACTCATCACTAATGGTCCTGTTTATGTATACCAGGGTAGAGCATTATATTGGTACCGTATCCTCTACTGAAGAGGCCTCTTGGACTGTGTACCGCAGATTATTCTGATATCTCTCAGTTCCCATCTAGTGGCAGGCATTTGAAAAACAGAACTAACAATGATATTGTTGAAGAAACACTGTATTTTATTTTGATGATTTGGGATTTTTTTTATTTGAGTACTTCAGTGGAGGTAATTATAGATAGTATCTAAAATTTTTGTTAATCACTTTAAAGAAAGGGTTTGATCAGACATTAGAAATGAAGAGGTTTTACGCAGGGTATTTTTAATGAGAAGGGGTTGCTTTGCGGTTTTTAGACCTTCATTCAGGAGAAGTTGTTTTGGATACTTTAAAGAAGGGAAAAATTGTTTGGACAGTGCAAGAGAGGGAATGTGTTTTTCCTATGCTTTACAGGAAAGGGGAGTTTTTGTTTGAACACATAAGGAGAGGGAAAGTTTCATTTGGCATACCTATGGGAACCAACTGCGCCCCTCTGTTGGCTGACATTTTTTTGTTTTCATACGAGGCTGCTGAATTAATTGAAGAGCTTATCAATACAGGTCACAAAAACCTTGCAAAGTCGTTTACTTTCACCTTCATATATAATGATGCTGTCTTGTCTTTAAATAACAAGAAATTTATTGACTATGTCCATCGTATATATCCACTAGAACTGGGTATCAAGTTTACAACAGACTTGTCAGTTTGCCTGTTGGTTTCATTGTTGTATACCTTGTTCTCCTTTGAGAACCTGACATTACTTACTTGGATTGACCAAGGTTTACATGGCAGGGTTTTTTTTTATGGAATATGAGTTTGAATTATGATTATGTTGCAATATTAGTAATTTTGTGATGTTTTTTGGACAATGAAAGAGAGGGGATGTGTAGTTTGACACTTTACAGGAGAAGTGATGTTTTGTTTGGTTCGGACACTTTACAGAGAGGGGAAATTTTGTTTGATTGGACACTTCACAGAGAGGGGAAGTTTTGTTTGATTGGACACTTCACAGAGAGGGGAAGTTTTGTTTGGACACTGAAGGAGAGGGGAGGTTTTTTGTTTGCATTTTACAGGAGTGGGGAGGTGTTGTTTGAACATTTTACAATTTTAGAGAATGGGAGTTTTTTGTTTGGACACCCTGTAGGAGAGAGGAAAGTTTGAGCAGTCACTGTAGAGGAGAGAACATTTTTTGTTTGGACACTGGAGGTGAGGAGCAGGTTTGCTTGCGCATTGGAGGAAAGAAGCAATTTTGTTTGGACACTGTGGAGGAGAGAAGGTTTGCTTGGGCATTGGAGGAAAGAAGCAATTTTGTTTGGACACTGTGGAGGAGAGAAGGTTTGCTTGGACATTGGAGGAAAGAAGCAATTTTGTTTGGACACTGTGGAGGAGAGAGGTTTGTAAAGAGTGGAGAGGCTTTATCTAGACATTTTAAACAATTGGAGAATTTTTATTAGGAAAGAATGCAGGATTATTTCAGGGTTATTTCATTGCCATGATGAGTATATTTAAGAGTGTGGGATTCACTGTCCTAGAATCCTGTGTTGTGGATCTGCAGATGCACTAGGACTACAAATTATAGGTTTGTACTTCTTTATGAATGGACCCAGTAGCTTAATGGAGGCTGACTCATAGGAAAAACACATTCCAGCACCTTACAGTATTGTTTTATCATTTAAACTTGTAGCAGCAAAGTCAGCTGGGGACATGCTCTTCCAACTGAGAGATATGTTAATGTTTTAGTTCGAAGTTCAATGTAAATGGGTTTCAGCATTAATCACTTCATTTGTATTTGAAATGTAACATGTACAAAATGGATTCAACTATTTCAGTATTCATTTTTATGCAAGTGCTTAATAGTTTATTATGGTATGTTTGTGTAGCCAAAACTTTGCTATAGTGGGCCTTGAGTTTAAAGGCCTCAAACACAGTTTGAATGTACATTTCTCAAGGTCGTGGACACTTTAAATTTGTTTCAAGGTCATGGACTCTTTATGTTCAGGTTTCAAGTTGTGGACATGGTGTTATTTAGCCAGTGTTTCAATATCATAAACACAGTGATCAAAGTAATTGTCACAAAATTTTTTTCAAGTTCATGGACGCTATGCAATTTCAATGTACTTCAAAATCACTGACACTTTGTATACATTGTTTGAGGTCAACGATGCTGTGTGTACAAATTCCAAGGTCATAATCACCTGTTTCAAGGTCATGTACATTCCAAATATGTTTCTAGGTTATCAGGTCTTTATGTACATGTTTCAAAGTAATGGACTGTTTGTATATCTTGTTCAAAGGTCATTGACACATTGTGTACATATTTCTAGGTCATGTTCACTAAGTGTACATGTTTCAATGTCAAGGATACTGTGTGTGCAATTGCTGCAAGGTTGTGATCATTGTGAGTACATGTTATAAGGTAAAATAAACTGTGCATATGCTTCAAGTACGTCAAGTCTTTATGCACAAATATCAAGGTCATCGACTCTGTACATCCCTTTCAAAGGCCATTGACACATGTAAATGTTTCAAGGTTAAAGACAAATTGTAATCTTGTTGTCTTTAAAGATCATGGCAATGATGACCTCATCAAGGTCACCAAGGACGATCAGCTTCCATGTGAAAACCAGAGTTTGCTTTGGCCAATCTTAACCAAACCGTTATACAGTACTTCCTTACTGAAAGTGTTTGCTTATAATTGCTTTACAGTTTTGAAGGTCAAAGGTCAAAGTCACATTTACTATTAATAGAAAAAATCAGTTTCCCTGTGATAACTCAAGTTTGCTTTGGCCAATCAAACTCAACCTCATATAATGCTTCCTTACAAAAATAGCTTGCTTTGGATTGCTTTTTCAGGTCCCAGGTTCAGTGGTCCAGATTGATGTTTCTCTAAGTAGAACATTGGTTTTCAGGATGGAACGTGGTTTCCCTTGGGCCAAACAAGCTAAAACTTCATACAATTTCCAGCCACATAGCATTTTTTATTTTCTTGTTTTTTTTTGTTTTTTTTCGCATTGTCTTTTTTTATTGATTATTTGTTTTGTTTCAGTAAGTTATGTTGATTTTTATGTTTTTGACAAAACACACTCCTGACAGTGGTACAAGATCTCTGATATGTTATTTTAAATATTATATTAAATGAGACTGAAACTAAAATTTGATCTCAAACAATACCATTTTAAAAATATTTCTTTTTTAGATTCATAATTGTGTATGTTGAAGTGAATATGAATTCCTAACAGAGAAAATACATGGTCCATCCTCATCACATACCTACATATTACCCTACTGGACTAATTCACATATACAAACTGACAAGGTACACATGCAAGTATGTGGAGGATTTCACACCACTGCCATAATACACATCAACCATGAATGCCCATGAGTTTGGAAGACAATGACTTTTATTGCATCTAAAGTATCATACACGTACCGCAAATTACTGGTAAATTAGCGTTGGTTTAGAGGATAAAGGTCATGTCATTGGAGCCCTAATCTGACATTTATAGTACTGAGCAGCTGATTGGCTGGAAGGTTTTGCACAGTTTGGCAGTTAGGCAATGACAGACGACTTGTCCTGCCACATGTAAAGACGTAAGACAGATGGTGATTGGCTTACTACCCCGTTGGCTTTTTTTCTCCATTATGAAAGCTTAACATTGATTATTTGATGGCAACCAATTTTGCTACAATATATATAGAAAAATTGTGTACAAATCTTACAGAAGATGTTTTATATTGATCAAGGAGTTAATAATTAGCTGATTTCTCAAGGAATATAAAATTTGAGACTGAACACTGATGGCAGGCTGTAATTTGATTCTGATTTCTTACACTAATCAAGACAGGTAATAACCTTGATGGAAATCCAAATCACGCGGAAATATTCCTTGATTGGTCAGCCAAATGATTGTGTAAGCCTTTGACATTGGTAAACACAACTAGTGGATGTCTACGTAATTAAATTTTCTTCATTCTCATTACACGAAACAAATTCAGTACATGCATATGTAACCATGGTAATTTGGCCTCTAACAGATATGTGGTTACAGGGACATAAAAACCTGAGGTTTTTTGATGGAGATATTAATTTACAAAATACATTTGATTTTATGTTAAAGAGTGTTCATCAATAAGACTTTATATAATTTGTAGATTGTAAAATTGTAACTTTTTCTGTTTTATGGATATTTTTATAAACCATCAGTTGGACGGAGATTCTTATTTTTTTTCAGAAAGATTTATTCTTTAATTTAAAAATAAATACAAGGGCGATTCTTTTGAGCATGAAATTTCACATACAAGAATTCGTAACAATAAATTTGTTTTTAGCAAAACATTTTACCAAGGGTAATATTTCATTGCTTTTATTATGGACAAGTTTTACTCACATGTCTTAAATTTTAGATTCTTGTTAAAGCAGTGCTTGCTCTTTAGGGAAATTTACGTTTAGAGAGAGAGGAAAAACCCATTTCCAGGAAGATTCGATTTTTATGTAGATTTTATAGCCATGCTACATAGTTCATGGGAAATGAAACTTGTAAACAATATTTTATGTACAGTGGGAAAAGTGCTATTCCAAACCAATAAAACTATTCAAGTTTCTGGATATCTAGAACATTTTCCAATGCATTCTTTTCATTCCCCATGTCAATAATAAGTGTGTACTAATTAATGTCCTCTTGTCACTGTGTATCATTATTCAGCATGTTTACTGCTATAACAGGTTTCCATACTATAGCATTCATGCCATTGTCTACACTTATTTCGCTTGGATGAATAACATTTGAAACCAATTCAACTGAAAACAACATTGCTAACACTGCTGCAATATCATATTTTCAACCGTAAAATATCTTACATATACTCGAAGGAGCATTTCCCACCTCCACTTACAGAGAGTGCTTGTATACAGGATACCCAAGGTTATATGGGATTGATTCATTGATAAGTTGATCGACTTTATAGCCCTGTTCTGATACCATGCTGACAAAGTTTTATTGTTCAGAGAACCAACATATTATTGTGAATATTTCAACTGGTTTCCCAGAAGATCCATTTACTTGCATGGATGAAACTGTTATTGTCCTCATAAAACTTGTCCCAGCTGCAAACTTTTGTAGAGAGAAAGAGCTCTCCACCATAGTTTGATGCAGTAGATTCGGCAGCATTCATTAATATAAAGGAAGAGTTGTGCTGGATCGTAGGAGTTGAGCACTGGGACAATAAACAGTGGTCTGACATCAGTATCGGATGAATTATCTTGCACCAGTTGGAGTTTTAGAACAAGCTTGTAGAGGATGCAGATTTTGTTCTGTTTGGCTCCGTTATATCTGTGTTAACTTAAAATATCCACTCCACGTTATGGGTCTGTATATATTTTTTTGTTATCTGTTTATTGTAAAAGTTCATGTCAGCATTATATACGGAGCTGTGTTAAACTGATGCTGCAATCGATACGCTACACATAACTGTTCCTAGGGTTTAGTTTTGGTGATTTAGTCTTCCTTTTTCTGTTGCTGTTAGATACAATCTGTCACTGTACATTGCCAAGGCCGATGTTTTTCCCTCAAATTCATTTCTTCTTTTTAAATTCATCGACAGATTGCCAGTTGTCATCTGATTATCCATATCTATTTATTTTCCTCACAATTTGCATATTAGTTGGTTTCTCTCCGTGTATTTCATTGTAGTGGCTCCACACTGAGATATCATTAAGAATATGGTATATTGACCAATAACAGTGAGTTGATACCATCTTTTAATTACAGTATACAGGAGATGTGATTCTTTGTATGTAGAAAAGCTCTAAGATAGTGGGTTTTCAGCTGCAGTAAACCTGTTCTCTGAATTATGCTGTCCTATATAGGCCTTTGAACTTTGGCATTCTTCAATGTCAGTCACAAGGGGCTCTGCTCAATGGTGATATGCACAACTGGTGTTGTGCAAAGAGGCCATGTGTACAACTGGTGCTGTGCTCATTGATGTTGTGTACTTTATTTTTTTGTATACAACTGGGACTGATCTCAAACGTATTGTGTACTACTGATGCTGTGCTCAGTACTGATGTATACAACTGATGCTGTACTCAATACTGATGTATAAAACTGGTGCTGTGCTCAGAGGCCATATACAGAACTGGTGATATGATCAGTGTTGTGTACAACTGTATATACTGGTAATGTATACAACTTGGACTCTGCTCAGTGGTGATAGATACAACTGGTGCTGTAATTAATGTTTTTGTATACAACTGGTGGTGAGCTTGAAGGTGTTTTGTACAGCAGTACTGATGTATACTGGAACTGTGCTCAGTGATATTGTATTCAACTGGGGCTTTGCTCAGTGCTGTTGTATACAGCTGGCACTGAGCTCAAAGGTGTTGTATACAACTGGAGCTAAGCTCAGTGCTGTTGTATACAGCTGGAGCTGAGCTCAAAGGTGTTGTATACAACAGGAGCTGAGCTCAGTGCTGTTGTATACAGCTGGAGCTGAGCTCGGCACTGTTGTATACAGCTGGCGCTGAGCTCAAAGGTGTTGTATACAACTGGAGCTGAGCTCAGTGCTGTTGTATACAGCTGGAGCTGAGCTCAGTGCTGTTGTATACAGCTGGAGCTGAGCTCAAAGGTGTTGTATACAACTGGAGCTGAGCTCAAAGATGCTGTATACAACTAGGGGGGGGGGGGGTCTCAAAGGTATTGATTACAACTGGTGCTATGCTTAGTTGTGATGCATACAACTGTCACTGTGCTCAATGATATTGTATACGACTGTGGCTGCCCTCAATTGTGTACGGCTTGTGTTGACATCAGTTGTGTATGGCTGGTGTTGACATCAATTGCGTTTGGTAGAACTGGCGCTGATTTAAACTCAGTGATGTTGTGTACAACTGAGGCTTGTTTGAGCTCCATCTGCAGCTGATGTTGATGTGTAAACTGTGCTCATTAGCTCATAAGTGCTATTTATTTGACTTACTCAATCTGTTTATAGATAGGTAATGTACACTTAGTAAAAATGGTATGTACTTTCTTTCTGACAGAGTATAACTGTGTATATGGCTAACTCATGGTGCTGTCAGATTGGCTACATGGAGCTTTGCATGGTAGATGCTATGTACTTTGCCAACTCTTGCTGTTTCAAAATGGTGTTCTGCATGTGACCATCTTTTGTTTGTACTTGCTTGGCCAAGTGTTACTGTGTATGTAGCCAACTAATGCCTTGTATGGCTGACTAGCCTTAGAAAGAATCACAGACACACAAGACACATTGATGTATGGGCAAATGTTTGACTTTACATCTAGAATCTCCATCATATAGCTGTGGAAACTACACGGCAACACAACTGTGTGCCAATTTTTTTTCCAATTTAAAAATCCTTTTTATTTAAAATGCTGACTGGCGTTGAGTTTTTGGGCATCTGGTGTGGTGTAATTAAAAATCTTCCTTTGATAAGCAGGGTCTTTTATATAATGTACAGGGTCAGTGTTCAAGGCATAAGATTTTTGAGATACAACATCTATTCACTCCCTAACATATTTTATCAGTATGTCACCATGAGCTTCCCTCTTAAGAACTGTAATGGAGCAAGGAGGCATTAATTATATCTGTTCATCTTGTATATAGGAATTTCCGAAGTTTTTACAGGAATATTATCGACTTTATTTTCTGTGTGGGCTGTGTATTCCGACTTCCTCAATAACGGTGATGGGGCTTTATCACCAAGGTAATGCACAGCCCCATTTGACAACTATACTTAAAACTGTACAAGTTTTTGTCATCCATAGATTAGTTGCCAAGAACTGGGCAGAATTAGATGCCTCTGACATCTTGTGTACCAATTCATCAATATATATACTGAAGACCTAATGCAGATTTTCGGATCTGGAAAGCTGACTATATAGTTATGAGGATTAGGTAATCAGAAGATTTACTGGATAGGAAAATGATGCAATGAAAATAATGGCTGCCAATGATGTCTGCTGGAGGCAATAATGAAAAATGACAAATTATCAGTTTTTGATTTTATGACTGATGAAATGAACTGTATATGGAAATTTGATAGTTGTGATGGTTCAAGTGCTGTCATCCATACAAGCCAACAATGGTTATGCAAGTCCAAAGTTGGAATCAATACATCTTATGCAGCGGATTACTGCACATTTTTTCCATAAATGAGCTTTGGTGTAAAATTTTCTTGGCTCTTTTCCTGTTTTGATTTGCAAGGAATATACTTTTTCAATAGAAATACCTATCTTGTATTACTGTAACCTTTGCTAAAGGCTTATAGAGATGTCATTTGACCTTGAAAACCAATTTTCAAAGGAAGCCTGAGGCTTAACATCAAATGTAGGAACACATTACTTTTAATTCCTGTGAAGATTGTAGTAAGATCTAATAAAAGGGAGACAACACCCTGAAATCAGCAAAAACCTACTATATATATATATATATATACAGGTGTGATACAGGAAATAACGCAAAACAATGTGATTACAGATCTTTGGAGAAATTAACCAATCATAAAACCAGAGAAGTTCACCAATCAGAACAATGGAAAAGAAGTTATTGTTCGTGGTTCTGTTATTGTCAATTACACGCTCACTCTGACAATGAAGACAATATATTGTTAACATCTACAATTAAATACTGAGTTAAAAAGTTAAAAATCACAAGACAAATTACTTGCTAACAAACCTGGGAATGATGCTTTGTCAAACTAACATTTACAAAGGTGGTAATAAAGGGTAGCTTTTGGCAGCACATCATTGTTTACTGTAGATGGGAGTATTGTATTCCAGTTTTGTTTGTTATTGAGGGACTATTGAAATAACACATGTGGTATAACTGTTCTCTCTGTGAGAAGAGTGTCATGTTTTCTAAACACTCTTGGTCTGCAATTACTTTCCTTACAATGTCATGCGCTGGTACTTTACTAGGAAAACTTACAATAGAATTGTACAAAAATATAAATTCTGTATTAAAAAAACTGCAAAACAAGCTAATAGCTAATATCAATTGCTTTTGCTTGCCCCTGTTATATGCATGTAAGGGGTCTTTTTGTGTAGGACGAAACCAAAGTACTGTTGGGGTAGGAGATGGGGGAACAAATTTGGTCAGACAGGTTCTCCATGACCTTTTAACATCTGTTTAGGGAATCCAACCTTGGATATCTTGGAGATATTAAAATAAAACTAATTATAATTTATTCTTTTCCACGACATTAAAACTAAAATTAAGTTAACTTTTATACTTAATTCCTACTCTACTAATAGCTGACTCAACAACTTATCTACAACCTTCCTAGTTAAGGCTCTTCCCAAACAACAGAGCCTGTGAAATAGCCAACACACTGAAGGACGTCCTCTCCTCAAACAACAGAGCCAGAGACACATCCAACACACTGAAGGATGTCCTCTCCTCAAACAACAGAGCCTGTGATACATCCAACACACTGAAGGATGTCCTCTCCTCAAACAACAGAGCCTGTGATACATCCAACACACTGAAGGATGTCCTCTCCTCAAACAACAGAGCCAGAGATACATCCAACACACTGAAGGATGTCCTCTCCTCAAACAACAGAGCCTGTGATACATTCAACACACTGAAGGAGGTCCTCTCCTCAAACAAGAGAGCCTGAGATACAGCCAACACAGTGAAGGAGGTCCTCTCCTCACACAACAGAGTCTGAGATACATCCAACACACTGAAGAATGTCCTCTCCTCAAACAACAGAGCCAGAGATACATCCAACACAGTGAAGGAGGTCCTCTCCTCAAACAACAGAGCCTGTGATACATTCAACACACTGAAGGAGGTCCTCTCCTCAAACAACAGAGCCTGTGATACATTCAACATACTGAAGGAGGTCCTCTCCTCAAACAAGAGAGCCTGAGATACAGCCAACACAGTGAAGGAGGTCCTCTCCTCACACAACAGAGTCTGTGATACAGCCAACACACTGAAGGAGGGCCTCTCCTCAAACAACAGAGTCTGTGATACATTCAACACATTGAAGGACGTCCTCTCCTCAAACAACAGAGTCTGAGATACATTCAACACACTGAAGGAGGTCCTCTCCTCAAACAGCAGAGTCTGTGATACAGACAACACACTGAAGGAGGGCCTCTCCTCAAACAACAGAGTCTGAGATACATTCAACATACTGAAGGAGGTCCTCTCCTCAAACAAGAGAGCCTGAGATACAGACAACACACTGAAGGAGGGCCTCTCCTCAAACAACAGAGTCTGAGATACATTCAGCACACTGAAGAAGGTCCTCTCCTCAAACAACAGAGTCTGAGATACAACCAACACACTGAAGGAGGTCCTCTCCTCAAACAACAGAGTCTGTGATACATTCAACACACTGAAGGAGGTCCTCTCCTCAAACAACAGAGCCTGAGATACATTCAACATACTGAAGGAGGTTCTCTCCTCAAACAACAGAGTCTGTGATACAGCCAACACACTGAAGGAGGTCCTCTCCTCAAACAACAGAGTCTGAGATACAACCAACACACTGAAGGAGGTCCTCTCCTCAAACAACAGAGTCTGTGATACAACCAACACACTGAAGGAGGTCCTCTCCTCAAACAACAGAGTCTGTGATACAGCCAACACACTGAGGGAGGTCTGCTTAGACAACAGAGATGGGAGAAAGTTTCCTCTGACAACGGAGCCTGAAACACCGCCAACACACTGGAGAAGTTCTGCTTAAACAACAGAGCCAGGAATACAGCCAGATCTGATCACATTCAGAAACAATGTCTAAAGGCTTATAAAGATTTTTATGTTTTGACAAATGTCAATAAAAAAACCCTAAAATTAGATTTAGTCTTGAAAAGCTTTAGGACATTAGAACTATACAGAAATTCTCACCATTTTGTGAAATCATATTTAATGATGAGCATTGACTTCATACTGAGAAAATGTATAAAACATTGTATCCATTTGATGCTTGAAAATCCCCAGGTTGATCCGCATCACAATTATTGTCTGTATACAGGGCTAAACCAGGCTTATATGTCAGAGTAGGTTAATATTTTAATGATGATACCTGCAACCATCTTTCTTGGAGTACATGACAGATAACTGGCAAAAGGTGTTATTGTAAACAAAGTGTTGACATGGAAACTTGTGCTTAGGAGCATAAGCCATAAGCCCTTATGGTATTCTACATGGTCCGTTTTCATTCTTCTGTTAAGTGCTGCCAAACATCAGCCAGTATAACTGACCTTGTGAGAATGTATGCTAACCTCTGGTAAGGGTTCCTTGTAATATTAGTTGAACAGGCAAAAAATGGAAAACATATGTCAGAGTCTGGGTAATATAAATATTTATTAGGGACCTGATACCTTTGAAATGGTGTAGATTAGCATGATTTTACTGCTTCACAAATACTTGTCATTGAGTAAGAGCTCTCTGATGAATGGAGGTGATTTGAGTGGAGGGAGAGAAGTCAGTAAGGGACTGTGAGGTATAAATATACTCAGGTTTTACATCAAGTTCGATCAGTACTGTACTCATGCCAATGCTTTTGTTTTCTTTCTGATAGATTTTTTTTTTTCTCATATTTGATAAAAATATATTGGGATCTATCATCAAATAAAAGTACATTGTATACTTACATGAAATTTTTTTTTATTATTTTTGTGTATTTTTTGTTGTTTTTTTTGTCAGAATATTTCATATTAAAGAGATAATATGATAAATACTGGGAGCTAAGGAGAGATCACTCTCACTGTAAGCTGTTAACATATGTCACAACTGGAAATCTTTTTTTTGTTAGTATTTTACTGAACTGTCAAAGACACTGTGTCAGCCATAATTATTGTCAGGTGTAGGATTATCACTACAACATAGTAAATTTGTCACTAACATATACAGGACCACAACATAGTACTCTGATTGACATGTCAGTAAGGAACGCCATTTTATAGGGACCTCTCTTGTGATCAGTGGTGTCGCAAAATCTGCTTGAGTAGTAACAACAACAAAAAAACAAACAAACAAAACAAACACAAACAAAAAAAACAATAAGTCTTTTCACCAGTTGGTGAAAAGCCCTGAAAACACCAGAGACATACTTGGGAAGATGTGCCATTTTGGAAATTTACTTGAAATAAAAAAAGTAAAAAGTTTGTAATGATTTGTTGCAAATTCTCCAAATGATCTATAATTTAGACCGGCCAAGTCTATAGTTGTCAGAGGTGATTACAGAACAAAGTACATTCTGTGTTGGTCTTGGTTTTAGATAGCTTGTTTCAAAATTAACAAACTAATTTCACTCTCGGTGCAGCAGAGACTTTGGACTTATATGCGCATTATAATAATATTTAATAGTATTGAAATTCCAGTCAATTAAATTACCGTTAACTGAGGATTTTTCAGAAAAAAGAATTCTGACAAATATTGTAAAACACAAATCAAGTCAGATGATGTATACAGTGAATATGAGTGCCAGGGATTCCGGTGTAAGGGAGCTTTTCTGTACAGTATTTTCAACTGTCAAATTTGACAGAAATTGGAATATTTTAAGATAAAATAGTTTCAAATTAATAGGTAGTCATAATAAATATGCTGTGTTTTTGGTTGCTGTTTTCTCTCTAGATTAGAGATTTTTGCTTCCATATGAAATGGAATTTGCTGGACAAAAGTTGTAGAATCTGCAGGCTGTAATAAAGAAACAGCGAGCTGCCACAGATAAACTTGAAATATAGCAGCTCCAACACTTATCTACCATCAGCTAAAATAATATGGACAGTTATTAAACAAGCAGGTCCATACACAAGCCCCTCATAAAAAACTTTGATCTGTAGGAACAGGCCCTCTCTTGTCTGTGAACTGGGAGATATCTCTACAACACAATGCTACTATAGGGATGCTTATAGAATAGAAATACAGTTTCTGATAGTGCTTATTCTCTTGACCAGGAATTTGGCAGCCCACCAAACATTATGCCCTACTTGTTGCCTACACTGAACCTTATCATATGGCTCTTTTTTTGTCAGTGTTCAGAATATATATATATTGATGCATTTAAAACTGTTCTCTCTGTGGTCATGTGACATTTCTACTGTAGATGAGATGTCCATTGCTATACAGTAGATCGATGGGGAGGGGGGGTTGTTATGATGATACTTCCTGCATTGTTTGCTGTTTGCCGATGAATAATGAGCATTTGAGATGAAACAATGTCATGTAAATCCTCATTTTATTTTTATCCAATGCCAGTCAAGTTTTGCCAGGTTTTTGAACACTTCTTTGCTGTAGAGTACAGGTGACCTTAATAGTCTCAGCTTGTGGGAATTACCCTGTAGTCAAGCAGTAAAGTGTCTGGCTGATGACCTAGGGCTCGCTAGTTCGAACCCCGCCGAGGACAAAGTGTTTTTCATTATTCCTTCCTATTATATTGCTATACAGATGTTATATATGATGAACAATGTTGTATGCAGTTTCCACATTGTCGTATAGATGATGTTTTCTATTAGACACAGGCACTTGGCAAATAACTTAGACGACTTTGGTTTTGAACCAAACAGGTGTAAGTGAGTGAGATCGAGTGTGTTATGTCAAATGTCTTTACTGAGTTAATACTACATAAGAGACAGGAGTGGCTGTGATCCAAGGCTCTTCTGGACAGAATTGTTTCGGCTTCTGTGATAAAATTGCCAGCTTAATGATTCCAAAAACAAGATGGATATTAATTTGTAGCACCCCTCCCCTGTGATGTACACGTACTTGCCCTAACAGGAACAACATGTAAGTATATAGAGGCCCATTGGTGGTATGTCTATCATCACTGGCTCGTCATTTTAGGGAAATTAAGGATTTTCTACTTAGAATATGAAAACTGATGGATTAAAGGGGGAGAGCGGGAAATGGATCTAAAGTGCTTACATAACTCGTGAAATTTGACATTTCTCATGGCAATTGTTTACTTGTGTTTCGAGGAGAGAGAGAGGGGGGAGGGGGGGAAGGGGGTTGGTTACATTATTTGAATTTTTCTGATCAAATGTTGAGATATTAAATTTTGAAAACGTTTCTGCAAACATAATGAAAATAGGAATGGTATTGGAACTGGAAACCAAACCATGTTGTTTTATATTGGTAGTGCTTTAGACAAATTGGAACCTGACTGCCAGGAAGGAAGTTGAGTATGTATTAGATAGGGTATAACATACCTACAGCCTCTCCATGTCACATTGCCTGTCTGCATTACATTTCAGCCACAGAGGAGGATATCAGACCCATATGATAGGACTATTCCATTCCCTCCAAAACCAATAAATGCCATAACACATGCAAACAAACAACCCCACCTCACTTTACAGGCACTTCCTCGACAGTAGAACGCTCCGAAGGGATTTCAATAGTGTCAGTTTTTCATGAAATTGATTTTGACTGGAGGAACAGTTTTGACAAGAAGTGTCGTTTTCCTACACAAATCGTTGTATCATAGTCCTATAATACTGTCTTAGTCGTGAAGAAATTTGATTGCAGTGATTAATACAAACATCTTTTTGTCAACTTTTGTGTTGGCTGGGAGTGAGAATAAACCTAAAATATGACAGTAACAAGACATATCATTGCAATATTGAATAGTTTGAAGAACAAGGACAATAAAGTAAAGACAGGTAAATACTTCTGTTGATATAATTCTCTTTAATACTATTGGGTGTTGGATTGGTAAAAGGAAATTGTACCTGTGATTTTTCCACATTTAATAACATTGTCAGTCATTGTTTCTGGGGGAAAGATCATACAAAGACAGGAACCGTTGGTGTTTGGTGTTGTTGTTTTCGGAACATGTATCTAAAGTAGGTCACTTTGACCCATTTTTAGACCTTAAATCAAAGAAAAAAAATTTTGCACATAATTTCCCGTTTCAAAGTGACTTTTATCGCTGAATGGTCTTGTTTTCAATGCTTCAAAGCATAACAAAACTGTCCTTGATATTGCTGTTGTTTTCACAGTCATTCTGCCATCATCTTTTCTAGATATGAATCATTGCAGTACAGTTCCCGAATGGATTGATTGTTTCTTTGGATTACGTTTTTCTTGGATTTCAAGGTTTGTCATTTAACTTTGGCCTTGTGGCACATTTCTATGTTAAACGTTGATCATCTGTCAAATGTCCCACTAATCTGATTAGGACCAGGTCCTTGCCACTCACTCGATAACTGATGCTGTGTTTTCCCGTTCCATTAAAAACATAATACAAATGACATATTGGCTACAAATATGCCTTTGACTTTTTAGTTTTTATTCTAGTTTTTGCTCATCTTTCAATCATTAAACATGTTCACGATTTAATCTGATTTTAAGATTAACTTTATTTAATTCTATAAAATTTGACAAACAAAATCTATTTGGGAAAAGAATTACGATTGTTGTGATTGCTAATCAGAGTCCTTAACTTTGGAATGATTCATTCCGTAAAAGATTTGTTTATTTTTCTTTAAAAAATGCAATTTGTTTTGGACAGGTTCATATTAGTGCAGTGTCTTTGTTTAGTAGCTAGTGACTATTAGAGGCCAGACAGATGCCATTCAGAGACAAGGGGGTTAAGTGTCTTGCCCAACCATAAAAATGTAGAGGAGAATACAAAACCTTTTGGATACACTGATTTTATAAGGGAACTTTTCAAATTTTGGGGTGTTTGTGTGATAATTTAGAATGCTACCTTTCTTCTCAAAAGTGTTAGGGCAATTTTTGTCTTACAGTTAAAAGTGTTAACTTCCACTGTCAGTAAATGTTTAATTTAGAAAAATTCAGTTCTAGCTTGGTTTGTCTCAATTCTAGGAGAACCAATGGATTATAAGTTAAATTTGTAAGGTTTGCCTGTTGCAGATTGTTGTACTTCAAGTTTAAAATACATCAGTACATCTTCACACCTCTAAAATACAGCTACATATTTACACATCATCCAGCATAACATTACCCAATAACATGTCAGCGCATCAGAAAGTTGCGCACAAAGTTTGTGTTCCCTTTTCCAAGCTATGTTGTACTGATGAATTAGTACTTGTATGACCTCTGTTTGGCCTTTACAGGATAGGTTAAATGTATAACTCTTTAGAATATAAATATGGAGGCACGGGAGAGGTTGTAAATCTACTTCCTGGGGTTTGATGTTGGTGTGTTTCCAACAGATGTCTTGGTACTAGTCAAAGGCCAGCAGGATTTACAGGATTTCTCATTCAGAAAAACTTCAGTTCCTGATGGAAGAAATACGAAAGGTTGTAAACAGTGTTTAGAGTGACTATGTTAACATCTGTTAGGTTTTAACAATAACACCCATTTCAAAGGTCTCCATCTTCACTCAAAGAGGTTGTTCTTTCAGCCGTAAACCATTTATAACAGTAGGATCACGATTAGATTTCTTCCACCCAAGCCTGGTAAAGGGTGGCGACGTGATTTCTCCTTCCCAAAGCTCCAACAGTCTCCATCTGTCAGCTGTTGGACTTTTGTGCCGTGTTTTGTTTGTGATGATGGTGGATGTTGTAACCCCAAACAGAAGCTATTACTGTGATGTTTAGCCTTTATGACTGTAAATATTGTACTCTGACTCAAAATATCAACAAAATATATATCCCCGATGTTTTGACTCCACAAGGAAAAACACTTACCTGGTAGATATTCCTTAATCTGTGAGGTTATACAGAGATAACAGAACGGTCACTGTAACCCCCAGTACTTTTATCATCATGCATTCAATCAGCTTAATATCAAACTCTCTTATCATCATGATTCAATTTGAATTCAGCAAGATTGCTGATTTCCTTAAAGCATTTTAGTGATCATGATTAAGTTTCTTGTCTTTGTTGCATTTAAAATGTTCAGAAATTCATTTATTACGATTTTAAAGGCAATCCAATGGATGTTGTATGTTGAGACCTCTTGAACTGCTCCCTCTTACCCAGTTATACAAAAGAATTAATCTGGATATGTAAAAGACACTCAACATTTGGCAGCACTTTCCTTTGTAGGATGAGATTTCTCCCCCTTGAATGATGCCTTGTGTCAGTTGATGCTCTCAGTAACATTAGGATACTTCAGTTGTGATGCTATATATGTCTCATCTTGTTTTGAATTTGATACCTGGTAAAGTAGATACAGATTTCATAGACTCTCTGCTGGTCACTTAGAGTAAAGATAACATTTTGTGAAGTGAAATGCAAACTCCTCAGTCTTAATCATATGGAACATGCTGTATACTTGCATACCTGGTATCACAGCGCTTCAGTGCTTTTTACCACATTTTGCTCCAGTATTGTGCTAAAATAGGATTGTACTAATTGTCATTTCTGTCTATTGTTTGTATATTACAATTATTACTGATGTACAAATTCATTATCTCAAGAATTTGTCACCAAGGTGGTAATATGTTCAAATGTGTTTGCATAAAATCAAGTACAATCATAGACAGTGGAGTTCAAAATTTTACTGTCTGAAAAATGCTCAAAAAAAAAAAAAAAAAAAAAGATTTCAGAAAAACTAAAAATTACAGTATCTTAGTAGATCAATGCATTATATAAACAGATGAAGGTTGATAACAAGAATAGCAAAGAGAAAAATAGGCCTGATTTCCTGAGTAATCAAAATCTGTAGCATTATATAAATATAAGGAAACAGGTTTCCTGATTGTTTGCCAACATGTTCAAACAGCTGACATAGACTAGGATACATGTTACTGTTAGTTCTTGAGAGATGTGTTTCGTATCTGTTGCAGTTGAAACTAAAGTAAAAATAAGCAGGATTGTGAGTCTGATGCTTTTCCACAAACAGCAGAAGTGACAGTCAAAACATTTAAATAATACACATAATTAAGGTGATTTTTGTTCCCCACCAAATGAGGGTTCTCAAGTATGTGAGTGTATTGAGATATGGGGGTAGGGACATCCTCAGGGAGACAGTGATTCCACTTGTAAAACGATATTACGAAATTTGAGTATAATGTGCCAATTTCCTGTCAAATGAGAGGTAATGATGAACATTGGAATCGTCACTGGCGAGAACTATTCTCTGTGAAGTAAGACAATGACCTCGCTCTAATTTCAGCTCCATCATTATTTGATGTCACTTATAAATCTATCCTACGAGAAATGATTGGCTGTTGTCACGATTCATTCATAGAATAATCAACACAAATGTAAATGATACAGTATATACAAGGTTGTTAAAATAATGATAAGAAAATGTAAGTAACAAAGATATTTGTATAAGGACTGGTAAAATATGTTGGGGGGGGGGGGAATGTATCCTGGGGAAGTGTTTTATGGGAAGTTTGGTATCCTGGGGAAGTGTATTATGGTGCTTGGTATTCTGGGGAAGTGTGTTATGGTGCTTGGTATCCTGGGGAAGTGTGTTATGGGATGCTTGGTATCGTAGGGAAGTGTATTATGAGATGCTTGGTATCCTGGGGAAGTGTATTATGGGATGCTTGGTTTCCTGGGGAAGTGTATTATGGTGCTTGGTATCCTGGGGAAGTGTATTATGGGATCCATGGTATCCTGGGGAAGTGTATTATGGAATGCTTGGTATCGTGGGGAAGTGTATTATGGGATGCTTGGTATCCTGGGAAAGTGTATTATGGGATGCTTGGTATTGTGGGGAAGTGTATTATGGGATGCTTGGTATCCTGGGGAAGTGTATTATGGGATGCTTGGGAAGGGTACCTGTTATACTGGTGTGGTGTATAAGGATACCTGTTATACTAGTGTGGTGTATAAGGGTACCTGTTATACTGGTGTGGTGTATAAGGGTACCTGTTATACTGGTGTGGTGTATAAGGGTACCTGTTATACTGGTGTGGTGTATAAGGGTACCTGTTATACTGGTGTGGTGTATAAGGGTACCTGTTATACTGGTGTGGTGTATAAGGGTACCTGTTATACTGATGTGGTGTATAAGGGTACATGTTATACTGGTGTGGTGTATAAGGGTACCTGTTATACTGGTGTGGTGTATAAGGATACCTGTTATACTAGTGTGGTGTATAAGAGTACCTGTTATACTGGTGTGGTGTATAAGGATACCTGTTATACTGGTGTGGTGTATAAGGGTACCTGTTATACTGGTGTGGTGTATAAGGGTACCTGTTATACTGATGTGGTGTATAAGGGTACATGTTATACTGGTGTGGTGTATAATGGTACCTGTTATCCTGGTGTTGTGTATAAGGGTACCTGTTATACTGGTGTTGTATATTAGGATACCTGTGATCCTGGTGTGGTGTATAAGGGTACCTGTTATACTGGTGTGGTGTATAAGGGTACCTGTTATACTGGTGTGGTGTATAAGGGTACCTGTTATACTGGTGTGGTGTATAAGGATACCTGTTATACTAGTGTGGTGTATAAGGGTACCTATTATCCTGGTGTGGTGTATAAGAGTACCTGTTATACTGGTGTGGTGTATAAGGGTACCTGTTATACTGGTGTGGTGTATAAGGGTACCTGTTATACTGGTGTGGTGTATAAGGGTACCTGTTATCCTGGTGTGGTGTATAAGGGTACCTGTTATACTGGTGTTGTATATTAGGATACCTGTGATCCTGGTGTGGTGTATAAGGGTACCTGTATAAGGGTACCTGTTATCCTGGTGTGGTGTATAAGGGTACCTGTTATACTGGTGTGGTGCATAAGGGTACCTGTTATCCTGGTGTGATGTATAAGGGTACCTGTTATCCTGGTGTGATGTATAAGGGTACCTGTTATCCTGGTGTGATGTATAAGGGTACCTGTTATCCTGGTGTGGTGTATAAGGGTACCTGTTATCCTGGTGTGGTGTATAAGGGTACCTGTTATCCTGGTGTGATGTATAAGGTACCTGTTATCCTGGTGTGGTGTTATACCTGGTGTGATGTATAAGGGTACCTGTTATCCTGGTGTGATGTATAAGGGTACCTGTTATCCTGGTGTGGTGTATAAGGGTACCTGTTATCCTGGTGTGGTGTATAAGGGTACCTGTTATACTGGTGTGATGTATAAGGGTACCTGTTATCCTGGTGTGGTGTATAAGGGTACCTGTTATCCTGGTGTGATGTATAAGGGTACCTGTTATCCTGGTGTGGTGTATAAGGGTACCTGTTATCCTGGTGTGGTGTATAAGGGTACCTGTTATCCTGGTGTGGTGTATAAGGGTACCTGTTATACTGGTGTGGTGTATAAGGGTACCTGTTATCCTGGTGTGGTGTATAAGGGTACCTGTTATACTGGTGTGGTGTATAAGGGTACCTGTTATCCTGGTGTGGTGTATAAGGGTACCTGTTATCCTGGTGTGGTGTATAAGGGTACCTGTTATCCTGGTGTGGTGTATAAGGGTACCTGTTATCCTGGTGTGGTGTATAAGGGTACCTGTTATACTGGTGTGGTGTATAAGGGTACCTGTTATACTGGTGTGGTGTATAGTGTGGTGTATAAGGGTACATGTTATACTGGTGTGGTGTATAAGGGTACCTGTTTTACTGGTGTGGTGTATAAGGGTACCTGTTATCCTGGTGTGGTGTATAAGGGTACCTGTTATACTGGTGTGATGTATAAGGGTACCTGTTATCCTGGTGTGGTGTATAAGGGTACCTGTTATACTGGTGTGATGTATAAGGGTACCTGTTATACTGGTGTTGTATATTAGGATACCTGTGATCCTGGTGTGGTGTATAAGGGTACCTGTTATCCTGGTGTGGTGTATAAGGGTACCTGTTATACTGGTGTGATGTATAAGGGTACCTGTTATCCTGGTGTGGTGTATAAGGGTACCTGTTATACTGATGTGATGTATAAGGGTACCTGTTATCCTGGTGTGGTGTATAAGGGTACCTGTTATACTGGTGTGGTGTATAAGGGTACCTGTTATCCTGGTGTGGTGTTTAAAGTTTCCTGTTCTCTGGACGACTTGTATTTAGGTGCATGTTTTCCTTTGTAGCTCAGGCATGTCAGTTACAGATCAAAAGAAAGTTAAATGACAATATCAGATGGCACTGTAGCCTGCAGGTACAGACACTTAATCAATAAACAATTCTACTTTAACAGATTACCACCAGTGTTTTGCCATACAATCACTGAAAAAGACATGACTTTAAAACTGGTCAAATTTTGCACAATTGCAAGATTTTAGAAAAAAACAAAGGAGTTTTAAATTTCATTTAAAAAAATGAGAACAGCAAACAAAAATATTATTTCTTTTTCAGAAAATTGAAAAAAAAACTCTTACAGAAAATGAACAGAAGTTAAAATGCTCCAGTCAGTTCTCTATTTCATCCTGTGAATATGATGAAATACGATGAGTTAGATAAAAACAGAATAAACCTAAAAAAGATAAACGCCAGGTTTTTTTATGAGAAAATCCCATTTTGCATCTTAAATTACTGCCTCAAGAACCATTATGATGTGGAAGAGAGAAAAAAAATTAAAATTGGTTTGTCTATCAGTGCAGTTGTCTTTTGCGAGACTATTAATTAACTGACAGTATGTCTTTAGAATCTTTGCAGTTCATGCCACAAGGTAAAATTATTATTCAATTTGTTTGCAGAAGGGAAAAAAAATCATCAGTTGGGCTGAAGGTTTTGGCTAATACTAATATGGCTTGAAGGCACTGATTGAAATTGATTTTTTTCACTAACAGATAAAGTGTCTGAAGACTGTTAGTGATTCACCGAGAAAAATTAGCGCTGCACCGAAAGCTTGGCATGATCATAATTCTGAGGTGATTGTGAATTGAAATTGAGACGATAGTGAGGTCTGTTTTGGATGCTTGGCTAATTAAATGAACTCAGTCCTGTGGCAAATTCTTATTATATACATCACTCAATTTTAATTACTGTATAAAGCTTTGTCCAAATTGTCCAATTATGATTTTGGCCTGAGTGCTGTCTGCTTGTGTCCATCCGTCCATTCAGTTATGTAATTATCTGGAAATTCACCGCGTGATTTCAGAAAATTTTTAACACTTCTATCAATTAAAGCTATGACCAGTTCAATATTTGCAAAAAATGAAAGGACAATGTTTAAATGTGGCTAGTCTACATGTACAATATGTAGGTCAACATGCGGAAACAGTTATAATTGTATTCCATTTACGTTTGTCTGACTGTTGTCTCAAAGCCATTCATTGCATCAAAAATGTATGTATCATGATAAACTCTCTAAATGGAATGTAACCAGAATTATTCCTGACAAGAAATCTCTCTATTAAAGGATGTCTAGTATCTATTTCCTGTTTACCTGTAACATAATATGACGACATCCTCAATTACACATAGCTATCTTTGGTGCAGTTTTAGATATTTTGAATATAGTTTTAGTTGAACAAGTGTGTTTTAGTACAACAATAAGTCCTAAATTGAACCTGAGTCACAGAAGTGTTATGTCAATTTCATTCTTGTTTTATGAGTTCTTTTTTCCCGCTACAAACGTAGGCTTTAGGATCTGATCTGTGCTTATACTGACAGTAATTGTACCTTTCTCATGTTTCTTGATACTGGTCTGTCAGCTATGGTTTGATAAAATAGCACTCATTTCAGGCCATTTCCCCTATGAGGTATTCATATGGCTCGCACCTAGATATGTGTATCTCTATTCTGATAGGAAACAGGACTGTTATTTAGAAACATAAAACAATGGTATCATACTACATTTGATACAAAAGGTAAAGAACCATAAAAAAACATTTAAATAAGATGTATTTCTTTGTTGTGAAGAACATTTGTTTAAAATTAATTTTTCAGTAATTTGGAAACTCATAGAAACAGTTGATCTTGTTTTCTTGGTAGGACAAGGAAAAGTATGTATGCAATAATGTAAATTTATTTTTTGAAGTCACTATTTACTACAAATTATAGAATGATGAAAATACCACAAAAAATCTTTGTAATTAGCTTGAATGTAGGTGTAGGTGAACAAACCATAATATCCTAATTGAATTTATTGTGGGCGGGAGAAGGAGGAGAAGGGAGAAAGAGTAAAGGGAATGGGGGAAAGGGAGGAAGGAAGAAAAGAGAAAGAGAGGAGAGGAGTGAGGAAGGAAAGAAGGAGGGAAGGCAAAGGAGGGGAAGGGGGAGAGGGATGGAGGAGGGAAGGGAGGAAGTGAGGGGACATGAGAAGACAGGAAGAGGGAGGGAGGAACAGAGTGAGGGTGTGGAATAGTTATATAACTCCTGTCCACATTGTTTTGACAATGCTTAGTCAATAGTACTGATGCTTCAGTTTAAGATTACCATTAGAATATTTGAAAGTTTTTTATAACCCAGTTATCTTCACTGGTGTGTATTTATGGTAAGAGCAACAGGTTTTTTCTTCATAGTTTGGAAGAATCTTGTGCTGTATTTTGAGCATCTGGTGGCTAATAATTGTGATATGAAATGGCTTACTCTGTAATGAACTGGCCATAACAGGAAACCCAGCACTATCAAGAGTGGTAAAAACTTGTCTAACTTTCATGTTTTAAGCCCGTACTTCCTTTGTGAATACACATGTTTTCACTAATGAAATTTTAAGATAAGCTAATTCGGGCAACACATATATATGGGTTAACGGTAGTAGTTTGCCTCGTTTACTGGTTTTTATGGCTGTGTAATTAGACTTTGCCAAAGTCAACCTAAAGTCGATCAAACTGGTAATCATGTCTGGGTCGGTGTACACTTGTCTGTCCTTTTCGTACAACTACACCTCTAAATGAACATGACATTTTCTTCCCCACCATACTATAATGATGTTGTATCCTGTCTGTCAGTCTCTGTCTGTATACGAGTCAGTCCATTAAACAGTTAATCAGTCCATGAGTCTTTCCGTGTAATCAGTTACTTAGTCCATTCATTGGTCAGTTCATTGTCTGTCCCAGTCCATTCATTGGTCAGTTCATTGTCTGTCCCAGTCCATTCATTGGTCAGTTCATTGTCTGTCCCAGTCCATTCATTGGTCAGTTCATTGTCTGTCCTGTAGTGTGTCTATAAGTCAGTTCCTTAGTTCTATGGTTAATTTGATATAGGCTTTCCATTTTTCTGTCCACATATCTGCCTCTTTTAGTCCATAAGTCAGTTCTTCAGTTAGTTTATAAATGTCCTCTTTAGTCAGTCCATCCATCTGTTTACTTATCTGTTCCTAAGTCTGTTAATTAGTCTTTCTATTTGTCAGTCTCCTAGTCAGTTAATTAAACTGACTCTTAACCAACCATCAGTCTGTCCATAAGTCTGTCCATTAGTCAGTCTCTTAGTCAGTCCCCTAGTCAGTTGATCAGTCTTAATCAGTCCATCAATCTGTCCATAAGTCTGTCCCCTGGTCAGTTGATCAGTCAATTAATTAAACTGACTCTTAATCTGTCCATAAGTCTGTCCATTAGTCAGTCTTTTAGTATGTCCTTTAGCCAGTTTATGCAGAGTTACTGCCCTTTCTTCACATATGTCACATAATGTCTGGAATATTTTTCTGCAATTTCAAATTTTGTATTTGTATATTAGTAGGGTAATAGAGACTTACATGCTAAAATAATTTGTTTATCTGTACCATATTATAGAATTATGTCCCTTTGTTTATAAATTTTACCAAGTAAATCAGGATAGTGGAGAATTGTAGATTGTTTGTGACACTTTGTTTATGTCTGTCCCTTGCCAGATCATTTGTTGTAAAACATTTTGCAAAGTTGTGACGTTCATTATTTTGCTTCCGTGAACCAAGCACGGATGACTGAATAGCTGTATAGACTGTAAGCTTTGATACTGGAATTATTTAATTGTTCTATTTTTTACGCTCATTTATTGTATCAATAAAAAAGGGAAATCTTTTACCCATCGAGGAAATTCTCTGGAATAGGTGAAGGAGGAGACTACTAAATAACGACAGAAGAATAAACATACGAAAGATAGTCCTGTGAATCTGCTCAATAGAAGATATTGTAGAACTTAGAGGTTGAGGAGATATGCACAGTGATATCGCAAATATGTCTGCTTTACTGCAACAAGCGATGCTCAACAGATTTGATGTACTGTCTTCTTCATGTGGACTAGCCTGAGTGCTGCAGATTTGGGATTGTCTGCTTGTACAGGGTAAACTACATTTCTGCTTCTCAGGGCGCAACCGGTTGTTTAGTGTCAGTTAGTGGCAATTCAAAGAAATTTCATGGATTTTCAAGGTCAGAACCATTTTAAACGAGCACCAACAAGTTATTTGAAACAAATAAATACTTGCAACATTTTCTTCTCGTTGATAATTGGATTTCAAAGAGAAAACTGATAATCTTTGAATGACAAAATTTTAAAGAGCTTTATTGATGTGTTTAGGAGGATATGAGAAATGTTATGAAAGTTTTCGGTGTCATAGAAGGATCTGCTGTAATATTAAACAAAGGCAAACGTGGTCATTAGAGTCGTCAGGAACAAACAGATAAATGTACAGAATATCAAAATCAATAAAAATGTGATGTAATGTTTGTCATTTAGACTGAAAGACCTGTATGGTTTTTTTGACAAATAAGAGAGAAATTTCATAATTGATATCAAGAATTACATATTACGATGTAAAGTAATATATGACAAAGGGACTGTAATGAAGAGGATAAAAGAATGATTGACTGTGTATCAACAATACATAAAACAGTATTAAGATTTTATGCTCCCTGAAAATTGGTAGATACCTCAATTTATACTAAGTTAATGTGCTGTGTACAATAAAGCCAGGGCCCACAACCATGCAATTACAGATTCATTGACATTCATTGTAAAAATTTCATAATTCCATGTAAGGAGCAAAACTTTGCTTACATTTGAACTAGGACAGTGAATCTTGGTGTATACATTTGCCATACTGATATGATGTGCAGTGTCAGGTCCTGAAACCCCTTAATTACAGAGTTATTGCCCTTTGTTAACATTTTGTTTCAAATAAAGTTGTTTGGTTGGGGGCGGGGCATTCATCAGTTTCACTGATACTCTTATATTATCTGGTAATAACCCAACCTTTATCCATGGCTGTTTAGTAGCATAATCAACAAACACTATTTCATTGTCCCATAATAAGCCCACACCAGATGTTATAACTTGTCCACCAGGCCTTACTGTAGGATAAATTTGGTAGGTCACAGCGCTTACATGTATGTCATATAGTAAGCCTTTAATAGCAAGGTTGTAAACCTTGATAATAATTGTTGTCATGTTATCTCATACAGTCAGTGTTTTCAATAGTACTGAAAAGGCAAAATGCTCATGTGAATGTTTCAGCAGATGTTAAAGAATTAGATCATATAAAATGTGCTCTTGTCAGGTTATAGTATTCTGATAGTATGAACTTGTAATTGTTCTGATAGTATCAATGTTTGACTTTGTTAATGTGAAAATTATTTATATTTTTGATAATTATTAATGAATGTATAACAACTATTAAGTGAAATACAGCAAAAGTTTCTAATATGAATCGAAAATAAATAATCAAATGTAGAAATTACCACTTTTGTTATATTGAATCATTTTCAAATATCAAACTAAGAAAGTCAGATGTCTACAATATTCAAAATCGGTGGCATTTCAGACACAAAACTTACAAGCATTAAAATTAAATTAAAAAAAAAGAACAAAAGAATGTATAAAAATAAGATTTTATTGAAAGGTCAAAAAACATGACAGGAATAAAATTCTCCTGAAATATCATAAAATGTCGGTCGTGATATAGTGTGACATTCTGTTGACCTATAGAAATGCAGGTACACAGGGTTCGTTTTCAAAGCGTACCTCCACACAATAGCAGTGCAGTCATATTGATCAGCCCAGTAAAACTGATTGGATTAGTGGCTAGTGGATAAAAGCTTTCGATGAATGTAGCCAATCATTTATATAGTAGATTACTGTGCTATTCCCTGAAAAGGTAGAGTTATATTGCTTGTTGATTAGAGTCCTATTTTATTCCACAGAAAGCAGCTAAAAACAGCAGTTTGAGAGTAGATAGGCCATGTGTGTGCTATGACAGAATGTCTGTAGGGAGGATGCACATGGGAACAGTGTTGTGGCTATCAGATAAACTCACAGTCAATTTCCCCTCTGATATATTTTGGTCTGATTTAGCTTGGTGGAGCCAGTCCTTTAGTACTGTACTGATGTAGCCACACAAACATGGTAATCCCACAGGATCAAGTTTGCAGACTTTCAGATCAAACCTTCAGTATGTTTGGAACTCTCTTGTGAAGTGAAAACACACTCCATTTTGGGACAGCATCATCATGGTTTCCATTACTCATTTTGAGTCTGACTGGATAACTTTGAATGTGACATCATTTTGGAGTCACACAGGATCTCTTTGATCTGAACTGAATGACTTGCTAGATATAAAACTTTGGAACTCATTCAATCTCTGTTAACATCATTTTCTATCTTTCTAATACCTAATTATCGTCTTGAGTCCCATTACTTTTAATTTCCATGGTTTTAAGTCATGTTGAGTCTCTCTAGACATCTTAAACCTATCTGGGACTTGACTCCAATTTCACAAGATAGCTTGCCTCCCTTTGCTTGGTCTTAAGGAGGGACTTGTTTCACAAATGTTTACCTTGACCCTGCTTCAGTTTTGACCATCAGTTGAATGTTTGTCGTGAGAGAAAGAAATGCCTTTGATTCTGTTCCTAGGATTAGACAGTTCACCTGAGTCTTTAAAATGGAAGTTGCTACAAAGTGCTCCCAGCGTAATGCTCAGCATTGTGGTAGTGTAATGTCTGGTATGACTGTTCTACAATATAACATATAGGTTAATTCACTAACACAAATATAGACACTCAACACACACACTCACCTCACCTACATAAGGAGATCTACCTCCTTTAATGATCACAGCTGTTAATAGGACTTAAAACAAATAAAACAACAACCAAATCTTCAGTCTTGGGTTATATCACTAAATTACTACACTTAAGGAAACTTCAGATCTGAAATATATTGTTAAGAACCTTTGATTTTGCCAGCTAGGTTCATTTAAAATAAAGAAAAAAACTCCAAAACACCGAACATTTCATCAGGTTGTTTTTATAATAACACATGGATTGTAAAAAAGACAAAAAAATGCCACCGTTCAATACCAACTTCCTAACAGATAAAGTTGCTGCTATATGAATAAAACTGCCCCATACAGTTGTTGTGTCCTTTGAAGATCTTACAGGGATCAAAACTGTAGTTAAAGGTTGAAATATGAACTGTTATGAAGAGGAGGTTTAGGACATGTTTTTAACGTGTCTGTGTATATGACGTTTAGAGTTACGTGTATCTGGTGTATGTTCTTTACCCTTGAAATAAAAAATATTGAAATTTAAAATCCATGTACAATTTCCCAGTGTTGTATTTAAATTTGTTACATAATGGTCTGGTTGTTTGTATGTTAGATCATAATTAAATGTCTTTTATACCAAACTTTAGCATAAATATTTGATTTGTTTTTTTTCTGCTTTGTCGATTTGGTCTGTGTTTATTAATAAAGACAGTTGTTTCCCTTATAGTGGATGTCAATCCGACATTTCTGATGAAAACCATCAAATCGCACAAAATTTTTTTTTAACAAAGGTTCATGTTTGTACTGTATGATTTTTCTATATAGGTGGCCATTATCATCATCTCATATCACTTTGGCTGTCAAATTTTTTTTATCCCAAAATTATCTGACCAGTGGCATTTTGACTAGTATGAGTAGCGTTTTGAGTTTTTAAAACAGGTCATAGACCTCTACGGTACATTGTTTCAGTTAAAGGTTTTGTATATCTTGAGACAGATTAAAATTTCTTGGATGTTGGATTTTCATTACATTTGTAATGTTGACTATACTGTAGTTTGGTTCATCACCCAATGAAACTGTTATCATAAAAAGTATTTTTTACAGTATTTCTTTGTCACAGTATTGTAAACTGTTATCAGCAAAATCAAGTTCTGAACAAGAAATATGTTGCATGAAATGTCCAAATTTGTTTGAATTACCGATATGGGAACTTTTTTTTTTAATTTTAAATTGAACTTGTCGGACATAATCTACAAAGATCACTTAGTTATGTTTGAACTTAATTACAATTTAACCTCCCAATAGTTTTTTAAGAGAGATTAAGAAGTATCTTAATTGGGTAATCTTTAACTGCATTAAAACAAATTAACCAGGTGACACTGACCATAAAATCAGATCACTTGAATGTTTTCATTTCAGTTAATCTAGAGTTTATCAGTTAAGCTTCTGTAGGAATGTATCTATGGCATTTTCAAGGTCACAGTTAGGCCCCTAAAAGTGCAATGATTTTGATAAAGACACATTTTATCATCTATGGGCTGATTTTGATCATTTTTTTTTACTTTACTTTCAGAGAGAAGAGAACCTAATTGTGTAAAGTTACACTGAACAGGTAAGTTTGAGGTGTAATGAAATAGGTTCTGGAATGTAATGCAGAAACTGCATGTTAAAGACCACCTACCAATATGTTTGATAAATTTTAACACACTAGCTACACTGTTAAACAATTTTGTCTGCTGGAGATCAATTAATGTGAGTTTGAAGATACATATCCTTGCTTTGAAGTAAGAGGATAGAAAAAGTGCTAGCCCCATTTCAAATATAGGAAAAAACATTTACTGTATTTCTTGGGTTATAAACCACACCGGTATGCAAGCCGTAGAACCAATTGTTAATCATTTTTCGATTTTGATCCACATATTATCTACATCAAAACATACCCCTTTCTTACAATATGGTAACTGCTATGTTGACCACAATTTGTTGACACAACAGACAACGGAATGCAGTTTATCAAGATTGTCAGTGAAATATTTAATGTAAGTTTGCAATTGAATTATACACAGATAATCCTTTATTCTATTGATGTATTTCTAAAAGATAAAATAGTAATTATCAAACTCATTTGATGTTTTTCTTAACAATATCTCAGTCAGTGTCTGTACTTTTAAACATGAGCAAAGGCCTTTGCATATTGACAATATTCTTATAGTCCCATATTATTTCTTGCAAGTTATATGAAACCATTCACAAGCATGGTGGTCATTTTAAAATTTGACACGATGACCTATCAATCCCAGGATGCAACCAACTGTCTGAACTTCTGCTATGGCTTCTGAAGCAACCACGAAAAAGTCCAGAAGATATTATTATGATTCATATCAAAAAGTACGATTTATTAAATCCAGGATGTTATTTTTATTTCAATCTTAAACAATCCTGCATATGGTTGCAAATGATGGTTCTAGACGATCTGTTTCAGACACAAACACATGATGGACAAATACTTGTAAAAAGCTTTATACCAACATCTGGTACTGGTATCCTTGGTTTAAATCACTATTTTTTGTTCTTTCTGGAAGCTTGAAATTTTACAGCAACCAAAATTATCAGGGTGTGAGTTCGCGCAGGTTAATAGTGCTTGTGATACGCCTTGACAAAATGGCTGTTTTGAAAACATAATGGTCCAGACGAAACACTTCATTTTTTTCATTCTGCCGATTATCTTTTCGTCCACATATAAGCCGCACCAGTGTATAAATCACTCGCCCAACCGCCGAGGAAAAAAGCTGCGATTTATAATCTGGAAAATAAGATAATATGAATTTTAATGCGGTTGGATTAATAAAGTTTCTGGGGAAAATATTGAATTTGCTACAAAACAGAATGGAGAAGTTTATCAAATTTTTGCCATTGCAGCATTCTATCTTTCCATTGCAAATTACAGTGGGCAAACTTGACAACCTTGTATATTTCAATAGATATTGCTATTTATCTTTAGGATGCTAGAGTGTCATGAAATAAAATTAGATGACATTTTCTACTTAATGTAGAGTTATGGCCCTTTGTTCATATTTGGTATCAAAGTGAGGATGGAGGTTTGTGGAATTTGGATTGTTTCTTTGTACTAAGGCAACAAGTAACTTAAACAACAAGTCCTGACACTGAATCTCATAAAATTAAGTTGTTGTGCTGAATGTGTTTGATAAGCTTTTAGTTAACATATTGAAACACTGTGTAGATCTCATTATTGTTTTCCTCAGATTCCATTTTGACCACCAGAAGAATGTTTAGTCAAAACACAGGCAATTGGCTGAGATATTGTTGTCCTGTAATAAGTGATAATCCAGTAGTGTTATTGTGAAGCTTTGTAGCCAACTGATCACCATCGACATAATGTATAATTATTTACTTGTATTTAGCTCCCTTCAAAGTTTGCTGTAACAAAATACTGTTTGGAATTTTGCCCTGATAAAAAGGTGTGAAAAAGAGATTCTACTATTCTTATGATATTATCATGCTACAACAAGTTTTTTCATATCAGTCACACATTGATAATAATGTCAGATTTTTGGTTAATTTTATTCTTTATTGATAGTATTTTAACATGAACAAATGCAATTTTACATTGTAAACAATGCAATTTAAATCTCTGATCAATCTGAACACTTTCACGGAAATGGAATGGTGTCTCTCTGACAAGCCTGTTTAATTATAATTGAGATAGCCTTGTCACTGGCTCAGAGATGTGCAGACAGATACTAGAGACACCTCCAGTCCACTGGTGTTTGTTAGGACCACTGTATCATAAAGCTATCACTTCTAATTTGTAACAATGAGCATTTTAACAATTGCAAGTTTCCTTCCACATTCCTGCACAATTAATTTTCCTCTTGTCCAACCGTGAAACCCATTTCTGCAAACATCTGATCATCTGATGCCTGTCCAATTAAAAAATGGAGAAAAAATGTGAGGAATTGACTTTGGAATGCATTCATTCAAGAGAGAATTTAATGTGAACGGACTATATTCCACCTGATATGTGTAGAAGCTTCGTCATTACAACAATATTGATATTTGAACATTTTTTCAGAAGGCATGATATTGCCTTTATCATAAATATGATAGGGATGATCCGATGTGAGAACTGATTGATGAATTATTTATGGGTCTCCTCTGTGAGCTGACATCGTAACAGGGTTATTCTATCACGCCTGGGATGTCCCCGAACTGCTGTCCACAATCACAGTTCAGCCATCTCCCATGCAGCATTGTCTTGTAAATGTCTGATCAAGGAACTCCCTCCATTATAGAAATTATTTGAAATGTTAGAGAGAAAAAAAAATTATTTTGTGCTTTGTTTTTTCGTGAGCAGACACATTAGTGTATTTGATATGTATTATTGTTGTGGTGTTTGTATATTACTCTGTGTTTGCTTGTTTTGTGATCCCTCAGGAGAATCTTGTGGAGTTATTGGATTTTAAGTTAGAGTGGTCATAATGTTACATTTTAATTCATTTTACATCTATCTTTCTCAGCTATAAATCCAATGTCCTGCTATATGTGCACACTTTAAAGAACTTTGTTTCAGTTTTATGCCCAAAGCAATGTCTCTATTTCAGAGGAATTTATGTTCCTATTGAATTTTTTTTTTGGTAAATTGATTACTTTTATTTTTTTTTTCGTTGTTTGAATTTTCAGTAGTTTAGTAGATGATCTGGAGTACTGAAAATACAAAACCACAAAATCAAGTCATTAAATTAAAAAACAAAAACAACAAAAACAACAAAAAAAATAAACAAAACAAAAAACTTGAGTTATCTAATGTCATACCAGTGAAAGTTACTACCCAGCTACACATGTCAAACTACAGACTAGACTGACTCGTCTGTAATCTGCAGGAAAGGCTGTATCATTTTCTGGCCTTGTAATGTACAAAAATCATTCTAACTTGCACTGGACACAATGATATGTTGAATCTGTTGTTAGTATTACCAATTAGACAAATTCTTATGAAATTATCACAAATTTCTTTTTGATATGGTATTTTTACTAGGTATAATATATCCAAGTGATTTTATAATGTATTATAGAAAACAAAGACTTGGAAGGACCACCTCTATCAGATGATCAGGTTCTAGCTCTTGGTCTTTACATAAGCCACAGGTTCTTCCATGGCAGCATTTTCCCATTTTTTGTTATTCACTTTATGTTACACTGACATATCCCACTCTCAATGTATTCCAATTATGATATGATAATACTGAGGCAACCAAACCCTGGTTCTCTGATATACAACCTGGGGCTTCAATTACTTTACCCGTATAATATCTTTATTTTATCTGGTTTTGTAACTTCTGTTTCTAAAGTTATTTTTTGAAGTGCCACAACTATTTATATCAATATATATGTTATGTATAAATGGTTATGATAAACAATCCTGTCTCTATGCCAATGAAGCTTACCCTTCCTGAACACTTGGTCTAATTCTCCTTGTCTCCATGTAAATCAAATTTCAGTTTTGATTGAAATTATTTTAGTATTATCTACATCATCTGAAATAATTTAAAGTTAAGTGGTATTCATGGTCAATCAGTTATAGACAATGATGGTAATTACGAATCATGTTATAGATGATGCTGTTGATGATCAATTAGGTTACAGATGATGCTTTTGGTAACCAATCAGGTTATAGATGATAGTGTTGATGACCAATCAGGTTATAGATGATGCTGGTAATGACCAATCAGGTTATAGATGATGCTTTTGGTAACCAATTAGGTTATAGATGATGCTTTTGGTAACCAATCAGGTTATAGATGATGCTGGCAATGACCAATCAGGTTATAGATGATGCTGGTAATGACCAATCAGGTTACAGATGATGCTTTTGGTAACCAGTCAGGTTATAGATGATGCTTTTGGTAACTAATCAGGTTATAGATGATGCTGGTAATAACCAATCAGGTTATAGATGATGCTGGTAATGACCAATCAGGTTACAGATGATGCTTTTGGTAACCAGTCAGGTTATAGATGATGCTTTTGGTAACCAATCAGGTTATAGATGAAAATGTGGGTGACTGATAAGTTATAGACAATAATTTTAATGACCATTCTTATTGTAGACAATAAATAAGCAATCATTTTATGAATGATAGTTTTAATGATCATTCATGTTACAGACAATACTTGATGCCCAGTATGATTGAAGACAGCTGTAATAAAGACCAATTATGTTGATCTGTGTATTTTGTAGAAAATGACATCAGAGCTAAGCTACTTTTTGGCTAGACAGAACATATCTATGGAGACCATATCATTCAGTAATGTTACATAATGTATAAAAAGGAGAGTAAGAACTGTCCGTTTGCTTCTGTTTTGAATAATTTAAGTCCATATTGATGGTCCGTCTACTTCTGATATAACAGTCCATCAGAAAGCCCACAAGGTGGCCATGTAGGCAGCAGATGTAGGGGCACCATATTAGGTATGCTGATGTGAAAGTACAAGGATGGTATATTAGATCATGTGATCAGGACAGATCAGCTGACATCTGCTTTCCCTACCCACCCTAACCAGGAACAGCTAAAATGTGACTATGTACGGGCAGATCAGCTGATAGCCGCCTACCCTACCCACCCTAACCAGGAACAGCTAAAAAAACATGACAATATAAGTGTAGGTCAGCTGACAACTGGCTCCCCTACCTAGGAACAGCTAGAAAACGTGAGTATATGATCAGGACAGATCGTTAGATAACTGGCTTCCCTACCTAGGAACAGCTAGAAAATGTGAGTATATGATCAGGACAGTTCAGCTGACATCTGCTTCCCCTACCTAGGAACAGCTAGAAAATGTGAGTATACCATCAGGACAGTTCAGCTGACAACTGCTTCCCCTACCTAGGAACAGCTAGAAAATGTAACAATACGATCAGGACAGTTCAGCTGACATCTGCTTCTCCTACCTAGGAACAGCTAGAAAATGTGAGTATACCATCAGGACAGATAGGCTGATAGCTGGCTCCCCTACCTTGGAACAGCTAGAAAATGTGAGTATACCATCAGGACAGAAAGGCTGATAGCTGGCTCCCCTACCTAGGAACAGCTAGAAAATGTGAGTATACCATCAGGACAGAAAGGCTGATAGCTGGCTCCCCTACCTAGGAACAGCTGGAAAATGTAACTATATGATCAGGACAGTTCAGCTGACAACTGCTACCCCTACCTAGGAACAGCTAGAAAATGTGACAATACGATCAGGACAGTTCAGCTGACATCTGCTTCTCCTACCTAGGAACAGCTAGAAAATGTGAGTATACCATCAGGACAGATAGGCTGATAGCTGGCTCCCCTACCTAGGAACAGTGATCAGGACAGTTCAGCTGACAACTGGCTCCCCTACCTAGGAACAGCTAGAAAATGTGACTACGATCAGGACAGTTCAGCTGACAACTGGCTCCCCTACCTAGGAACAGCTAGAAAATGTGACTATACGATCAGGACAGTTCAGCTGACAACTGGCTCCCCTACCCAGGAACAGCTAGAAAACGTGAGTATATGATCAGGACAGATCGTTAGATAACTGGCTTTCCTACCTAGGCACTGCTAGTTAATATGACTCTATGTCCGGAAGCAAGACTAAATTATGTCTAGTATATAGACACATCAGAGAATCAAGAATTGTTTGTCTCTTGTCTGAAGATTGATATTAGGTATCTGTTGTGAGGTGTCAGTATAATGAGGTGTTTGTGTAGTGAGTAGGGATGGCAGATTGGATCAAAATTAACAGCGTGTTACTTGGAACATTGACCTGAATGACTGACTGAAATGTAATGTGATGAGATGTCAGTGTAGTGAGATGATGATGTGGTGAGATGCCATTGTTATTAAGTGGCAGTGTAGTGAGATGATGATGTGGTGAGATGCCATTGTTATTAAGTGGCAGTGTAGTGAGATGATGATGTGGTGAGATGCCATTGTTATTAAGTGGCAGTGTAGTGAGATGGTGATGTGATGAGATGCCATTGTTATCAAGTGGCAGTGTAGTGAGATGATGATGTGGTGAGATGCCATTGTTATTAAGTGGCAGTGTAGTGAGATGATGATGTGGTGAGATGCCATTGTTATTAAGTGGCAGTGTAGTGAGATGATGATGTGGTGAGATGCCATTGTTATTAAGTGGCAGTGTAGTGAGATGACGATGTGGTGATATTCCATTGTTATTAAGTGGCAATGTAGTGAGATGAGAATATGGTGAAATGCCATTGTTATTAAGTGGCAGTGTAGTGAGATGAGAATGTGGTGAGATGTCATTGTTATGAAGTGGCAGTGTAGTGAGATGAGAATGTGGTGAAATGCCATTGTTATGAAGTGGCAGTGTAGTGAGATGAGAATGTGGTGAGATGTCATTGTTATGAAGTGGCAGTGTAGTGAGATGAGAATGTGGTGAGATGCCATTGTTATGAAGTGGCAGTGTAGTGAGATGAGAAGTGGCAGTGTAGTGAGATGAGAATGTGGTGAGATGCCATTGTTATGAAGTGACAGTGTAGTGAGATGAGAATGTGGTGAGATGCCATTGTTATGAAGAGGCAGTGTAGTTAGATGATGATGTGATGAGATGTCATTGCTATTAAGTGGCAGTGTAGTGAGATGTCTGATAGTAACAAGGAGGCTTTGTTAATGATAGTTTTATGACAGTTGTGCTAGATGTATGTGTTACCTTACACTGTATGTCATGTACTGCATACTACTCTGCAGTTCCTGTCACCGAAACATTTGTCATAAATCTCACACTAGATCCTGTTAGAGTGGCCAAAACACTGCACTTTCAGAACTAACTGGTTTGTCTCCCTTGGCAGGAGAACTCTCCATAAATCTCAGAATCCAATATGGAATAAATACTAATTAGCTCGTAAAGTAAGAAAGCAATGTAATGAGGTGTGCATGGTCTTATTAGACACTTTGCAACCTGTTTAATTTTTCATGAAGTGTCGAGCTAGAGTTGGTAAATGATCAATACCGACTGATTGAATAGTCCTGGTGAACCAAATGTTTGCAGCCATAGCACTAAACATTGTTTAGGGATGTCTGCACTCACTCCCCTTTACATTCTCACCTTGTACTTGGACAGTTTCTTGTGATATTTGAAGTTCAAAGGTTTTTCAAATTCTATTACCTTCTTCACAATGGATAAGGATGCCAGGTTTTAGGTGATGTTTGTATTTGCTATAAAATTCTTAGATCACTTTATTTAGCATAACATTGTCTGCAAGATTTCTTGTTTGAAAGGAAGCAAACCTTTTGAAAATTTGGTTAATATTTCAGTGAATTGATTCTTTGACAAATTTAAATGTTTGATACCATGACAGAATGTCCATTTCTCACTTTAAATGATCACCTGAACATTCAACTCAATTGAATCATGATAGTCTAAAATGATTTTCAGCGTCACATGCCGTCCTCCAAAAGGATAATTACATCACCAAATCCCTGATCTTATGTTTATCTGGCTGAGGCCAAAACAGCCCTGAATCACTTCCTCCTAGTAATCTGAGGGTAACAAGGACACATAATACCAGCTATAGCCGTTTGGTCTAACTCCACACTGTCACATAACTTCATTAGCACTTGATGCTGCAATGAGGAAATCTGGCCAAGCATTGAGGAAAAGTATCCTTTGTGGTAAGGTTTTTTAAAAATCAGCATGTGAAATACATAAACCTGATTATAAATTCAAGCTGAAATATTTGGTAAGGACATACATTACTCGGAGGATAAGCTGAAATGTTTGGTAGGGACATACATTACTCGGAGGATAAGCTGAAATGTTTGGTAGGGACATACATTACTCGTAGGATAAGCTGAAATGTTTGGTAGGGACATACATTACTCGGAGGATAAGCTGAAATGTTTGGTAGGGACATACATTACTCGGAGGATAAGCTGAAATGTTTGGTAGGGACATACATTACTCGGAGGATAAGCTGAAATGTTTGGTAGGGACATACATTACTCGGAGGATAAGCTGAAATGTTTAGTAGGGACATACATTACTCGTAGGATAAGCTGAAATGTTTAGTAGGGACATACATTACTCGTAGGATAAGCTGAAATGTTTAGTAGGGACATACTTTACTCGGAGGATAAGCTGAAATGTTTAGTAGGGACATACATTACTCGGAGGATAAGCTGAAATGTTTGGAAGGGACATACATTACTCGGAGGATAAGCTGAAATGTTTGGAAGGGACATACATTACTCGAAGGATAAGCTGAAATGTTTGGTAGGGACATACATTACTCGGAGGATAAGCTGAAATGTTTGGTACAGATATACATTACTTGTAGGATAAGCTGAAATGTTTGGTAGGGACATACATTACTCGGAGGATAAGATGAAATGTTTGGTACAGATATACATTACTTGTAGGATAAGCTGAAATGTTTGGTACAGATATACATTACTTGTAGGATAAGCTGCAATGTTTGGTACAGATATACATTACTTGTAGGATAAGCTAATGTCGATAGACAAGTAAAAAGAACCAATATACATATATAATGGAAAAATTATTTACAATGCGACTCTCAAAAAAAGTACATGGAAAATTGAATTTTCTCTAACGGTAAGTAGCTATTTCTTTATAGATGAAACTTGTACTGTTGTCCCACAAACTCAGGGTTAAATCAAATAAATGTCATGTCATCAAAGTGATAACCAGGGCAGCCTCAGCAAAACTAGGTACTTAATAAGCAGATTCAAATCTTCACATCTCGGTATGGTGAATTGGAATATGTTTCCATCAGGTTGCAACAAATGAAGAGTGTAGACTAAATTTACATACTAGGTTAGATTGTGTAAGAAACCAAGCAATCAGAAAACCATTGGATTGTTTAGATCAAGTTAATAAGGATCAACATTAATAATGATCAATTATTTCTGGTACAACAAACAACACATGTACAAAGTTAGAATGGGATAGGGTTGACATATAAATAAAAAAATTGTGTAACAATTTAGGTTTCAATACCTAAAAGACTTTTAATGTCAAGACCAAAAAACAGTGCCAGATGTATAGCTGTACAAACAGAGGCCACCACATTTGAAATAGACAAATGTTGCATATAACAGAGACAATTAGGAAAGGCTTAATTGACACACATAATTTGTTATGTCTCTGTACATAAACACTAATTGTTTAAGCATGAATAAGGATATGTGTAATAGCTGTTATTAATCTTGAATGTCACGGTTTTTATCAAGTGCTGTAGTGGTTAAAATGTCCTAAGCTGCAGACATATCTTACTTGTACACAGTACCTGTGTTGATAATTACAATATGTTCTGTTTTTTATTGTTATGTCACTAATTCATTAATTAAAACAATTTTGACATTAAAAATAATGGTATTTACAGGTGACATGCAAAAACTGTTATGAATAATAGTACTTATGTTTTAATGTCACAAATTACAAGATTCAATTTTATCTGGATCGGGATTTTCAGTGGATTTGGAAATTCGGTTTAAAGCAACAGAAAATTGTTACAGTTTTTTATAGTTCATAAATTCACTCTGCAAATATAGTTCATATATACATATATATATATTCTTTCCAATAAGCTGACAGAAGAATTTACTGATAAGTACATAACTAGACAATTATAGATAGAGTCTATATATAAAGGAATGAATATCTTACTAGCTTTAAAGGTTAATAGGCTAAAGTACATGCTATCATCTCTGACTTGAGAATTGTCTCAGAATTTTATGTCAATTTTAATTACATAGGTCAACACAGTCCTGATGGTTACTATGGTAATACATTTCTGTAATTAATATTGTAAAGATTGTAAAATCTTTTCATTGGGTGTTCTTTTGATGTCAGTTTTTAACTGTTTATCATTTGGTGAACATACAGATTCAGAAAAACTTAACAAAGATAAAAATCCCATGAAGATGAACAGCTTTAGAGCAATTCTTTGTAAAACAAAGCTGTTTGTCATGGTAAAGTTAGTTTATATCCTCAATACATCAAAAGCTAGTGTGGATTTTCATAAAGAAAGAAGGTTCATGAAACATTGTATGAACCTCCTGCTGAGCGCATCACTTCATTGCCTATAAAAAGTACCAATATTGACCACATGTATGACTGATTATTGATTTGACCATGATAAGCCCAGGATCAGATTTACCAGGCTCTATAAATGTCAAAGTTGATGTAATGGTTGCGGGCCTAGATAGGATCACAAAGTTCCGGCTCACACATCTGACCCCTGTAGCTCAACATGATTGGGGGCTGGGAGGGACCTTGTCTATAACTGTCAGAAAATGGGGGCTGGAATTGTAAATGCATCGGTAAGAGACTTCCCTGCTTGTCTGCCTACCAGCACCATCTCCAGTTGAAGTCTGATCAAAATTACACCAATTTCTACACCTACCTTTCTAGAAACACTGCTGATGACAATTTACTTCACCAGTCTTTGCCAACAACTCAAATGAAGTGTTGCTTTCACAATTGTCTGTCTTTCCTTATTCCATTTTTAAGCTGAAGTACAACAGGCTTGACAGAATTATGTCCGAAGTTTATATTTCCGACAACTGCCAGCTAAATAATGCTTAACATAACAACAGTTCATTTCTTGTCTTCATCTGCTGTCTGCTGTTACAGGATGTAGTGTCTTCTCACCTGAGTCGCAAATGGAAAAATGGATGTCTCAGTTCTATTGGAAATGACATGTTCAAAATTGACTAAACAAGACACTAAGGATAAAACAAAACAAAAAAACTACCTTTGATCTTTGAAAATAAAAAGGAACGAATTTAAAACAAAAAGCAAAAATTAAATTTGATAGATTATTGGACACCACAGTACATTTATGCCTCTTGTCTTCAGTTTTACACCTTTCTTTGCATGAATATAATTATTTCATTCCTATTTTCTGTATAAGTACGTTTATGGTATTTTCCTTGATATATTGCCAAATCTATAATGATCAATCTCTTGAACTGGCAACATAAAGAGGTTTTCACTGTTCACTAAATACTGTGTGCACTAAAATACTGTATATTTCTATATGTCTGCTGCTTTACAAATGTCTGACATCTCACCAAGAAAAAATATATTAGACGTCAAAAGCATTTCAGTACCAATTAGGCCTCTTGTTTTATGCTGCTGGAAGAAAAACGATACATCAATATAAGGCAAACAGCTTATATATATATTTGTATATTTGCAGTATAGATCTTTTGAAAGGAGTCAAATTTGTGGGCTAGGTTATTGATTTGCAGAAAAATGTATGAATTGGTTCCTTATTATGTGGGTTGGAACCATGCGTGCAAGATCAAGCCTGTATTTTTGCTGGTGTGACGACTTCCTCACTAAATCATTATATACTGCTATATTTGAAGACAGACATTGATGCTACCAGGGTCTTGTTGTCAGGGCAATTTTCAAACATTGATCATGCTGATCTTTAACTAACAGAAATATCAGAAAAAAGGGGTATGGGGGCCGAGTACTCAAGGGAAATATACTGCTTGATGTTTTCGGTGCAGATTACGGATCTTAACCTACTCTCGAAGGAATTGCTGCACGAACATTTACCAGTAACCGAGAGATATCTATATATGGTTGTCATGTATCTTTTAAAAAAAATATCTTTAGAAGTTTTCTGTTGGATAAAATTTTAATAATTTGGCTGAGAAACTGTTTCCCGTATCATATATAAAATGCAGGCTTGCATTACTGCCATACCTAAGTGCCGTTATTGTAACGTTTAGTTTTTGCATCAAATAAACTCTGTACAATACTTTCCCTTTGGTGTACCTATTTGTTATTGTTAGAATGACTATTTTGTCACTTACATTTTTTCAATCTCCAAAAATGACAATAGCGTTAGATTCATATCTTTTTTCTTACAGATTGTAAATATGTCAATCAAATGTTTTAAGAAGTATTTCCAATATAGAGAAATAATTGTCATTAGAACCAATATTCAGTAGTAAGTTATTTGATCTTGTTGTCACTGCACTTTGGTTTACTGGTCATGTAAAATAGCTTTCAGTTGTTGTGGATGCTTGTAGAATAAAATAGAATAAACGATTAGAATTTAAGAAGGAGATAGGGATATATAATGTTACATTTTATGTTGATTGTCATCATCTTTTAAAGAGATGTTACATAAAAAAGAGTGAGAGAGAGAGGGAGGGAAAAAGAATAATCCTGTTTCCTTGTTCCCCAGGATCAAAAGAATGTATATACACGCAATCACAGTTTGGAGCTGTTGATTTCCCAGTGTTATGTAAATCAAAGATACTCGTGAAATATAATGATCGGTCATATAAGATGGAGTTGAGTGGTCCTAGGAGCCAGTTAAAATCAACTATAGCTATGGAAAGATTGGCACATAAAATATAATAACCTCGAGTACTAGACAATGTATGTATGCCCAATGCAGCGGTGGTGCCTTCTCCTCTGCTGGTAGAAACGGCCCACAATCAATATGGTCAGATGCGGCTGCTGACGATCAATGCTGCATGTCTGTTATCACAGGGAGCATGCCGCGTGGCTGTCACTGGTCAGTGGCTTGTGGCTTTATGATGAGGTGGCAGCCAGGGCGCGTGCTGACGGATTGATAACGACCTGCACGGTAGACAAACAAGCATCTTATAGATGCAGATCTAGCTAGCAACACTGTGAACGTGTTAAACATAGACAGGTTGTTGTGATGCACTGATGGACAGTTTTATAATGGGATACACATGTACGGCTATCTACGTCACTTCTGGACTTCTCTGAGGTAAGGTCAGAATCATATGGAGTCTTTACAAGTTAGATATTAGTGAAAATTATCCCATTGGCATTCATTGCTTGGTAATATCCATGATTCAAATTTCATGGTTACAGAGATTTTGATATGGGCTCAAATTTGTTGTTGATAGTTAAATCATGAATCTTATGAATAAAGATCTTGGTCAAACATCCCAAAGACTGAGATCCACACGATCAATTTGTTTGTGATGGGTTGTCCTTTATAGTTAAACAATTTGGTGAGAGATTCAGTTTGGTACATAGTAAAGTGTCCCATTGGAAAAGACTCTGTTGGATAAAATGTCTTGTTTGATAAATCATCTTTGCTTGTGGATTTTGAATGGGTCCAAACATTGTATTTTAGAATATCCAGTGACTTCAAAGCTCTGAATGAATGACAGAGATGAAGGGATCAGAAGTTGTTTGGCAGTTGATATATTAAGTATATTCTTGGATATTTAAAAGAATTCCAAACGCTTTAATTAAATGGAGCTTTAAAAATCTATATCTAAAATACTTGTCATTATGACATAAGTGACCAGCCTGACAAGCATACAGAGGATTGAGCTCCCCTTCAGTGTTCAGAGAATGAAATAACACCAGATAGCATTGTCCGTGACATATATCTGTTTGTTATAGGTATTTAGGCAGTCATTCACATTGTTTTTGGTACTTCTCACCATAAAGTCTTGGGTCAGGTTTTATTAGTGTTTTGAAATTTAATGAAAAGTTTAAAAATGATCTTTAAAGTTGAAGAAACTCAGAAATAACATCTGAAGAGAGAATTTGTGTGGACAGTTCATTAATCTGATGACAGAGACAAGTCACAACCTTGCTAATTAAATGTTATATAACTGCTTTAAATGTCATAGAGTACTCATCCACGTGTTCATATGAATCACCTTTCTATAACATTGTAATAACCATCTGCCTAAACTTAGCACCTGACTATTGTGAACCCTATCAATATCTACGACTTGTCTATAGTTAAAAACCTTTCTATACTTACCACATGTCTATATTGAAACCCTGTCTATACCTGTCACCTGTCTATAGTGAAACCCTCTCTACCTGGTATACCTTCCACCTGTCTATAGTGAAACCCTGTCTATACCTATTGCCTGTCTATAGTAAAACCCTGTCTTTTTCTACCACCTGTCTAAAGTGAAGCTGTTTCTATAAATACCACCTGTCTATACCTACCACCTGCCTATAGTGAAAACCTTGTCTAAACCTACCACCTGTCTATAGTGAAACCCTATCTATACATTCCACCTGTCTATAGTGAAACTCTGTCTATACCTTCCACCTTTCTATAGTGAAACCCCATAACCCTACTGAGATGGCCTGTTATTACTGATCACCTGTTTACAGTGACTACCTGTTATGACTGATTACCTGTCTACAGAAACTACCTGTTATGAATGATTACCTGTCTACAGAAACTACCTGTTATGAATGATTACCTGTCTACAGTGACTACCTGTTGTGACTGATCATCTGTCTACAGTGACTACCTGTTGTGACTGATCACCTGTCTACAGTGACTACCTGTTGTGACTGATTACCTGTCTACAGTGACTACCTGTTGTGACTGATTACCTGTCTACAGTGACTACCTGTTGTGACTTATTAGCTGTCTACAGTGACTACCTCTTGTGACCTATTACCTGTCTACATTGACTACCTGTTGTGACTGATCATCTGTCTACAGTGACTATCTGTTGTGACTGATCATCTGTCTACAGTGACTACCTGTTATGATTTATTACCTGTCTACAGTGACTACCTGTTATGATTTATTACCTGTCTCAGTGACTATCTGTTGTGACTGATTACCTGTCTACAGTGACTACCTGTTATGATTTATTACCTGTCTACAGTGACTACCTGTTGTGAATGATCATCTGTCTACAGTGACTACCTGTTGTGACTGATTACCTGTCTACAGTGACTACCTGTTGTGACTGATTACCTGTCTACAGTGACTACCTGTTGTGACTTATTAGCTGTCTACAGTGACTACCTCTTGTGACCTATTACCTGTCTACATTGACTACCTGTTGTGACTGATCATCTGTCTACAGTGACTACCTGTTGACTGATTACCTGTCTACAGTGACTACCTGTTGTGACTGATTACCTGTCTACAGTGACTACCTGTTGTGACTGATCATCTGTCTACAGTGACTACCTGTTGTGACTGATCATCTGTCTACAGTGACTGGCTGTTGTAACTGATTACCTGTCTACAGTGACTACCTGTTGTGACTAATTACCTGTTTACAGTGACTACCTGTTATGAATGATTACCTGTCTACAGTGACTACCTGTTGTGACTGATGACCTGTCTACAGTGACTACCTGTTGTGACTGATCATCTGTCTACAGAAACTACCTGATGTGACTGATCACCTGTCTACAGTGACTACCTGTTGTGAATGATCATCTGTCTACAGTGACTACCTGTTGTGACTGATTACCTGTCGACAGTGACTACCTGTTGTGAATGATCATCTGTCTACAGTGACTACCTGTTGTGACTGATTACCTGTCTACAGTGACTACCTGTTATGATTTATTACCTGTCTACAGTGACTACCTGTTATGATTTATTACCTGTCTACAGTGACTACCTATTATGATTTATTACCTGTCTACAGTGACTATCTGTTGTGACTGATTACCTGTCTACAGTGACTACCTGTTATGATTTATTACCTGTCTACAGTGACTATCTGTTGTGACTGATGACCTGTCTACAGTGACTACCTGTTGTGACTGATGACCTGTCTACAGTGACTACCTGTTGTGACTGATGACCTGTCTACAGTGACTACCTGTTGTGACTGATGACCTGTTTACAGTGACTACCTGTTATGATTTATTACCTGTCTACAGTCACTATCTGTTGTGACTGATCACCTGTCTACAGTGACTATCTGTTGTGACTGATCACCTGTCTACAGTGACTATCTGTTGTGACTAATTACCTGTCTACAGTGACTATCTGTTGTGACTGATGACCTGTCTACAGTGACTGTCTGTTGTGACTAATTACCTGTCTACAGTGGCTACCTGTTGTGACTGATCACCTGTCTACAGTGACTATCTGTTGTGACTGATCACCTGTCTACAGTGACTACCTGTTGTGACTGACTTGTATTATCTGACATAGAATTGTTAAATAGTTAAATACTGCCTATCTGAGTGGTTTCTATGATTTTCTGTGGGTTATAAATGTTTATACTGGGAATGAAGGAAAACCAGTTTATTTTCACCAACTTCAGACTGTTCATTACATTGCAATAAGCACACTCTAACCTTCTCCACAATTTGGTAACAGATAGATCTCAGCAAAGGAATTCCACTGTTATTTGTTATTTTTATTCATTTTTTTTCATTTTTTTCTGATCATATTCCGATAATCCTTTAAAAATAAAAGAGTAGTTACCTGATATAATGTCAAGGTCAAATATTAAGAATTTGTTTACTGATAAACATTTGCTTGTGATACTAGCCTATTTGTTGGACAATAACCCCTGAATGCTTGGCAATAATCCCGGCTGTTCTTTGGACACAGTTTTAAGCTCTTGACTCTGGGCTTCTTTCTGGATGAAAACTGTTGTCTATAGCTTCATGTTTTTATTTGAAGGAGTGATCTGCAGAAAAGACATTTTCTTTTGCTTCGTTTATTGTATGATTTAAGGACTATACTTTATGACAGGGATGCTGTGTCATAGTGTGAAACTATTTGTGAGGAGACCTTTATTTTCCACTATTACCATTATGTGTGCACTTTTGTCTAGAAGATAAAAAATAACTAAAAAGATGATTGATTTTGTTTTAAATTTTCTTTAATTAGAAAATATGTGAGTGGATTTGAGGGTGAGGGCCTGTAAAAAGCCGCATCTGAAGTCTCGTTATGAAGACAAATGACTTATGGTTAGCATCACATGGTGCATTTCACCGTCTCTGTCAGCAGGGCTTCCGTCATACTGATGCATAAAGTGCATGGGGGTGGCTGACCATTTGAGAACTTCCCCCACCACCCTTCACCTGATGTAATTTGGAGGTATTAGAACAATGACTGGTGACACAGGAGGTGGTGAGGGTAGGCCTCATATTTGATTGCTGTCTGCTTCTGCAACCACTGTGCTTCTTCTGCGATACTGACATGCAATGAAGATAGACGATTTTCACTGTTAACATATATTCCCATTGGAAAGTGATAAATTTTCATTTTCATTCACTGAACAGGAAAAAATATTAGTCGGTAGGAAACAATAGGAAAAATTCTGTATCCTGTCTGTAAAACAAAAAACTGATAGGATTTGCTTGGTATGTTGTAGCAGGCCATTACAATTAGTCGGCTGTTACGCACAGCATGCGACCTGCTTTATGATAGGGATGCTGTCATTTTGAGAAATGCATGAGACTGGGTGGTTTATCGGAGGACAAAGAGCTCTCACTGCCTTCAATTTTGTCAATGGCCTACATATTCCTCATGGATTATTAAAATTCTACACGATTTATGTCTGTAGGACCTTTCTGTCTACTGACATGAAATTAAGTTAGACTGTAAGTACTTGATGTCCTGTTAGACCAAGGCAGTAAATTTCTTGAGAGATGTCTACAACGTGTTTCACAATTCCTGGTAATGTTGTTTTATACAGTATACCACACACTGTGTTGTCAGAACTTTTCCAATCCTGTTTCAGTTCCAACTGATGAGTTACCAAAATTCCAAATTCTATCCAAGCCTTTACCAATTCCTGCCCCATCCTTTGTAATCTTGTACCTTTCCCAGCCTGTAATCCCAATCTTTTCTTATCTCACCTATTCCTACTCCAATCCTTCCATGATCCTATCACATTCTTTTTTATTCTTTTCTTTATCCCGTCCCAGACAATACTCATCCATATTCCAACCTATTTCTCCTATAATAATCTATTCCCACTCCTATGCCAACCTATTCCTGTTCCTATACCAGCTTATTCCATTCCTTCTCCAGCCTAGACCCATGATCCCATCCATGACTTTGCCCATTCTTACCCTAACCAATTCCCATTCCAATTTCAGCCTTTTCCCATTAATATTCCAATTCCAGCCTATTTCAATTTCTATCCCAACCCATTCCTGCTCCTGTTTTAGCCTGTGTGTGTTCCTATCCAGCCTTTCCTCTTTCTATCCTAGTATGTTCCTGTTTATGTCTGAGCCAAATCCTGTTCCTATTCCAGCCTACTCCATTTCTGATCTTAGCCTATCTTTTCGTAACTCTGAGAAATCTTTATTAAAAAAAAGAAAATGTCAGGACCTCATTTTCAAAAATATTGAAATAGGCTATATGAATGATATCTATATATCATTCACGCTCAGTGCCTCGAGTGCAAAACGTACTGAGAATGACATAAAATATCTTTTTATATTTTAATCACCATCTTCCATACAGCAACTTGGGATGGCTTTTTTTCCATTATAAAGGGCCTTCGGCATCCATCGGACAACGAGATTATCAAGACACCTAAGTTTACACTACCACTCTTGATTTAGATTTATAACTTTGTATCTTATGTTCTATGTATGTGATGTAATTTATGTAATATTTGTGTCTTGATAAAGGGGCAGATTGTCTCGAAAGTTTGACAATTCACTTGTCCATACTGTCGCTATTACTTCACGGATCATATATATAATTATGGTAAGTTTTGGCCTCTGTGTATGTTGTTTCCTTTTTCTTTGACTTAAAAGATGTGTTTTGAGAAGATTAATCTTTGTGTGAATTTGATTTATTACAGCCAGCATTTTGGTATCCTGTTTGTGTTGTATCCGGAACATCATTATACATACACGGCAGGAAAAGGCAGGTGCATTGCACATCGTCTCTTTAAATTGGGATATAAATACAATTGGGTAGACAGTGGCTGTCAATGAATGGTGACCATTAGCAGCACACAGGAAGATGAATCACCCAGCGTTTATAAAATATGCATGTCAAAGCATCGGAATTAAATTGAATTATCTAACAAAATTACTTCTCCAACGACACCTGGTGAATTCCGGTTGCATGCCTTGTTCTTTGTTGAATTTGGATTGTAACACTGAAATTGTTAGAGTATACAAAGTGCAGGGGTTCTGAAGGGATGATGGTGTTAGAAGTTGTTACATCTGCTTCATTTTCTAGTCTCTAATATTGTTGCAGTACTTGTTCATTGCCTGACGAACACAAGCTGAGAGAATGCAGTTGTCAATACAAATGTAAAATCATCTTCATTTGGTTTGTGTGCAAACACTTGTCTGAAGCAGATAAGTCCCCGGGGCTCTAGCCCGCATCCCTTGTGATAATGCATGACTTTATGAGATACGGGTAAAGGCCTGCAAGTAAATGGTGACATTTTCTATATGTTGGTACTCCTTCTGGTGCATGTGGCTGTGCACAAACTACTCAACATGATCATTAAACTGCTATTAAAATGCTGGTGATCTATTACATGTCACTGTCAGTCTATACGTTTCTTAGTCGTAGTTCTAGAATGGATTTATCAGTTTTTATTTGGCTTTCGCCTGTTGATAACATTGTTAATAGATTATAAAAGTAGCAACTACAATGTCACTTAAGAAAAAAAGATTATTTCTACCAACTTATTTCCTTTGTGACCAGTAATTGTTAATTTCAATTTGCTTCAGATGTAATATATTGTAATCAAATTTTATCTTACTTTATAACAAAAGTTTATTAATGTTGAAGTCTTCAGGTAACTTGGCCATCTTAATAAACCTCCTAGGAATGTTAAAAAATTATGATTCTTCTGTATTGTTGAATAGTTGAAATCCTCACAGGTAGTAATATCAGATAAAAAACAGGTGTCTTTGGAGTCGGACTTTAAAGAAAGAATATGCAAAAATTTTATGTTGTGGTAACCCAGCTGCCATGTTGTGGTTCAGCTTAAATGTCCCACCAAAGACATCCAAAGCTCCCATGTTGTTGTGCAGATGAAATGTCCCACTATGGACATCCAAAGCACCCATGTTGTGGTACAGATGAAATGTCCCACCAAGGATAACAAAACTTACCACATTGTGATGCCGATGAAATGTCCCACCACAGACACGGAAAGCTTTCGTGTTGTGATGCATATGAAATGTCCCATCTTTTCTTCAAGCAATAACATCCTACATTTTCTGGTCACAATCCTCAGATCAGATAATAAATATGACAAGTACATTACATACCAGCCACTGAAATGTCACAATTTGATAATTCACTGTGTTATGTAATCTGGTATTGGATTTGAATGCAAAAATGCTTAAAAGTATTTATGATGAAAATAGAGTTCTGAGAAATGGGTGCCTAAGCTATCAATCGCAAGGAAAGATTGGGTACCTCAAACTCGATTGAACACCTTGTTTAGCTGGTTTAAGGTCCCCTAACCCATTACACTTGAGTGTGATGTTTTGGAAAAGATTACTTTCCGCAAGCAAGAGTGCGGAAAAGATGATATTTCCAAACCACTTATAGTGAAGTGTGTATCGTTTCTCCTTTTCCTTTTTAATCTATGTTATATCAAATTGCAGCAATTTAAAGTTCATCAAGTTTTCCTCACAGGAAATTGAGTAAAATATCTGCACTTAAGAATGTGTGTATATCAGTGTATGTATTTATTGTATGGAGTGTTAATGCAAAACCATTATCACTTATCACCATTCTATTGTTACTGATAGTTGGTTTGATGAAGTGCAATTGTCTGCTCAAGTATGAGTTTTCATTTACAAGTTCCTATGCAAACTGAGTTCAAATCTTGGTAATGTCTGCTTGCTGCTTTAGTAAAGGTATCTGTTCGTCAGCTTTATATTCTTACTTGTTTGAGTTATCGCAAAATACAGTAACGAAGTGACTTTTCATGATTTCACAAGTGCCTATGTTCAATGGTAAAATATAAGCAAAATAAAGTCAATGTTGATAGTCGTATGTGAACATGTTTTCAGGACAGTAATTGATAGTCGTATGTGAACATGTTTTCTGGACAATAATTGATAGTCGTATGTGAACATGTTTTCTGGACAGTAATTGATAGTCGTACGTGAACATGTTTTCTGGACAGTAATTGATAGTCGTACGTGAACATGTTTTCTGGACAGTAATTGATAGTCGTACGTGAACATGTTTTCTGGACAGTAATTGATAGTCGTACGTGAACATGTTTTCTGGACAGTAATTGATAGTCGTACGTGAACATGTTTTCTGGACAGTAATTGATAGTCGTACGTGAACATGTTTTCTGGACAGTAATTGATAGTCGTATGTGAACATGTTTTCTGGACAGTAATTGATAGTTGTATGTGAACATGTTTTCTGGACAGTAATTGATAGTCGTATGTGAACATGTTTTCTGGACAGTAATTGATAGTCGTATGTGAACATGTTTTCTGGACAGTAATTGATAGTCATAAGTGAACATGTTTCTGGACAGTAATTGATAGTCGTAAGTGAACATGTTTTCTGGACAGTAATTGATAGTCGTACGTGAACATGTTTTCTGGACAGTAATTGATAGTCGTACGTGAACATGTTTTCTGGACAGTAATTGATAGTCGTACGTGAACATGTTTTCTGGACAGTAATTGATAGTCGTATGTGAACATGTTTCTGGACAGTAATTGATAGTCATATGTGAACATGTTTCTGGACAGTAATTGATAGTCATATGTGAACATGTTTTCTGGACAGTAATTGATAGTCATAAGTGAACATGTTTTCTGGACAGTAATTGATAGTCGTATGTGAACATGTTTTCTGGACAGTAATTGATAGTCATATGTGAACATGTTTTCTGGACAGTAATTGATAGTCGTATGTGAACATGTTTTCTGGACAGTAATTGATAGTTGTATGTGAACATGTTTCTGGACAGTAATTGATAGTCGTACGTGAACATGTTTTCTGGACAGTAATTGATAGTCGTATGTGAACATGTTTTCTGGACAGTAATTGATAGTCGTAAGTGAACATGTTTTCTGGACAGTAATTGATAGTCGTACGTGAACATGTTTTCTGGACAGTAATTGATAGTCGTACGTGAACATGTTTTCTGGACAGTAATTGATAGTCGTACGTGAACATGTTTTCTGGACAGTAATTGATAGTTGTATGTGAACATGTTTTCTGGACAGTAATTGATAGTCGTATGTGAACATGTTTTCTAGACAGTAATTGATAGTCGTATGTGAACATGTTTTCTAGACAGTAATTGATAGTCGTATGTGAACATGTTTTCTAGACAGTAATTGATAGTCGTATGTGAACATGTTTTCTGGACAGTAATTGATAGTCATATGTGAACATGTTTTCTAGACAGTATTTGATAGTCGTATGTGAACATGTTTTCTGGACAGTAATTGATAGTCGTATGTGAACATGTTTTCTGGACAGTAATTGATAGTCGTACGTGAACATGTTTTCTGGACAGTAATTGATAGTCGTACGTGAACATGTTTTCTGGACAGTAATTGATAGTCGTACGTGAACATGTTTTCTGGACAGTAATTGATAGTCGTACGTGAACATGTTTTCTGGACAGTAATTGATAGTCGTACGTGAACATGTTTTCTGGACAGTAATTGATAGTCTTATGAGAACATGTTTCTGGACAGTAATTGATAGTCGTATGTGAACATGTTTTCTGGACAGTAATTGATAGTGTACGTGAACATGTTTTCTGGACAGTAATTGATAGTCGTATGTGAATAGTAATTGTAGTCGTATGTGAACATGTTTCTGGACAGTAATTGATAGTCGTATGTGAACATGTTTTCTGGACAGTAATTGATAGTCATAAGTGAACATGTTTCTGGACAGTAATTGATAGTCGTAAGTGAACATGTTTTCTGGACAGTAATTGATAGTCGTACGTGAACATGTTTTCTGGACAGTAATTGATAGTCGTACGTGAACATGTTTTCTGGACAGTAATTGATAGTCGTACGTGAACATGTTTTCTGGACAGTAATTGATAGTCGTATGTGAACATGTTTCTGGACAGTAATTGATAGTTGTATGTGAACATGTTTCTGGACAGTAATTGATAGTCGTACGTGAACATGTTTTCTGGACAGTAATTGATAGTCGTATGTGAACATGTTTTCTGGACAGTAATTGATAGTCGTATGTGAACATGTTTTCAGGACAGTAATTGATAGTCATATGTGAACATGTTTTCTGGACAGTAATTGATAGTCATATGTGAACATGTTTTCTGGACAGTAATTGATAGTCGTATGTGAACATGTTTTCTGGACAGTAATTGATAGTCGTACGTGAACATGTTTTCTGGACAGTAATTGATAGTCATAAGTGAACATGTTTCTGGACAGTAATTGATAGTCGTAAGTGAACATGTTTTCTGGACAGTAATTGATAGTCGTACGTGAACATGTTTTCTGGACAGTAATTGATAGTCGTACGTGAACATGTTTTCTGGACAGTAATTGATAGTCGTACGTGAACATGTTTTCTGGACAGTAATTGATAGTCGTATGTGAACATGTTTTCTGGACAGTAATTGATAGTCATAAGTGAACATGTTTTCTGGACAGTAATTGATAGTCATAAGTGAACATGTTTTCTGGACAGTAATTGATAGTCATAAGTGAACATGTTTTCTGGACAGTAATTGATAGTCGTATGTGAACATGTTTTCTGGACAGTTTCTGGACAGTAATTGATAGTCATATGTGAACATGTTTTCTGGACAGTAATTGATAGTCGTATGTGAACATGTTTTCTGGACAGTAATTGATAGTCGTATGTGAACATGTTTTCTGGACAGTAATTGCTATTTTTTTTAGCTCAGTTTAATTCTGCGGATTATTTTAAAATTTGGGTATGTCCAGTGGAGGATCAAGTTAGCAGAAGTCTTCAGACATATTCTGGTCTTAAAGATGTCGTGTTTCATTATATTGACATCAGATAAGTAAATTTTATGAACATATGTAGACAAATCACTCTTAAAGTAGAGTCACCAGATTATTATAGGTGAAACAGATATCACAATAAAGGTACTCTTACCTTGAGAACAGTTGTATAATAATACTATAATTCTGTAGCAATAAGTCTTTCTCTAAAGTTTAGGTTATTAAATAAGAGAAGTGGGCAATACAGGCCCTGTGGACCTGAGGTTTTTACTTTGTGTCTATAAAAAAGGGATTTATGGCACTTATCCCATATCATGTGATGACATAGCATGCGATACACATAAAAACATAAACAAAAAACTCACACCCTCTACTTAACCTGCATATGGTTACAAATATAGAGTAGGTCTTAGTGTTTCATTTGACTGTTATTAAGACTGTACATTTGGTGCTATTTTGCTGTAGGGGATTTGCAGTGTCAAATATTATCAGGATTTTGTACTTTTGTCGTAATAAGTGCAGAAAGAACAGGTGTCTGTTTTTTTATGATCCCATTTTTCATAAAGATATATTATCATGTTGGTGTACCGAATTGGTGGGTGGTATCATTTATGCTAGAGACCCTGAATTCTTTTGTGATAATCACTCAACATCGGGGGAGTAAAATATAACATTTGGTCTCACTTAGCAGCTGTTTTTTTTTACATATTTCTAACAGCCCAATACAGATTGGAAAAACCAATTATAGTTACTCCGAATTATTTAGAAGAACAGAGGAGTGAGGACTAACAAAACGCTCATTGTACCACATGAAATAAGTCCCACCAATAACACTAAGCAGCATGGGAAAATACTTAATCACTCATACTGCTTACAATTCCCAAATATTTTCATGCTGATGAAATCAGAATATCTATGTATTATTGTCTTGATGCATGTAGATTGCCTTTTAGGACTGGCATGAATTTTTTTTCCAATAAGAAAAACAGTGTTTGTAAAAATGTTTTAAATCCTTCTATAATCTCTCATACAATGTTGCCTTTAACCTTTGAACTTTGACCTGTATTTGATATTTGAAGCCTCTGACACTAAGTCAACCTTTACCTGTCAAATGACCTTTGATCTCTAAACCAAATTTGACTTCTGACCTAACCTTGACCTTTTTAAAACATCCGTGTTATCCCTATGCTGTATCTGCTCCCAAAACATCTTGTCATGCACTTTAGATTGAAAGAGATAAAACATGTCTGTGCTGTCAGAGAATCTCCTTGGAATGAAGAAAAAAGTCCACTTCTATATTGGCAGCAAAGGAATGCTAAGAGAAAAGCCATAAGGTACCACCTGCTCATAAACGTCGCTCATCCAGACTGTTGAAGCCAGCATTGCTTACAAAAACTTTTTCCTTATTTTTCAAAAGCAGAAAAAATATTTGTAAGAACAAAAAAGTGGGGTTTTTTCTACTAGATTTCCCCTGTAGAATTTTCTGTGGGGCAATTCAATTAAAGTCTTATGTCAAAACTCTGCTGCTTGTTAGTGAGTAAGGCAGTCGTCCTTATGCACTTGTAGGGTTACATAGAAGATTGTCAATAAACGTACTAAAAGTCATTGGTAGATTGAAATAGTGATGAAGTAGAATAGTAAATGGAAGTTTGGGTAATACAAACAAATGTTGGATGTTGAATGAATTTTACAGTGTAACTTAAGTTTAAAGGTACTTTAGAAGTTATTACATGTAGTGAGAAATTGTTTTGTAGGAGCAATGAAAAATCACAGATTTGTCAATTTAGTGCATTAAATTGCCTCCAAATATCTGGAAAACTTGATGAAAACCTCACCTCAGTGCAAATTAGCAAATGAGCATCCTATAAACTTAGAATACATGTTGCTTTCTGCAGTATTATGTCGATAATTCATTCTAAGAATTAAAAAATTTCAGCACTGGTAGTGTTACCAAACTTGACTGTAAATGTTGCATTTGGAAAATCATTTGCCTCTGTAAAACTGATAAATAAAGTCAGGGTTTGGTTCTTCTGTAACCCACTGGAGTTTGCATATCCGTATTCTGTAGACCATTGCATTGTGACATATTCAGGAGAGTTATACAGTATGTATTCTACTGATTCAAATCTACATAGATTTACATCCATACCATTTGTAGATTTCCCAGAAGGCCTCCTTCAGTATTTCATAGTAAACATCCATTTTTAAATGCCATTGTGTTGGTCCAGGGCTCTGGACGCTTGTCCAGTCATAGAAATTTGGAATGTGACCTTTTAATATAAGGGTATTACTGGGACCCAACCTCACTTATACAGAAGGACATTCAGTTTAATGTATTTTTCTAATTCCAACATTCACAAGCTATCCAAAATGAATGAAAATAAATTCTCATTGGATTCAAAGGCCAAGTTCCTTCCAATAATACCTGTTGGAGTTATACAACAACAACTTTAATGATGGAATGATATCATGTTGTTTTAGAATTCTAATACTTCATACATCATTCTGTTAGAATTTTTGTCAAAACTTTGTACTTTTGTTTTTCTCCTTTAAAGTGAGATGGAAATTCTTTGCACAGAGTAATTTGGAATACTTTTGATAACTTTATGTTATTGTTATCAGCACATATTTACAGAGTAATTTGGAATACTTTTGATCACTTTTTTGTTATTGTTATCAGTACATATTTACATATTTTCTCAATGGTTTGCATTATAGTTTTAACTCTCCTGATTTTTTTTAAAGGTTGACCATATATAGAATCGTAATTAATTGGTTATTACCCTTTTTCTTGTGCTTTTGTTGGAGTTATATCCCTTTGAAATCTTACTTGCGTAAATGTGTCTGATTAAAATTGTCCTGTTTGATAGAAAAATGTCAAAATTTTTTAAAAACTTAAAAGAAAAAGATACAAAAAAAAAAATATCTGTTGGATAAGTTTCATATCATAATTGAGTTTGAAAACAAAAATAATGTCTGGCCCCATGTGCCTCTCTTTTAACATATTTATTTATCTATATATGAAACTGAAATTTTATCATTTGAAGTTTAAAGATACTGCATGTAAAAGGATGCACATGTACCATTCGTCACCAATCCTGTCCTGGCATTTTGTCAATATCCTATCGTGAAATGTCTAAATTTCAGTGTGCTCTGATTGACAAAGCCTTTCATCGTTTGCTGATCGCCCTGTAGAGATGTGATCGTCTGTCTTTGCCTAGTTTTTATCGTGATGTTTCCATCAATAACAAATTTTCATGCTACGTAATGACAAGTTTTTGAAAAAAAAAGTTGTAGGATAGTATCTGTGTCGAGGAATCAATTCCATTGCCTTGTACAAGATACTGATGTAACACAGCCTCTCTGTGAGATTGTATCAATTAACGAAACAGTCATTGAAGTTTGAAGCTTTACAGGAAATCTGCCGCATCATTTCTTCTGGGAGAAAAGACATATAGGATGTATAGTACTTATTGAAAAAAAAACATTGAAATGACTTTTCCTCCATTTGTTACACCATTACTGATATTCTGAGTCAAGCATTAGTCCCTCTGTCTAATCTATGACCATTGTTGTCTGGCCATTAGCCTATCACTTTGTCCATTCTAACTGAAAACTGCCAGCTTTCGTATCACAGAACTATTCAGAATGGAAAAGTGTCGTATACTGATCTTGGGTCTCAAAAATGACTTGATACAGAACATTTCTTATTCTATGTCTTAGAGTTTGTGTAATGGCGACCAGTTTATGGCAGACTGAAGTTTGTCATTAAATAGAAAGTGAAAATAGAAAGTTCTTCCAATACAGATGTGGGTATTAAAACACTGACACATTTAGCCAACAATTTATACACATTTGGTGAGTTCCTTGTTCCTTAATTAGTGATTCTGCCATAAATTAGTATGTTACATTTCCATTATATTTTGTGAGTCTGAACCTTGGCATTGGACCATCTGTCTTGGTCCCAGGATGGTGGGATATTTCCCTTGATTGATTGGTCATTCAGAGAGGCCACTGGGGATAAAAGAGGTCACCTCATCATCATTGGCCATTTAATGGTCATTTACTGACAATTCCTTGTGAAAAATTGGGGTGTAAATCTCCAATCAATATCAGATACTGTGAAACCAACCTTGATGTCAGTCATCTCAATGTGAGAGACGACTTGGCTTCACACCATCACCTGATATATAACACTGTTGTCAGTGTGTGATGTAGCAAGTCTCACACCATCTGATCTCTGACTTTTGTCAGTGTGTGATGTATTAGGTCTAACACCATCACCTGATCTTTGTCACTGTTGTCAGTGTGTGATGTAGCAGGTCTCACACCATCTGATCTCTGACTTTTGTCAGTGTGTGATGTATTAGGTCTAACACCATCACCTGATCTTTGTCACTGTTGTCAATGTGTGATGTATTAGGTCTAACACCATCACCTGATCTTTGTCACTGTTGTCAGTGTGTGAGGTATTAGGTCTAACACTATCACCTGACCTTTGTCACTGTTGTCAGTGTGTGATGTATTAGGTCTAACACCATCACCTGACCTTTGTCACTGTTGTCAGTGTGTGATGTATTAGGTCTAACACCATCACCTGACCTTTGTCACTGTTGTCAGTGTGTGATGTAGCAGGTCTCACACCATCTGATCTCTGACTTTTGTCAGTGTGTGATGTATTAGGTCTAACACCATCACCTGATCTTTGTCACTGTTGTCAGTGTGTGATGTAGCAGGTCTCACACCATCTGATCTCTGACTTTTGTCAGTGTGTGATGTATTAGGTCTAACACCATCACCTGATCTTTGTCACTGTTGTCAGTGTGTGATGTATTAGGTCTAACACTATCACCTGATCTTGTCACTGTTGTCAGTGTGTGATGTATTAGGTCTAACACTATCACCTGATCTTTGTCACTGTTGTCAGTGTGTGATGTATTAGGTCTAACACCATCACCTGATCTTTGTCACTGTTGTCAGTGTGTGATGTATTAGGTCTAACACCATCACCTGATCTTTGTCACTGTTGTCAGTGTGTGATGTATTAGGTCTAACACCATCACCTGATCTTTGTCACTGTTGTCAGTGTGACATAGCTGTTTGTTTTATCCCTGACTTAAATTTTTTGGTGTTTTACAATGAGGTTAACACTGTCTTGATTTGCATGACTTAAACTGTCAATAACAGTCAGTGAACAAAAAGTATTCCATAATTTTAATTTTTTTTGAGGGTGGGAGGGGGGGAAGGGGAGAGAGAGGGGACTAGAATTTAGCTAAACCATTGTTTGCGTACTCTTGAGGACAAATCCAAAAAATCAAAATAACAAGGCTCAGTTATATTTATTCTTTTATTTTTAATATTCAAGAGGAAAGGATCAGAGCAGGGTCATTGGATTCTTATAGTAATTACTACTTTATGTGTTCACCAAAGCTAACTGTGGTGATGAAGAGCCGGGAAATAACACTGAATCACTGCAGGCATACTACGCAAACCTGCAATAATGATTTAAAGGGAAATAATAATGTTGATTTATTCTAGAAATGTTACATATGTTTATAAAAGAGTTTCTGATCAGGGGAGATAATTAAATCAGAAACTGGACCTTAATTACATTTGGCTTGTGCATCTGGTCTCTGTAGGGTTGTTATGAAATAAGGCATAGAAATATATCAGTCACATCTTCAGGACTGGAAAATTAATTAAATTTTCATCAAGTAGAGGCCATAAGCTAGACTGTGTGTTCAGTACCAGGAAGTCTGTTTGGTTAATATTGGATTATATATACAGGCATCTACTGGTGCGCATCATGCATTCTGTCTACAGTTGTTTATTAAACAAATCAGTGTGGTCAGAAGGTGATCTATGGTGTTAAGTGAACAGTATGATGACTCTTGACCAGAGGTCAGTTTTAAAAGCATTGTCAGCTTTAAACAATATTGAGAGTTCTTCTTCAGAAAAATGAATAGACATTACTACAGATATTTTTGTGTTTATTTACTTGTTTGTTTATAATAATGTTTGTTCAATTCATCCTGTAACCATTAATGTTATGTTAAACAACATATTCAGCTGGTTTTGTTATTTATATAATTTTTTATTCACAGAAAAAGTTCTGTAACCTTTTTACAACTCAATATTGTAAACCTGAACACATAGAGTTTTGATATTAACATTTACATATAGTTTTCTTTCATATTCAATATTTATTATTGATTTTACAGAACAGTAAATAGAGATAAGTGGGCTTATTGCCAGACATGGGATTACCACTGAATCAGTTTTGTAAGCTAATATCTGCTCAGGATCAGATGGGGTCAGATTTTAGAGGTGCTTGGTCATCCTGTCTGATGAGAATGACCAATGTCCACTGGAACGCTTAGCAGTGTCACTGACCATTGATCCCATCACACATCATGCTGGACATCCTGACAAGACACTTCTCACAATCACAGCCTAATTATAACACCAACATTTTTACATATTTCTTAATCCTGGCTGACTGGAAATTTACAACAGACATAAATAAACTTTGGATAGGGGAGAGTACTCTCTCATTCACCCCAGTGATTTATCAATGACATGTGTTCACTGTTAACCCACATGATTTCTATAAAGATCTTGGTGGAGGGATATATGAAATGGCATGTGAATGGCTTTGACCAAGATGTGTTTGTAATTAGAGTAAATCAGTTCGGTTGTAAACTTCTGATATGGCACTGGTGCTGCCAAACGTTTGTCTACATTCTCAAGTTTTGGAAATAAATTCGGGGGCATTCAGATTTGATAAGTCCATTTCCATTTCTTGTATTTGTATACCTTTCAAGGTGAATCAGTGTAAACCATTGCCAACAAAAGACCTTGTCTGCTTGAGATCCCAATTCTAATAGCTTTACTGTTGCAGTCTCATCTTTCTACCTGATATCAGAATAGAAGCTAATTTGGTAGGGTTTGTATGTTTATTATATGTGACTGTAGAATTTACTATGATACATAGGGATGTGGCATTCATATTCACTATATCCTAAAGAGAGATGTGGCATTCATATTCACTTTATCCTAAAGAGAGATGAGGCATTCATATTCACTAAACACAAAAGAGAGATGTGGCATTCATTTTCGCTATACATTGTATACATGGGGATGTGGCATTCATATTCACTATATCCTTAAGAGAGATGTGGCATTCATATTCACTAAATACAAAAGAGAGACGTGGCATTCATTTTCACTACACATTGTAAACATAGGGATGTGGCATTCATATTCACTATATCCTAAAGAGAGATGTGGCATTCATATTCATTTTATCCTAAAGAAAGATGTGGCATTCATATTCACTATACACTGTATACTGTATAGATAGGAATATAACATTCATATTTACTAAACACGAAAGAGAGATGTGGCATTCATATTCACTAAACATAGTATACATAGGTATATGGCATTCAAATTCACTATACACATAGGGATGTGGCATTCATATTCACTTTATGCTTGTTGGCATCTTGTAATACTATGAATGCCATTCCTCTATGTATTTACAGTGTATAGAGAAATTCACCATACACTTTATACATAGAGACATGTTATTCATATTCATACTATCATAAAATGGCAACTAAAGGCAGTTCCAAGCTTAAATATGCCTTTTAAGTGCATAGCATTAATACAATACTACTTTAGTATCTCATTTTCAAAATGAGTTATTGTGTAGACAAACCTAGTGTTATAAACAGATAACATTTACCCAGCAGAATGCCAACTGTTGAGATCCTGCCATCGATGCTGTTGTATAGAGAATGATGTATGTACTCAACAAAACTCATCAAACAAATCTAACACTTTTGGTTTGAAAATTCAATATGCGATTCTGTTATCTCAAGTTTTTATCAAGTAAACCGGATTCCATTGAGAAGATGAATTTTGGTGGCGATGTAATAAAGAAAGAGAAATGGGTGCCTAACCCCTTTTTGTAGGAAGCAACTCAAGTGTTGGCGAGGAGAGGCATTATTCTACACCACATACATCACATGAACCATTACAATCGACAATAACTTGAAGGCTTTTTTTTTTTTGCCTACTAGATAAAGCCATCCATTTCTAGTGATAAGATTTAAGCTTGGTGAATATTTACTATGTATATTAAAGAGTTGACAGGGAGATAGGGGAGGGTAACATGAGAGAACTGACAGGAGACTGATGGGAGTTACCAGGATCATACAGGAGAGAGGGTAGTAAAGGGAGAGATGGGGGAGGGTAACAGGAGAGGGGGTAGTAAAGGGAGAGATGGCGGAGGGTAACAGGAGAGAGGGTGGTAAAGGGAGAGATAGGGGAGGGTAACAGGAGAGGGGGTAGTAAAGGGAGAGATGGCGGAGGGTAACAGGAGAGAACTGACAGGAGACTGATGGGTGTTACCAGGATCATACAGGAGAGATGGTGGTAAAGGGAGAGATAGAGGAGGGTAACAGGAGAGGGGGTAGTAAAGGGAAAGATAGGGGAGGGTAACAGGAGAGAACTGACAGGAGACTGATGAGAGTTACCAGGATCATACAGGAGAGAGGGTGGAAAAGGGAGAGATAGAGGAGGGTAACAGGAGAGGGGGTAGTAAAGGGAAAGATAGAGGAGGGTAACAGGAGGGGGTTAGTAAATGGAGAGAGATGGAAAAGGGAGAGATAGAGAGGGTAACAGGAGAGGGGGTAGTAAAGGGAGAGATAGGGGAGGGTAACAGGAGAGGGGGTAGTAAATGGAGAGATAGGAGAGGGTAACTGGAGAGGGGGTAGTATAGGGAGAGATAGGGGAGGGTAACAGGAGAGGGGGTAGTAAATGGAGAGATAGGGGAGGGTAACAGGAGAGGGGGTAGTAAATGGAGAGATAGGGGAGGGTAACAGGAGAGAGGGTAGTAAATGGAGAGAGAGATAACTGGGGAGGGTAGTAAATGGAGATATAGGGGGAGTAAATGGAGAGATAGGGAAGGGTAACAGGAGAGAGGGTAGTAAATGGAGAGATAGGGGAGGGTAACTGGAGAGGGGGTAGTAAATGGAGATATAGGGGAGGGTAACAGGAGAGAACTGATAGGAGTTAAAAGAGAAATACAAGAACGAGATGGAAGAAAAAGGAGAGATGAGGAGAGAGGGATGAAGGGAATTGAGCAAGAATTAATAATGATAAAGATATACCAAAATGAAGGTAAAACATACAGGAGAAATAAGAGAGTAAAGAGGGAGATAGGAGTGAATGAATGGAAAGAAGGAAGAGAAAGATGAGGAGAGAAGGTGAGTGTATGTTTAAAAGAAGGAGAGAGACAGGGGGAGGTTGAAGAGTAAAAATACAGAAAGAGATGTATAAAGGTGGAGAAGCAGAAAAGGAAAGAAGGATTAAAAGGGAAAATAAGAGAATGAAAGGGAGTGAATGAAGAGTGGAAAAGAAAAAGACGGATTTAATGGAGAGAAGAGTATTAACAGGATAGAGTCTGTTTGCCAAGGTAAAGAAAGACCTCAGCCAGCCATGCTTTGTTACACCCGTATGATGCAGTACTTGAGCAGTTTTGACTAATTGTCTCCCACATTCCATTCTAGCCCATTCTTGGTCTTTATCAGTGAAGTTTGAGTGGTTTGATGGCATATTTGTACTCCATTAGGAAAAGTGAATCTTCTGAGCCGCTTCACACCTGTTTTGGTACTGCCAATGTTTCGCTTGGTTTGATCTTGCCAGAACTATTTTTGTGGATTTTCTTTCGGAAGAAAGAGATACATTTCAAGGCAACATGTGTGAGAAGATTTGTTGATTTTAACCTGAAAACCATCAAGTGTTTTTAACAGGAAAAGCTATCATGAGGCTGTAACGATGTGTCATCAATAACTTGAAAAGGCCGTCTGCTCCCTGGTTAGCACCGTGTGAGCTAGTCATGGTAGAAGTGCTGAAGATTATTTTGAAAACAGAAGTATTTTTGTATGTTTTTGCGTTGGTTTAATTGCCCTAGCTTCCGCCCAGAGATATATTGCTAGCATACCACATGTCTGGTGCACCGTGGAAACTGCAATATTACACGCTACTTAAAATTTTAATGCTCAAATGCAATTAATTAGGCCCAGGGTGCTCAGAAGGAAAAGTTGTGCCTTAAGAGGGATTTCTGTGTGGCAACAGCCTTGAAAAGGGGATACAGTCTGCCGTGGATCCTGCCGTTAATTACACAAAATGTGTGTATATTGGATAAGTTTATAAGCCAAAATTACCCACTCTGATTGGCTATTTTTGGTTCGAGCTTTGAGGGATTTAATTAACACTTGTTTGCATGACATCATGTTTTATGTTCAGATTGGAATGACATTTATATGGCTTTTCTTTACATCAAAGGATAGCTTATTTGGTGCTTCACCCTTGCCGGAGATTGTACAGTAGCTTATGTAAAGGGTCAGTGATGCTCAAATCTGTCTGATAAATAATGTATGTGATTGTGTCTAGAAACCTTAATACATCAACTGTAAAGTAGCTCTATAAACTGTAGATTTTTTCTTGTATTTAATTTGAACATGTTATTGTTAAAAATTCAACCCTTTCTGTGCGATATCTGTGCACACAATTCAACCCTTTCAGTATGATATCTGTGCACACAATTCAACCCTTTCTGTGTGATATCTGTCCACACAATTCAACCCTTTCTGTGTGATATCTGTCCACACAATTCAACCCTTTCTGTGCGATATCTGTCCACACAATTCAACCGTTTCTGTGTGATATCTGTCCACACAATTCAACCCTTTCTGTGTGATATCTGTCCACACAATTCAACCCTTTCTGTGCGATATCTGTCCACACAATTCAACCCTTTCTGTGTGATATCTCTCCACACAATTCAACCCTTTCTGTGTGATATCTGTCCACACAATTCAACCCTTTCTGTGTGATATCTGTCCACACAATTCAACCCTTTCTGTGTGATATCTGTCCACACAATTCAACCCTTTCTGTGTGATATCTGTCCACACAATTCAACCCTATCTGTGTGATATCTGTCCACACAATTCAACCCTTTCTATGTGATATCTGTCCACACAATTCAATACTTTCTGTGTGATATCTGTCCACACAATTCAACCCATTTTGTGTGTAATATCTGTCTATAGCATTCAACCCTGTTTGGCAATGTCTGACCTCAAAAATCAACCCTGTTATTGTAGTTCCTGCCATCACCTTTCAACCCAGTGTATGTAATGTTGTGTGATATCTGTCCACACCATTCTATCCATATTGTGTGTAATATCTGCCTACATCATTTAACTATGTTTGCCATATGTCCACATTATTCATCAAATGTCTGTCTACATTATTCAATTCTTTCTGTAAAGTCTGCTTACAAAAGTGAACAACCTTATGAAGACAAGCCCAGCATGTAAAATTGTGATTCTACAGTATTGAACGTTTAGTTAAATGACACATAAAACCTCAAAGAAACACTTCCCCTACTAAAGTGCAAAGCCTTGGAGTTATAATAGAAATATATTTAGCTTCAAAAGTGCCTGTATTTTATATACATTACTATACATTAGTCAGGAATGATGCAGGCTTACAAAAATCAGAGGAAATACAAGTCTGTTAGTAATTGGGTTAGTTGTTAGTGAATGTTAAAGGACAGCACACTTGTCAATGTGTGTTGTACTCTAAGTTTAGGTGAACTAAAGGCATGCTAAAGTAGTTGTGCTATGCATTAGATGTTAAGAGGCTGCCCTAACAAAGCAGTAGGGGTTTACTACTAGTCTGTCTTATGTTCAAAGGTTGGCAACAGATCTCTGTAAAAGAAAAAAAAAAACCACACAAATGTTCTTCATTGTCTTAATTATGATGGTTTTGCTGCCCCCTCTAGCCCCCTCCCCCACCTCCCCTTGGACCCCTATTTCTATATCTACAGTGTTTCCATGGAGAATTAATATAGTAATGTAATTAAAGGCTGGTGCATCATTTAATGCACAATTTACTGTTTAATGCAGCTATACAGTGTGTATACATGTGTGTACCAATTATATCTATATATAGATCATCAGAGTAGATTGTTTAATTGTGTTTACATGGTTAGAATCAGTATTTTCTGTTTTCATCGTTGTTTTTTGTAGGGTTACTGTTTCTTTAGTTTTTGTTGACATAAACGCTCAGCATCCTTCTAACTCCAGTTTTTATCAGTCCAGAGATTGTTGGAGAGCGTTTCTGTCAGTAATGGTATATGATACATGGTATATCAGAATATCTTTGTCTCAGAAATTTGGAAGGCCTCCTTTGAGGACTTTAAATACTTCAGTATGGGCATAGCTTATAGATTTACATACAGACTTGTATTTATTCATTAAAGAAGAATTCACAATTTGAAAGTGTTTAGGTACATGGAGGTAGGTCATTCCATAGATGTATTACACATTCCCTTACAATAAAAAATAGAAAACATGCAAATTTTGCTTTTTTGAAAGGGTCGCTGAATTCACAAAATTGAGGAATGCTAAAAACTTTCCTGATATACAGTATACTTCAGTTTTGTGGGAGCCAAAACTCTCCTATTTAAAACAAATTCAGAGACGAATCTTCAGCAAAATTGTTTGTCTCTCTCTCTCTCAACTTCTTCACTTCATTAGAAGGCAAGTATAGTTTTTAAAGATTTTCTTTTGTAATGTGTGTACAAAAGTTTAAAAGTCTATAAAAATATGAGCCATTTATATAACAATACATGAATGATTTGTTGATTTGTGATGACAGATAGTCCATATCGGTCTCAATACCACAGACAATATCAGCATTCCAAACTCAAGTTTTACGATCTGTTTAATAATTGTTAAAAATTGAATTTGTGAATGAAGAGGAATAACTGGTAAGGACGCAGTGTTAACTGTAATAGGATACAAACATTTAAGTTACCTGTAAAGTAGGTGTTGTTCAGATGAACATGGCTTTTCCATTAGGATAATTATGACAAAAGATGTATTAGCCATTTAGGTACACCTGTGTCTTAATTACTTACCTACAACCTACACAGAATGATTTACAACACAGCTACATACCCTGGTGAACAGGGAGATCTTTAATGAGTATATTACTGTTCGGACATCCATTAAATACCCACTTTACTTCATATGAAGGGAGATATCCACTATGGCAGACTTTAGAAAGCTCGGCCAATATGTTTTTTTCAGATTTTATAAACAGGCTAAAATTTTCTTTTGATGAAGACATTTGTTTCTGGTTTAAGGGGACAAACATGTAACCTCTAACTCAAAGTGAGAAATGATATTAAGGATTTACTTGTTTTACCAATATTATGGTAGATGTAGATCGGCTTATTACGAGACATACAAGTGTAGACTTATTGCCAGATAAATGTAACACCTTTTACATAGTTTTTTCTCCAAATGGTCGTTTTAATGGTTAAAATCTGTCAGCTAAGCTCATATAAATAATGTTTTTTTATTTGAATTTTTTTTTCCAAAATCTGATACACAGCGTCTAGAATCTGCTAAAGAAAAAGGAGATTGGCAATGGTTTTTATAACAGGTAATCATCTAGGCCTTTTAGTGTTTGGCAAAAATATCATCTGAAATATTTCACTAATTCCTCACTGATTGGGACTTCAAGACATGAACTGCAAACAAAACAATAAATTATTTGTTTATGGTATAGAGACTGACCACTGTTGTGGGGCGTACAGAAATGACTAGTATGTCTGTGCACATTACTGTAATGGGATGGTTGTATGAACCAGATCTATAGGTTTGGCTGGAGATATATGAGTGACCATTAGGTCCACTGATGGCCAGTTTGTACTTCCAATTAGACTAGGGAGATACAGCCCTGTGCCAATCCCATTCATAATGGGTCTAGTCACTTATGTAAGATCTGGCCTCTCTGACTGGTCAGTTGTCCATTCTGACCACTGCTTGGAATACACACCAACAAACCTTTAATGTTTCTGGTTACTTACACTGGCCTATGAGACTAACAGGTTGTCTTGGATACCAAGATGTGATTTCTGACCACTTCTAGAATTATGCCAGAAACATAGAATGTGTCTGGTAGTGTAAATTAGTCATAGTTTCTCAGGTTGACCGCTTACATCTCCACTCACTGACCACTACAAACCTATATACACCAGAAACAAATCATAATGTGTCTGGTCACCACTTATATAACTGTTTATCCAGATGACCCTGTCATCAGAGTGACCTTGCTGACCTTACTGAGGATATACAAATATGAAACAATCATGATGTGTCTTGACACATAAGTCATAATCTCTCAGACTGACCACTATCCTTTTCAAGCAATACACATTAGAAGCATAATGTGTGACAAATCATACTGAACATTGTCAACTACCAATTACCCATGATGGGAATGGTCAGTTATGTAATGGCCTTGTCTGATTTAACCACTGTCAGTTGTTAGTGTCAGGTTACATTAATCCAGCTTTAACTCTTTGCACCTAATTACGGAGAATTAATTATACTGATAATTCGGTCGGTAATAATTGGACATCTGCTTATATCATATCAAGTGATCAGTCTATAGCACTGACCAATCCCTGAGGTCAGATTGCTGCTCAGCAAACAAACTGTTAGGTCCTGAATTGATCCTGAGAATCTCTGAACGGCTACTGTAATGGGCTGGACCTCATTGCTGGGTGGGTCTTGTGTCTCATTGCAGGTAGTTACTGACTATTGATGGCTTTTACAGAGCTGGGCAGTCAATTGGTCTGTGAAGTAAGGAATATATAGATCTCAGAAAGCAGATGAGTATCAGGAGGTTGTGATCTTTTGTGGTCTTCACTGGTATGCTCTGTCTGCATATAGTATTGGGCTCACCAACACTTCTCTTTAGTTGTTACCTTTCACTAGTTCGGACACCTTCGTTTCTTTTGTTCGGATAACAATGTTTGACCATGACCAGTCAAACAGAACTTTTTAATGATGAGAGACATTTAATTGATTTGATGATCAGATCACTGTCATATCAGTTGTTATATGGATGTTTTTATTGCTTGATACACATTCAATCTGCTATTGATAGACTAGTAATGAACATCGATCTTACTTTGAATTTTGATAAACTTTATTGAAGAAAAAAACAAATTATTAAAATATTCAGTTACCTCCCTTGGTGGAGCATTTTGTTTATGGGAAATCAAGAGTTTCTAGAATGATAAAAGAGCTTGGACTGAATGTGGTGTAAATATATTGTTTTCTGATAACTGCTACTCGATATGCTTTTTCTTTGTCTTTACACCACATGTCCTATTTTTAGAAAAAGCAAGTGGGCCATCCTCATGCCATGAAAGAAAATAAACATCTGTATTAATGTTTCATGTGTTAAATACAAGTTTTATAATATCTATTCTCCAACTTTCTGTGTGTCTGAAAACAGCTATATCCACTAGGGTCTGTGTAAAATGCAAACCTTGATTTCATCATATCCATAACCTTCAACTTATTTTGTCTTCCTCAATGGAAAATGATAAGCATCAGTAACTTTCTTAGTGTGTCATTGCTTTCAAATTTACTTCCAAAACCCGGTGAATCTATATTCAAATTTCCCAGCTCTCCAATGTAAGAGACCTTGTGTGCATCCATGTGTTTGTCCCTACATCAGGTTCATTACTGTGTGCTTACACTACTGTAATTAATGAACTTGATGTGTGTTTATTAGTAAATGGCTCATACGAATACCTGGTACCTACCTGATAACACTTATGTGCATGCTTTACTATAGTTATATCCATAGATAGGTACTAAGACACAGACAAGTGTCTTCATGTATGACCTAACAGTGGCAGCTATGGGTACGAAATATATTGCTGCTAACACAAGTGCCGTCAGTATGTCATTCAATTGCTTTGGTACTACATAGCCATTACACAAATACCATTTGTATGCTGTTCAACCGCCATATGTACTATCATGACCATCACACAAGTGCCCTCTGTACAGCCACTATAGGTACTATCACACCCATGACACAAGCGCCCACTGTACAGTCACTATAGGTACTATCACACCCATGACACAAGCGCCCTCTGTACAGTCACTATAGGTACTATCACACCCATGACACAAGCGCCCACTGTACAGTCACTATAGGTACTACATGGCCATGACACAAGCGCCCTCTGTACAGTCACTATAGGTACTACATAGCCATGACACAAGCGCCCTCTGTACAGTCACTATAGGTACTATCACACCCATGACACAAGCGCCCTGTGTACAGTCACTATAGGTACTACATGGCCATGACACAAGCGCCCTCTGTACAGTCACTATAGGTACTACACTCCCATGACACAAGCGCCCACTGTACAGTCACTATAGGTACTATCACACCCATGACACAAGCGCCCTGTGTACAGTCACTATAGGTACTACATGGCCATGACACAAGCGCCCTCTGTACAGTCACTATAGGTACTACACTCCCATGACACAAGCGCCCACTGTACAGTCACTATAGGTACTACATGGCCATGACACAAGCGCCCTCTGTACAGTCACTATAGGTACTACACTCCCATGACACAAGCGCCCACTGTACAGTCACTATAGGTACTATCACACCCATGACACAAGCGCCCTGTGTACAGTCACTATAGGTACTACATGGCCATGACACAAGCGCCCTCTGTACATCCACTATAGGTACTACACGGCCATGACACAAGTGCCCTCTGTACAGTCACTATAGGTACTATCACACCCATGACACAAGCGCCCTCTGTACAGTCACTATAGGTACTACACGGCCATGGCACAAGCACCCTCTGTACATTTACTATAGGTACTACACTCCCATGACACAAGCGCCCACTGTACAGTCACTATAGGTACTACACTCCCATGACACAAGCGCCCTCTGTACAGTCACTATAGGTACTATCATACCCATGACACAAGCGCCCTCTGTACAACCACTATAGGTACTACACGGCCATAACACAAGCGCCCACTGTACAGCCACTATAGGTACTACACGGCCATAACACAAGCGCCCTCTGTACAGCCACTATAGGTACTACACTCCCATGACACAAGCGCCCACTGTACAGTCACTATAGGTACTACATGGCCATGACACAAGCGCCCTCTGTACAGTCACTATAGGTACTACACGGCCATAACACAAGCGCCCACTGTACAGTCACTATAGGTACTACACTCCCATGACACAAGCGCCCTCTGTACAGTCACTATAGGTACTACATGGCCATGACACAAGCGCCCTCTGTACAGTCACTATAGGTACTATCACATCCATGACACAAGCGCCCACTGTATAGTCACTATAGGTACTACACAGCCATAACACAAGTGCCCTCTGTACAGTCACTATAGGTACTATCACTCCCATGACACAAGCGCCCTCTGTACAGTCACTATAGGTACTATCACATCCATGACACAAGCGCCCACTGTATAGTCACTATAGGTACTACACAGCCATAACACAAGCGCCCTCTGTACAGTCACTATAGGTACTATCACACCCATGACACAAGCGCCCTCTGTACAGTCACTATAGGTACTATCACACCCATGACACAAGCGCCCTCTGTACAACCACTATAGGTACTTAACAGCCATTACATAAAATGCCACTGGTGTGCCATTCAGCTGCTGTGGGTACTACTTGGCCATGACACAAGTACCATCAGTATGCCAATTACAAAACTTTGTATGCCCAAATTATTGTGGGAAAAACAAAGTTTTTTAAAAAAAAGTCCCTGAAAGCATTTCAAGATTCAGGACATGAATTTTCAGTCTGGCATGTATAAATCACGTTGTGGAAATCCATTCTCTAACATTTCCATCTGGATTACAAGTTTTCAGACTAACAGCACCCAGCTGCACACGAGTCCAGTGTGTAGAAACCTTTCCTGCTAAAATCAGTTACATGTAAAGAAAGCATGATGATGCTGAGGTTGTTGAACAACAAGCACTCTGATATACACGACGATGCTTGATTGTTTCTAGAGTAACACATTTATGAAATTTACATCTAGCAGAAATATAAATCCCACTAAAATGATCTGAAATATCTAACTCATACAGTGCAAGTTTTATTGCTTTCATACAAATATTAGTAAAATTATATCAATTTGCTTATCAGCTCTTTGACATCCTTCACAACCATAATTCTTGATAAGACATTAAACAACATGAAACCAAACCTTTGAATAATTCAAGTTTTTTTAATGTTTGGAATCCAGAAATCCGTATGAAATCTCAAGGATATGTCAATTTGATTGTGAAAGCAACATATGTTGTCAGTTACTTGTCACTAATAAGTCACTGAATTATAAACGTAGATGTTGAATGCTGATGTCATCGCACAACACCCACATCTTATTTAGAGAGGAGGGACCAGTTAATCCGTAAGTTTTTTGGGTTTAGAAAAACACATTAAAAATACTTTAAAAATGTGTGTTGAAAAAGACCAGCATCATTAACATGGCATGTATAAGGGTATTTGTGGGTAAGATTGACAGAAACTGCGTGTGGGAGTTTTTTCCCTTTTACTTCCACACCAGGGGGCCTTTTTATTCAGTCTTTATCTCCCAGTCCTACCGATTATCATCAGCTCCCTAGGGGCTGGAGTGGAAGCCTTGCTGGGGCACATATTTAGAGCCTTACTCAGTAGGGCAGTCTGGCTTTCTCTGCCCCTGTTTTTCCACTGGGCTTTGATTACCAGGCCTCTGCTGTTTTGAAATGTTGATGTGTATCAATTTTTTTTTTTATTGTTAGAAAAAGAGAAATATTTTCTAAGAAAAAAAAATAATAAACCGTGCTGTAGGATTATATGATGTTTACTGATCCTGGGATAGCCTGATTATCTCAGTGTGATACTGGAGATGATTTTTATTGTATTATAAACCGTCTGCTTGCTGCAGCTTTTTCAATTTTTGAGCCCCTTTGCTCCAGAGGTGATGTGAGAGATTTGGTGTAGATACATTGCCTTACATTGGGTTTTTCAGCCAATCAAAGGCGCTTGATGCTTTGTCAATCAAAAAACATGTACCATGTACGATGCCAGTGAAATAGTTTCCGTTCAAATGGCTGAACAATCCAAAGACCAATTACAAAGTTTTTATTGATTACAATTTGATCAAGACGGCAGGAGAAAGAGAACAAGGCGAGAAGAATCAGCGTTAGTGTATTGAAGCTTGATTATCATCTTATTTCAGTCAGTACATGGGGTTCGGAATCAAATTAGCCCAGCAGATTTACCATCAATACCATGCTGCACTAGTTAAGGAAACTTCACAGAGGAGGTCAGGGAGACTGTTAGGAGAATGTGATTGAGTTAATTCAAAAGCTTATGGATTATATCAATGGTTTATAACTGACTGCTGTAAATAACCGCTGTTTCTGGAGCTGTATTGAGTGCTTTTGTCTTATTCTCTTACAGGAATTTCTCGGAAAACCAACATTTGCCGATTAGAAGCATTCTTTCTGTGACTTTGTGAAAGCCAGTTGATGGTTTGACACTGCTAGTGAACTAAGGAAGCTTTCTAACAGTGGACGACTTACAGTTGTGGACATTTCATCTCCAGGACAGTTTCTATGAGGATAGAATTGTGTAGTGAAAACGTACACACCATACTTTGATATATAACATTTTTGTGAATATCAGGATAACTTTAACCAAAGACTTGGATGATAGAAATCTTGTACACAAGTCATCACCAGCATCACTGATATAAACAAAAACACACCCAAGGTAGGTCATTCTTATTCCTAAGTGTAACTAGATCATTGTTCCCTACAGATCTTTTTGATGAATGCTTTATCTTAGCATAACTATCTCTAAAACAAAGAATAGCTGTTTCTTAGTGAAATCTGTATGGAGTATGCAAGTTTTGATGAGGTGCAAATGAAGTATCTATTTCATTTCAAATATTTGACTGACTTGGCTCACAGAATTTTGATTGGACAAAATTTTCTAACAGATCTAAACGCATCATTAATGATTGCTGGAGATGATCGTCCTCCTCCTCCTCCTCCTCCTCCTCCTCCTCCTCCTCCTCTTCTCTTCCTCCTCTACCTCTGTAGTTTGTATTTACACTTCAGGACATAGTCGACTTGAAGTCTAGAACTTTATGAAACCTGAAGACATGTAATATGAATAAGTGATATTTTTATGACCTGTTTAGATAAATGATATTTCAGTGACATTTCTTTTAGATCCTGTGGTTGTTATTGTAACTCCTGTATATAATGACTTGTGTAGTACTTTATCATAATCTCTTATGGACGCCACCAAATAAATGTTGTTGGAGCATTAATGGGTCCAGTATAAGATTTTTGAGCTGAGTTTCCATGGAGATCAATGATATATTTGGCAAGAGAGACTTGTATATTTCTTATAAATCTGTCAGATTTAGAAAAAATTGTATAATGCTCATCAATAATCTTCTACATTAATGCAAATTATGTCCATAAAACTGTATTTATCAATTTCAAGTTGGGGAGGAGTTTTATGTTTTAGAGAAGTAGGGAAAAATTCTTGGCAGCAAATTCTGTAAGCAGTTTTAAAGCTTTGGCATTTCTGCTATAACTTAACATTTCATAATGTACATAGGTGGACAGTTCCAGATGACTTTAAGTAGAAAACTATAAAGGCCACACTGGTGGTGTTACCTGTCACTAGTGGCCACACTGATGGTGTTACCTGTCACTAGAGGCCACACTGATGGTGTTACCTGTCACTAGTGGCCACACTGATGGTGTTACCTGTCGCTAGTGACCACACTGATGGTGTTACCTGTTACTAGTTGGTCACACTGATGGTGTTACCTGTCACTAGTGGCCACACTGATAGTGTTACTTGTCACTAGTGACCACACTAATGTGTTACCTGTCACTCGTGGTTACATGTATTGTGTTACCTGTCACTGGGTGGCCACACTGATGTGTTACCTGTCACTCGTGGTTACATGTATTGTGTTACCTGTCACTAGAAGCCACACTGATGGTGTTACCTGTTACTCGTGGTTACATGTATTGTGTTACCTGTCACTGGGTGGCCACACTGATGTGTTACCTGTCACTCGTGGTTACATGTATTGTGTTACCTGTCACTAGAGGCCACACTGATGGTGTTACCTGTCACTAGAGGCCACACTGATGGTGTTACCTGTCACTAGAGGCCACACTGATTGTGTTATTTGTCACTAGTTTTGCTTATGTAGCTACTGCTGACATTGCTTAAAGTTTAATTGTTAACATCCATTCTTGTCCACAGATGATATATTTCTGTGGTAAGACACATAGTGAGTTTCCTGTGTAAGGAGGAGAGGTGAGGGATTGCTCATCCTGTGGTCCACTTAGTCCTGGCTCCAATGATAAATGGCAACCAACAAGAGGTCTAATTTACACCAAATTGTTCACAAAACATAGTGTGCTTTCCTGGTTGTTAGTATACAGATAAAAACCAACACCGAATGAGAATTATGGTCTGAGAAATACGATCCACATGTCATTTGGTCAGGAATCTTATCATTAATTTATATAAACTTGTAGTTTGATACTAATGTTTAAAGTTTACAGAGGATTTTCTTACCAGATGGCATTGATTCATGTTTGTCTGGTGTTGTTTAACAGAAAGTTACTTGGTGTTCCTAAACAATTTCTTTCTCATGGGCTTCCAATTAAAATCTTACTACATATACTATTAGCAGTCATTATGCATTATATGTTTTGGTTAAAGGAGACTTTCTGACAAAAACGCCATATTTAGTGACTACACTTTTTGAAATAGCAAATAATTTTAAGTTTCAACTCACTCAAATGTTTATCTGTTCCATCATTTGCATTTAAAATGAAAACAAAGTTGAATTCCTTGTGAAAGTCTATGTCATAAAATAAGACAAAAAGATAGCTAGAAAATATTGACCTCATGACCTCTGATCTTGATTTTGTCTGACCCCTCTGTATCACTGTATGACCTCTGATCATGATTTTGTCTGACCCCTCTGTATCACTGTATGACCTCTGATCTTGATTTTGTCTGACCTCTCTGTATCACTGTATGACCTCTGATCTTGATTTTGTCTGACCCCACTGTATCACTGTATGACCTCTGATCTTGATTTTGTCTGACCTCTCTGTATCACTGTATGACCTCTGATCTTGATTTTGTCTGACCTCTCTGTATCACTGTATGACCTCTGATCTTGATTTTGTCTGACCCCACTGTATCACTGTATGACCTCTGATCTTGATTTTGTCTGACCTCTCTGTATCACTGTATGACCTCTGATCTTGATTTTGTCTGACCCCTCTGTATCACTGTATGACCTCTGATCTTGATTTTGTCTGACCTCTCTGTATCACTGTATGACCTCTGATCTTGATTTTGTCTGACCCCTCTGTATCACTGTATGACCTCTAGTCTTGATTTCGTCTGATCCCCTCCCAATTTGTCTGACCTCTGTGGACTACTATAAAGGATATCATGTTTCAGTGTTTTCTGAAGGCTTGAATCCATTTTGTAGGGTTGACTATAAAGATGGTGTTCTGATCCCTATATATCTTTATAGATTACCACATAGAGATTTACATCTTATCCAAAGTTTATAGTTTCAAGTGACAGCTGTGGGGAATGGTCATTGTGGGCCTGGCATGGTCAAGTTGACCTCTGTAGAGAGACCACATAGGGCTATTTATCAGACATACTGCTGTGAGTTCCTGCTCAATCCATCTCTACAATTCTGTTTGTAATCTTGAGATGTAAATATTTATACCCATGTTTGATGGAGGGATGGTACAAATTAGTTGTATAGTTTCTTATTTTTTCTGCAAATTAAATTCAGGAATTTTCTTGAATGTGTATGCACATGATAGCATCACTATTGCAGTTGGTAGAACATTTAAAGTGCAATAATCGTTCCCTAAGGTGTTATATGACACTGTTAATGTAATGGGTGTTATGACACTGTTAATGTAATGGGTGTTATGACACTGTTAATGTAATGGGTGTTATGACACTGTTAATGTAATGGGTGTTATGACACTGTTAATGTATGACACTGATGCTTGATAAAAGAAGATCTGAACATTTTTGTTTCATATATTTCTTCTTTTTATTCTATTGAATAAATTGAGAATGAAAACTTCAATTTCCCTGTTCAGAAAACAAATTGCCAGCTAAGCTAATTTGTTAAGTTTCCTTGTTGAATATCAACTTTCCTCTTACCCTTGGCTGAGTAATTCAATTCAAAGCATTAGTAATTGAAATATAACAGAATGGAATTAGTCTAATATTGATTCTGGGTACAGACTGACTACAGAATGACTATTGATCCGGGGTACAGAATGACTACAGAATGACTATTGATCCTGGGTACAGAATGACTACAGAATGACTATTGATCCAGGGTACAGAATGACTACAGAATGACTATTGATGCGGGGTACAGAATGACTACTGAATGACTATTGATCCAGGGTACAGAATGACTACAGAATGACTATTGATCCAGGGTACAGAATGACTACAGAATGACTATTGATCCGGGGTACAGACTGACTACAGAATGACTATTGATCCAGGGTACAGAATGACTACAGAATGACTATTGATCCAGGGTACAGAATGACTACAGAATGACTATTGATCCAGGGTACAGAATGACTACAGAATGACTACAGAATGACTATTGATCCTGGGTACAGAATGACTACAGAATGACTATTGATCCGGGGTACAGAATGACTACAGAATGACTATTGATCCAGGGTACAGACTGACTACAGAATGACTATTGATCCAGGGTACAGAATGACTACAGAATGACTATTGATCCAGGGTACAGAATGACTACAGAATGACTATTGATCCAGGGTACAGAATGACTACAGAATGACTACAAAATGACTATTGATCCGGGCTACAGACTGACTACAGAACGGACATTTGACTATGATAGGTTTGGGTGGTGAAGTCTATGAGAAACTCTACAACCACTGAGTGATACTAGTCTTTGTCTTATACACATTATTAACATCATGATACAAGTTTGACAATAATGAAGAAATAACTACATCATACCCCAAGAATCAGGTCGTCATGCTGTCCTTGTCTGTTAGATTCAGTATGCTACCTTTTACAAATTATAAGATTTTTTCTTCTCAACATCACTTCATCATACTATTGTATCTTTTATGGTGTGTCCAGAACAGATAATACTAACTTAGGGGACATTCCTTGTACATTGTTAAGATATTGTGTAGACAAAACAGATTTGTAGGATATGTAGACTTTTTAAAAGACTCTAAAGTTCTTATTAAAATTCCATCCGTGTCTTTAAACACAACTAGAAGTGATCGTTAACCTGTTTATTCTGTGTGGTCTAGATCTTAATATACACATTTTGGTATAACCCTGCATAATCTGGGCACCTGTATAAACTAGACCTTCAGGTAGGTTTCACTGTATACAAAATTTACATATTTCTATGTAACCCTGTATAATCTGGACACCTGTATAATCCAGACCTTCAACAATGTCCCACTGTATACATTTCTATGTAACCCTGTATAATCTGGACACCTGTATAATCCAGACCTTGAACGATGTCCCACTGTATACATTTCTGTGTAACCCTGTATAATCTGGACACCTGTATAATCCAGACCTTCCACTGAGTACCACTGTATACATTTCTATGTAACCCTGTATAATCTGGACACCTGTATAATCCAGACCTTCAACAGGGTACAACTGTATACATTTCTATGTAACCCTGTATAATCTGGACACCTGTATAATCCAGACCTTGAATGATGTCCCACTGTATACATTTCTGTTACCCTGTATAATCTGGACACCTGTATAATCCAGACCTTCAACAGGGTACAACTGTATACATTTCTATGTAACCCTGTATAATCTGGACACCTGTATAATCCAGACCTTGAATGATGTCCCACTGTATACATTTCTATGTAACCCTGTATAATCTGGACACCTGTATAATCCAGACCTTGAATGATGTCCCACTGTATACATTTCTGTGTAACCCTGTATAATCTGGACACCTTCAATGATGTCCCAAATAAAGCTTGTTCTAAAGGAAAAAGATTGTTTAATTTAAACAGATTATTTGTCTTGATGGGGTTCAGTATGGACAGTGTTCTCTATAGTTGTTGTTATCTCTACATGATCTGGACAGAACCAGCCGTATGTTCCATGAAGTGTTGGTTATTTCTGAGCCAGACTTGTCTGAGATGGTGTCAGATTGGTAAAGCACATCAGTCCACTGTTGAATGACCACATAAAGGGCCGATCTAAACCATTAATATAGAGACCTTACCGTATCATTATCATCATCTATGATTACAAATAGCTCTCATATGTCAGGACAAAATGCTTAGCACTGCTCTGATACACATCTGGCGATTTACTGCAGGAAATACTACCTGTGTCACTGATAGCTCGTTAGTCTCAGGTAAACACAGACAGAGTTAAATCCCCTGGGTCAGATTTCATGTCAGAGTTTAAAACATTTCAGGATCTAAGATCTTGACTTGATCCAGATAGATGGGGAATTAATCTATAGCTGTTTAAAGAGCTATAGATCACAGCATCAACATGTGTTTAGGATCAGAATTTACCTGTGTGGCAGGTCACACTTTACCTGTCCATTAGTGTCCCTGAATGTTTAAGTGTCTGTTAACATGATAAGCTTTGATAGCCAGAAAATGTATACATAAATCTCACTGAAATTCCGGACATTATTATCAGCACACTTCAGAATGCAGAAGGTGACACTCCAATATACAGTTTCAGTAGAAGTCTAAACTATCATATATATGATATATCATACAAAAATACACAATCGGAGATATTCTTAATGCTGCATTAAGGAAATTGTTAAATAAACCTAATTTGTATATATCTATTTCTAATCTTTTGCCATTGTAAATTGACTATTACAACTTCTTGCTTGTAGAAATGTCACTTTTTTATCTCCTTTTAATCAAGCTAAGACATTTCTAACATCAACAGTCTCTGTGCAAGCAAATTTATTTTACAATTGTGTAAAATGGCTTTACTTTCTGATAAGTATCTTATATATTATGAATGAACACTTTTGTAATTTTTGCTTGGAACGATGCTTTATTGAAATATTTTGATGTTTAAAGCATAAATATGATAAAACACTGCACCATTAGACACCAATACCATGGCCTTCAGTCTGACAGAGACGAGACCCCATCACTTTCCTTATTTGGCAGAATTTTCAGGATCAATATTATAAAGCACGGCATTGCTAAGTAAGATGTTAGAAATCAAAGGAAGTGCAGGGCAAATTATCTCAAATGAAGAAAAATGGTTAGGGATGATATATCTTAAATATACAGAAGAATGCAATAAGTTATTCTGGCCGGCCACTTTCATTTTCCTCAATAAATAAAGGACACGGAAATAATCTAGTTTAAAAGGGGGTCCCAGCATCAATCGTTTTTCAAACCATTTAGTGGTAACTTCCTCTATTCCCAGTCCTGATAGATCTGGTTGGAATAAATTTCACGCATGTATGAAGATAAAAAAAAAAAAAAAGTAAAGGATAGAGGATAGGTTTTGTATTGGATGCACAAGGAAGAGAATGCGTATGTTAGAATGGAAACCGATCTGTCAAAACCGATTGTGTTAGTTGTGAGAAGCATGTGCTGTGAGCTAAACGGCCTTATCAATATTATCAACTGCTTATCACCAGTCACATGCACCTGTGCCTGCAGAAATCTTAAACTTTTAAAATTAGGCAGCAGATACTTAAGTCTGCAGCCAAGTATTTAGCTATCGTCTGGTCGGCTGAGAAAATTTCTGAAGAATTATTTTTGATAGGTTATTAGTATACCAAAGCAATCATTTCTTAACGTTATGGAGCAGAAGATAGGAATGACTAGCCACAGAAAATCTTGTGGGAAAATCCCACAAGACTATCAGTATTATATACATACAGAATATTGAAAATCTTTTTTAAAAATAGGGCAGACAAAAATACATAGCTTGCAAAAACCTGTAACTGTCAGATGAAAATCCACAGGGAAAGCTTCGGAGAGAAATGAGAATGGATAGGTTATTAGCTGATATTGATAATCTGGAAGGAGGTTGATTATATATTGGGTCCTGGTGTAGACAATCCCACACACATGCCATGTAGTCCTTCTCAGACGGCAATACATACCGTATATGATATTGGCAATCAGTGCTAGTCTTACTAGAAGATATTTCTTTTCGACAGCAGCAGTTAGACAGCGAGCTGACATCTTAGATATGATATCTAGTGCAGATTATTGTGTAGACCAGCATAGTAGTTACAGGTTCTGATGAAACATGAAATATTTACGTAAAGGTTACAGGTTGTGTGGGAAACAGTAATTATATGGTGTGAAGGTTACAGGTTGTGTGGGAAACTCTAATTATATGGTGTGAAGGTTACAGGTTGTGTGGGAAACACTAATTATATGGTGTGAAGGTTACAGGCTGTGTGGGAAACTCTAATTATATGGTGTGAAGGTTACAGGTTGTGTGGGAAACACTAATTATATGGTGTGAAGGTTACAGGCTGTGTGGGAAACTCTAATTATATGGTGTGAAGGTTACAGGTTGTGTGGGAAACTCTAATTATATGGTGTGAAGGTTACAAGTTGTGTGGGAAACACTAATTATATGGTGTGAAGGTTACAGGCTGTGTGGGAAACTCTAATTATATGGTGTGAAGATTACAGGTTGTGTGGGAAACAGTAATTATTGGTGTGAAGGTTACAGGCTGTGTGGGAAACAGTAATTATTGGTGTGAAGGTTACAGGCTGTGTGGGAAACACTTACTATTGATGTGAAGATTACAGGTTGTGGTGGAAACACTTATAGGCATAGAGGTTACAGGTTGTTTGGAAAGCACCAATTATTGCCTAAAAGTTACAGGTTGTGTGCAAAACATTATAGGTGTGAAGGTTACAGGTTGTGTGGAAAGCACAAATAAATGTATTCAAATGGTTACAGGCTATGAAGAAACACTGATGTGTAGATTTAAATGGTTGCAGGTTGTGGGGAACGAAACTGATTGCAGGGAGAGGCTGTTTAGTAGGTGTAGATGTTACAGGTTGTGAGGAAACACTGTTTTAACACATAACAAGGATACATGTATAGAGGTTCAAGGTCATGAGAAACAGCTAATTAGTAGATATAGGAATTACATATTGTAAGAAGGCATTAATTAGTCAGTGGTGATTATACACCTGACAGCTGGTATGTACTGTGGCGCTGTTCTCTTACAATAAGGATGAAGACAACGAAACATTAAGTAATTAAAGCTGAAGAGATACAAGTCTCGCATATTTTGTAGTTATATTCATGAATGAAACACTTATTCTGGGAATTTGATTGTTTGTAAACATGCAACTTGATTGTGTACTCTCTAGGAAACTATGATTATGCATATCATATGTACTGATCTTTCCATGCTATATTGAAATTGGAACTGGGACTTGCAGCTATTTTCTGAGATAACTGTGCTGTACAGTTCTAAATCAATGAATCTGACTACTTGTTTGAGGGCTCTTACAAACACTATTAACAATATTGATAGATATTGTATAATTTGTCTGTCTCCTCCTCCCTACATCTCCCCCCTCTCCTACCTCATCTCTCTCTCATATTGCTCAGGATATTCGGAACACTTTAGATAAAGATTCAGAACAAACTGTTTGAACTATCAGCATTACACAACCTCTAGTAACAGCTAAAATGGCACACACACGCTTTCTGCAGCACAATATTGTGTATCAGAAAATTATGACCTATGTCAGACAAACATGAAAAAGGAAAAGAAGGAAACTGACAATAAGCATGGACAGGTTATCCTCACAACTGTAGCTGTCTGGGGAAAGTTGATTCTTAGTGTTCTAGAATACTGCTGAAACTAAGCATGCGAGCCATACTTTGGGCGTGTGACCAGGAAAATTTATCAGCCTACTATCATGAATGATTTGTCTGTATTGCTGGCTTGTAGGCATTTCTACTGGACAATGTTAGATATCACCCCACATGACAATATTATTTTTACAAGAAATTTTATTGTTGGTTTCCATTTAATCATTATTTGCTGTATTTTTGAGAATTTCTTTTTTTCTCTCTCCCTGTCGTTTGTGAGGGGTGGGGAAATTTGAAAAGTGATCTTGGAAATAATCTTAGACATGAACAGTGTCATGATACTTGTAATTTTTTTGGAAATCATGCATTTATATTTTTGTGGGTATTTTACTGACTTCCTGCTGAGATTTCCTGCTGTGTATTGCTAGGTGTTTTAGTGATTGGGTGACTTCCTAATCAAGGTTAAGAATATTAGATATGTATTTATATTTACACTCAAATTTCCTTTGGAATTAAATGAGAACAAAATCTCATAGAACTGTAAATGATTTATGTGAACTCACAACATGTTGCTTATCAGATCAACATAAAAACAGTGACAATATTAAACAAAGAATTGAGTGCACCAGATACCTAATACACTTCAGATGAGTGCATTAACGAGTATAAATAAATCTAGATAGCTCTTAAAAAGACACAAGGTAAACAAAATGTCTATAAATACAATCATAATTACTTTAACACATTTTTATTGGAAGTCATTTGTACTAAGTGAAGTTGATAGTGTTGTATTGTTATTTCTCTGTAACGGATTGCCCTCTGCAGCTGTGTGTAGTTTTAACTTGAAATTTAATTTCGTGTATTTTCTACATCTGTGGGATATCATTGGGGCCTTGATTAGCAAACAATGAGTGTATTATGCTAATGCAGTACAGTGCACGGGTATATATATATATATAGAGGGTGTTATAGTGGACCATTAAACAAACTTAAGCAGTGAGTCATGTTGAAGAGGAGAGCCCAGCCTGTGGTTATAGCTTTACTGGATAACTAAGAGACAGTTAACACAACAGGGATCTTACACAGTGTACATAGTCTATTACACAAGTCACTTGTTGAAAGACAAATTGTCTTTGGAATGAACTGTTCATGTAAGTATATTTATTCTTAAGTTTTACAGGAGGTATGTAATACAGAAGGAGTTCCTGTTTCATGTAAGGGAGATAAGTTATCTTAGTAAAAGAAAACCTTTTGCATTTTGGAATAATGATATTTTTAAACAAGTAACTAGTGGCATCCCTTTGGTTTGTATGATATAATTTGAATACTAAAGTCTATGGTGCTTTTTTAAAAACATTGTTGTACTGTTCTTCACTTTGACCCTATTAAGTTAAACTGACAAAGCTAAACACACAACAATGTCACACTGACAAAGCTATCGATTCTCTCACAAAGCCCAACTGACAAAGCTACACACACTGACAAAGCTACACACATAACAATGTCACACTGACAAAGCTACACACACTGACAAAGCTACACACACTGACAAAGCTACACCCACTGACAAAGCTACACACACTGAAAAAGCTACACACACTGACAAAGCTACACACACTGACAAAGCTACACCCACTGACAAAGCTACACCCACTGACAAAGCTACACACACTGACAAAGCTACACACACTGACAAAGCTACACACACTGACAAAGCTACACCCACTGACAAAGCTACACACACTGACAAAGCTACACACACTGACAAAGCTACACCCACTGACAAAGCTACACCCACTGACAAAGCTACAACCACTGACAAAGCTACACACACTGACAAAGCTACACCCACTGACAAAGCTACACACACTGACAAAGCTACACCCACTGACAAAGCTACACCCACTGACAAAGCTACACACACAACAATGTCACACTGACAAAGCTACACCCACTGACAAAGCTACACCCACTGACAAAGCTACAACCACTGACAAAGCTACACACACTGACAAAGCTACACACACTGACAAAGCTACACACACTGACAAAGCTACACCCACTGACAAAGCTACAACCACTGACAAAGCTACACCCACTGACAAAGCTACACACACTGACAAAGCTACACACACTGACAAAGCTACACACACTGACAAAGCTACACCCACTGACAAAGCTACACACACTAACACAGCTACAACCACTGACAACAGCTGTAGACACACACACTGACAATACTAACACAGCCACTGACAAAGCTACACACACTGACAAAAGCTACACACACTAACAAAGCTACACCCACTGACAAAGCTACACCCACTGACAAAGCTACACACACAAAAATCACACACAGACAAAGCTACACACACTGACAAAGCTACACCCACTGACAAAGCTACACCCACTGACAAAGCTACACACACTGACAAAGCTACACACACAACAATGTCACACTGACAAAGCTACACCCACTGACAAAGCTACACCCACTATTGACATTCTGAAAAAACTACGCACTCACTGACAAAGCTACAGACATATACTAACACAGCTGTAGACATTCTGACAAAGCTACAGACATATACTAACACAGCTACAGACATTCTGACAAAGCAACAGACATATACTAACACAGCTGTAGACATTCTGACAAAGCGACAGACATATACTAACACAGCTGTAGACATTCTGACAAAACTATGCACTCACTGACAAAACTGCAGACATACACTAACACAGCTACAGACATTCTGACAAAACTACGCACTCACTGACAAAGCTACAGACATACACTAACAGAGCTACAGACATACACTAACACAGCTACAGACATGTACTACAGACATGTACTAACACAGCTACAGACATGTACTTACACAGCTACAGACATACACTAACACAGCTACAGACATACACTAACACAACTACAGACAAGTACTAACACAGCTACAGACATACACTAACACAGCTACAGACATGTACTAACACAGCTACAGACATGTACTAACACAGCTACAGACATATACTAACACAGCTACAGACATACACTAACACAGCTACAGACATACACTAACACAGCTACAGACATATACTAACACAGCAGCTACAGACATACACTAACACAGCTACAGACATATACTAACACAGCTACAGACATATACTAACACAGCTACAGACATACACTAACACAGCTACAGACATACGCTAACACAGCTACAGACATACGCTAACACAGCTACAGACATACGCTAACACATACGCTAACACAGCTACAGACATACGCTAACACATCTGCAGACATATGCTAACACAGCTACAGACATACGCTAACACAGCTACAGACATACGCTAACACATCTGCAGACATATGCTAACACAGCTACAGACATATACTAACACAGCTACAGACATACACTAACACAGCTACAGACATACGCTAACACAGCTACAGACATACGCTAACACAGCTACAGACATACACTAACACAGCTACAGACATACACTAACACAGCTACAGACATACACTAACACAGCTACAGACATATACTAACACAGGTACAGACATACACTAACACAGCTACAGACATATACTAACACAGCTACAGACATGATTATTTAACATCTGCAGTATCTTCCTGGTTCCCTCTTTTGGCCCCTTGTAGTCCAATCCTGATCTTCTCACTCCTTTCTCCAATTACCCTCTATCCCAAACATAAAATATTGGTTTAGGGAATGAGTTCTGAGATTGGTATAGTGAGGAATGATGTTAAAACAATGGGTGTATAGACGCAGCCCTCAGCCTGTGAAGCAGTAGAAACTGCTGCTAAATTATGGAAATGGTCCCTGGGTAGCCAGTGATTATTATATCATATTTCATATTTTATGGTGTCTTTCATCCTCTGGTTGGAATTCTTCCTGAGGGAAAAGCTTTAACATTGATTCACTGTATGTTGTACCATTATGAATATGTGCATGTAAATGAGCTGGTCTAGAAAGTCCTGAGTATCCCGGGTTATACAAACTCATTGTTGTAGAGGAGATGACAGTCGAACAGGATCAATCCCATGGTGAGACGGATCACCCTATCGCTCAAGTCATCTCTCATTACTTGGATATTATACGAAAACATTAATAATTTAGAGTTCTAATGAATAAAATCTTTCTAGAGTGTCCACATCAGTTTCATCAGTATAACAAGCGTATAGATACTTTCTTCCCTCCCTTTGTTCCTTACCCTTCCCTTCCTCTCTATTACCATGGTAATAATCTCTAACCTGAAACCATACTCATCCATTTGCGCCATTTTGTGTCATCGCAAAGATATCAAATTTAGCAACACCTCTATTTAGTTTAAAAAACAATAAAATAAAACTTACATTAGATTTTATTCTAATATTTATTTAAATGCTCTATAAATTCAAACAACATTAAAATTGGACCCCCCTACATTTATATATAAAACAGATAAGACACTTACCATGCCTGGTATTAAACCTGAAAAAAATGCAAACGAATAATTTTCCCTACCAGATAAGAAATTGCCATTAAAAGGGAGATAAGCGGGTTGTGAAAAGATGTCATTGATTATATTTTAGTGCAGGAAATTGCAATAGAAACAATAATGTATATGGTAACTTTAAGTGTGTAATTAATGGCTTTATTCGAGTTATCACTAACTGCCATAAATCGCAGACAGACTGGTGTTTGTTCAATAAACGAAATGGGAGCTAAAGCTGATAAAATACTTAAAACAGATGAAAAGTAATGGGTTTTGCGTACCTTTTGCTACAAATCCCTAGGCACTTTTTAGTTGGCGTAAAAATGATTACAGACCAGGCAGGTATAGCATGGAAGATTAACTGTAAACAAAGTGTAGCTCTTCAATGCTATCGAGTCAGGCAACATGTCGTGTGTCATTATACATGGAAAATACAATTTTAATTTTGCGTCATATTTAATAGTTAGATAACACTATGGGATGTGAGTTGTGTTGATATTAATATTTGTAAAAGAAGATTTTTTTGCGTTTTTGTGTAAATGAAATTGTGATAGGAGTTTGAACAATTCAGCATGAACGTGCACGCGACACAGCATTCACAAATTGGGTTATCAGTGCATTTTCTATGTGTACAGAAGAATTCATCTAAAAACATTAATGATAAATGAGAGTTATAACAGGATAAATGCCATTGATCTGCACCACATGGTACACAATGATCGGAGACAAAATAGGAAATGAAAAATAGTGGAACGGCTCAAAGATGACATATGAAACAAAAAAGCACGGAAATCGCATTCTCAGTGAGTCTTTTCTAGCCCAGCTGCCAAAATCAACATAATTAAGATTACGTCAGCATTTTCTGCAATTACACTTTTTATCCAAGCTTTCTATGCCCACGTTCACATGTCAACAGGACACGACAGAAATCTCCCGATTTCAATGTGATGCTGGAGTCATGTTGCGGATTTAAATCTGATAGAAAAGCATTTTAAGTCTACTGAATGACAGCCTTATATGGGTTTATCTGTAGGGAATTTGATTTCTTGTCAATCATTCTCTATTTTAAACGCGATTCATTTGTAACAACTATTAAATACAGAATAATAAAATGCAGATCACAATGCGTAAACCACTACAAGGTACACTCGTTAGGGGATACAAAGTTGAACATTGTGAAAGAAATATGGCAAGTTTTAAGAATAAGTGCTATTTTTCTCCAATATGTAACCTATACAGAGAAAATGTAAAAATTTATCAAGATGTTGTATTTGTGTATAATAAAGAGGGGGCTGTGATATCTCAATCAGTAGAACATCAGACTTTGTATTTCTGTCTGATAAAGAGGGGACTGTGATATCTCAGTCAGTAGAACATCAGACTTTGTATTTCTGTCTGATAAAGAGGGGGCTGTGATATCTTAGTCAGTAGAACATCAGACTTTGTATTTCTGTCTGATAAAGAGGGGGCTGTGATATCTCAATCAGTAGAACATCAGACTTTGTATTTCTGTCTGATAAAGAGGGGGCTGTGATATCTCAGTAGAACATCAGACTTTGTATTTCTGTCTGTGATAAAGAGGGGGCTGTGATATCTCAGTCAGTAGAACATCAGACTTTGTATTTCTGTCTTTGATAAAGAGGGGGCTGTGATATCTCAGTCAGTATAACATCAGACTTTGTATTTCTGTCTGTGATAAAGAGGGGGCTGTGATATCTCAGTCAGTAGAACATCAGACTTTGTATTTCTGTCTGTGATAAAGAGGGGGCTGTGATATCTCAGTCAGTAGAACATCAGACTTTGTATTTCTGTCTGTGATAAAGAGGGGACTGTGATATCTCAGTAGAACATCAGACTTTGTATTTCTGTCTGTGATAAAGAGGGGGCTGTGATATCTCAGTCAGTAGAACATCAGACTTTGTATTTCTGTCTGATAAAGAGGGGGCTGTGATATCTCAGTACAACATCAGACTTTGTATTTCTGTCTGTGATAAAGAGGGGGCTGTGATATCTCAGTCAGTAGAACATCAGACTTTGTATTTCTGTCTGATAAAGAGGGGGCTGTGATATCTCAGTATAACATCAGACTTTGTATTTCTGTCTGTGATAAAGAGGGGGCTGTGATATCTCAGTATAACATCAGACTTTGTATTTCTGTCTGATAAAGAGGGGGCTGTGATATCTCAGTCAGTAGAACATCAGACTTTGTATTTCTGTCTGTGATAAGGAGGGGACTGTGATATCTCAGTATAACATCAGACTTTGTATTTCTGTCTGTGATAAAGAGGGGGCTGTGATATCTCAGTCAGTAGAACATCAGACTTTGTATTTCTGTCTGATAAAGAGGGGGCTGTGATATCTCAGTCAGTAGAACATCAGACTTTGTATTTCTGTCTGTGATAAAGAGGGGGCTGTGATAGTAGAACATCAGACTTTGTATTTCTGTCTGTGATAAAGAGGGGGCTGTGATATCTCAGTAGAACATCAGACTTTGTATTTCTGTCTGTGATAAAGAGGGGGCTGTGATATCTCAGTATAACATCAGACTTTGTATTTCTGTCTGTGATAAAGAGGGGGCTGTGATATCTCAGTAGAACATCAGACTTTGTATTTCTGTCTGTGATAAAGAGGGGCTGTGATATCTCAGTAGAACATCAGACTTTGTATTTCTGTCTGTGATAAAGAGGGGGCTGTGATATATTGGTCAGTAGAACATCAGACTTTGTATTTCTGTCTGATAAAGAGGGGGCTGTGATATCTCAGTCAGTAGAACATCAGACTTTGTATTTCTGTCTGTGATAAAGAGGGGGCTGTGATATCTCAGTCAGTAGAACATCAGACTTTGTATTTCTGTCTGTGATAAAGAGGGGGCTGTGATATCTCAGTCAGTAGAACATCAGACTTTGTATTTCTGTCTGTGATAAAGAGGGGGCTGTGATATCTCAGTCAGTAGAACATCAGACTTTGTATTTCTGTCTGATAAAGAGGGGGCTGTGATATCTTAGTCAGTAGAACATCAGACTTTGTATTTCTGTCTGATAAAGAGGGGACTGTGATATCTCAGTCAGTAGAACATCAGACTTTGTATTTCTGTCTGTGATAAAGAGGGGACTGTGATATCTCAGTCAGTAGAACATCAGACTTTGTATTTCTGTCTGTGATAAAGAGGGGGCTGTGATATCTCAGTATAACATCAGACTTTGTATTTCTGTCTGTGATAAAGAGGGGGCTGTGATATCTCAGTCAGTAGAACATCAGACTTTGTATTTCTGTCTGATAAAGAGGGGGCTGTGATATCTCAGTCAGTAGAACATCAGACTTTGTATTTCTGTCTGTGATAAAGAGGGGGCTGTGATATCTCAGTCAGTAGAACATCAGACTTTGTATTTCTGTCTGATAAAGAGGGGGCTGTGATATCTTAGTCAGTAGAACATCAGACTTTGTATTTCTGTCTGATAAAGAGGGGACTGTGATATCTCAGTCAGTAGAACATCAGACTTTGTATTTCTGTCTGTGATAAAGAGGGGGCTGTGATATCTCAGTCAGTAGAACATCAGACTTTGTATTTCTGTCTGATAAAGAGGGGGCTGTGATATATTGGTCAGTAGAACATCAGACTTTGTATTTCTGTCTGTGATAAAGAGGGGGCTGTGATATCTCAGTCAGTAGAACATCAGACTTTGTATTTCTGTCTGTGATAAAGAGGGGGCTGTGATATCTCAGTCAGTAGAACATCAGACTTTGTATTTCTGTCTGTGATAAAGAGGGGGCTGTGATATCTCAGTCAGTAGAACATCAGACTTTGTATTTCTGTCTGTGATAAGGAGGGGGCTGTGATATCTTGATTGGTAGGACATTAGAATTTAAAGTGTGAAGTAAGGTCCCAAGGTGTGTGGTTTAATACCTGATGGTATTTTTGTGTTACTTGTGAAGCAGATATCCGTGATCATCCTGTGCTGTCATAGTTGCATCTCTGAATGCGACATGTACAAGTTTTTGCATATTTTCATGAATGTTTGATATTTGTTGAAAATCTTATTCAGTCATATACCATATACCATAGAACAACCTGTGATAGCGTTGTAGATATTACATCTGTCTTAGGATGCTGTCTTTACAGTTTGATAGATGAAGAAACCATTACTTCTGAGGAAATTGATGTCTAGTGAAACACAAAACCTTGTTTAGTGATCATTTCATTTCTGAACTTTTAGATTTATTTCGAGATAATTCTAGTTTTGAGTAAGTTGTTTTTCTATTATTTTGGAAAATAGTGTCTGTACCGAAACAAATTGTTCAGCGATAATTTGATATCTATCTTTCATTAGATTCTCTGAACAGTTAGATTTGTTACTTCTCCATGTTTAGTGATCAAAATCAAATTGACCATTACAAACAATAACCTAAAGTCTACAGTAGACGTATGAATCATCTCCTACAGCTCCAGTATATGTTGTACATATATACCAGTGTCTGATGGCATTGTCATAGCTTGTTAGGTATGAATTAAGCTACGAGACATCTCTTAGTTCTATCCAATTGGAGAATTTTCTAGAGGGAAATGTTGCATGTTGAATGTTAAAATTGAATCGTAACTTGCAACCAAATGAAGTTAGAGACCTGTAAAAATGCTGGTTCCATCAAGGATGAAATGATTCAGAATTATGACCACTTTGGTGCACTTTGATTGTGTAATATGGCATTCATTGGACAGGAAATTGTCTGTTTCTCTGTCCATGTGTTCATAGAAAAACTATTGGCAGGTCAAATTTGCTGTCCCCTCCTGGTTTCTACGCCCCCACTCCCATCGCGTACTTTACTTCCCCCACAATCCTCCTCCTTTAAAAGCCACCCCTTTAGGCTAACTAAACAGTCCTAATCAGGGAAAAGGGAATACATTGTCTTAAGCATCATAAAAGTGCTGATGAATGGCCCGTCTGCTATTTGTGAAATTGAATTAGGACATTTTGGGCGCCACATTATAGTAGCCAATAGCTCGGCCAACTGTGTGTTGCACCAAATTCCTGAGTTATCATTGGGATTCCAATTACATGTGAAAACGCTTAAGTTCAATTATTGATGCAGTACAGAAGATAAAAGAACACAGGAATCAGTCAATGTATGGTTCAGACCGGAGCATCAGAAAAAAACATCTTTCACTCAACATTTTGTTGTTTCAAAATGAAAATTGGTAATAGGCTATATGCAGCTATTGATTAACACACACTGCGCTAGTGGGATTTCCCTAACGGCACCGACCTGACCTCTGGTGGCTGAAACATGTACCTATTTTGTCCCCATTCTTTGTTTCATCTTCATGTTTAATTCAAGAAATCTTGCAGATCACACACTTCTCCACAGATATGTGTCTACTCAAAGCAAGCAACATTAGATTGTTCCAAATGAATTGCCCAAGGCCTTTTTTCCTTGACAGAACTTTGTGATAAGTCTGAAAAAGCAATATGGCCCAGCCAGGGAATATCGGTGAAATCACAAACCATTCATTAAAGTTTTAGGTCTACTGGAAGCATTTTGTGACTTTCTCTCTAATTTATTTTGACAATGGCTATGCATAAGGATAAAAGTCGGTTAGGGAAAGCATCCAAAAATCAGCCAGATAAAAACACTATCTTCAAATCTGTGTGATATCTGGCATATACACAATTTTCTACATTAAGTAATGCATTGCATCTTCCAAAATTGAGTCAAACTTCCTGTAATCTGAAATCCAAAAATATGTTACCAAGTACTCATAGCATTGGTATTGTTTACATGTTTTGTACTAACACATTTTATTTATCTTTTTGAGGTAAATTCAAAACAATAATAAATGTCAAAATATCGGTACATTGGTATAATACATTGCACTTAATTATGGTTCTGAGTGTATAGAAATATCTGTACAGTGTTGAGGGTATAATGTTTAGTGTATAAAAGTGTCAGGGGAGTTTGGGGAGTAAAAATGATTAGTGTATAAAAATGTCAGGGGAGTTTGGGGAGTAAAAATGATTAGTGTTTGGAAATATTTTAATGTACAGACATATTGTGTGGGGTATATTGTGTTAAGTGTTTAAAATGTCAATATTGTGTGGTGTATATAGTTTAGTGAATTGACACAGCAGTGTTGTGTGAGGTATATAGTGTTTAGTGTATTGACACCTCAGTGTTGTGTGGTGTATGTAGTGTTTAGTGTATTGACACGACAGTGTTGTGTGGTGTATATAGTGTTAAGTGTATTGACACCTCAGTGTTGTGTGGTGTATATAGTGTTTAGTGTATTGACACCTCAGTGTTGTGTAGTGTATATAGTCTTTAGTGTATTGACACGGTAGTGTTGTGTGGTGTATATAGTGTTTAGTGTATTGACACAACAGTGTTGTGTGGTGTATATAGTCTTTAGTGTATTGACACGGTAGTGTTGTGTGGTGTATATAGTGTTTAGTGTATTGACACGACAGTGTTGTGTGGTGTATATAGTGTTTAGTGTATTGACACAACAGTGTTGTGTGGTGTATATAGTGTTAAGTGTATTGACACAGCAGTGTTGTGTGGTGTATGTAGTGTTTAGTGTATTGACACGACAGTGTTGTGTGGTGTATATAGTGTTTAGTGTATTATCACGGCAGTGTTGTGTGTTGTATATAGTGTTAAGTGTATTGACACAGCAGTGTTGTGTGGTGTATATAGTGTTTAGTGTATTGACACGACAGTGTTGTGTGGTGTATATAGTGTTTAGTGTATTATCACGGCAGTGTTGTATAAGGTATATAGTATTAAGTGTATGGACTTATGAATATTGTGTTGGGTATATAGTGTTTAGTATATTAACTTGTCAATATTGTATGAGGTATATAGTGTTTAGTATATTAACTTGTCAGTATTGTTTGAGGTATGTAGTGTTTAGTATATTAACTTGTCAGTATTGTATGAGGTATATAGTGTAGGTGTATACAAAAGTAGTATACACAGAACTAAAGCTAATGAGGCATGGCTATCACTGTTTTTTTCAAGGGTCAGCAAACTCCAGCCTACAGCTGTGACATTATCTAAGGGATGGTAACTGCCAAGGTCACAGATAATGTCATCACTTCTTCAGTACTGTCTACAGCCTGTAGTTTATGATGGTTTTGTGGGTATGTGTCCTGACAGTTTAGACAGTAGGATAACATCTACTAGTGTTGTATATCTAGAGACAAGAGTATTTTTTATAGAATGATATTGGTGTAAAGATATCAAATAAGTCACATATGCTCATGTTCATAAAAAAAGAGGTTTTTCATTTTGTTTTTGGTTTTATTAACATTTGAGGCAAACAATAGCTTACATTAGGCGACACATCAGCGTCACCTTGAGATCAGTCACCGTGACATTGAGAAATAGGAAGTTGACTTAACTTCATATCTGATACCATAACTCAGATAATCACAAATGTCACCATGAACTTGAGATTAGTGTCAACATGACCTTTAGCTCACAGAGTCAATGAGACCTTTATCACCATGACCTTGAAATCACAGAACCAATATGACATTGAGGTAGGATACCATGATTTAAGGTCACATGGGGTCAACATAAATTTGAAATTAATTTCCAAAATGCTATCGCTGTCAAAATTTTGGTGCCATTTCTAACAAGTTTTAATTGAACATTGAACTACTATGTCATATTTGACCTTGACTGATGTATGTGACCTTGACTTTTGTATTGGTCTTTCTTTCTACATAATAGCATCAGAATGAATCTACTTAGGGATGAATGTATAAACACAAACGAGACTCTACAGCTGCACACTGATAACTACTTAAGTCTGTAGAGCAACACAGTTACAGGTTGATTCAATCGATTTCCCATTGATTAAAACTAACTACACAATGTTTTTGTGATTCTGTCCAGATGTCACACTGAGGCTCTAGGCCTCTTTTGTCGGTTACCAAGTTTTAGGTTACCAGAGCAACTGGGTAAGGGGTAACAGAAATGTTCATTTCCACAGATACTACTTTTGAATGTGTTTTTGTTACTATTTATCGGACAGTGTGGTCAGCACAAGTGTCTAGATTATATAACAAATTACATAAAACAGTGTCATATTCAAATTATATAGGGTATCATGGAAATGTATACAGTGAAGCCTAGTAGAAGGTCTAGTGTATACGGGTGTCCAGATTATACAGAGTTTCATAGAAATCTATTTAGTGAGCCCTAGTGGATGGTCTGATTTATACAGGTGTCCAGATTATACAGGGATATATAGAAATGTATACAGTGGGACCCTGTGGAAGGTCTGGTTTATACAGGTGTCCAGATTATAGAGTATAACATAGAAATGTATACAGTGGGACCCTGTGGAAGGTCTGGTTTATACAGGTGTCCAGATTATAGAGTATAACATAGAAATCTATACAGTGGGACCCTGTGGAAGGTCTGGGTTATACAGGTGTCCAGATTATAAAGGGTTACATTAAAGTTCTGGTTAATACAGATTTCAAATTATGTAGGTGTTGTCATAATAATGATAACACAGACATGCCTGCCAGGTACAGACATTCAGTGTTTATCATGGAGGACTTAGGTCTTTGCATGACATAGGAAAGATGCCTGCCAGCTACATTTGTAGTCTTATTGACTACTTTTAATAATGAAGGTTTTCAAAGCTACTGGAACATGTTTAATACAAAGATATTTTTGGCATATGGCTACTCCCAGAGATGCCAATGGCACACATGGCCCCCTATGAAGTTTGAAGCAAACACAAGCACGATATGGCCGCCAGGTGGTGCTTACCTAGTGAGGGGAATGAGGGGAACCCCAAGGTCTATGTATGTATATACAGGCTGCAGGGGATTGTTGATAGGATGGGGAGGAACATGTGTCCTTATTTTACTGAATCTGTGTATGTAAACAAAGAGGTGAGCAACAAGAACACTGAAGCAGGCACAGAGGTGGGTGTCCATTCGTGCACAGGAAACTCACAAAGAATTCATAACAGGAATTTGTTGAAAGAATTTTCTCACAGTGAATGTTAAGAAATTCTATATAACCTGTCAAGATTTGGCATCGGCATAAGTTACAGGCACTGGAGTTGAAAATTGTTTTACATCCATTTCAGGAAGAAGCATCCACTTGTGCTTTATATAGTTTCAATCTTTGAAGGCCCTTGGGATGTACATGTGTTTTAGGTAAGTTTCTCTTGAAATTACTGCAGAGCATGTGCACAGGATAAAAAGCATTAATTGCATGGCAACAATACTTTCAATGGTAGCACCTCTACAAATACATTGATAATTCATATTGGTAAAGCTGATAGACATTTTTAATTCACTGTTTCACCTGTTGTGTAACCAAATTTCCTGAGTATAGATTTACTTACATCTAAGCTTGCAGGTGTCATTGGCACACTGTATACCGATTACATAGAGATTGGAAATATCTGACTCCTGGAACTTATCATAGGATGGCATGTAACTGATACTTAATTCTCATGCAATTCCAATCTATATGATAGGATGTGTTACTGTTTCTCCGACTCTTTATTTGAACCTGTCTTGTAAAACACATGTCTTTTGGGACATGTTGCGAGACTTCTCCTACCATAAGAGGTCACCAGTCTTGAGAGGTCAGCTGTCATGAGAGGTCATCTGTTTTAGATTTCTTATCAGATTATTGAGGCAATTAATCTAGATTCATTCATAAATGGTTACTTCCTTACTTCCATATGTCTTGCAGAATGGACCTTCTTTTCAGGTAACCTGTTCAGAAATGAACCTGTTTGGACACCTGTGTTGTGGGATCATTACTTACTACAATAGACCATATCTTTCATTTTATGTCAATCTTGAAAGATCTTCTCTCTTGTGTCTTGGACCTAATTTGTTTTGAAAAGAGGTCATCTGTTCTGAGTGATCATTCATTTTCATATCTTACCAAAGGAATGAAGCTATGGTATTTCAGTGTAACTCTGGAATGGCAGGAGGTAGATGTGTTATTGTGGGTCAGAGAAAACCTAGGTGAGTTGGTGCTGTACTCCCTGCTGTCTCATTAACCTCCCACTAGTCATGTGAAGGCGATTGCTTTCATCACAAATTCCATCAGCTCTTTTTGCACATTTGAATGTTTTACTTCCTGGTCAGGTTATTAGTTACCGTAACACTGTTTTGTTTTCCACTGCAAAAACAACTAATCACCAACATTCTGCTGCTAATTAAGATATTTTTATCTAGATCTTGATCACCTGAAAGCTTTGAACTTGCCTTGTCACCTCTAGCATGTGAACCCTGCTGCTTGATCAGAAGACAAGTCCCTATGGTAAATGAAAACACGATATTCCAGTTCCTATGGTAAATGAATACAAGATATTCCAATCCCTGTGGTAAATGAAAATGAGATACAGCATAGATTTATGGGGGGAAAGTCTGCAGACATGTTTAATTATGCAAGCTTCCACACATGTGTGTTTTTGTTAATTATCTTCAGTTTTAGTATAAATAATTTTGTACACATGCTATGGTAGCACCTGTAGATTTCCCTGGGTTGAAGTAGGATGGGAGGTCCTTTATTCAGAGTAAAAATGGTTCTACTTCAGAGAGGCGAGGCAGATATTAATTAACCTATCAATTGTTTTTGTCACCAAAATAACAACACCCAGATGGACACCAACCACAACATCCATGCACAACCACCATTTGCATTCATTTACCAATCTAGTCCCATGGAAACAACTAAAATTAATTCTTTACAGTTTGCTTGTTATCTTGTGGTAACAGATTTTGTTGGGGATATAGATATGATCCAGTGTGTAACATACATATGAATTAACCACTCATTCCTGAAGGTAAAGGTCACTTTCTATTTTTAGAAAAGGCTTGTCAACACTCTGGTATCTTGAGGGATTTTCATCAAAGTTTACTCATTTTTATAAAGGACTGGTCTATATCTCAAGTGAGTTTAAATCTAAGGATTCTAGAGTCAAGGACAAACTCAATGTTACTGTTTTAAAAACATCTTTGTCAGCACTCAAGGGACTTCATTCCTTGAAGGATTTTGATCAAACTTCGGATTCATATAAAAACCCATAATATCACAGACAAATTTGAGGTTTCAAGTTTGTAAGATCAAGGTCAGGGACAGGCACTGCTACTAATTTTAGAAAATCTTTGTCAGCATGCTTGTGGCTTTATTTGGTGAGTAATTTTGATGAACCTTCAGACAATTGACTGTTAACTTCAGGCCAATTGGAGCCAGGAAAGGATGCTTTGTAATATTTTCATCACTAGTAACAATAACTTCAGCTAGATAATCCATTCAGCACTGATTTGAATTAGCTGTCTGCATAAATCTGTCTCCACAGTGCAAAAAGGGACAATGATTCAGCTCCTAATTCTATGTATATAAACAAATATGATTTAATCCTCTGGTGCATAGATCAGCTCAGCCACTTATTACTATATCATACAGCATAGTACTGTTTGGTAAGGCAAACCCCTCCCCAATTACCCACCCACCAAGGCAGGCAAGACCTCACCTATTACGGTGAGGGTGTAGTAGTGTATTGTCTGGTAAGGAGATCCCCACCTCACCCTGCCCCTACCTGTCGTTGTAAGATATAACAGTATATTGTCTGGTAAGGAGATTCCTACCCCTTGCCACCTCACCCTACCCCCATCTATTACTATACAGTATATTGTCTGGTTAGGAGATCCCCACCTCACCCCACCTTGCCCTACCCCCATCTATTACTATACAGTACATTGTCTGGTAAGAAGCCCATCACTTCACCCCACCCCTGCTTATTACTCTAAGGTATAACATAGTACTGTTAGGTAATGGATCACTAATTGTCTGTGTAATACTACAGGCAAATCACTTGACTTACAATAAAAACCTAAAAGTCATCCAGTTAAATACTAAACTAGATTTTTACGAGCACTCTCTGGATTTTGTTACTATGTAATATATCTGGTATAATTATGGAATCGCCTTCATCTGTTACAACACGATTATGTTTCCTCCCTTTGTGTACAACTTTTAGATAGAGAAAAACCGAGATGGCTGACGCATGGAGTAAGTACTTAAGGACTCTGTAATTGATGCTTTGTCTTCTTTAGAAAAGTTTTGTTACATTCCCTAAAGAAACTTAATTGTCTGGCGTGAAATTGGTTTTTAACTACCTTCAGTGATACTGTTTTATCAACCTCAAAGTGTCCATTTATTTATAGAATACAATATTGAATCCTTAGCTGTCTACTGTGTTTACTGGACATGACATCAGTCGATCTGTTGTAGTCAGATTACCATCATTTGATGGAACAGCCACATGATTGGTTTTTTATCATTTATGTTCATGTTTTTTTTCACATTTCTTTTTTTCTCAATAATATTTTTCAACATCATGAAAACTGTAAGAGGTTCTGTAATAATTATTTTGAAATTTCAAAAAAGAATGAAAAAATGATCACAGGTTTTAAGAACAGGAGTTAGAAGTTGGGATTGTAAACTGCCTCACTCACAAAATTTCTTATCACCAAAGATGCATGGGATATTTCTTTATAGACTCAAATTTATACAACATCCTAATGTCTTGACATTGTAAAGAAACAACAGGTGAAAATTTCAGGTGTTGAATGAACCTCGTGCACCTCAAATATAATCATCTTAGGTAAGGCAGAAAACTGTTTGGCATATTTTGAGCAATCAGTTAAAATTCAGTGCTACAATAGCTAGCTAGACATGATAGTGAAGAGATACTTTGAGATTTGACCATTGGGTCACTAAGATGTAAGGGCCTGGTTTGCTTTTCTTCAATAAATTACAAACACAAACTATAATTATCATTTAAAGGTATCATTAGATTGATTGACTCCTTGCACAGCCATTATTTTAGCAATTAGCCATTGGATGGGTTTCTTTTAATAGGAATTAGTCAACATTTTAAATATGAAAGGAAAAAATATGAACAAAAAACAAAAATTTTGGAAAAAAATCAGGCTAAAATATAAACAGGAATTGAAAAATGTAAATCTGATATGTCTTCAAACACTTTATGTTAAGGTGTAAGTTTACAAAGTAATGCAATATCGTTGGCTGAAATAATGATTCATTTAGGTAAAACTATTATTAACAAGAGATGCATTCATGATTAAAATATAAAAACAAAATATAGATTAATGTCTTCTATGATGCTTAACTATAAATGAAAATTCAATATTTCTTTGAAGTTGTCGCCGTCAGAGAATCAGAATCATACATAAGATGAAAAGTTTGGTACTTGATCTGGGTCTTATTAAATCTTTATAAAATAATTGATCTTAACTCTCGAAAACAATTTCAAATCCTTGCAAATTTTGTCATTGCAATGAATACTTACAGAAATAACTAAATGAAGCGATTTACAGTATTTACAGGAATCTTTGAATTTTTAGCTGTGTTTAGTCACAGGATCTGCTATTTTCTATCAGGAGTCTTGTGAAATTTTGCCAGAATGATTAACATTGTTTAAACCATCGGTGTAAATTTATCAACTGGCGCCATGAATAACGACACCATCACATGCACAGCATGGTATTAGAACAGAGAAAAGACATGCGTGCATGACGCAACAGATAAATTGCAGACATGCTTTTTTATCAGTTTTGTCAAATTGATAGTGAAGACGCCCAATAACTTTTAAATTGTGTTTGGTCGTTCATTTCTCCATCATTCATTCTCATTCAAAACTTTATTTATGTGGCTGTGTGTTGTGACTAGTTCTGTTGTGTTTCCAAGATTTCTTGACAAAAAAGAATCTCTCGAAATGTTAAACTTAGCGAAAAAATCTGTGGAATTCTTCAGCCAGTATCTGTAATTCAAGGCAATGTTACAGAACTAAAAATATTGTAATTTTAGAAGTGTCAAGGTGATCTACAGGTTTGACTCTTGTGTCGATAAATCTGTCATATTAATCAAGCAGACCATGTATTTGTTTCAAAGCCAGCAGTTACCTAACATATTTTGATAACAGTTGTATTATATCGGTTATTTTAGGCCACTATATTACGATTTTGTATTAGCACTTTTTTAACCTTTTAGCAGTAGAGATGAGTGACTTGACAGTATTTAATTTGAGCTATAATAGTGAGAATCAATATTTTCCAATTCCACGCTTCTGCTTTATGTCAGATTTTTATTCCTTTCAAATCAGTGGAAAATTCGTACCCAAGATATTTTCGGGTGTGATAGCCATTTAATACATGTTCGGTAGCATTAGTAAACCCAAGACATCAGCCCATAGGGACCTCCATGGTGTGAATCACCATCAATAACCTCCACTTTCTTTGGGTTTCATTTTCTCTGCCATTTAAATTAAAGCAGATCCAGCACTATCTAGGGAGCAGTGACTAGGATAGATCTGCCGATCTAGCAATGTAGAGCCAGCAGATAATTACATTTCTCTTGTTTTTAAATTTTTTTGTAACAAAGTTAGAAAAGGTAAAGCATTACAAGCTACATGTACTGGAGAAATGGTGTTACAACCTATCTGCACAAGAACAACACACCCCAGTTCTTATCCAGTAAAAAACTATATCAGAGTTCTGAATTAACAATAATCAACACAAAACAGTTCCCAGCCAGTGATAACCACCACATCACACTTCCAATCCAGTGATAACCACCACATCACAGTTCCTACCCAGTGATAACCACCACATCACAGTTCCTACCCAGTGATAACCACCACATCACAGTTCCCAATCAGTGATAACCACCACATCACAGTTCCCAATCAGTGTTAACCACCACATCACAGTTCCTACCCAGTGATAACCACCACATCACAGTTCCTACCCAGTGATAACCACCATATCACACTTCCAATCCAGTGATAACCACCACATCACACTTCCAATCCAGTGATAACCACCACATCACACTTCCAATCCAGTGATAACCACCACATCACAGTTCCTACCCAGTGATAACCACCACATCACACTTCCAATCCAGTGATAACCACCACATCACAGTGATAACCACCACATCACACTTCCAATCCAGTGATAACCACCACATCACAGTTCCTACCCAGTGATAACCACCACATCACAGTTCCTACCCAGTGATAACCACCACATCACAGTTCCTACCCAGTGATAACTACCACATCACAGTTCCCACCCAGTGATAACCACCACATCACAGTTCCTACCCAGTGATAACCACCACATCACAGTTCCTACCCAGTGATAACCACCACATCACAGTTCCTACCCAGTGATAACCACCACATCACAGTGATCCATATCACACCAATCCAGTGATAACCACCACATCACACTTCCAACCCAGTGATAACCACCACATCACAGTTCCTACCCAGTGATAACCACCACATCACAGTTCCACCCTGTGATAACCACCACATCACAGTCCCCACCCAGTGATAACCACCACATCACAGTTCCTAACCAGTGTTAACCACCATATCAACAGTCCCCACCCTGTGATAACCACCCCATCACAGTTCCTACCCAGTGATAACCATCACATCACAGTTCCTACCCAGTGATAACCACCACATCACAGTCCCTACCCAGTGATAACCACCACATCACAGTTCCCACCCAGTGATAACCACCACATCACAGTTCCTAACCAGTGTTAACCACCATATTCACAGTCCCCACCCTGTGATAACCACCCCATCACAGTTCCTACCCAGTGATAACCATCACATCACAGTTCCCACCCAGTGATAACCACCACATCACAGTTCCCACCCAGTGATAACCACCACATCACAGTTCCCACCCAGTGATAACCATCACATCACAGTTCCTACCCAGTGATAACCACCACATCACAGTTCCTACCCAGTGATAACCACCACATCACAGTTCCTACCCAGTGATAACCACCACATCACAGTTCCTACCCGGTGATAACCATCACATCACAGTTCCCACCCAGTGATAACCACCCCACCCTAGTGATAACCACCACATCACAGTTCCTACCCGGTGATAACCATCACATCACAGTTCCTACCCAGTGATAACCACCACATCACACTTCCAATCCAGTGATAACCACCACATCACAGTTCCTACCCAGTGATAACCACCACATCACAGTTCCCAATCAGTGTTAACCACCACATCACAGTCCCTACCCTGTGATAACCACCACATCACAGTTCCCACCCAGTGATAACCACCACATCACCCAGTGATAACCACCACATCACAGTTCCTACCCAGTGATAACCACCACATCACAGTTCCTACCCAGTGATAACCACCACATCACAGTTCCTACCCAGTGATAACCACCACATCACAGTTCCTACCCAGTGATAACTACCACATCACAGTTCCCACCCAGTGATAACAACCACATCTCAGTTCCTTCCAAGTGATAACCACCACATCACAGTCCCCACCCAGTGATCACCACCCCATCACAGTCCCTACCCTGTGATAACCACCACATCACAGTCCCCACCCAGTGACAACCACTACATTTCAGTTCACACGGAGTGATAACCATCACATCACAGTTCCTACCCAGTGATAACCACCACATCACAGTGATAACCACCACATCACAGTCCCCACCCAGTGATAACCACCACATCACAGTTCCTACCCTGTGATAACCATCATATCACAGTCCCCACCCAGTGATAACCACCACATCAACAGTCCCCACCCAGTGATAACCACCACATCACATCACTAACCTCCCACCCAGTGATAACCACCACCACCAGTGTCCCCACCCAGTGATCACCAGTTCCCCACCCAGTGATACCACCACATCACATCACAGTAACCACGTCACAGTTCCTACCCAGTGATAACCATCACATCACAGTTCCCACCCAATGATTACCACCACATCACTTTTCCTACCCTGTGATAACCATCACATCACAGTCCCCAAACAGTGATAACCACCACATCACAGTTCCTACCCAGTGATAACTACCACATCACAGTTCCCACCCAGTGATAACCACCACATCACAGTTCCCACCCAGTGATCACCACCCCATCACAGTCCCTACCCTGTGATAACCACCACATCACAGTCCCCACCCAGTGATAACCACCACATCACATCACAGTAACCACCACATCCAGTCCCCACCCAGTGATAAACCATCACATCACAGTCACCACCCCCACACCCAGTGATAACCACATCACATCACCCAGTCACCACATCCAGTGATAACCACCACATCACAGTTCCCACCCAGTGATAACCATCACATCACAGTTCCTACCCTGTGATAACCACCACATCACAGTTCCTACCCAGTGATAACCATCACATCACAGTTCCTACCCAGTGATAACCACCACATCACAGTCCGACCCAGTGATAACCTCCGACCCAGTGATAACCATCACATCACAGTTCCTACCCAGTGATAACCATCACATCACAGTTCCTACCCAGTGATAACCATCACATCACAGTTCCTACCCAGTGATAACCACCACATCACAGTTCCTACCCAGTGATAACCATCACATCACAGTTCCTACCCAGTGATAACCATCACATCACAGTTCCTACCCAGTGATAACCATCACATCACAGTGATAACCATCACATCACAGTTCCTACCCAGTGATAACCACCACATCACAGTTCCTACCCGGTCTCATCCAGTGGAAATATTGCATGAGAACCTTTGTCAGAACTGTGAAATGACTGTATTTTTTTATGCAAGACTGGATAGCTGTGATTGATTTACTTGTTCTTACTTGATGTAAATAATTGATGTATTTAACACTGTGGAAGAGTGGGTCTGGCTTGTCTCACCTTTAATACAGGTATCTATCTCGGTTGTTTTACAGGTGTGTAGCCAGGTCTATCAGGGTTTTCAGGAACCGCTGATACATAAAGTCATGACATGTAACATGCCTGCTACCCACATAAACCAAAGGGTGTTACTGTTTACCTATTACAGGTATCAACCATCAGGAAATTGTAAGCCTAAATCTGATTGGCTATTCTGTTAGTGTCCCAAAGGAGCAGCTTGAACTCCGCTTGTACTTTTCGTTCCTCTACAAATGCTGAAAATTGCTAACACAAGAACATACGAACTTGCCAAATGCTATATACCTTACAACTCCATTATTATGCATGTTAACACAATATGAAATCAAGCTATCAGCTTTAATCGCAATTTAATTGTTTTCCACACTATCAAATATACTTTTTAATCGTTTGAACATTGAAATTTTTTTTAAAAATATTATTGTGATTTGATTGCAATAAAAGCATTCACACACTATTCCTTTGACAATGTAAACACGATATGATGCGTTGACTTGATAAGATTTTACAATATTGCATTTGTGTATTTCCTGCTGTATTGAGTAGAAATGTCGATGACTTTTGGTGAACTGAATAAGAGACTAATTTGTTCTGTGAAGTTTAATGGTTCCCTGGGGAGGTAGACGGTGCAGCCTCCCATCTTGGTAGATAATATCCTGCCAGATGTTGCAAGGTTTAACAGCCTGGAGCTAATACTACAAATTGACAATATAAAAGGCAATTTCTTTAAGTCAAATTTGAAAAATTACTGAAATTTCATTCAATCATTGACACCCAAGTGTGGTTTTGCTGGGAAGGGGTATGGAAATACAAAACGTCTCTTATTGCAGAATCACATCACTGATGACCCCATCAGCACCACACCTGACCTTGAAGTGCCATGTGACTGGGTACACAGGGGGGAGGGACAAACATAGTGTACCTCTGGCTGATGTCTGTATCATTGGACAGGGAGGGGGTATCTGCTATTAGGTTCTACATGACATCTGTCTCCATTTTATTCTGGCAGATTACCAGAGGCTTGCCAGACACAGGGCATCAAAGGGTCCAGAACGGCTCCCTCCCCAGTCAAAGGGCTAGGCACAAGTCAAGGGGCCCTGAGATTGTCCCCAGTTACCCTCTGTAGGGACCAGCCCTACCTTAGCTCTCTGTGTTTATTATCCTCGAGGGATATCAGATAGGGCTGTAATGTGTGTTAACACTTCGATATTGCTGATAAATACTCAACACTGTCATAAAACAAAGAGGCAATGCTTCCATTGTGATTGGTGTTTTCTAAAGTACTGTGTGGAAATACTCAAGAGAGATGTGGAAATGGAATAGGGGTACCTGATCAATGACAAATCAAAGAATAGAAGCTTAAAATGTTCAGTTAAATCTGGCCAAACTAAACATTTTTGAGACCAAGAATGACTGTACAGTTTGTAGTCTTGTTGGTTTATATATTAGAAGTATGTACCGTGTGACCTAGTTGAAGGTCTGGTTTATAAAGGTGTCCAGATTATACAGGATTTTATAGAAATGTATACAATGGGACCTAGTTGATAGTTTAATACAGATGTCTAGGTTATACAAGGTTACACAGAAATGAACACAGTATACAGGTGTAGAGCTTATACAATGTGACATAGAAATGTATGATATGGGACAAAATAGGGTATGTGTCCCACTTATCCTCTGTGGTCAAAAACGTGGGATAATTCTCACTTGAGTCTGTGGTAGAAGACATGATGGGATAATTCCCACTTACCCTGTGTGGTAGAAGTACAATGATGGAATCGTGTCCCACTTACTGTCATTGGTAGAATACTTGGTGGGAGTTTCCCACTAACCCTCTGTGGTAGAAGAAAATGGTGGAGAAGTATTTCATTCCACCCTCTGTTGTATAAAACATGGTGGGGATGTGTCTTACTTTATACCCTGAGTGGTAGAAGACATGTTGGGAGAGTGTCTTACTCTACCCTCTGTGGTAGAAGACATGGTGGGATAAGAGTCCCACTTTATCCTCAATGGTAGAAGACATGTTGGGATAGTGTCTTACTCTACCCTCTGTAGTAGAAGACATGGTGGGATAAGTATCACACTTTACCCTCAGTAGTAGAAGACATGTTAGGATAGTGTCTTACTCTACCCTCAGAAGTAGAAGACATGGTGGGACAGTGTCCTACTCTACCCTCAGTAGTAGAAGACATGGTGGGAAAGTGTCTTACTCTACCCTCAGTAGTAGAAGACATGGTGGGACAGTGTCCTACTCTACCCTCAGTAGTAGAAGACATGGTGGGACAGTGTCCTACTCTACCCTCAGTAGTAGAAGACATGGTGGACAGTGTCCTACTCTACCCTCAGTAGTAGAAGACATGGTGGGACAGTGTCCTACTCTACCCTCAGTAGTAGAAGACATGGTGGGACAGTGTCCTACTCTACCCTCAGTAGTAGAAGACATGGTGGGACAGTGTCTTACTCTACCCTCAGTAGTAGAAGACATGGTGGGACAGTGTCCTACTCTACCCTCAGTAGTAGAAGACATGGTGGGACAGTGTCTTACTCTACCCTCAGTAGTAGAAGACATGGTGGGAAAGTGTCCTACTCTACCCTCAGTAGTAGAAGACATGGTGGGACAGTGTCCTACTCTACCCTCAGTAGTAGAAGACATGGTGGGACAGTGTCCTTCTTTACCTTCTGTAGTAAGAGACCTGGTGATGTCCCGTCACATGTCCTGTGTCTAATTGGTACAATTACAGCCACTAAAGGACATGTTACAGTGGCTATAAACCTTCCAATACAAATTGACACATTTATGGTGAAGGAAGTGGCTACATGCCATATCTCATAGCCATACCAATTTCATCTTTGTGACAGCTTTTATACCAGTGTATCCATATAACTGTTCAATCAGCTGTGATTGTGTTAGATTGGATTGGCTACAATCAAAATTCCGCTCCTATCTCTAACAGGGACTAGGTGGCATAGGGCTTGTTCACTGATTTCTTTGTATGGTTGTAGTTTTAGATTCTGTTAATGGTTTATTGAGTTTAAATTGTATAAGTTATTAAAGTTAGAATGATAAGTCTGATTTACCATATCTGAGTATACAGAAGCCAACTGGGCATCAGTTTTAATGTATAGAGATAATTCAATATTGTTATCAATGACTCCAGGATTCTGTCATTAGAAAATCTTTCCCGATTTCTAATGTCAACTACACCGATTTGTGACTGAATACAATATCACTGAATTTATTGCATTTATATATGAATTTATTGTGAGTCATTTACAAGCTTTCAGACTATATGCTAATATCAATGATAGCTGAGGACAAAAATCTATTACCACTATTGAAACACCATTAGCAACAATTGGACCAGTGCTTCTCCAGACGGTTTTGATAAGTCTACCACTGGGAAAATATTACGCTGTAATTTAAACATATAATTCATATCGGACCAGAGAGTGTTGTGAGTTTGTGTAGATAGTGGGTACTTAAAACACTGGACATTGTGAGATAAGTGTACCGAGACTTGGTAATGTCCACCTAATATGGAATCTCATCTGCGTGGTCGGTGACAAATCCGGAAAAACTTTCAGTCTTGTGTTTTCTTAAGTCGTCTGCGTTGTATCAAATGTCCAGTACTAATGATGTGTAAACATTTCTGAGGAATTCAATTATTCCTCGCAAACACTTTTATCCGACACTCTCGTCCCCCAGCATCGATCCAAGTGAGGAAGAAAATTGTTTATTGATCATAAATTTCCATGGATCAGGGGGTCCATATCTGTGGAAATTCAACATTGGGTCATTCCTGTATGGTTGTCACCACACATATAATTACCAGGGTCAATTTACAGGTATAATTGTGGCTTGAGCAGTTTAGATCCTGGTCAGCAGACTCTAATTTCTCGTTTGATGGTCACTTTTATTCCACTAACAGTTAGCTGTAAGGTGGAGACTCATAAAACACTGGATAAGCGGTCTTAGGGGCAGATAACCCAAAAAGTATTCAGTATCGACAATAATAGTCATTGTTGTGCACATTGGAGAGCAATTTTATTTTCATCAGATCAATCAATGGTTAAATAAGGACTTTGTGTTCATTAATGTAGTCAAACTGTCCTGAGGGTAAGTGGAAAGTTCTACTAATCTAGTCACTCGAGCTAATCAGGTGAGAAGGTCAGGATAGTAGAACCCTATAGACAAGCCCCCATTATATCTGTCATGGTAGGAGGAAGTATTTGGTCTACATGTCATGTGGGAGGCACCCCTATATACCTTAATTATGGATACATGCTGCATACTCTGATTTTAAGTTAATGTTGTAAGAGTGATTTTTAATATTCAGATACTTTATCTATAAAAAATTATTTCTTTGTTCTTAACAGGTGACAATACAGATTCATTCCAGTACTGATACCACAGAAGTTTACACATTCACATCAGACATCAGATTTCTCTTAGCTGGTAAGTACAGAGTTTCTTTTCTCATATTTACATGTGTACTTATGGACATGTTTGTGGGTAAGAGATGAACAGTCAGATTCTATCTATTAAATAGTGTCTTTTTAAATTCTTTAAGAGAGTGATAAAAAATTTGTAATGATTTTACCCAAATTTACTTTGTAATTTGTATGATGATATCTTATTCTTCAATTTAAAATCTGACTGAAATCAATTATTACAGACACCTGTTTCCATGTGATAACCCTATCCATGTTATGTGTAGCTGCAAGGCTCTCTTAAGTGTGATAATATATATAGTTTAAGGTCTTAATCCAATTAAGTTCAACATGTTAAACTAATCGTTTGAAATATCAGAATTTTTTTGAGGGAAATCTTTGGTCTCTTTTGATATCTGCAATGTATAGTACATAAATTCCAAAGTTACCTCAGTAAAGAAGGGAAATAGAGCATGAATTCTCTTTGCTTACACAAGAAACATGCTTTAAATTCTGATGAAGACAGAGTAAAGGAAATGATGACGTCTCTGTGTCGTCGACCTTGGATATTTCAAGGATAAGAGGGTGTCTGTAACCACGTCCCAATTGACTGCTTCCTCATAAACACTAACAGCGTTAAATGCCTATTTTCTGCCCAAAATCCAATTACGCTATCTACAGTAAAGGTGTATTGATTGAAGTGACCATGGAGATCTGATGAAAAGCTTCTTAGGCACTGCTTCTTATAGATGCTTGACATTTGAGATGAAAATCTTCATTTACCAATATCATATATTAGGATAAGGAAATGCAAACAATGGATGAATTCTCTTAGATAATAATTAGTATCAAGGATTCATCACATATTTAGTACATTCCCAAATGGTGAAACTGGAGGTTTGTGTTTCAAATCTGTCATAGTTATGATGTATGCCCCATGCTTCATCGCTCCATCGATAACCAAGTATGATGGCTGACCAGAAGGCAATGACATGGTCAATTGACCATTTAACAGCTGTTTTCACAATTCACCTTGTAATGTCTTTACCATGAAATTGACTCCCTCTGTTCCTTGGTAACACAGCTATGATATGGTGAGCTGGGGGTAGGGGAGGAAAAAAATAGAAACTGTAACAGGAGGGAGAGGGGAAGGCAAGAGAGGATGAGTAATAGACAGAGATGGGAGATACAGCAGGAGGGAGACAGGGAGTGGGAGGGAAACAAAGTGATGTATGGTGACCGCACTAGAGTGGCCGCTTCATTAACTGTTAAAAGTTCCCTTATTACCCCCATAAAAACCACCAAAGAACAAGGATGCAAATTTAAGGCTCTGTACTGATAGTGTCTTTGTGTCTCAAACTTCCCAGTAACAGCTGTTGTATAGATCTATATTTATATCCACTGAATTCTCCCAGGCCTTGTTTTTGTACTTAGACAAGCTTCTTCTGTAGAAATAGGTTTTTAGTCATCAAGAATAGAATATTAACACATAGTAAAGTATCTGTTCATAGTTTCATATGTATGTTCCTTATCCATAAAGATTTCCTGCATCAGAAAATATAAATCTCAATTATTCCAGAAGTTATTAAACCAAAAACTTATTGTAAATCAAATTTAAATTGATCTAAGTGGTGTAGAAAAGATGAGCTTTGTTTAGACCAACTTTTAACATTTACCATTAAGTTGCATAGTTTCTAGATGTAGGTTACCAACCAGTGTGTGGATTACAGGCTTGCACAAGAGAATAAGGCCCAGTAATTACTTGCTTGCATCCTGAAATTTTATATAATCATGGTGAAGAGAATTGTAAGACATCTAGATGTTCAACATTACTACTATATATATACATAATGAAATTAATAAATAAAAATATTATTTCAATCATTTGCTCTTGGAACTATTATGATGTCATTATGTCGTACATGACATCCGAGTGGTGCCACTTTCTGCTTCCACTATGAGATGGCAGTTCAGTTGAACTCATAGCTGTTCAAAGCATACATATAAAGTAATTTAGTTTTCAAGTGTTTTATGAAAGTGTGAACATTATATGCAATACAAGGATTATAATTCATTTTCATTACACACATACATATTACAGAATTTATTTGATAGTTTGCTAACACACACCAATATGTAGTTGCCCCTTTGTTGATAAAAATTGATCCTTAGATATATCTGTGTTATCCAACAATCATTGTAATCACAGTGGATAGCTAGACCCAGTGTGGATAGATAGTGTGGGGAGACCTGTGCTCCAACTTTAATTGTAAAGTAGACATGAAGTCCACATATATCCTGTAAATCACCCTTAAATAAAACCCATTGATGTGTAAGGTCACAGTCATGGGAAGAAAAAGAGATGATGAAATGACCTGAATACTTTCTATTTGCAATAAAAACTTAGTTTTATCTTATCAAGAAATAGATACTGTGATTGATTATATTTAAAAAAGAAAAAGATCTTTACTTGAGAATATTGCAATTTGTCTGAGATTAGTGTTCTTGGTTTTTCAATGGATCTTTTCTAATTTGTTTGTTAAATAGCATGTTTACTGGTAAAACAATTTGCAGTTAAAGACAAAGGGAGGTTTCACACATTATTTCTAATTGTTAACAAAAAAAGCCTCCTTTCCGAAGTTGATGGCTCGACAGGAAATGAGATGTAGAATTAACACATGATTAGACTTAAGAGTGAGTGAGGGTGGTCCAAGTCCTGGCCAGAAACATCTCCTATATGTTCTATTGGTATCCTTTTAGAGAAGAAAAAGAGTTTAACAAATGTCATAGTCCCTCCTCAACAGTTTGGACTGACCATATATACATTCTGGCAATATAGACCAGGACTGACCACCCCTTCATCAGACCAGGACTGACCACTCCTTCACCCTCAACTGACCATGACTGATATGTCCCACACTTTCATCTGAACAGGACTGATGTCCCAAACTTTCATCTGATTATGACTTATGTCCCACACTCTCATCTTACCAGGAATGTTGTCCCACACTCTTATTTTACCAGGACTGTTGTCCCACATTCTCATCTTACCATGACTGATATGTCCCACACTCTTATCTTATCAAGCTGTTGTCCCACACTCTTATCTTACCACGACTGTTGTCCCACACTCTGATCTTACCAGGACTGTTGTCCCACACTCTCATCTTACCAGGAATGCTGTCCCACACTCTTATCTTACCAGGAATGTTGTCCCACACTCTTATCTTACCAGGAATGTTGTCCCACACTCTTATCTTACCAGGACTGTTGTCCCACACTCTTATCTTACCAGGAATGTTGTCCCACACTCTTATCTTACCAGGACTGTTGTCCCACACTCTTATCTTACCAGGAATGTTGTCCCATACTCTTATCTTACCAGGAATGTTGTCCCATACTCTTATCTTACCAGGAATGTTGTCCCACACTCTTATCTTACCAGGACTGTTGTCCCACACTCTCATCTTACCAGTACTGTTGTCCCACACTCTCATCTTACCAGTACTGTTGTCCCACACTCTTATCTTACCAGGAATGTTGTCACACACTCTTATCTTACCAGGACTGATGTGTCACACACTCTCATCTGACCAGGACTATTGTCCCACACTCTCATCTTACCAAGCTGAAGTGATGTCTCACCTCCACATCTGACCCTGACCTATGTCCTAAACCCTAATCTGACCAGGACTGACAACACAGTTATCTTAACAGGTCTGACAGTCAATGAAATCCTCATTGGCTTGATCATGCAGGCCCAGACACAGAACTTTCTATTATGGTGCCAATCTTGCTAAAAGATTGGTGGTACATTTGAAATAAGCTGACGAGACAGATAAAAGGGCTAATAAGTCACAGAACCTGTCTAATGACTGGACTGACATTGCAGGGACCAATTAGCAAAAAATATGTGGAAAAACTTGTTCTGAACTTTCACTGCTTTAAACTTTGTGAGAATTTAGCTCAACATTTCCTAAATATAAATAAGATATCTGTGTTATTAAACAATATAACATGGTGCTGGTACATAAATAACAGTATAGACCTGTGTAGAACATTTTCAACACGTCATGGTTATAGACTATAGCACTCAAACTAAGTAATGGCTTCAAAAGACAAGCTCTGAAACCGTGGACATTTACAAGACTTGGCTGAGTACAAAAAACTCAACAAATTCATTGTTGTGAAAAAAAATGCCTTTACATTTGAATTAAGTTTGAGTTTTAGCACAATTTAACACTTAATTAGGGAAATTAATGTTTTTAAATAAATGATCACTATACATATGGTCATTTACTGCATTCTCCTTTCGTTTGAATGGTAATATATCATTTCAAACCCGGATATTTCAGTAGATTTTTGAGTGCAGTTCCTGACTCTCAATCGGTTCATTTAAAGTTGTGATGCTTTATAGCGAAATGGATTACTTTACATCCTCCTTCTAATTACATATCAGTATGTTTCCAATTTGAAAAGTGCATGTTCACGTTTTTCAAAGAAAATGGCTGTTTGTGCCATCATGACACAACCAAAGCTGTTTAGATGAATGGAAAACACTACTTGAACAGGAAGTTATACAGAAATGTACATATGGAATAACAGCCAAAAAAATACTGATGGAAGGAATCTTTTGTTCTTACTGTGGCCTATCGGCTGTAATCAGTTCTACGAATCAGATTGGGTGTGAATCAAATTAAATCGGACTTAAATGGTGGGGTTGGTGGAGTTGGCAGTGATAATGGTTATGGAGTCTGAGAATTGGTGATATATTACAGTCAGCTAGTAAATTCTGGATTTTTATCTTGAAAATAAACCTGACACACACTACAGAGAGAACTGTGTCTGTTACCACCTGTTTCTCCTCACCAAAGTGCACAACCCAAGGTAATGGAGCATGTAGCAAATTGTATCCGTCTTTCCATCACTCCATCATTCCTGTTATTTCAGACTATATATTTATATAGACTGGCAGTGACTGGGATTCAAACCCAGAACCCTGAGATTTTGGCACCTGTCTACAACTCCATAGAACCAGCATTCAGTCATAGAGAGGGTTATGATGGTGTAGACCTGACTGCCTTAGGCTTGAATACACAGCTGACAACTTGGTAGGACAAATATTTATTGGTCATTAAAGTCATATATCATGGTTTAGATCAAATTCTAACAAATTTGTGGTTTTTGTTTTATTTGTACAATGACTGTGTGATTTCATCAGGAGGCTACAAGATATCATGTCTGGTGACAGTTTTGACATGGATTCCGAGTTTTATTACATTGTAGATCAGTTTCAAATTGTAATCGTTGTTCTACTTCTGCCTGCTGATAGCTGATGTGAATGACCTCCAGATCAATAGACGACAAATTATATGTTTGTGTCTGTACACTCTAAAAAAAATCTTGATTTGACAATTTAAATTAATATTAAGTTCAGTTTCAAGAATCTTTAGGGATATTACAGCATTTAGTTACTTTCTTAATTGAGTCTGATTTTGATAATATCTATGATAATCAATCAGTTTTGAGAAAAAACAGAATAAATTCTAAAAATGTGTTATTGAAGATAATTCAACAATGCTTCTGAAATTCTTGTTAGATAGCTATATAATCATAGGTAAGAAATTTATCCCGAGATTTGTCTGATAACAAATATTGATATCAACATGTGTATGTTTTACACACATATTGAAACTTGATGTAGTTTTCCTAATAAAATCTTTGTATCAGTTGTAATCTCTAACAGACACAACTCAAGGATTGCTCTGTTAACATCAACAGCTGTGGTCAACAGTGTTAGAGAAGAAAAGATGGTTGTTGTAAAGGTGCTAATTTTTTTTTTGGTTGGTCAATTAATGTACACAATCAAAAAATTCCTAAGTTTTTTTCCCAAGGGTGGACACCATGCTTGGGGAAGGTCAAGCTGGCAGTCATACTTAACACCAATTGAGTTACATAATGTTACTGATCATTGGTTTACAATTATAGAAGTGACTTAAGTGGTAGCTGCCTACTGGATTTAATCAGATAAACAGATTTAGGAAGTGCCCTCAGCTAAAATCTTCAGTACTAATGTCAGAACATGTAAATAAAGCATGTAAACAATCCAAATTAAACACAAACTTCTCACAGTCTTGTAAAATGTTTACTTGTTTTTGGTGATTAAACAACAATATCTTCTTAATCTTTTATTGTGAGTTTCCTTCGGTACTGTACATGTAAATTCCTGTACACTGAAAATGGAAACAAAACTTTTGATTAGTAAAAGATTTGTGCCAAATATTTAATAGGTGATATGATATGTTGGAAAGCTTTTTATCTTTCTTTCAAATTTGAGATTTTATATCTACAGGTTCATACTTTGATGAATGATTTGATTTTCATACAGCTTCCCATCTCTCACCCATGTAATTAACTAAGCTGGGTACTTACTTTTACACAAATTAGTTATATTTGAAGGTTTATGAATAAAAGAAGTACAGTTGATGCATACAGGTCCCAGGGACCTTTATATCTTGTTTCATATTTAATGTATATATACATTTCCTCAATGGAATTTTACCAAGAATCTAAAGTGTGACAATTAGTGTGATATAGTCGATGTGAGATTAAAACCTACAAGTGCCAATTACACGCAGGTCTAAGCTTACTTCCTTTTCATGATCTTGAAATCTATCTCAGTGTTGAGCACAAAAGACTTCACCCACATACACAGTTTACGCAAAACTAGTACATTTTCTTTTGAATTTTATCAATGAAATGACAGTTTTGAAGTGAAGCTAAGTTGTTTTGTTTTGAATTGGAAGAGGTTTGAAGTCCAACAAATCAAATGTAATGCAGGTCTCATAGAATATTAGATCTAGTCTTTCCTAGCGTAATGTTGATTGAAAGTCACAGGTAGACTGAAGATAATTATAGAACATTAATAGAACTGTCCCTTTATGTCCCTTAAAGGGACAGATTAATTGGCAATTTTCTGAATGTCCTGTAATTGTGTAGAGATAACCTATGCCTGCACAACATGATGGTGCCTAATTATCTACGCTAACTTATTATCAGAAAACACCTTCAATTATCCACAATTTACATTTGTAAGTGTTTGTTGATAAACTGTAGAAGATTATTCTGGTGTCTGTTTCAATGTCAGTATCAACCAAACAGCAGCTTAACAGATTGAAATCAACATCTACAAGTGTGAGTAACTTACTGTTGTCAATTTCAACATGAACAGATTTTCAGTGATGTTTGTAGGTTTATTTTAAGGTCATGCACTGTTTTCAAATTGCAAAAGAGTCTATTTCTATGAAGACATATTACTGCATGAAAAAAAATTAGAACAGGTATTTGGTACATCACATTGAAAACTTAAATAAGCAATATTGCATCGCTCATTTATTATGCATAATATTATAAATATACGTTATCACAGTAGTTTTTAATCACAATTTCCATCAATATCATTTAAAATTTGATAGCCATACAATTTAAACACTCTTCAGGTTGGTGGTTTGTTGTAAAGTTCAGCTACACATTTAGTTGTGTTTAAGATGACCATTGGTCAGTTAGTATTGTTGGTCACTTTGGTATGTAGTGCTATCACTCTGATATTAAAAATATTTTTGATGATAACGTCTATTGTGGAATTTTGTCACCTGCTGATGAAATCAGTTTTTTAGCCCAAAGGTTAATTCAGAGATTTGTATTGTGGTTGAGCACCTGACAATGATCAAATTCTCACCTGGCCACCTGACTATTGTGTTAGGAATTGATTATTTACCTGTGTTGTCAGATACGCCAATTATTTCTGGAAAGGTGCAAAGGTTTTCAAAAAGAGATAGATGTAGACTTTTCATTGCTCCTGTTTGTAAGCATGACTTGCAGGAACATGCATAATACAGAATATCTTGCTATGATTATCAAGGAAATCTGGACTAAGTATACATAATTATGTATGTTATTAATATGTTTGCCATGTAGCAGGTAATTTGAGAACCTTTTTCATTGAAAATTAGAAATTCATAGCACACTTTTCAAAAATGGCTATATGAGGCAGATGAAAATGCATTGGGAATTTGATACATCAGTTTAAATTTGCTAACACATACAATTTTTCTGATTATGAAAAAAAACGTACGAGGACTATCATAGTCAGCAACCATAAACATGGATATTGTATTCAAATTTTCAGGTTAGAATAATTATCAAGGAAGACTTTTTAGAACAAATACATTATTATTAATGAGATAAAACTTTTGATTTATAACATGTTTGATACAAATAAGTTGAATTTATTAGAACATTTATGGTATATTGTTGTAGGATTTATTTGCACATAATTCTATGTAATGTAATGTAATGTAATGTCTGTGGTAAGACTTACCAGAACATTTACGGTACAAGATAGTTTTGGAAAATTCATTAGCAGAAACATGTGGTACAATTTACAGTAAAAAAACAAGGGTATATTTAATACAGTTCATACAGATCAACACTGTAAAAATTACAGATTTTTTTCTTTCATTTTATAAGAAGCTCAACTCATCTGTCATTTTATTTCCCTTTCAACTGAAATTTAACTATAACATAACAGAAAAATTCTTAAAGAAATATTTGCAAAACAATTTCAAAAAAAGAAATTCAATTAAACTAGCCTTCAGGGAACCAATAAAACATTTATGTTCTAGTATTTAATATCATTTAGTTACCATTACACATTTTCATGTGGTACATCAGGGTTTATAGTGTTGTTATACTGGGCCCTGTTTGTGTGTAATGTAATTAAGACTAGATCAATATTGAGTAGGGGTGTAGTGTAAGCTTGGAATTTCACATAAATGTGTGGACAATTATTGTGTACACCACTTGGACAGAGTTTTATTCCACCGTTTAATTTAGAAGTGAAAAAAAAAATCCATTTAATATACAGCATTGATGGCTTAATTTTCCTACTGTAAATCATATGTGATGTCACGCCTGAGGTAGCCGACTGTGGCCGTGAGGAAAGAGGCAATGTGGTAGAAGCCATGTGGGTTACAGATCGGTGTGGACCTGTATAGCTGCTTAGCGGAGTATGCCAGAGATCTGTTTAGCCTGAAGTAGTGGCTCAGGGAGTTTTTTCTGTCATTTGAGGGAGCGCATACCGAATCACACAGGATTATAATGATTTTCTAGGGATCTGTACTACAACACTGCCGGTAGGTATACAAATTACTTACATGACAAAAGGTCGCCTCGGTCATCAACGATATATCTCCATCTACTCTGGTAAATCACTGTGCAGGTAAAATACACGTTGATGAATGATGTTTCAAATGTGTAGTAAGTAAACCATTAAGGTTTAGCTGTTCTGTTTCATTTACCGTCGGGTTCTGTTAGCTAGCTGTGTGACTACATACTGATAGCTGTAAATTTACAATATATACATATATATAATTCAATCAAGTTTCTAGCTGATCCTGTAAAGTAAGTGACTATTGGTGAAGCAATTTGATGTGGAAAACATCGTTATTTAGCTAAATTAGTGAAGCTTGTGACTAAATCTTTGAGGTTGTAAATATTGGTGAAAGTTGTGGCTATGTTGTAAATGTGTGTTTCTAAATCTTTGAGGTTGTAAATATTGGTGAAAGTTGTGGCTATATTGTTAATGTCTGTTTCTATATCTTTGAGGTTGTGACTATTGGTAAAAATTGCGATTTTATCTTAGGAGTTTTGTAACTATTGGTGAAAGTTGTGGCTATGTTTATGAATTAGCATCACATTTCCAATTTTATTTACACGATTTGCATGTTGTATTGTTGAATTCATGGTATCTAAAAATCGGCATCAATGTTGTTATTGTGTCTGTAATTGTTTTTGCGTGAGGTTAAAGTGTGTTATTATCACAGTTGATGAAATCACTTCCTGTGACACTTGATAAAGATTCTGGATGACCACATGTAATCCATTGACTCATAGGATGTGAATGTTTACCGGGATGATGGGTCTGACATGGTGTTATTATTAAATCTCTAAATAAGTGTGTAAATGTTATGTTTGACTTTGTCGCTGCCTGTGTGTACATACAAGTGTGGATGTCCACTGTTCCCCTGGGTATAGGGTTCACAAATATGTCCATATGGCTGCAGGCTGGGGCCGATTTAATCTGTATCTTACATAGTCAGTATAATGTGTCCTCTCACCTGTAATAGAGATATTGTCCACCTGGTCATTCTCATGATGTTGAACTAGGAATTGTATAATGACAGATTAGCTCAAATCCATGATAGATTCTCCTTACATTTCAATGGAGGGCTGTTTAATGGAAACTAGCCCATTGAGCAGCCCTGACTGAAATACTTAATAAATTAAGACAAGCCTGCTAAATGAAATTTGACTATCTATTGAACTACGACATGTTTCCTTAATAAAAGTCCTGTGTGACTGGAACAAGTCTTTAGTAAACGGTCCATGACTGGGATATGTTTACATAATAAATGTCCTGTGTGACTTGGACATGTTTCCTTAGAAAAAGTTCCATGGCTGGGACATAATCAGTAAAAATAATTCTGTGACAAGGGTGTGTCTCCTTTTCAAAATTTCAATACATAAGGCTTGAAGATCCTTGTTTTTATGTATTTGACTGACCACCTGACAGATGGACATCGTCCAGAAATTAGCTGTAAGTAGGTGGTGACAAGTGGTGTATTTTATTGGTGTGTCACAAGTTTATAGCCACAAATAATGCAGATATCCATATACACTTACTGCCTCCCATAAAATACCAATTATACTCAGTTCTAACAGGTGGTCAAGATCCTAACACCATACTTCATCATACTGGTCAACAAGAAATCTCCTTTGTGGTCTTCGCAGCTTTTCAAATTCTGCTTCATCCCCGGTCAATGGACTTTCTTTTATTCTTGTCTTATTCTGTTAGTCTGTTATTCCTGAGCGACAGTGTTTTGGTCACTGTGGTCAGTGTGTTATTCCTGAGCTACTGTAGTCTTGGTCACTGTGGTCAGTGTGTTATTCCTGAGCTACAGTAGTCTTGGTCACTGTGGTCAGTGTGTTATTCCTGAGCTACAGTAGTCTTGGTCACTGTGGTCAGTCTGTTATTCCTGAGCTACTGTAGTCTTGGTCACTGTGGTCAGTGTGTTATTCCTGAGCTACAGTAGTCTTGGTCACTGTGGTCAGTGTGTTATTCCTGAGCTACAGTAGTCTTGGTCACTGTGGTCAGTGTGTTATTCCTGAGCTACAGTAGTCTTGGTCACTGTGGTCAGTGTGTTATTCCTGAGCTACTGTAGTCTTGGTCACTGGGGTCAGTCTGTTATTCCTGAACTACAGTAGTCTTGGTCACTGTGGTCAGTGTGTTATTCCTGAGCTACAGTAGTCTTGGTCACTGTGGTCAGTGTGTTATTCCTGAGCTACAGTAGTCTTGGTCACTGTGGTCAGTGTGTTATTCCTGAGCTACTGTAGTCTTGGTCACTGTGGTCAGTGTGTTATTCCTGAGCTACAGTAGTCTTGGTCACTGTGGTCAGTGTGTTATTCCTGAGCTACAGTAGTCTTGGTCACTGTGGTCAGTGTGTTATTCCTGAGCTACAGTAGTCTTGGTCACTGTGGTCAGTGTGTTATTCCTGAGCTACAGTAGCCTTGGTCACTGTTGTCCTTATCACAGTGGTTCCTGTCATTCATTTCCTGCTAATATGGCTCTAAGACCACTGGTCTACTTTAGGTGTCATGGTGAGTGTGATACTAGATTTTGGATTAAGACAAAGTAACCTATAGTTCTGTATTTAGACATACAGAACAGATTCCTCGAAATCTTGTAGAATTAACCTCTGTCTGTACACATTACATGTATGGCAACATTTGGCCTTTAAATGTTTTACCCTTAAAACGCCAACCCTTCCTCTTCGCCAGCTCTCCTCTACGCCAGCATCACAAAATCTCTTTACTACTGCACCATATACACATTTCAGTAGTATTATCTAATAGTTCTACAAATATAATTCACTCTGTCACTAATGACAATCCCAACTAGAATTCAGCACTAATATATACGGCCATATGTCGATGATACAAAAGTAAATTTGTAATTAAGACATATAGATAGCTAGGCATTCCTAATGAGGTGTTGCTATGGTTACTGACATAAACAGTGGAATTGTTTATCAGCATATATATCTTAAACACCCAGCAAGACTGTACTTTGGCTTATAGAACAGTGTAGTTAATGTGCAGTTTTTAACGCTGTGTAGATTTCATGAAATTCACTAATCTTGAAAGATATTTGTTTAGTTGGAGATTTTGTTATATTGAAACATAATATTGTAATTTTTTGATCATTGAATGTAATTTTGAGTATGGATAGATTTCAGTTTTCATGGTTGTATTACATAGGTAAGTCAGGTTTTGAGAATTTTCTATCTGGAACAGTGGTAACAAAACATACCTGGATGTTGTTGATTAGTGTGAGCTTAGGTGATTTGTAGAAATATTAGTGAATTAAAATACTAAAAAAATAAAGATTAGAGACCCTGATTAGGAATATCTTTTAGACATAAATATATTAAGGTCTGTGGTGTTCTATTTTAGTACAAATTGAGACCATCCATGTCATCTGTCTCAGGGTGCGTGTGATTCATCTTCCTTAAATCCCCTACCTGGTTAATTAAATGTGAACATAGGACTTCTCTCTCCGCCTTCTTCATTCAAATATCACAGTACCTCGGTGTCAACAATACTGTGATATCTATAGGGATTCAAACGATTCTACCCATCATTTCTAAAGTCAGAGTCACCTGGACTCTTGTATTTCTATTCAAGTCAAACAAAGACCTTTAGCAAGACATTGATACCTGTAACAATACGCTTGTCTTGTGCCATGAAATAAATAACGCATATTTTAATGTTCTGTGGAGTTTTCTGTTACGTTAAATGGATGTGGGTCGTGATTAATCTTTGGATGCTGTCTGCAATTAGGTCAGCTCCGTTGTTGTGTAACTGTTGTTGTGTGTGCCAAAAGGAAATGATTCAGGAGATCGGGAATGGATGTGATGTGTACCACTCATGCAATAAGGACATGTGACTCGAATGGAGGAAAATAACAATCGTTTAATCGTCCAATAGCAGCAACCAGTCTATTGTTGCACAGCTTGTGACACCTGGAACGTTGTCTAGCAACCAGTGCACAAGTGGCTATTAGAGGCTGGTTCAAATAGCAGCATAAACCTCTCAATCATATTGCCATCGTCCATTCAGTGACACAAATCATATAGCACAATAAAAGTGTGACTTAGTTCACAAACCATCATTTGAAAAATCTTTGTTTAAAAGTTAATTATATCTACTCCAGTGTAATTCAAGAAAAGATTTTGAATTTAAAAAAAAAATAGATGAGTTTCTTATCTGAAGAATTGTATTTTAAAAAATAGTATTGTCACTTGAAAATGTAAGTAAATGATAATGTAAGAGTAGACATATTCTAAAGTTCTTTTTTTTTTACAAGGTTGTACACCATGATTACTATGGTAAATCTGGGTTAAGTGTAGTTTTCACAAAATATCACAATACTGGTGGCAATGTTTATGAAGTGTGACTTTCAACCCTGTAATAACAAACCCCTGCCATGATAAATCTGTGAATTTATGTATCATTGTATATTGACAGTCATTTTGTACCCAAGGGTGATACATCAACTTAACGATTACAAGCTCATGTCAACGACTGGTGGCTGGTTGTTCAAACAGTTGAGTAGTTGTTGCATTTCGTTGACTGTTACTATGAATAGCAGCACCTTTATTGTCGCGATTGATGTCATTGATGTAGATGGCTTTTCAGTCTTTTATAACGGCACTTTGATTTAGTTGACAAGAAAATGAGCAGCAACTAATGATTGGTCTGGACCAATTATGTGTACTTAAAAAGATTGTTACTGCAGTTCCTCAAGACAGTATAGAGTAATGCTTGGTTTCATGTGCTGCTGACTGAACACAAATCTCAATCATTTCCATCTGATGGATGGGACACAATCCGTCTTCAGTAACAATCATTGTTTTTTGGGGTTTTTTTTCCTTTTGTCTTTTTCTGCTATAAACAATGAAAAAGAGAGAGAAGGGAAATAAATTGTTATGGTTTGAGAAATGATGAAGAAAAAGAGTTAGAAATGAATTTGGAAAACATTTGTGGGTTGTTTTAAGGAAGTAGAAAAACAAAGGGAGATAATTGAGAGGTCTAACTGATTTTCAAAGAAGTTTTTAAATCAATAACTAGCTGGTTGTATAGTTATTACTTTTTCTCTTATATCTTATACCTAATGTTCACACATAGAACTGCATGGACTACTTTGTTGACATTTCAAATGTCCATCCCAACCTCCCCTCCCGTCCAACCAACCCCTACTTCTCTTTTGATTGACAGTTTAGCTGGTGTCCATGACTTCCTCAGATTAGAAAAGAAAGATTTGTGCAATGTGATGCCAGAAAGATGCCTTTGATAAAAATCTGGATCAGCAGAGCATTGTATAAAATATATCAATGTCACCAATTATTGGGCGACTTTCAAAAGTATAACAATCGTACATTGATCAGACTGTACCCAAGAAATAAGAGCTACAGACACAATCCTCTTTTGTCTGGGTTTTGTAATTGTGCACAAGGGTTTATCAATAATCAATGAAGCGAATGAATTGTTCTGATGTCTGTGTTTATTTCTGTTATGTGACTGTACAATAGCTGGTAATTATAAATTAATGATGAGGAAACTTACTGTCCCACAGCTGATTGGCTGTTTTCTTTTGTTGGTCACATGATGGATTTTTTCTTGCCTCTACTTTTTACTTGCAAGCTTCAGTTAAAAAATATTGAAGCATAAAGTACCGAAAATGTTAGTTTCTAACTGAGCAATATGGCAAGCTGTCAACTTCCTGTTGGCCAAAAGGTTATCACCTGTTTACCAAACTACATGTTTGACTTCCTGTTTACCGATTTCTGTAAAGGTACGACTTGTTGATGGTTCTGAACGGCAGTATTGTCCGACCTAATTATTAATGTTTGTTATTATGATTCATACAACAGTTGTTTGATTGTGCGATGTGTAATTTAGGAAGAAGGTAATAAATTTGTGATGTAATGGTTATAGGGAAGACCAACTATTACCACTGTTCCATTGGATGGAAATCTGTGACAATAACGTCTCATTGTGCATGGTATTTTTTTTATTACGGACAGCATTATTTTTACAATTGACTAAACATTAAGGCGTAGCTTATTAAAAATTCATCATCACGTATGGAGTGTGGGCACCCTGCCGTGTGATAAATTAATGTTGCGTAATGATGGAAGGTACTGAAGAAGAGTTCAGCAGAAAATATTTACAAATGTAGGTTGACTTGTACAAGACTTTCAGCTAATTTCCCTGGTGACTGTTTTGACGCTCTGGTGTAGGAAGGGGCACAGAGATACAAATTATTCAGATGGACAACTTCCAACTCATAGATTTAAATGTATAGCTTTTACGGAATTTCGTGTTTAATTTATTATCAGGTTTAAATTTATGTAAACATATTTCATGAAATCAATACTTTTTATGGCAGAACTTCAAGGAGGTTTTTTTGGGGGATGTATAAACACTTCATAACCAAATGGTACTCATCACTTCGCAGTTTGTCACTTGATGAAGTATTCCTGGGCTGATAATTTCTATTGGTGTGAGATTACATTTGTTCTTTGTTTCAAAATTATGGATGACAAATTACAATGGGTAGAGTCAAAAGGTGAGTCAGAATCTGGTTTCATTATTCATACACTGCATACAAAAGGATGACACCAAAAAGCAAAAAAGTTGCATGGATGTTCTTCAAGTGCTCTCAGATCGACCTGTAGGTGCATATATTCATGCATATTTTGGTGTGTCATGTTTTCTCAGAATTTGTTGTTACAATTTTAATCTGATAAAAATCATTGCTACTTTTAATATTTATTTGACAAACTGAATTAGTTCTCTGTCTTTCTCTCTCTCTCTCTGTTTTTGCTCTCAAACTGAGTCGTCTTTTCCTTTAACTGAGTAGATTTTTCTAAAGAGTTCGCATGGTACACCTAGTATTATTGTATCTGTCTGTAGACAGAGATGTATCAAGTATCGTACACATTCATATGACTGAAAATTTTCTTGCCAACTTTTTTAATATTTGGAAGCTGTCATTGACTACATGTGGTGATATCAAATACATACTGGCAGGAGTCACCACCATTTTGATTTTCCAAAATTCCTGACACACTGTGTGCTTATGAAGTAGAATCTGGTAAAACCAGTTTCAATGACATGAACTGACAAGTTTTTTTTTTCATAAAATTGGGACAAACTGAAAGTTTATATAATTTCTTTGATATCAAAAAATTTTGTTTTGTATCATTTTTGTGGTTTTAGAAAATGAAGAAACATGCAACTGGCTGATATTAAAGCAGGCATGTTAAATGACCTTGGTGTCTATTGGGACTGTCTATTTCAATCAGGCTCATTCAAGGTTCCTTTTAGATTAAGATGAAGTGAAACGCAGAAGAGACATTGATTTGCCTGTGATATTAGAGAATTCCACCGATAACGCATCTTTTCAAATCTGTATTTTAATACCCGCGGCTGAGCTGTAGTGCATAACAAGTGGTTATTGTGTAAGAAAATGTGATAAGAAGGTATTTTTTGCTCCTGAGTCTTTACTAGCTGTGTTTTCTCTTTGCCAGGGATGCTGTTGCTGTGCATGTAATGCCCAGAAGTAAATCGGATCTTCTAAGGGTGAGATATGTATATATATATATATATAGCTGTATACGGTATTCCTGAAGTTGTAGATATATACAACACTTGTCATAGGGAGTGCACATTCTTTTATTTCAAGAGCGTTAATTACATCAAGTCTAGATCATATAGGACTTTGACACTGATTATAACAACTTGGTGACTGTAAGAGGGTGGAAAATTTGTAATACGTTGTTTCAGTTAATCATTTCAAAACATGAACTTTAAAAATTTAGAAATAAAAAAGGATGCTTATATTAAAACATTATGATAAATAGCCAAATGATTTTTGTCTAGACAAAAACTCTTGACTGAAAACTAAACAGGATATCACTTGAGAAACTGGTGAGAACCTTACTGTACTTATCCATTACCTGTGTACCTGGTCATTAGCCCATTTATGTCTTAAGGCTGTCAAATGGAATAACAGACAAATTTCATTACCATGAAATAAACTCACACTCGAAATTTAATGACGGGAAGTTATGGGTAGGTCATGAGCCTTATTGCAGAACAAATAGTTAGGATTGACAAACATGTCTGTAAGCCTTTCATGTGATTCTAGAGTGAGTATTGTTGCTCTCAATATGCGACAGGATTGAAACAGATTGCTTGTCATCATTGTACATTGATACAGCAGGTTTGTTGTCACTGTGGTACATGGTTTACAGGCTTGTGGCAGGTTAGGTGCCACCTTTATCCATTAACGGTTTACAGGCTTGTGGCTGGTTGGTATTCACCTTTCTCCATCAATATATAGGCTTGTGGCAGTTGGATGCCAGCTTGATTTATATGTTAACACAAAGACTTGTCTATAAATTGCCTTATGTAATGTGAGGTACCGTTGTATCTTTGTTGACTGTATTACAGCCAGTTTATTACAGATTTGTTTATCATGTCCCACAAGCTACTCTTTACATCATCCTGTAAGAGATCATTCTAATTTCAGTGACCGAGATTCAATGTTTGGAGTTCAGAGTAAACTAAATAAAACAGCTGTTAAAAGAAAAAAAAGACTTTGTGGATACTAACAGTACTTAAAAGTAATGCCAGTCCACTTAAAGAATCCGACAGAACACACTTGAAATGCGACTACAGAACACGTCATCCATTGCTATAAATTATGTCTTTATGATATGAATCTTTTCTCAGTCAGATTTCGTCATTTATTTCTTTGACCTAAATGAAACCCAATCAATTTCTTACTCTTCATGATTGCTGACTTTCAAAGACTTATATGAATTTAAGTAACACTTAATCTTTATGTTATAACAAGGCTTACAATCATATGCAGATAATACAAAATATTTCGTATTATTTCAAAGGCATATGTTTTTCACCATCAGTTCAAAGTTTGTGGACATTAAATGATAAAGTTCTACTAATCCAACAAACTTGATACTTGTATAAAAATCTGTATGCTGATAACTTTGTACATGTACGAGGATGTTTGTTAAAATTATACTTGATGAACAGCTTCCAAGTTTAGGCCAGTGAAAAGTGCAAATGGGTTTATTGTAAGGTGATGAATAAACCCACGTGATGATTTGTGTATAAGAAATGTATAATTTGTTTGTTGTATCAGATAGTCAAGATAGATTTAAGCCTTTTTATATGAGGAAAGGATAGCTTGGTTCAGTTACGAAATGTCTGAAATTAGACACTAAGGAAAGTACAGCATGTTTTATGCGCCAGAATGTCATGGAAATTTACAGACTCCAGGTTAGGTCTGTGAAAAGTACAGATAGCTTCACGTACCTGTAGGCTTTCAAAGTACAGACTACAAGTTCTAGGGTCTATGGAAATTATGGTTGCATACTTAAGTGTGAGGTGAAAGAGCTTATATAAGGGATTACATTGATGTGAAATGGCCAACAATATGTGTGTTTGTTCTGGCAGAATGAGAATTGAGATAATGAGGTAAACCTGTTATTAGTCCAGTGGTTGATCCATGGACAGGTCTCTGTCCAATCGGATTAAAAGCATCGATGACAAAAGATTGGTTGTGTTGTATGTCCGTTTTCTTTTTATTAACGGCTCTCTAATATCTGCCAATCAAATTTGTCCCCTTAATGAATGGGTAGTAAAAAACCAGGAGTTGAAGTTGGGTCATTCCTTAGTGGGAAACATGAGCTGATCAATATTCAGTGTTGAGGTCATCAAATGAAATTGTATGGTCATCATCTGTCAAACCGTCACCCAGGCAGACATTTTATGAACTGACCACATCACATTAATAAAGTTAGAAAAAGAATTTCTTTTCATGGTCAGCAATTTTTTGTAACATGAGGCGATCAAATCTAGCTTAAGGTGTTTCAGTCAGTCACGGTGGACAAAGGCATGAATATTTCTTCTTACTGTGTGACTGGGCCAAATGGTCACTTCCTTGGGTCAATATTTTGAGGAGGCGCCATTCAGAGTGTCTTGTAGATGGACAATACATGGGATTGTATGGAGGATAGGTTAACAGTAAACAAGCAATGGGTAATGAGTGGCCATTATATCTGTGCCTGTTAATCCTTTGGTTAAATAATTCCATGTCAGGGATGGACACAAGTGGTCAAAAGGTGTTATATATGTGTCACAAATCAAAATTGACCAATATTTACTTTGGGTTTCAGGTTGGCTTGTTTACATAAAAACTATATGAATAGATTAAATCACCAGTGATAGAAACCTGAGTGATTTGATTCCAGGATCCACTTATATCAGGTATCATTACTGAAAATGGCTGATCAACTGTCAGTATTTTGGACCAGAAGTAACAAGAATTCTTTGTCAGCATGTTTACACAAAGAACCTTTGCATGAAACTATTTGTTTTAGTACATTTTTTTTTTCATTTATGTTTCAATGTTGACTTGTATCTCTAGGTATGACAGATCACTTCGGTCATTAATTCCTCATCGAAAGACTTATTGCTAAGGAGAATAACTACGATAATGCAGTGCCAAAATTGATTGTAACATAAGGTTTTACATTGCCAAAATTGATTGCATAAGTGTGATGTTTCAGATCCAAAATTAATCATCAATGCTTGACAAAGGCACCAGTGTTTATTAAGGTCTTGTAGTAATTAACATATGCCTTATCTAACTGTTATAGTTAATTTAAAACTTTTCAAAGATGCTCTTTGTGACCTTATGTCTTTTGAAAATTTTGGTATAAACCATTTCGTAGAAGATAACAAAAAAAAAAAAAGAATTTAAAAAGGGTATTATATGGACCATCACCCAATGAAAGCTATCTCAATATAAATTAGGGGTATAGATTTCACCCTGTGTCCAAGTCTGTGTTATCAGAAAGCAGTGTTTGGAGGAAGAGAGGGATAGATTTCAGTGTATTAACACAACCTGGAGCTCAGTTTTTCGTACACAAGTTTTATCCTAAGTACGTTCTTACCTTAATTCAATTGTTTATAGGAAATTGGCTCAGAAATATATTCCCTAATTCCTTTCAGATGTGCCTGGAAGAATTTGTTTTCTGATTAGCTGCGATAACTTTAACCACTTGAAGAGCTACATGTTATGAGAATTAACGAATGTTGTAATAACTATTACATAAACCAGACAATACTTATGGAAACATGTTTCGGAATTAAGATTGCCGTTATTATGAACACTTATGCAATTTATTTATATCTATCTGAGAACAAGAGAATGCATCTAAGCATCCTTGAGGGCAATTATTTATGTGATAAAAGCAGATGTACATGTTGAAAACATAATTTTCTTTAAGGATTTAAATTTCATGGATAAAATGTTGAAGTGGTTTTCAAAGTGAATATGCTGTTACCTCGATCTTGATTCGATTGTCGGTTCACAGATCTTGTTATATAAAGATAGTTTCTTTTGTGTAGCTGAAATATAGACAACTGACATTGGAAAATGAATATATATTAGATTTTTCTTATTTGTAAATCAGATTAATAAGAAATGAAGTTGTCAGAATATATATATGCTCACGTAACATCTCAATAGCACAAAAATTTATCTCGTTACTGAAAATGTACAACATGATGGATTAATGCTGAAATAACACCGTCACAAGCAGGGCGAAGATTTGTCTTATAAATATTTCAAGGACTCTACCCGTAGGTGATGTAGAAGTTGGCACCATTTTCTTTTTTAATTGACAAGCTCATGCTCATGAAGGCTCCAAGTTAATGAAGCAAAGATTTATGGTCATTGCAGCAGTTTTTATGATGGAGGTGTATGCAGAGAGTGCAGCAGGAAGGGAGTCAGAGTATTCCCACAGTACAGCGCCTACATATTAAGTCACAGTAGTGGTGGTTTTTGGTGAAAGGCGATGATTCCTTTTTTTAATACTGATGCTGAGAAGGCAGTGGTTGAATAAGTATCATGAGGGGTATTGTGAGTACAGCAGTTGAACTGAATTGATTGGCGTAGGGGTGTGTGATGGTTGAACTTTACTCGTAGTCACTGAGTATGCTGAGACTAGTGTTAAGCATGTTATTATGGGAAAAATTTGCACTCAACACTTGCCCTTAAACTCGCAGATGTAGATGTGACCAAGCTGTCATGGAGGGGGAAGTGTAGGAATATGACGCTTCACTCAATATTGCATGATCTCAACCCACACTGTCCTGTTGATAATTGATCAACGCTTTTATGGGGCATTTTAACGGAGATTTCAAAAGGCAACGTACACATTTAAGTGCTTCAGTCATCGTCATGGTGATCTTCAATGTTTTAGGATTTTAAATTTAATTTTGAAATCTTTAGTGCTAGAATGACAGGGTAATTTGGTTTTGGTAAATTGTGTTCATGTATAATTTAGTTATAGGAGTGACTGGACTCAATATCCATGTAGAGAACAATGTCCTCAATCGAAACACACTTAAAACGGTGAAATAATTTCAGAATCTGCACAGACTTCATCAGAGTTTCTGCAGGGTAACAAGAGACCTTGTGTTTCTATCCAAGTCCCTAAATGGAGAGGAGAGAATGAGCTTTTTTATGTTGTTATTTCTCTGTAGCTGACAAGGGACCATGGTTTCTCTTTGGTAACTGCAATAGAAGGGACAGTAAACAGACTCTACACTGTGGTTTCTCCTCGGTAACCACAGTAGAAGGGACAGTAAACCAACTCTAGACTGTAGTTTCATACCTTATAGGAAATAGACTCTAGGTTATGGTTTCTCCTCAGTAACCACAGTAGAAGGGACAGTAGATACACTCTAGACTGTGGTTTCTCCTTGGTAACCACAGTAGAAGGGACAGTAGATAGACTCTAGACTGTAGTTTCATACCTTATAGGAAATAGACTCTAGGTTGTCGTTTCTCCATGGTAACCTCAATAGAAAAGGTAACCACAATACATTTCAGTGCCCTTTTTCTAATTTGAGACGTGAAATGTACTTTGTCATTATCAAACAGTTACTGAATCAACACCAGAAATATCAAATAAACTCCAGACTTTGGGTGTCATACATTGGCACTACAGGAATATGTTATTATTGGAGCAAATTGCCACTACATACTTTCACCAAATTAGATACATACCATAGAAAATAGAATGTTTATCTACAATTTTTTTTTAGGTATCAGATATTTTCTAATCACTTTTTCTATGTGTGTGGTGATAGAGTTGTTTTTTTTAAAAGGAATATTAACATTTATGTGTTTGAAGGTGATGACTTGAGTGAAATGACAACCTTTCAATGTTGTTAACATACACCAGATAGGTAGCTGGTATACATGTGTATGTGAGCACACTTTTATATCATGAACACCAGAAACTATAATGAAACCATATATCTAATGCCTCCAGTGAGCAATTTTGTCCTGAATATGAAATTAACAAAGATACGCTTTAGGGATCTAATTTTCTTTGTTCATATATGAATATGTTTTTACTGTAGATAACTCATTTATAATGTTTCTTGGGTTTGTTAAAAATACATTTTACTAAAAGGACAAAGTTTTATTGTGTCCAATTTTTCCAAGATCAATGATAGTAACCTAATGGCCTAGACATTTCCCACTTCTGTCGACAAACAAATCACAATTATCATTACAATGATACAGTGTTTGTAACGTTTGTTGATAATTTTATCTTTAAGCTTTCTGTTAATCTGTCGTTTTTATTTTACAAACATTTGGAATTAATCTACTAAGCAGTTTTGTTATTTTGAGGGCAATGTATTTGGTAAGTATGAATTGTAAATATTGAAAGTCAAATATCATGTGATTCAAGGGTTAAAGGTCAAGGATCCATTTAAAGATGACTTCAAACAGAGATGACCAAGATAAGTTGTCTTGCAGTAAAAACATAAATATATTTTAAATTCCCATTTCTTGCAAAAGTTACTTATTTTGAAATGATGGCAATAGATAAGGATGTGTAAGAACATTAATTTCAGTTCATAAAATCCATGGTGTGATGTTCTTAAATTTTTCATGCCAACTTCATTCCTAACGATAGCATGCTGCCTTATGTAATTAAGAAAGTAAGACTCGATGTTGCCCATGTGCCCAGGTTTCTTCTCTTGTAATGTATGTCAGGAGTGTGTGGCTGGCCTGTTGCCACAGCAGAGTGTGTAGGGTGGTGCCGCCCATGTTAATGGCCGCCAAGGGGCCATTTACAACAGCGCCAACAGCTTCAACACTTTCTAAACTATTTTGTTTTTCAATAGCTTTGGCTTTGCTGATTATTTTGGGAAGAGTATATTTGTATATTGAGAACAAGTTGGAATCCTGGTAAATACCGAAGGTTTGTTGTGAAGGATACACTAACGAAGACACCCAAGATCAAAGTATTATTTGACATGTCAGTTAAGTTGTCAAGGCAGACATGATCGGATATAGATACTGCCAGTCAAAACATTTTAATGCATCTGCAACTGCTATATGGATTAGAAATGTGAGTATAAAAACTGCATAGCAGGTGACCGGCTGCTTGATCACCACAAATGCTTGCCTCAGGTGTCTGTTTTGTTGTGTCAGAATCCTTCAGAAAAAAATGTTCAAAACAATTTCAGGCAAAAGTTTTGAATTGAAACGAAACAAGACATGAAACTAAGTAGTTGTCTTGCTTGTGCCTTGGTTTTCTGCTCCGTTGTAAATGTATGATGGGTAATACAGTTATGAAGCTTTTCTAGCATAGAACCAGATATAGATACAAGGGTTGGTGTACTTTTGGCAGTATTTAAAATGTTATCAACTAACAGAATTTCTGGCTGGAATATACGAAAACCGATCTGCTGTCCCACCCCTACCCCACACCCTACCCCCTACCCCCAACGACTGTTATGTGATTTCTTTTTAATTGTGGTAGTCTCAACCAGTCAGCTAACCACTTGTCTCACAAAATGGAGAGAAAACGGTTTTCTAATAATATTATATACGGTAGGTTTTTTTTTTTTTTTTTTCTATTTTAAACAAAAATCGATTGAAAATTACTAATGGATATCTGAGCATCTTTCAAAGCCCATTATATACCACTTAGTAACTGACGCAGTTGCCTGCAATGATGTTCATTTCAACTGTCAGAAGAATGATTGTTTTGGTTTTGTCACCAAGCTGTCGCCTGCTTTCACAAGTATATGTATTTGGTTTGCCATTTGACTGGAGTATTCACAACATATTCAGTAGAAGTGCTGGTTCTTTTTCTTTAAAGATAAAAGAGTCATTTTCTCAAAATTTGGTTATTCATTTACAGAGTTGAAATATTATTGGTGTTTTAAAACAGAGAAAGTATGGGAAAGATTTGTATTGTACAATACGAAATGCCTGTCAATCATCAATTTTGCATGGATATCGTTTTTAGATTGTCTTGTTGTTTGTTATAAAATTTCCCTTTACCATTGCTCTATACACTTAATTAAGTTCACCTGTCAATATCTTCATTGTATCCCAAACTCTCACACACAATAAAGCCTTGTCGGACAATGTTTCTGCTTCATTTGAACATGAGAAATGGCTCCGTAAGATGTTTTAATCTTTTGTTTTCACAGAGGAAAAAAAAAAACCTTGTTTCAGAGCCAATTATAGAAATGCTGTCACACACAATGTAAAAGCTCTAACTTACAGGATCTTACTTGGTGGCGGGAGCTGGTGTGTGTTGAACACTAAGGGTGTGCTTGTTACACTGATTACAGATTAAGATATTGACTCTTTTTCCACTAGATTAGAAAGACGATTATTACAGTATTGATGGCGTTATGATTGTTTGTCACACTTTATAATTGTGTTCATTTTAACAAGAGAAGAATTTTTTCAATGTTTTATTCAAAACTGATAGTTATGCTGTTTATTTAATTTGTGCACAGTTAGTTCCATTGTACTAGTTTTAACAAATGTAAAAATATTTATTTATTCATATTAATTAATTTATTTATTTATCTATACAACATTGATGATCTTGCTGTTTTATACAAATATAACAGGTAGTACATATCTAGTTTGCACATGTACTTTACACCGACTAAACCCTTTTAAACGTTTCATGAAATAATCACAAGATTTGTGTAACCAAGTCTGATGCAGAATCGTGAAAACTATTTAGTGTTCGCTTTAGTTTGTCAAATGAAATTGCTGCAGGCTTGTACAAAGATACATCTCCAAAGCAATATTTCTTATCAAGCATCTTCTCAATTTTTTTCATGCCTAGATGAGAATTTGATCAGTGCTGTTGTTTCAGTGGAAGTTAGGTTCAATTCATCAGATGTTACGTCAGTAATGTAAATTTTTTGAAAGAGGCCATTTTGCTACAGTGGTCCGTGTGATGAGATATACTGCATTCGATTTCTGTAGATAAGTGATCACAGACACAAGTTCATCTCTCGTCCAAAGCAAATGTATTTTCCTCCCCTAAGACCTGACATTTTAGATGCACCTGCTGACAGATGTGTAATGGCGGACACAAGCGTTTTTAATGTTTAGAGATGGTGAGATGTCATTTGAGTACATATCAATTAAAAGAATTTTCTAATTAAGAGACTATGCTAATTTGCACTATCTTTTGTATTGTCCATCTGTTCTTGCGATTCAAACCAATTCATTTCCTAGTAGTGTTACAAAAACCATATTGACATCACACAAAACTCTATTAATCATTCCAACAATGTTTGACAAAAACACTTTAGTCATGTTATTTGAGTAGGATTTGTCAGTGGTTTTTATATTAAATAACATTTTTTAGATCCAGGTTACAAAATCATATCATAATTGTCAGGTTACAATAATGATTTAAATTATTATGTCAAAAGTCTAGGTTTCCTGTTCATCGACCATGAAAAGTATTTTAGGCAAGTATTGGAATATGACAAAAGAGACAGATGTACTTTCTTTATACATGATTTCTATAGGAAAATATATATACTGCGGTAAATTTGTTTTATCGTTTTGTCAAATCTTGCTTCTGTCATTGTGAAGTCATTGAAGCTTGACAGAAATTAAATCTGTATAGTAAGATGTTATGGTTGGGCTACTGACACCTGATGTTGACGATTTTCTGGGTGGTGAATTTCACAGGAAGTGATAAGTAATCGTGTGTCGAGTGTGTATCATCCCATGTTCTGAGTGAGCATTTAGTCGGCGATGATGACACAGGTTATGGTAGGTACAACTTTCATATGATATCTCTATTTAGTTACAATGTAGCAGCTGAAAGTTTAAACTTGGGCTTTGTTGGCTGTTTATATATATAGCCACACAGGACAGTAATTTTCAAAGCATGAAACATGACTAATGGAATTTAGAACATTGTTAGAAGTAGAAATTTATTTAACATAGAATCATTTAGCCTTCACCTGTTGGCAGTCAGATTTTTAACAGCTTGATCTGTTGTTCCGATTTGACTGTCATAACTGTTGATCAAACTTTAGAAGGGATAGACATTTTTCCATGGGCAGAGAAAGATACCGATATAATTTGTTTTAAAATATATTTCCAAGACATTTTACAATGACGCTATATGTGTTTAAGCCTTCACACAAATCAGAAAATAAATTTATATTATGATCAAAAAATGTTACTGAAGCTAACAATATTGGCTAAAAATTGTAGGAAATGTCAGTTACTCACAAGTTTAGGTCAGAGAAACACATCCCATATTGATGCTACAAGTTTGTTATTAGTCGTGATACGCTATTGATCAATTTTGCTAAACCACCATCCTTACCACTCGTCCCTTTTAGTTTAAACTTTGATCATTTGTTTCATTAGATTGTAGATCAGATGAAATAATATACAAAGCATATTTCCTAAACTTGTTATACAATATGATTTGCATTTAATTCATATAAGTTTGTTATTAAAATTAGCAATTGTACGTTTTAAACACACCATGCAGACTGTTGCAAACATTATACAGTTAGTCTGCTTGATGAGTTCGTTTTTTTGTTTATCGTCTATTTTCTTCAAAAACAGTTTTTGATGTATGATCTAGATATTCTGGTCACAGTTGATGAATTTAAAGCTGTCACAGATGCTTATATGGGAATTTTTAATTCAATATGTTTTTCTTTGTGTTGTTGAGTCACGCGAACCCTCTAAAGTCTGTATAGTTTTTAAAGATTTCACATTGTGTATACAAGTATTGTGACACTATGTGGTTAGATAGCATGTTGGAACTGTTGTGCGTAGAAGTATAGGTTACATGTGGCATGTACATTGACATCGTAAATGAAATGTATCTGCTCGGATCAGATAACTTTATTGGAAATTGATTCAGTGACATACATTACTGGTTGATGAAATGTGATCACCCAGAACATTTTTTTATATATGACACATGTGTATCATTTTGTATCAAAACACATTTTATGTATTGTATATTCTAAAGGTATTTTAAATCTAATTTCTGTTAAATAGATATAAAAATTATATCCCATAGATTTACAAGGTTAACTTCGACTTTTTATTTCGGTAGTATTCTAGCACTGATAATTACACCATTGTTGAACAAGTTATTATAATAATATAATTATACCAATCTTCTGGGGTCACAAACTTAAATGAGGCAAATTATGATAAATGTTTATCGATGATTTACTTTAACTGACTCACAAAGCGCGGCACTGGTGCATTTCTTCTATAAATCGTCAAATATCCTGTTTCACTGGCGTATACATGAATCAATTAATTCCATTGACAAAATCGGTAGATTTCATCGGTAAAAAAGCAATGCTGGTGCCATAAACATTGATACTTCGATATGGCGGTGTATAACAGTCGACATTTTAATTACGGAGTGACGCTGGTCATTTCTGGATGAACAAACACAACTTACGTCGAACAATAGCCCAACATTTGATCTGTATCCTGTGTTGTCATGTAATTGTACGATATCACATGATAGATGTATTGACCAAATATGGGAATGTTAGTTGCACCAGCTCAATTAACTTTGTCAATTAGTTGACTAATGTCACAATGAATAATGAGTTATAGATTTAACCTAGATAGATACAGATATAGCATACTGGGTTTCTGTGTGTAATGAATTATTTATCTCACTTCTTTGTTGGAGTTTTTTTCAGGTTCAGGTCAGAGAGAGAGAAAGAGAAATGAAAATGTTGAAAGATGCTTTGTCAATGAATGATATGCTGTAAAAATATGTTTTATTAATTAATCATTCAGTTGGTAAGAATTTATTAAGTTCATGCTGCCAAATGGATGTAACTTTATAGGTTGTATGTTTTGTTAACATAAAAAAAGGAATATCTGTAGATGAATATTCCATCCAGGACCCATAATAAAGAAAGACAAGTGGTCAGATTCTAAAGTAAGATATCAGAACTAGATGTCAGGTCCCTGTGTCTCTCAGTTTCCAATGTATAAGCTGGACTAATGGAAAGATCTCTTTGTAAGCCATTGGTCAGTTTCCTTTAGGTCAGATGTCAGGTTAGCTCACAGGTCCAAGTGTCAAACCATTTCTCAGGTTCCTGTATCAGGACTTCTGTCAGGTCCCTGTGTCAAACTGTGTCACTGTGTTGTCTTTGTGTCGGACTTCCTGTCAGGTCCCCGTGTTAGGCAAATGGTAAGATTCCATGGTGAGGTGTCAGGTCCCTCTGTCGGGCCTTCTATCAGGTCCCTGTGTTAGGCAAATTGAAAGATTCCATGGTGAGGTGTCAGGTCCCTGTGTCAGACCTTCTATCAGGTACCTGTGTTTGGCAAATTGAAAGATTCCATGGTGAGGTGTCAGGTCCCTGTGTCAGACCTTCTATCAGGTCCCTGTGTTAGGCCAATAGTAAGATTCCATGGTGAGGTGTCACGTCCCTGTGTTAGTGATTAGTCGGGGAAACACTGGTACAGCCTTTCACCTACAGTAATCACATGAAGTGGTCTGCTATAGGACAGTAACCGAGGACAGTAACCACAATGTTATACACAAATTCTGGTGTTATTTCTGTTATCCTATCCCCATCTGTAAATGTCATTGACTTTATTTAGGTTAGATTGTTGATGAATAAAATGACTTTCATATAACAAAAGGTACAGCTTCCATACAATGGAAAAGTGATACTGGACTTCCATATTGGTCAGGAAATATCACATGATCCTCCAGCAGTGTGTCTGAAATGATTTTCAGTTACGGTGTTACATTCTAATTGATTTTAATTCACCCACAAAACGAGACAAAACCAATGACACCGACATTATATCTAGTCGTTTATTTTAATCTGATTCTATTGTAAGGATCATGGTATGGATCATTTACTACCCTTCACAAGATTCTGGATTTCTCTGTTTATTTGGGAATGATATTTCAACCACAGATCTACACAGAATTATGTCCTATTGCTTTGGCTTAAGTTTTCACCTGATAACTTTCTATTTAAACAGGATCCTTTTTATTCTATATGCTTTTTATACCTTCTTAACCCTGACTCTTTCTAATGGTAGCTCCCACTATTAATACATACCTACTTAACCTCGACTTTTCTAATGGTATCTCCCACCATAAATACATACCTACTTAACCTCGACGCTTTCTAATGGTAGCTCCCACCATAAATACATACCTACTTAACCTCGACCCTTTCTAATGGTAGCTCCCTATGTTCCCTGATGACTCTAGCACTAGATATTTAATGATGTTGCCTGTTATAGATTGTGTTCAACTCAATTTCACATACAGCCATATTTGGAAAGTACAACATCATCCTCAGGTTTGTGATACAGATCTACATTGCCACCACCAACATGACATGAGGAATTTTCCTTCTTTTGGAATCAAAGGTCGCTATAATGACAATTTTCTAGAGTCAACATGCAGCGTTCGTGATGTGTACTGGTGTGTAATCAACACCAAACTTATAAATAATTAATCGATGCTGCAATTGATTTTGATAATATTGTTTCGAGTACTGGATTTCCTCCTGGGACTATTTGTATTTATTGAATATTCACTGTGTTAGACCTCCATTTTGAGTACAATCCCTCCCTGTCCAACCAATCACACTTACACAATTCATCAAACAGTCAAAAATATTATTTTGAATAAAGCCATTCTTTGATATAGGGATCACAGCTTCACTATACTGTAAAAATTTAACTTTTTAGGGGAATTTATTTTTGCTGGTACTCACAAATTCATGTATCCAAGAACTTTTAGAATAAGTATATGATACATTGAGCTATATATTCCACGAAATCAAATGCCAAGGGAACAGTACGTATTTTTTTTTTAACCACAAAAATAAAGCCTCCCAAAAAGATATGCTTTTACAGTAGGTTAGATGAAGATAGGATGAGGCCAATGAAAAGCTTGAGTGTCATCTCACTGAACTGTTGTAAACTGTATACAGTAGCATGACATATTAGTTTCCTGATGGGACAAACCAGAAACATGTTAATGAAGATGCTATAGAAAGCAAAGCAGGACCTTGATCTTCTAAATTTGAATTTACAAGTAATTTTCTTTTATCAACATCAAACACTACGATATGCAGTGAACTAATTTCCCGCGAGATTTGTTATAAACCCGTTTTATGGTATGTGTGAATAAGATTTCAGTATCAGAAGACATACGATTGAATGCATTTATAGAAAAACAATTCACACTTCGTAATTCTTTTTATAAATTCTGTTGTATAAATTCACAGCTGAGCTTGATGTTGGTCCCTGTAGCGTTTCTATTAGATATTGACTCCCAGCATAACGGCGGTAAACACAGATAATATGAACTAGATTGAACCACATAATTACAGATAAATGTAATGATTTCACTGTTTTCTATTGTAAAGGGCTCATCAGGTCTGTCTGTTTAGCAGATGTCACAGTTTATTTATCATACAAATACTTTATAACCTTCGGGAGGACATATTGATTTTTTTTGTTGATATGAGTATAAAACATCATCAATACAGCATTGAACGAATTATTTACCAAGCCATCATTAAATCTCGGGGCAGCAAATCTCCTTGAAGGCTAAATAGGTTTACCAACTAACAACATTGGGATAAGGTGAGAATTAACCTTTTTGAAGCAGATCAATATATATAATGGATTTGCAATTTTTCATCAGTATTTTTCTTTTTTATCTTTTTTTTAAATAACGTAGAGATTACCTCAGGTTACCATGAGGCAGTAAATACTTGCTGCTTACACAGAAGGCAGTGATATATATGAGCTCTGTCACCTTGGTACATACACAGTTTCACTATTCTAGATCACAATACACGTTTGTTTAAGGGATTGTAATATCTCTCTGGCCCATGTTATATATATATAATATGCTGTCTGTTAAAATGGAAAGTGTTAAAATAATCTGTGGGTTGTTTCCAACAAAGCATGGCTGATTGACGTTATTGTAAGACGAGTCTATTGGACTCATTGTGTAATGTGTAACGAGGACAGGTGTTCATTTTAAACCACCTCTCCAGGTAGGTCAGTAATTACTGGTGTCGTAAACAGGCTGGAAAAAACAGCTGCGGAAACAGACAGGACACGTAGTCATATGGCCACTTACAGAAACGAAGGCTTCAGATGCACATTGATGACAAGTGGCTGATTGTCTGGGTATCGACTTGTCAGATAGCGGTGAGGAACTAATGTTCCACCTGAGGGGGAATGATTTAATTCTACACTCGACCTCGTCAATACCGATGTTTATGGTACAGATTTATGATAGAATTATACATTTTTACCTGTGTGGATAGTGATTTTAAATCACTTGCCGTTTACATGTTAATGGACTGTTAGGAATGCGCTGGACTTGATCAAGGTGAGACCCTCTTTGATATTTACCTGGTTTATAAATATATTATATGCTGTCTTTGTCATCAAATGTGGGGATCATCTGTCTCCTGTCTGTGTCATGTCCATTTGATGACTTTGTCAGGAAATAATTGGATCACTATTAACATGCCAGGTTTGTAGTCTTTTTATGGCATGCTTTGTGAGTAAAGCTAAACAGGGAATGACTATTATTTTCTATAGATTTGTCTTATTTCCTGTGATCTAGACTTACATTTTGTCTAGTTGGCTCTATAAAAACAGATCAAGACAGTAATTATGTTTTTTTTTTAATCGATTACACATAATTATTCAGACTTCTATCAATCTTTAAACAAAGTTAAAGTAATGTTTAATTTCCAGTTACTTTTACTGAAAAAATATCAAACTTGAATTACCATCCATTAAACCCATGTCTATCATAATAAGCCCACTTGTATAACTTTTATTACCATCTGTTAAGTCCATGTCTAGTATAATAAGCCCACCTATATAGCTTATAATTATATAAAAATGTAACTAAAAAGAACTTTTTTGGTTTTGATAATAGATCCTGATCTATTGAGTTATATTATATATTAGACACTGTCTGATAATGACAACAAGTCTAAACCTTCAGACTGATATCTGTTATACTTGTATATGGTACATTTTAACTATCAATTAGTTAAATCTGCTAGTGAAATATGAACGAGGTAGGAAAATTTTGATACATTCCTCAACTTTTAAACTTTACAGCGTCAACTTAAAAACCTCTTTATCTGTCATCATGAAAATTTACCTGGTGTACCGTCTCCTCTCTGGCAGTACTGTTTTTAAAGTAGTGAACTGTCTCAACTTTCAACATCAGTGACAATATTGACAATTTTTGTTTCTCCTGTTGTTTGCCTTGTTTTGCCATTAGAGAACGTGACATTATTTTGGATTGATCAAGATTTACATGGTGAGTGTCTTTGATGAAGCAAAAGACACCTACCCTTCTGGAACATCATAGGTCTTATCGAAACTCCTTGTGCTTTTTTCATGAGTTTCCATCTTACTCTATCTGGTTGATACTTTGCCCTAGTTAAATTTGAATCAAGATTCTGTTGACATGTTGGTACTTTATATCCTGTCTCTTAGTGATGATATAAATATACCTAGAACATCATGAATGAGTGTATGTAATTCCACAATAAAAAGGAAAACAAATTAAACAAGGAGACCAATGAAATCAGTTTCCTAATAACAATGCTTATTAAGATTTGATCATTGTTTTAACCAAACACAAAAAGAATTAACAAACAAAAAATGTTCAATTTTTTTATGTACACAAAAGTGGAAATCTTAATTGTGAAAAGATAAATACAGAAAAATTATTTAGATTGTCAGATTCTTATCGTGGGTTTAATGTATTTATGAAGGAAACTTCGAATTAGGGTAATTTTTATTTCCTGTAGAAATATATCGATAACGTTACGTAACAATCTCATGTCGGACTTTGCATGTAATCCCTGGTAATGCCATTCAGGATTGGTGTCTAAGTAACCGTTTGATGATCCTGACATTGATGAACAATCACAGTGTATTGTGAAACAAATTAGCATTCTGCTTCCTAACAAATCTTCAGCTGGTTTTTGAAAAGACAGCTGAAAATTTTTTTTTCTCATTAGGCGAGTTTCCGATTTCAAAGACGTAGCTCAGCAAGTGTATATTGGTATCGATTGTTTTATCAAGGAGATGTTTACAAATTAATGTAGTCTATAAGATTATGATGAGGACTGGATAGTGGCCTCAGCGTTAATGATATTGCACATGTTATGTTGTATAGGGAACTTGTTTAATGGTGTAAAATCAATACCCTGGTCTAACAACAAAATCTTTTGTACATTGTGTCACCTTTCCTTTGAATATTTTAAATATTCACCAATATTGACTAATGTATTGGAAGTAATTATTTGCTGGAAAACAATTGTACACATGTGTGTCTACTTAAGTATTTATCTACTATTGGCTTATAGGCGTAGAAGTATCCACGGTCTGATATTGATCGAGTCTATATGACTATAGTTGTTTCATCGTTCTACCTTTAGAAATATTGGTATTTGGTTTTGAATTATTTAAACAGCATTGTTATATATTTTAATAGCTGTCTATAGTTATTTACTTGTCAGTATTGGGGGATTCGCTGTCTAATATTAACAGGCCTTCAAATTGAGTTGTAAAATGAATAAGAAATGAACAGGAATTTCCATTATTGTATAAAAGAGGCCTGCATGATCTAGATATTTCATTGTATCTGATCGTTTTGATAAAGTAACTGTTTTAACAGAATTACAATTTATGAAATTTCAGGCAAGGTTTTCTGTGGTGATGGTTTTGAAATTAACCTGTTTTCTTTTTATGAAAACTGTCTTTAAATTGGCATGATATTTCTTCAAAGAGATTTATCTTCAATGTAAAATGATTGTCTTAAAAAATGATCCAATATTCAGTCCTGGTTCTTGATAGTGTTTGCATGGGATGGGAGGGGGGGGTGGTCAAATGATACCCAATGCCCGCATTGATTCCTTCAAACAAATATTTAAGATTTTTGAGGTAAGTTTAGACAACAGTTTCAATAATAAACATAGGCTTGTATTACTGTTAATGATAAGATGCTATTTTAGAAAATCTCTGCCAAAGAAATTATGTGAATACTTTGTGACGGTCTCTAAACACATTCATTAACAAAACCTAATTTCTTTAAAGGCAATGTTTTCTTGCTGAAACTGTGTTTCTTCATGATTGATTTTACAAGATGACAAATATGGTATAATTGGCTATACAGTATTCCGGTAGATAAAATCATACTAGGTAAAAGTTCAAGTGCCATATAAGGATTTACGAGCATGTAAGAGTTTCAAAGTATCTGAAATAGCCAATAGACTTTGTGATGATCAGTGTTCAGAAATTTTATAGAGTAGTCGTTTGAGGTGTTTACAGTGACATGTTTGTATTTTTCTAATTACTAAATCAGAAATAGAATCTATGGTGACAGTGAAATACACAAAAAAAAGGACATAAAGATTGAAAGCATGAAGATTATCTTCTAAACTAACAATAGTAGATGTTGCCATGGTCGTTCAAAGGAACACCTGTCATAGTTTCATGGTTTTTCAGGTTTTTCGCTGATAAAAGTTGTGAGATTAAATATTGAGAAGGTTTAGAATAAGAAGATTTTCCTGTTATGGCATTTGAGCTGCTTAAATATTCCATCATATGGTAATGTAGGTGGGGATATGTTTTACCTTAGATATACACTTTGGGTTAGGAACCCTAAAAGCTTGTCTGAAATAAATTCACCTGTGGGTAACAAATTTTGCATGGGGGTACGGTTGGGAGGGAGGTCTGTTGGGTATTATCTGAGTTGGCAGTCATTGTGTATTGCACACAGCTTAGTTCACAAAATCATTTAAGTTTTTTGCCAGCTTCTGCCTACATCCTTACAGCAACTGATATTTGGTGCATCATCTAGGCACATACTTTAGACAATTAAATACCTTGTCACCTTTAGGTGATTGTTTTATCTCTTTCTCTCACTGTGACAATATCAGTATGCTATAGTTTTCCTGGTTGGTGCTGATTTAATCCTCCACAGCAACGTTTTCCTGACAGATTTGTGAGAATGATTGTGCCTCCCACTGAAATCTCCAAACAAGTTTTCCTCTGTTCAAATCAAAAGACAAACCATTATATTGAGAGGGATTGGTAAACACTGTGGTGGAAAGGATGAGGAAGAGTAGAATTTCTGAAGAAGTCTTAATGAAATTTTGTTGGCAAAGTTACAAAACTAATAGTCACATTCCAAAGGTGTAAACTTTAGTGTTTCTAAACAGAATAATTATCTTTGACAGATTTATTTCATCATACACAAGGGAGACTCTGTATTAGAATATTTCATCAATATGCTTAATACAATGTACATTTTACTGTCTATTTCATTGTACACGATTGTTATGGCAGCAAGATCTGCTTTGATATCAGATTACATAAAAGTTTCTTTCAACAAACTGCAATCTCTGAGATATTTGTAACAATTTTCTTACATAAATTATACACTTTAATTTTTCTTGAGGAGTGCCTCATTTTAACTGCTGCAATGACAACAAAATTACAAATGAATTTATTTATGCCAGATGAATTTATTAAGTAAAAAAAAAATTCTTCTGATGACACATTTTCCAATATTATATTTATCAGTGTTAACTGGGAGCTGAAACTATTAACTGATGAATATTTTAAAGATTCTGGATGAAAAATTAAATCTTTACAACATGAATAAAACATTATTGGGTGACAAAAATTGGAAATATGTTACATGACATTTTATTGCTATCTAATTAATCATGTAAATGTCAGAACACATTGCTGTAGCATTTTAGTATTAATAAAACATATGCTGGGACTGGAATTAAGATTGGTGATTAGAAAACTACATTTGGCAATTTAAATTTTAAAAATTTTCAGTATATACTTAAATCAAGCTTATATATAGAGAGATGCACAAACAATTTCCCTATTATAAGTTTTCTGAGTGAGGGGATATTAACAGGAAATGTCGGCCAGCCTGACTATTTCCGACTGACAGCCAGTGACTATGCAAGCCTTGGAAAGTAGCACACAGAAAGAACACAGCTGGATTGAAACATCCATGCATGAATGATTCTGAAATTAGCCAGTAGGACAGGCAGTGGGAAGTATAGTTTTTGAGGAAATCGGTTTTGGATTCTGTGGTTTAGTCATACTCGGATTAATCTTGTCAGCTCAGCCGGATGATACACATAATACCTATATAAGATTTCTCATCACTGTCCAATTTTTAGAATTCTTCAGGTGGTCGGGACATCCTTTGTGTGTGGTGAGGATTTAACTATTTTACTGTCTACATGGCTAAACACACTGACGTTTCACTGAGGACTTTGGGACCTTATTCATAGATATGTATAGTTAACCTGTCTTTATATTTGTCTGTCAGTCTTTCTATTCTTCTTCTTTATCCAGCTTTGAACTGTAGCCTTAAAATCCTCTATCAGTCGAGACCTTTCCCTGTCCATTTTTCTCTTCTTCTTCATCCATAAACAACTCTGAACTGTAGCCTTAAAGTCTTCTTTATTTTTCTGTCTGTCTATCCAACAGTCAAGATCTTTTCCTGTCCATTGTTTTTTTTCTTCTTTATCCACAAACAATTATGAACTGGGGTCATTAAGTCTTCTATATTTGTCTGTCTGTCTATCCAACAGTCAAGGCCTTTTCCTGTCCGTTTTTCTCTTCTTCTTTATCCATAAGCAGTTTGTGACCTTCAGAATGCCTATATTTGTCTGTCTGTGCAACAGTCGAGACATTTTTCCTGCCCATTTTTCTCTTCTTCTTTATCCATAAGCAGTTTGTGACCTTCAAAACGCCTATATTTGTCTGTCTGTGCAACAGTCGAGACATTGTTCCTGTCCATTTTTCTCTTCTTCTTTATCCATAAGCATTTCCAGCGTGTGACCTTAAAGTCTTCTTTATTTGTCTGTCTGTCCATCAGTCTATTTGTTTTACTGTCCATCTTAGATATTTCTGTGCAACACAAACCAGGATATGGATTTGTCTTCTGTTGATTTGTGTGCTTAATTTCCTTCCTAAAACATGTATTTAATATTCTGTAACGGTTACATCAGTGTAACATAATCTGTATACATCTTTCTATCAAACCTTATTTATAAATTTGTTTGTGTTTCATAGGATGTTGTTCCTGATGCCTGTGTGATACTGCTTTGTGTAGGTGTTCTGGAACTCCTAGTTATATGCACACCTTCTAAGTTTAAATCTTGTCCATTTCATCCGGGGTCAGATCTGTTTCTGATTCAAACGTTTGTTTTGTACAAATATAATTATAAGGTTTGTCAATCACCTGAATTATATGGTTGTTTACAAGAAATGAAACTGATCACATACACTTACGTATGTAAAATGGGATGTGTAGTCAATGGTATGCTGATGTCATAAAGTGTGACAAAGACACATCTAATATAACCTCAGTTACCTTTAGAGTGCGTTTCAACGACAGCTGGTACAACACTGATGATAACCCGCTTTGTCTAAGGACTGGATTCTAACATGGTGATGTGTTTATTTTACCTGCATTTGATTATCTGCCTTTTAACATCAGGAAGGACCTGCAACTATTAGACAATGAGTGGCAGGCTGTAAGGGGTGGGGGGAAAGTGGGGGAGGGATCAGATGTTGAGGAGGAGTGGGGGGGAGACCTGAGCCATGAAATCAGAAGATGTTCAATTCAGACTTGGAGTCAGCAGATTATAAATAGCATTAATTTATAGATCTAAGCTTTACAATATATATAACAGGAGTATTTATAAGAATGTAGTACAATTTGTACATAACTGTAAGTCCTTTGTTTTGGAAACAGGATATCATAATATCCTGTTATCACAGAAACAATTTAAGGTATCGGAAGCTGTCACCCATACAACGAGGTGAATCAGATTTAAAAGGATGTGGTTTATATACAAGCTCTGAACAAATGCAATTTATATATTTAAGCCCATCATAGATGAATTATTGTTAAACTAAACATTTTTGTTGTGCAGAAATTTTGACCATATGTTATAAATGACAAAACTTTTTAACAAAGTTCATATTATGAACTAGTTGTCCAGTTTATCCAGTACAGGTGTCCATATTGTGCAGGGTCAGATAGAAAGTTGGAATGAAGGCCTGGTCTGTGTTTATTAGGCAGGATAATAATGAAATATATATACGATGACTGAGTTATAGAGGAGAACTTATACAATAGTTGGGACATAGTAGAAGGTCTGGTTTATACAGGTGTCCAGATTATACAGGTTTATATAGAAATATGTAGGATGGGACTCTGTGAAAGGTCTGGTTTATACAGGTGTCCAGATTATACAGGTTTATATAGAAATATGTAGGATGGGACTCTGTGAAAGGTCTGGTTAATACAGGTGTCCAGATTATACAGGTTTATATAGAAATATGTAGGATGGGACTCTGTGAAAGGTCTGGTCTATACAGGTGTCCAGATTATACAGGTTTATATAGAAATATGTAGGATGGGACTCTGTGAAAGGTCTGGTTTATACAGGTGTCCAGATTATACAGGTTTATACAGGGAACTGTTTGTTTTTGTGGACATTTATAGACATTTTAACTGTAACATTTCAAGTAATGATCAGTATGCACCAGGCTTCAAATCAATTAGTCGAAACTCCTCAGAAAGTAAAGTAAGGTCAGGAGGTCCACCCTTATTTTATACATAACCAGTCCTGGCCCAACTGGTCAAACTGATAATGATGACAGCTCCAGTATCCAGATTCACAGAGCTACATGAAAATGTATAAAGTAGGTCACATAATCAAAGGTTGGGTTTATACAGGTGTCCAGATTATACAAGGTTCTGTTCAAACAGGTGTTTGTGAGGATTTTATGCGATGGAATATAAAAATGTCACATTGTCATGAATTCTGAAATATTTACATAATTAATTACCAAGATGGCAGGCATGAAAGTGATCCACACTCCCATATGAAAAATATATACCTCTATATCTTGTTAGCTAGTGATATTTAGATGATTATGTAAACATAGGTGGAGATTAAAATATAGGTAAACATTAGGGTTATTTCAGTGTATCTTCACTGAGGTCACAGATAGATGTGAGAAGCATTTTTACGGCAGGTTGTCTGGATATAACGTAGATAATACTGATATACATGTAGAAATCTCTGTGATTTCTCACTTCCCACTATGAAAAATTTCTAATACAAGTAAGTGTAATTATATCTCTACTTAATTTGATACTGTTCAGTTATTTTAAATAATGTATATTTTATTAGAAGTAAAGTAGATTTTTCAGAATGAAAAGTTCTTCAGTTATTTAAGACCTAATAGGATTGGTCATCAAACATTGTATAATGATTCTGTTGACTGCCATTTTGCCTTGACTTTGGCAGGTACTTTTTAATTGTTTTTTTTTTTTTTTCATTCATTCATTCATTCATTCTCACCATTTTAGACATTTCTGTCCCTACAGCAAGCCTATAGTCTCAATGATATAAAAGCCGTACAGAGCTATGGTCCACCTGGGCTATGAACCATTCGTTATTAAACCTTCAGTGTCTTTTTTTTTTTTTTTTACATTTGAACACACACCTGTGGAAAATCTCTAGCCCTGGTGCAATTAAATTGCTTTCTGTGTATGGAATATCGCGTGTGCACAAGTAGGTTTTAAACACAGTCGTGTGTTATCACATACGAGCTGAGGTTTATCCACAATCAAAACACACATTTTGGATCTGGTCACACGCAATACAGATTTAAACTTGCCGAGCATGAAGATAAGGGACTATTAATAACATCATACTAAAATAGAGAATATATCTACCATTACAACCTTTTTTTATTCAAATCTGGATAGAATAAACAACAACATTGAAGGTGTGTATATTTCCATTTGGATGGAAGTCAGGTGTGTTTGTGGGTTGATGTTGGTGAGAAGGATTGGGCAGATGTGTATAGTGTACCACCTGGGAGAATGCCTCTCAGGTATTAGTCATAATTTTGTAAAGTAAATGAAATGATAATGGTGGAAACATAAACGTCAAGTTGGAGATGCTATGTGTTATAAGTTATTTGTGTCCCTGAGGAAGTGTTGTCACACTTACTGTACAAATGTCTTCAGTCTGTTGAAGATTCCTTTAAGCATGGAGGAAGGCAGGCTTGGATCCAGTTTTATATAGTGTTTGCTGTATGAAGTAAATGAATTTGTTATATTGATAATGACTCTATTTTGCTTTAATTTGTGACACTGATAAACACTTAAATCTTTGATTAATGGATGAAACCGTTTAAAACGTTGATCGTGATTGTTGGATTGGTTGTGATGGATTTGCCTTTTCAAAACTTTGTCACTAATAGTTCAGGTTTCTTGAAAATAATCGGCAAATTCACTTCTGATTCTACATCAAAAGTAAAAACTTTCTTAATTTTCTTGTTTTCCAGATGGAGGAGATTAAAGAACAGAATAAAGATGTTTAAGAGCTAACCAGGATCAAGTCTTTGATAGTCTCAGAATGACTTAACGCAGCCAAGCCAGGACATCATTGATGCATGTGTGTGACTTGTGTGATTGACCATTCGGGAGCATGGAGAGAAAATGGATCTTGATGATGTGGGTGTGCAGCCTTGTGTTGCTAGGCGCCAAGTTGTTACATGGAGAAAATGTATACTCAAAACAAGAAGTGAACCTTCTACCAGCAATGGGAAGTAAAACTACACCATTCCTAAACCATATGGTGATACATGATAATCTCATATATATTAGCGGTGTCAACAGGATATTTAAACTTAGTTTCAATTTGTCAGTTTTGGCTAATGTATCAACGGGTCCACAAAACGATAGTGCCCTCTGTGACCTTCCCCCAACTGGAGATCGGTGCATGCATAAAAAATCCCTACGTGACAATGTTAACAAAGTGCTTCTTATCCATGAAAAAAAGGGGGAACTTCCCTTCCTTATAACGTGTGGCAGTATTTTCCAAGGGGCCTGTGAAACTCGACTTTCCAATAGCCTCCAACTAAACAGAAAGTACTACGGTCAGTTGGACAGTATGAGGAGTGATCTCCCTATACAGGATGTGTATGCCATTGCTGCAGATACAGAAAATGGTTCAACTGTTGCATATATTGCACCAGGAACAAAAGGCAATGATGTGATATACATTGCTTCTACATATACAGGTTCAAATGACCGCCTCATCCGACAAAACATTCCAGCTATAAGCATGCGTAAACTAGGTCCAGGGGACGAGATCTTTAGCTACAACAACATTGACACCTCACCAATCACACCACGTGCCTCAAGTGTTTCCATCAAAGCTAGTATACGTACCACTTTTCTCGTGAATTACGTGACTGGATTTACGTCTGGAAATTATAGTTACTTTGTAACGACGCAACCAAACTCACAAAGTAAAGAGAATCCAAATACGATCACAAAAATAATTCATTTGTGTCAACAAGATGAATGGCTTACTTCTTATGTGGATCTACCTTTAGTGTGCAAAAAAGAAAGCGGCAAAGTGTTCAACAAAGTGACGTCTGCCCGAGTCATTCAGCCTGCATTGATTCTCCAAAAGAACATGATGCTGCAGCCTGGTGCAGAGGAAGTTCTTGTTGCCACATTTACTGATGACAATGAAAAAAATTCAGCTGTGTGTGTGTTTGGGATGGGTGAGGTTCGCAGGAGAGTTGTGGCCAATGTGAGGCTCTGCAGAAAGGGGAACTCTTCAGCAAATGGAGACAGATATATAGAGGGTGGATCAGAGTGCAGATTTAGTGTGAGTATAGTCAATAATGTTTTACTTTGTGTTAATGTCAAAGTTGTAGTCAGTTATCAGTCTGTAAACAATTTCTGCTGTGGCTCTTTCTTGAAAAATACTGAATGTACAGTAAAACGATTAAATTTGGTACAGCCAATATCTAGCACTCTGGAGTCTGGGTACCTAGGTATACAGAGGGTATAGGTGTTTAAGTTGTGCGAGTTGGGAATTCCCGTTCTATATAGTACGTGATCTGGGCATTCAGAACAGGTGAACAGAATTACAGGTATGGTTCATCAGTTTTTCAGTATAATTACAATCACAGGTAGTATTGCATTGTTTTTCGTTCCCTCCGCAATATAGGATTTTCATCAGTATAGAAGCCTATAGTGCTTAAGCCTATTCACCTTGCATGGCTTGTAAGAGCCTGTGACATCATCACACAAAACAAAAAGCTCCTGATTAAGTCGTTTGAGACTACAGGAATATTAAATGTGTTGTAAAAACAACAGACTGTCCAAGCCATTAGACATTGTGTTACTGGTCTGTTGTACAAATTATTGGTGTCAATAAATCATTTCCAGTCTCCAACTTTTCGTTCATCTGTTTTAAGCATTATTGAAAATTTAGTGGTCATATCTATTTAACACTTCGATGGCTAGGCGTGAAAATTGCTAATGTTAAGTGAGCAGGTTCTTCTTGGTCCCTTAAGTTATGCTTTTTTGATTATGGGACTAATTAGAAAAACAAAATAACTGACCGTCGGCTAACTTGGATTTTGACAATGAATGTACTGGATGTATATTTCTCAACTTTACTAAGGTAACATGTATGTTCTTCATGGTCGCTAGTTGTGTCTATTTCATTTTGAGACTGATCAATGATACAAAATGGCTGACACAGGGCCATCTTGGATTTTGACAGCTGAAGTTTGTATCATTAGAAAAAAAAAGATATTTCTCAGATATGAGGTAAAGATTTTCCTTGATTGTAAATTGTTCCCATTCAATTTTTTTGTGTTAGCTCAAGAAAACGAAACGGTTGACTGGAGATTATCTGGGATTTTGACTGTTGAAGAAAGGTTCTTGTGAGCTCTTTCCTATATTTCATTTGTAGGATTCCTTTGTTATCAAATAAATAATAGGAAAAGGGGGAAAAACTGAAAAGTATAATAAGAAAGATCAGTCAGTGGTAGGTGCCAGGATCCCTGTGGGATCTCTTCTTTTCCTGTGCTTGTTGTTGTTGATCAGTCAGTGTTGGGTGCCAGGATCCCTCTGGGATCTCTTGTTCTCCTGTGCTTGTTGTTGTTGTTGGTCAGTCAGTGGTAGGTGCCAGGATCCCTGTGGGATCTCTTCTTTTCCTGTGCTTGTTGTTGTTGATCAGTCAGTGTTGGGTGCCAGGATCCCTCTGGGATCTCTTGTTCTCCTGTGCTTGTTGTTGTTGTTGGTCAGTCAGTGGTGGGTGCCAAGATCCCTCTGGGATCTCTTGTTCTCCTGTGCTTGTTGTTGTTGATCAGTCAGTGTTGGGGGCCAGGATCCCTGTGGGATCTCTTGTTCTCCTGTGCTTGTTGTTGTTGTTGGTCAGTCAGTGGTGGGTGCCAGGATCCCTCTGGGATCACTTGTTCTCCTGTACTTGTTGTTGTTGTTGGTCAGTCAGTGGTGGGTGCCAGGATCCCTCTGGGATCTCTTGTTCTCCTGTGCTTGTTGTTGTTGATCAGTCAGTGGTGGGTGCCAGGATCCCTCTGGGATCTCTTGTTCTCCTGTGCTTGTTGTTTTTATCAGTCAGTGGTGGGTGCCAGGACCCCTCTGGGATCTCTTGTTCTCCTGTGCTTGTTGTTGTTGTTGATCAGTCAGTGGTGGGTGCCAGGATCCCTGTGGGATCACTTGTTCTCCTGTACTTGTTGTTGTTGGTGGTCAGTCAGTGGTGGGTGCCAGGATCCCTCTGGGATCTCTTGTTCTCCTGTGCTTGTTGTTGTTGTTGGTCAGTCAGTGGTGGGTGCCAGGATCCCTCTGGGATCTCTTGTTCTCCTGTGCTTGTTGTTGTTGATCAGTCAGTGGTGGGTGCCAGAATCCCTCTGGGATCTCTTGTTCTCCTGTGCTTGTTGTTGTTGATCAGTCAGTGGTGGGTGCCAGGATCCCTCTGGGATCTCTTGTTCTCCTGTGCTTGTTGTTGTTGTTGATCAGTCAGTGGTGGGTGCCAGGATTCCTCTGGGATCTCTTGTTCTCCTGTGCTTGTTGTTGTTGTTGGTCAGTCAGTGGTGGGTGCCAGGACCCCTCTGGGATCTCTTGTTCTCCTGTGCTTGTTGTTGTTGTTGATCAGTCAGTGGTGGGTGCCAGGATCCCTGTGGGATCTCTTGTTCTCCTGTGCTTGTTGTTGTTGTTGATCAGTCAGTGGTGGGTGCCAGGATCCCTGTGGGAACTCTCGTTCTCCTGTTGTTGTTGACACAAGATATAAAGATATGTCTGCTACATCCATCAAGTTTCATTTCTTTTTCTGCGTTAATATTGTTCAATATTATTTTCTCTTTTTCATCGTATTGCTGAAAAGTGAGTTAATATTCATTTGGGGTACATAAGCAGACCAGCCGCTCTAAAAGTAATATCATCAAAGCATGGAACTTTATACTTTGAAATTTTTGCTACTGTTAAATTTTTACCCTTTTTGTCCATGAAAAAGGATGGTCATATTCAAGATGAGGGCCAACATTTTTAACACTTTTATAACCTTTTTATATAAGCCCCAGAGAATGAAATGAAAATGTGACAAGTTCATCCCAATATAAAGAATTACAGATCAATCACACATTGTCAGAAAAGTTCTATAATCTTACTCAAAAGGTTCACTGATCATCAGTTTTGCTCAGTTTTTGATTTTGGTTCTGCCCCAAATTCAAAACCTTAATAGAATTCCCAGACCCCTTCTTCTTCTTTTCCTGTGTTTGTTTTTTCTTTTAAAAAGACTTTTTTTACCCTGATTTCATGGCCTCCTGCACTAGATTTAACATAGATATTGATTACTAATTAATCTTTTAATCAGTTGATGATTAATTAATATAATGCAAGAAACTGACATTAAGGATTGTTGCCATGAAAATGCCCTATAAAAGACTGAATAAATGTATCAGTTTCATTGATAAAATATTTTTACAACCATTTAGGGTTGTTTTAGGACAAAAGCAATCTAGATCTGCTACCATTGAAGAATAACTTGGCCATCCCTATTTCTTGCACAATTTTACAAGCTTCAATTACAGTCAAAGAAAGACAACTCCTACTACTTATAGTTTGATTTTTTTTTACATTTTGGCTCCAGCATGCCTGTACAGTAGTAGTTACTATCTACATAGTAGGGTATGAATATCAAATCTTATTAATTTACCTATTCACATGAGTTATATCAATTTATCTACAGGAAGACATAATGGCTCAAACATTTAACCCCTGAAACATACAGGTCAATCAGTTTACCACTGATGTTTTCTCAAATTACGTATATACCTGATTCACCTGCCACATTTGTTTGTCAATTCAGAAATCATTAGCGCATCAGTCAAATCACAGACTTGTTATATCTATCTGGGTAAATAACAGATATTTTTCTTATTGTCAGAATATTAAAGGTTGTCTGCCCTTGTTTTTCTCAGGACAAAATGGAGAGTGATGAGTCGTTGCTGTGTTTTAAAGTCCGGTCACGGAGCTTCACTCGGATAGCAGGTATTCTACCAGCGGAAGCCCAGCCTGTCCTCACGTACAAAAATACGACCTTGACATCCATTGCCCTATCAACCACAACAGACTTTACTGTTGCTTTTCTCGGAACTAATCATGGTGACATCAAAAAGGTAAGCTAAAAATATCACAGGAAAACACCTGGTACTTTGGACTCATGATTGAAGTATACTTAATCAGAAAACTTGAGTTTGCAGAAAGTGTTTGTTTTCACGAAATGCTGGTAATAAATTTTGTTGAAATCTTGTTTCAACTTTGCTACTCAATTACACATCTGGAATGATATGTTAGAGTGAAATAAAAAGATTTTCAGGGCAGATAATTTAGGTTCTGTGTATGTTTATATAATCTCTTTTCTGCTGCCTGTGAAATAATATGACAATAAAACATACTCCTTGTCATCATCAGATTGTAATCAACTCCAATCTGAGTGCCACAGAATACGACCAGGACCTGCGGACAGACCTGACCATTGATGAAGGGAGTTCTATTAATAAGGATATGCAACTTGACGCCTCCAATCAGTACCTCTTGACAATGAGTGATAAAAAGGTACAGTTTCCTACTTTCCTTTACACAGTAATTGTGAGCTTAAGCCCAGTTTTGTCTTTGGGTAATGCAGAGTTATCTGTTCTTATTAGCAGATATTGATTGTAACGTCATTTGTTTTTGAGAGAAACATTTATAAGAAAACAACATAATTTTCTCACTCTAATGACGAAACAAGCAGTATCTGCTCACAAGAACAGATAACTCTGCATTATGGAAATAGTTCCTTTATAAGAAGAAATGCATCGACTTCTAACAACTTTTTATGGATACGGCTGTCTTACTACAGGTGGCCCAGTTGCGTGTAGAGAATTGTCAGCGCCATTCAAGCTGTTATGACTGTCTGTCCAGTCAGGATCCTTACTGTGGCTGGTGTACCCTGGAAAATCGGTAAGTTATTAGGACCAGACTTCAGGTCTAATTTGTGTACCCTGAAAAAATTGGTTAGTCAAGTAAGGACCAGACCTTGATTGTAAACCTAGTTAGATATGTAGGTCAATTATTCGATGCAACAATGTGAAAATTTTACTAAAAAGCAATTTTGTAAATGTACTATATATATATATATCAGTAAAAAATTATTGAACTAATCCGCTTAAGGAAATCTCCATAGAGCCTGTGTTGTTTAGAACTGAAATGTCACCCTGTTTTGTTCTGTTACCATTCAGATGTACTGTCCGAGGAGCCTGTTCCAACCCAGACGTTGACCGATGGGCATACGGTCAAGTTGGGAACTGTATAACAATCATGGACATTTCACCTCCCAGTGCCTCAGCCTCTGTGGTCATCAAGGTAACCTCTGACCTATGTGACCTTTCATCTTTTTAGGTTTTTAATCCTAATACTTTGATATTGTGGTTGGATAGTGTGTCTTAAGATTTGTTTGTGGGTAGTGTGTTTTTATTTTGTACACATTTTTTTTTAAGTTTTAATTGCACGGCCTTCTTATGAAATTGATTTCCAGAACGTCTTAAATGTGTTGATATCCACTCTGCTTAGTTAATTTTGCAAAATGATTGATATGAAAGTGAATGAATTTCAGTTTTATTTAAATAAGGCTCCAATGTATTGCGAGTGAAAAATTTAAAAAGTTTGAAGAAGATTGCAGGAATTGCATTGCTTGCAAGCTCAGGATTCTAAATATAACACAGGACTGAGATTGCAGACAGACAAATCTCTCAGTAATCCCATCCTATCTCAACCATCTCCTGAGATTAAGTTCTAATCTGAAACTATTTCCGTTGGTCCTAAAATATTTAATGTGACCTGCAGAAATTTCATCCTTCTGAAAACAAGCTATCTGTTTAAAAAGATTTATTTTGAACATGGGTTGTTTTGAATGGAAAGAATGTATAATCTGGATAAAATACAAAATTTGCATCAACATACAAGCAATTAAATTGTTTTAGAATTCTTAAGGAAATAAAAGTGTACTTTAGCATAAGGTTTACTATGACAGGAAGAATGAGGTGTTGTCTTGTGTCATGCATGATAACATGCATGCCTGGCATATATTTCTACTTTATAGATAAATTCCGTCCTTGTTTATTGCATGTTAGGCCTACTCAGAGTTAGTATTGTGAATCAGTGATATTCTGGATATGATTGTACAAAGTTTTGTTAGCTTCAAATTCTAATAACTGAGATTAAAAAAAAAATATTTTAACAGAAATTGTGTACCAGTATTCAGAGATTTAAAACTATTGTTTTTCAATATATATACAGAAAAAAAATCACAATTTATCACAAATTATTTCTCACAAAAATATTTTAAAAACATTTGGTGAACAAACATCTGAAACTGAGTTGTTGTCAGCTGCATTCATGTAATGATCCATTACATGTATCAAATTGTAATTTTGATTCCAAACTGTAGTTGTTTGAAGTCAAACTTTTAATTTTCCTTAATTTATTGGATATTCAATCTTCATACTTGTCATTATTCGATATTTTACTGTATTATGGTACCAACAAATCCAGAAAATCATGACTATTATATATATATCAAGTATTGTGTAGAATTGTATAATGTTGTTAATGTGATTGCCTATCTTCAGAGATAAAGGATATCTTGCCTGATTAGAAATATCATTATTTAGTGTAATGATTGGAAATTTTTATTTTGATACAGGTATAAATACTGTAATTGCAATGCGGTGATTTTTCAATCTGATCTGTATCTGATATGCTTTGTTGCACCTCAACTGTATTTCTGTCTTAAGGGACCTTCTTTGTCACCATGCACGTCAAGTTAAATTGCATGACTCCAATATTTTTATAAACTCAGTGCTCACAATATTTCAACAACATGATATTGTAATTCTACTTTATACAATACTTTGTGGGGACAATCTGATGTCTCCATGGGACACATAGAAATAAATTCATTTGTTGATGGGTCTGTAACAATCAAATTATATAAATCTTGTTAGGTACACCACATTTATTGTAATTAAATATATTGGAGAATTGCCTGTGCAGGAAATTAATGATAGGTCAGGTATTATTTTCTTGAAACAAAGAATGTGGTTGTTTACTTTAAATGCTACTGTGTATATACAGTTTAGTTTTCCAAAATCATCCGAAAAGAAATGTCGGATTAAAGTAAATGATTGATGAAAATTTTGAACTAAAAAAAAACTGGAAATAGTATCAATATCTACAATAAGTGACACAGAGGGTCCTACCAAGAGACAATGCTATCATATTTTATATTAAAAGATTGCATTTGTTTTATTTATAGTGTGTATTTTTATTGTGATAATCTGGTTTTGTTTATAGTTGAATGGTTCTTTGATTGTAAGTACTAATTCGCTGTCATCGTAGGTGTTCCTGGTGTGAGAAATATATACCATAACTTTTGCCGCTATTAAGCTATGCTGTCAATAAAGGGTTTATTCACAGTTTCGCTGGGTACCTCTCCTGACACCACTACTATTGGTAGTTAACCATCCATTCTAACATCACCATTACAGAATCAGAAATGAACAACATCACATGACAAAACACTAATGTACATTTCATGTATCATATAAATAATCACTTGCTAACTCTATTGGATATACCAGCTTTTCTCATTAATTAAATCGTCACATTCTTTAATCAAAGCTTATATTTAGTTTCATACATTTAACTTTATTTAACTAATAGTTAGAATATAATTCTTAAGACATCTGTTTTATTCAGCTTTCAAAAAATTAATTTTATAGAATGTTTACCTGTATACTTTCAAGTGGTGAAAATATTACAAGATCCTATATGAGTCTTCCAAAAGTATATCTGAGTTTTTACTCTTTTTTTTTCTCCGAACTGAGCATGTGAATTTCTTTAATATGATTATAGCCTGTATAAAAGGGCTTTCCAGCACTTTATCTGTATATCAGCACACTGTAGAAAAACTAACACTATGATTATAAAAAGGTATTTGATATTCTACAACTAACTCTCTTAAATTCCTTTTAAATTTGATATCTTTCCATGGACTAGTAGCTATTCTGATGAAACGTTGAGGTCTTTATTACAGAAACATATCTGTTGCCTAAATCTTCAGTGATATATAAGCTTATAAGATATCATAGATTTTGCTCATGATTTCATTTGTTAGTTTTAATCTTTTAAAAAAAGCCAATATTGGCCATTTTCCAATGTTTAAGTCGAATAGTTGTGCCTTTATTTCACATAACAAAATTTTAAAAAATCAAGTGATGAATTTTGACATAAACTTGCCAAATGGAACACTTAAACGATCTTTTGAGTTTAAGTTTTTAAGTAATTTTCAATGCAGCCAGCAGTGTAGTGATTAATGGTTACATGACTAAAGGTATTATGATAGCTAATTTAAGGAATTGTACTTCAGTTTATTCTTGGCATAATGCAGGTAATGGAGTTATCTCCCTTGTAGGATCATTTATTATACATAGGGGGCAGGCTGCACTGAAATGGTACACAGAAAACACTTTAATCATGTTGTCAAGAAATTGGTCACTTAAGGTGTGATGAGTTCGGGGTGTATGTGTCAATATTAAACTTAAAACGTCATGCAGAGATAATTACCCCAACATTTAATTAACTGGTACCAATAAAAAGATAAATGCCGGTTTTGTCAGACACGTTATAAACATACTACAGCATCAGGAAAGACCCTTATTAAGGAATGGTGTTACAAGTACAAGTTAACTTTTGTGCATCAGAACCTGACAACATGAATGTCCATATTACTGTAAAAACACCTTAATTTATCAATTACTTGGCCATTTCATTAAGCCCATCTTTTCTTATTCAGATTAAGGATTAAATTAGTTACAAACATATAGCCCTCAATCACTTGATTTACGAGCAAGGATTAGTTTGAAGAAGATGAACATTTTTTAACTAAAAATGAGAAATTGAAAATAATTCAGTATTCACCTGAATTACTGTCTAGGTTTTCTGAAAGTCTAGAGGTAAAGTTTCTTTTGTGTTTTAGAGGTTATGTCCTATGAAGTCTTCAATTTCTTGTTAAAAATCATACATTTTCTAATGTATCTTTGCTCATTGTTGACTATGATTAAGATATTGATATATTCTAATTGAATTTCCCATGTAGATCAAACGCTTTACAGAGCTGGCCGTCATGAGCCTCACTTTGGTCTGTCATTAAGCATGTGTCTTTATGTAGCATGACTTATAGTTTGTGTACATTTAAAGCATGACAAGGTCCCAGAGTTAACACCTTCCAATAGCTAGTTTAGTTATATCCCTATCTGCCTAGATAAAAATTGTTGACTATCACACGGTATGCTAGAAAAAAAGTTGTTAACCATCAAGCTATTTCTGTAAGCAATGTTTTCAAAACATTTCAAGAATTTACAAATGTCTTTAAGGCTGTTTTCTTCCTGAATTGGTGTGAGGAAAGAAACAAGTTTACACCACACAGTACTGTAGATAGGTTTTAATAGGAACACATCAATTTTAGCCTTACAGACACTTTGAGCTGTTTTCTTGAAAACTATATGATTTTCTTTTATTTCCAAGCCTTCTAAATAAATAAAATTGGAACAAAACTGCAGTTTCATTTATGAAATCTTTTGAAGTTTTATGATTTTGTTCACTTGGTTGTTTCACTAAGTATTTGAAGTTGATAATTAAAAGGTCAAAGTTGATGCTCTCCATATGCTCTTTCATTAAATGAATAATTCATTATGTTGTTGACCCACAGGTCCATTTGTCCATCCTGAAACTGCCTAGGATGACCAACTACAGCTGTGTCTTTGCTCTGGATACTGGACCCTGGTCAGTCCCAGCAGAGAGGTGGTCCTATGGACTGACCTGTCAGACTCCGAATGTCACCAATTTTGGCCTTCTGTTTGGAGAAGCAGGTACAATGCATTACTAATTATGTCTGCTTTGTTATACATAAATCACGCCAAGAATTCCGTGTACCAATTTCATGAGATCTCTTTTTTTAAATATAATAATAAAAATACATCTTCCTGGCTGTCTGTGTTGACTCTTGCTTCTAGATTGATAAGAACCTCTTGGGAAGATTGTAACCCAGTATGATGTCTAGAGATATGTCTCAATTACCAACAATTCTTTCAAATAAGATAAGTTGTCCAAAATCAGCGGACGTCATCAGTGATCTTTTCTCTTGTTAGTGTAAGATGTTGTCTTAAAGACACAGACTGTCTCTCAGTAAATTCAATTTGCTGATCAATTGTGGAAAAAGAAAAACTTCTTGAAAGAAATTTTTATGATGATTCATTTATTTCAGAATTTTTTTTTTAAAGATCTTCTATGTTAAAGGAATCTGGCAACATGCAAAGTCAATGAAAGGCCTTTATACAATAATTTCTGGCTTGTTTGAATTTGTTCCGAGTCCAGAAATAAAGGAAGTTTGATAATCAGGCATACTAACTTATATATGTCGTCTGTTTCTAGGTCATCGCGATATCAAATTATCAATCAACTCTACAGAGACAGGCAAACTGTTTGTGTCCAAAAATTTCACCTTCTACAACTGTGGAGCATTCAAAAGGTAAACTTTTGCACTAAATGAAACTTTTATCAATATTTTAGCTGTAGATTTTGCAAGAACCACGGTAAAGAGGTTTCTCTAATCAATTTATTTTTAACAATCCTCCATTCTTTGACACACAAGTGCTAAGTATGACTGTAATATCAAAGTAACTATATTAAGATAAAATCTGTGGTCTCAGGATATACTGTCTCCAGAGATTGGGGGCAGTTTGTGGTCTCTGATATACTGTCTCCAGAGATTGGGGGCAATTTGTGGTCTCTGATATACTGTCTCCAGAGATTGGGGGCAATTTGTGGTCTCTGATATACTGTCTCCAGAGATTGGGGGCAATTTGTGGTCTCTGATATACTGTCTCCAGAGATTGGGGGCAATTTGTCGTCTCTGATATACTTTTTTTTTCTTAAGAGATTGGGGCAATTTTTGGATGGAGCCAAAATACTGAAACAACAAAAACATTTCAATACATTTGGAATTATTTTGTAGACATATGCATTTGATAGTTTCTGGAAATGATGCATAGGTTTTGTTTGCCAAGTTTTAATGTCATTGGGTCAAAGTTTTATAACATTCAGAAGAAGTAAAACTGCCAACTTTCTCTAAAATCTGTTAGTTTTTGTATAGGAATACAAATTGAAAAGTTGTAGGAAATAATGTAAAAATTATTTTGGACCAAGTTCCAAGGTTAAAGGTCATTTAGACTTGGAAGTATTTAAACTGTCATTTTATCCAAACTGTTATCATTTTGTATAAGAATATGTATTTGAAACTTTAATTTTTATGTCACACCACATCCTTAAACAACACTTAGGCTGAATACCAGATGGAGGCTAATTTTGGCCATGCCACTATTAGTTTTGGGAAGTAATTTGACTGCCTAATGAAAAATACCGACAGACATGAGAATTTTAACTCTTTGCTCCATGAACTCTGGTGACTATCAAGGCACAATGAGCCTCTTGTTGTTTGTATATTCTACTTGTGTTTTTATCTTTTACCTGTATTTTACTAGTGTTCTACCTGTATTTTACTTGTAGATGTATTTACTAAGTTTTACCTGTGTTTAATCTTGCTATATGAATCTGTATTTAATTAACAGCTGCAGTCCATGTACAGACAACCGATGGTCATGTGACTGGTGTATCTACGAAAACAAGTGTTTGTTTAACTCTGGCAACTGTGACACACTTGGCATCATCGTGAGTCGAAATGTACGTTCTGTATTGTATCACACTTGTTTTAATTAGACACAACCTATCCTATAATACTCACATTTTTATTTGGTTTTTCAATGTTCCACCCAATGTTTCAATGTTGTCAGAGTGAAATCTTGTTGATGGACTAACAACACATGGAATGTAAAGAAGTAAAATCATTTCAGTTTCATAGAGATTATAATGGGATCTAAAATGGATGAGAATAAAATGTTTTAATGCGAACAGGTCTTGGTTTACAGATGTAGGAACGAAAAACATGTATTATGAGATGTTTTATATATATAAAGAAAGAAAACCTGCTTATATCCATGCTTTGGAAGCATTCGTTTGCTGTATACTATTTTCTGTTATGAGAAATGAGTTTTTTCTTTTTAGACAGTTTTGATATTTTGCGCATATTGTTCTGTAGGCAGATACAGTATAAGTACTGCTTGTACTTGAACGTATGGGGCAGACATTTATACCGAGTTAGCATGCAATTACATTTAAGAATCAGGCATTTGTAGAATGGTAGAAAGCATAAGAGGATCAGGATATAGTAATGGAATAGAATAGCTGGAGAATTATGGGTTAGATATATTACAATTTAGTCAAGGCTGAAAATATGCTTTGTTGATAAAATGTAGCCAGTCGTGATCTGTCGAGAAGTGGGTATCGCAGCACTGGTAGCTGATCTACTTTTGGTTGCCAGGAAGCGTTTTGACACAACCACTTTTATCAAATCTGTCAATTTATTGGTGAGGAATTTGGTGTGAAAAATTGGAATCCTTACGTTTAACAGCATGATGATAGTTTTGTCTTTTTATCGTTGTTCAAGTTTTGTTTGATACTGTTTCAGTTATTAGCACATTTCAATTCATGCGAGCTTTAAGCATTTTCATCATGAGTTTTTCCATGAGGTGCTCACCACAAATTAACATGTTAAATAATCATTTTTATTTATTCATTTTTTTGTCCTTGCTGTCATTATGGTTTATTATTTGCTTAAGTTTTCATTTGCTTTTTGAATCTGGTGTAAAACAGGGGTTGACATAACTGTAACCCTTAGCACTGTTACATTGTTCATTGACCGGTTTTATAAGATTCTTAAAATTACAAATTTTCAGGAAACAGATGATGATAACTCGACAGTAAGTTGGCTGAAGTATATGTTATTATATCATTATAGATATATAGCTCCTCTTGCGTATAAAATTTTTGTCTGAATGACTTCATAGGAACAGTTTTATTAATAATGTCGTTTATATATTTGATGTGAATTTGTTTTCTTTTTCGATTTTCTGTAATGGATATAAATTTGTAAAGTATACCTGTTTTCTGGCAAGTCATTTTTTTTTCCCCTCAAAATGAACGTTTTTTCTTATTCAAAGTATGCTGTTTAGTATTTTTTAGATAAAAGTTTGTACCGTTTTCTAAACAAGTAAAGCATGGTACTGTTACATCATATCTAAGGGAATTTCAGTCATGAAGAAACTTAGAACATACTGCATGGCATGTATCTATCAGAATGTCAAAATTTTACTGGTTCACAAATAATCCAAAATCCGATATTATAAAAATCATTGAGAGAATATTATTCCTCAATATTGTGCATGTTAATACCATGCCATGTCTATAATTTTGTCAGTTAAGGGTATGAGCCACAAAGATATCATGACCTTGGTAACCAGGGATATCTGGACATTTGTGGATATTGAGTTAACTATAGATACTTTGGAATCATGATATCTGGGTACTTCTGGATATCTGGGATGTAGGATATCTAGTAAAATGTGGATGTATTGGAAAATATTGGTTGTAGATAAATGGTAAACATGAATATGTGGATAATTGGGAATATTTGAGTAATTGTGAATATCTTAGTAACTGAAGATAACTGGGTCATTGTGGATATTAAGGTGACTGGATATTGAGGTAGCCATGGATAATTAGGTAAAGTTTGATATCTTGGCAATCATGATATCACAATGTATAACTCGTGTTTCAGCAATAAGAGTTGCCTGCCCTTTCTATACTGGTTTTTGAAAAACTAAGAGGTTTTGAAGGCAATTCACATGGAAGAAATCATCTTCAGTTGACAAGATTAACTGTTGTCACTTCCACACTATAAAAAAATTCTTTTGTTGAAAAAATACAATCCTTCTGTATTTTAAAACTTGTGTTTTGTTGACAAGAGTTATCCCCTTCCTCGCTGTTGATGATTACAAGTCAGTTGCTGGATTTAATGACACAGTCTGAAGTTTTCTTTAATATGTTTCAAATAAATGGTTTCTATTTCAGAAGAGGATTAATAACATTACTAACACTGCCTTGCCTGGAGAACAGAATTCATATCAATGTTTTTTTTTCCCGCATGTACAATTCTTCTGTGCATTTTCGACTTTTTTAACAACAGACTTTTTGCATTTTGAATTGATAATGTAGGAAAAGTAGTAAAATAATAATAGAAATGGAATTAATATAGGTTATAATTTATGACATTTGATGTAGGTAGAATAATATCTGCATGCTGATCAAGTGACAATCATTACGAAATCTTAAACAGGCTTGGTGTGATTTCATATTAAAAAAGGATATATTTAAGAAGGAAGTCTATACTATTTAGTTTGTGCATGTTCAAACTTTGGATTTTTATGTAAAGATTTGTCTGAAATCTCACTTAACCTTTTCCCAACATATCCCACTTTGGTTGAAGACCTAGCATGGCCAAATAAAGAATATGAAACATAGGTATAAAACCTAAAAACCAAATGGCCAGCAAAGACCTGTTGTTTAAGTTTCCACAGAACATTTGGAAGTCAAAAAACATCACTTGTCCAAATTACCACTACATCTACAAGTGTGTATCAAAAACCTATCCTTACCATAAAATATGTACATAGAGAAAAGGCAAAATTGATTTACAATCTACAACATGTATGTAATATGGAGTCGTGGTATTAAGATCAAGATATATTAAAAGCTGGGTGGTTAAATAAATCCAGTTGACTTCTCCATTGCACTGTAATTTCTGTGTAAAAAGCTAACTTGTTAGTTCTTGTTTGCAGAAATATTCAGGTGAGGGGAGAAGAGGGCCTAATCATTGTCCACGTGTGGATAGAAACAAGACTGAGCCCGTCTACATTCCCAATGAGAAAGCAAAGCCTATCACTATACAAGGATTCAACTTTCCCGAGCGTCGCGTAAGATAAAAATTATTATTTTTTGACAAAATTTAATTATATCAAGATATCAATAACATTAAGATGAACTCAGAAATGAAAGGTTTATCAATATGATGAAATAGTGAAAAGATGCTCACTTACTGTCTGTAAAGGCTAAATGGGACCTTGCTGCTTTTATTTGGGAACAAAAACTACTGGTATCAAAACTTAAATATATTCATACACATACATACATGCATTAGTTACCAAGTTTAAGAATGTAGGAAGAAAAAGAGGATTTTAGTATTTTTTTGAGGTGGGAAATGTAACGATGTTAAAATGTAATGTCATTTTTTTTCTCTCCAATTTTAGGATTTATTTTGTTGACTTTAATATAACCAAACATAAAGCAGAGCATAAAACTTCAACTTATTTATATCTGTATAATAACAGCCTGGAATGAAGGGATATCGCTGTGAGATTCAGATTCGGGATCCCCCATCTGTTGTGAGGGCCCATTGTGACCGACTGGATAGTGAGATCATCAGGTGCCATATTCCACAGGTAAGATATGAACTGGTAGTGACAGAATATAAATACATTTTAAAATATATTGGATACCTCTATTGCTTTAGCTATTTAATTAGATCATGTCGAAGTTTACCTCTTTTACCAAACAGGAGTTTAATATCCAGGTCCAGAATATTGTCAGTATCCTTCAACCCATGTTACATACAATAAACTTAGGATTTTTTTCATAAAATATCAATAATAATATTTTCAATGTTTAAAAGGAAATAATTTGAATATAGCTTTTAATATTCTGGTATAAATTTGACTTACAAAATGTTTATCTTTTTTATGGTAAAGTGTACAGGTCAAATGATTTCTGTCATGTCATTTATTTTGTAGAATTCTTACACATTCAAGACGGGCAAATTCAGAGCAGATCTCAAGATATTTTTTGGAAATAACACTGAGGTGGAAAATGACGCAACTCAAGGTATGGACAATGATTGAATTATATATAGATCCAAACTTAAAATAAAACATGGCAGTGTTATGTTGTTTCATACAATGAAAGGAAAAGAAGACAAATCTTAATTGATATGAAAGCAGTTAATTTTATGTTTTAAGAAAAATTGACTATGAAACAATTTCTTTTTTTTCTGAATGACCTAATTTACACAAATATGATTGGTTGATTATGTAAATGAAATAATCTTGCTAAGACTTGATTCACCGGTGAATTGACCTAATTTGCACTGGTATGACTGACTGATTGAATTACCTACAATTTACTGATTGGATGATTTTGACCTTTGCCCTTTGTAACAGTAACTATTTACAGCTGTATGTAGCTAGGTAATGGTGACTGTATCTACTGATATGATTGGCTGATTTTGACTTTTGCCATAGGTTATAGTGACCATTTACAGCTGTACGAAGCTATGTAATGGTGATTGTATCTACTGATGCGATTGGCTGATTTTGACCTTTGCCCTATGTTACAGTGACTATTTACAGCTGTATGAAGCTAGGTAATGGTGACTGTAGCTACTGTAAGTACATGCAGCACTATGAGATACAGCTTGACTGTGCCTGGTGCCAGGGCACATGCGAGTATCGTGAGTTCTGTGCAGACACACGAGCCAAATTGTGGAGTAGTGGAGACTCCTGTCCACCACCTGAAATCCAAACTGTGAGTATTGTAACCTGTAACCCACCTATTATCATACTGACACCACTTGTTTGGTGATATTTTGGCATTATAAAGAGGAAGCTATTATAAAGAAAGGAAAAATAGATGTGAAAATGTTTCAGAGGTGAAGTGGTGAATGATGAGAGGTTCATGGTTCTTTTAACATCAAAATATAACAATGATACCTTATATAGATTTTAATTTTGTGTGTAGAAAACACAATGTATCCAATGATGAGATGATATTTGTTATGCCCCCGCCATTTATGGCCGGGGGCATATAGCGTTGCCCATGTCCGTCCGTCCCTTCCCGTCGCGTCGCGTCATGTCCCATCCCGTCCCGTCGCATCGCGTCCCAAATTAGTATATACCACCTAACAACTTCATTCGGAAGGCAATTTTCATGAAACTTCATACAAATATCAAGTATGGAAAGACCTCATGCAGTGTTGAATTTCTCGGCATTCTAAAAAATAATGGCCACTAGGGGGAGATAACTCAAAAAAGAGGAACATCATCTTATTTCTACATAATTTGGTACTTGTGGGTTTTAAGGCATAAGGAACTAATATACTCCCTCATTTTTTCCAGAGAACAAAATTCCAAATTCATGTACGTTAAATTGTCAATTTAAGTATGAAACTTAAGTTGTACATAGTTGCATACAAATTAACAAAATCATCTCTTTCGGACCTTTCACTATTATTTCACATGGGGGGGCGGGGGCATTCATGTCTTACTGACATTTTCTAGTTATTAATACTTTGTTCAGTTGATTTGCTATCAATAAGGATGCAGTAAGTTTTTCATTTGCAATAAATCTTACGATTACAAATGGTTGTTACAAACTGTTCCACATATCTCCATCCACTGCCTATTTAAAGCATAGTCTGAGTGCTGGCATTCAGGAGGAATGTTTCATTTATTTTTGTTTCATATAAATGTATGTATTACAGATCAACCCTAACAATGGACCCAAATTGGGAGGCACACGTGTGACCTTGACTGGGTTTAACCTTGGTACAGAGTTCAAGGACATTCAGAACAATGTATCCATAGCTGGTGTACCATGTAAGCCCATCCGAGAACTCTACAGACCTTCACAAAGGTAAAAAGTCTAATGGTTTCTGTATTTACAATTTAAAATTTATGTTAACTTCACTCAACTCAGCATTAAATCAATTTCTGATGGGAATCGGTTCCAATAAAATTGATATTGAAAAATGCACATATAATGAAAAAATAAGACAATACATATTTTACATTAAAATAAATTGTCATAGAATGAATGTTTGTTTGTAGGATTGTGTGTGTCATTGGTGCCAGTGAACATGGAGATAAGACAGGAGGTGTAACTGTGCTCACATATGTCTTCAACAAAGTGAAATTCCACTATCTGGTAAGTCACTGAAAAACATTTTACTTGTGTATCAGTATAAACACAGGGAAAAGTATTCGGCTTGATGTCAGTGATTAAAATCATAATGGTTTTCCTTGTAAAACTTGACTGTCTTTTAAATTCTGTATTTAGGAATGTTTAGCAGAAATAAACACTGGAGAAGTTTTAACTAAGTTGTGGTGATCATGCTGTACATTTCCCCCCCTAACAGAGCCCCTCCATAGAGAAGGTTACACCTGCCCATGGCCCCAAGTCTGGCGGCTCTCTCATCACCATCACAGGATTACACCTCAATGCTGGTAACGGAATCTCAATCTCCATCAACAATCGTACCTGTCAAATTGTTGGGTAAGAAAGTAAAAATATTCTGTTTTAGTCTTGTTAATTTATAGTTGATTAGTCACTCCAAACTTACTGCAGTTAAGCGGAATTTTAAAAATCACACATTATTGTCTTGTCATCAATTTTACCTTTCATCATTGTTTGAGATAATAGGTATAGCCCTCTAACTTGTTTCTAGATGAATACGAAATATTGAAAGCTTTGGAAATTTGTAAAAATAAAACTTAAATAAATTTGTAGCTCACATGAAACGAAGTTATCATATAATAATAAGTGAAGGAGTTACATCACAAGCATTGTCCTGTAATATGCCCACCCTGACCCCTACTTGCTTCACTGGTCATGTGCTTGTCCACTGGTCTTATCACAAGGAGGACAGCGATAGCCTGCACAACCTCGGGTAAGATTCAAGATGTGTGGTTCAGTGCTCCCTACTCGTCACAGTTTGTTTTTCTCAGAAAGCTGAGAAATGGGCTGACCTGTGCAGCCATGGTTGTGTACTTGGGCAAGACAATTTACTCTTAATTGCTCTTGATGGTATGTGAAGGACCATTTGTATGTTGTAAAAAATTTTGTCTCTTGTTCAGGTTTAATGAATGATTTGTCTTTTTTTCTGAAGTTCTTGATTTGACAGTGAAGGTTTTTTTACAATTGACAGGGTTGTAGGTCAGAGGTCAGTGACCTGCACCACACCTTCCAGTCTCCAGACAGGAGATGAAATGATTCGAGCGAGTATTGACGGTAATGACATCTATGGTTCACTCATGTTCCGTTACTATGACGACCCAACAATAAAGAGTATCTCTCCTGTACGGAGCTTCGTTAGGTAAGAATCGTTACCAAACAAGTGACAAAGGGACACTGGGCATGCTTAAACAGAAAATTGTAATGAAAATCTATATTTAGATATCTTTTATCATTTCCTCACTTAAACAAATGTCCTCTTTTGTACATTTCTATTCAAGTCCCTGAAAGTTATTTCAAAAGTTTTTGATGCATGGACAATAAATTTGGTATACAGATGTAATGATCAGGGGCATTGTACCAAAATTATGTCACCATGACTTTTATTTGACTTTTCACTTCAAAATGTATCGTGGTAATACAAGAAATAACTGGAATGTAGAAGAGAATTTGAATGTGATTTTTGATATCTTATCGTTCAATTTGTATCCGAAGAAATTCTTATCAGATTTGTTTGTGTTGATTTTCAGTGGTGGAAGGAACATTACAGTGATAGGCACAAACTTCACCTGTATACAGCGACCACGAATGTTTACCATCTTTGAATCTCGTCGCAGCAAGGAATGTGTATGTACTTTGACAGAAGTCTGTTGTGGAAATACTTTTTTTCATCTAACTTTCGAATATTCTCTCAATATTCGGTTATATAAGGAATGCCTGTACTTATTTACATGTGTTGATATAAAGCTGTATCTTTGTGTTGGTATCAAAATATAAAATAAATAGTGGTTACCTCCCTCATAATATTTCTATGCTTTATCTGTAAAAGCCACAATGTACAGTATCATAGAGTTGCTCATGTGTTTCCACAGGATTGCTACATATTCAACTCTACAATGATGAAGTGTCCGACGCCTCATATGAACTCTGCTGATGAATTGGAGCGACTTAATCGTCTTAAGCGATCAACACAGCAACTGTCTGCAGAGATTGGCTTCATCATGGATAATGTGTTGTCGGTGCAGAATTTGTCTCGTAATTTCCCTGGAGTGGCAAGCTCCCTGGAATACTTCTCTGACCCACAAGTGTATAACTTCACAGAGCAGGGATCAGTGAAAGAATTTAAGGGGGAGGTGCTCATTATCAGAGTAAGTATTATTTTTTATCCAATCTTTCATTCCCATCTGACTTTGATTTAATATCGAAAATAGAAAATGTTTTGATAAAAATTTGTATTGGGACAGAAAGAATGCAAGACATTTGTAAAATGAAAAGTTCTGATGAGACTTATATGGAGATTAAATTTTTATTCTTTGTATCTATAGGGAAAAGGTTTGAATGTAGCAGCCAGCAAAGAGGATGTGACTGTAATGATTGGAGAGAAGATGTGTAATGTCACAAATCTCGCTGAAAATGAGATTTACTGCACACCGCCTACCACCCAGCCTCAGACCATACAGCGTAATGGGGTTATCTCCCACAGCAATGCTCCACAAGTGATTGTAAGTATTAATTAAACACTTTTTGAAAAACATGCCCACAGTAGCAATGTTTTAATTTCTATTTGCATAAATATTTATAGGCGATAAAGTACATATTTATAGGCGATAAAGTACATATTTATAGGAGATAAAGTACATATTTATAGGAGATAAAGTACATATTTATAAGAGATAAAGTACATATTTATAGGAGATAAAGAACATATTTATAAGAGATAAAGTACATATTTATAGGCGATAAAGTACATATTTATAGGCGATAAAGTACATATTTATAAGAGATAAAGTACATATTTATAAGAGATAAAGTACATATTTATAGGAGATAAAGAACATAATTATAAGAGATAAAGTACATATTTATAGGCAATAAAGTACATATTTATAGGAGATAAAGAACAATTTTATTTTTTCATGTGATATTGATCATTAAGAAAACATTTACAGAATCAACACAGGTTGTGTGTTATTAGTATAATTTTAAACTTATTTTTAATTTCCTAACAGTTGTTCACCTAAAGTATGTATCCTGCACTAAGCGCGGGGTTCAAACAAATTCCTTTTATCTTACTCAAAGTATTTCAGCTTGGGGCTATTCCAGTAAAACATCTATCTCACCCAAGGAATACACTGGAGCACTGTACCACCCATAGAATTTGATTTAATTAAGGATTTGTTAAGAAGTAATGTGCAGGAAATTGAAAAAATGGACAAAAGTGATTTATTTAGATTCCTTGGGTCACATGGACGTATTACTGGAATAGCCCTCTACTTTTGCATGGGCTTATTATCAAACATGGTTCTATTTTGGAATAAACACTGTAATGACTTTATAATCTTTCATTCAGGTGAAGATTGGAAATCGGGAGTACCAGATTGGATTTCTGGCCTATGAATTGCCGACCTCTGAAGGAAGCATGATTGTGTACATAATCATCGGTGTTGTGGCCATTGTGGTTGTTATCATACTGGCAGTCATCTTGTTTACATGGTTCTACCACCGCCAAAAGACACGCTCAAGACGAGAGTTCAGGAAAATGCAAATCCAACTTGATTCTCTTGAAAGCAATGTCCGTAATGAATGTCGCCAAGGTAATAACACGATATAGTGACACCACTAAACAATTCTCCCAAATCAAAATCGAAATAGAAGATTAAATAAGCACAAGAACATTTAAAAAGTGAACTTATTTAAGAAGTAGTAGTTTCCAGATGTCTGGAATTACTGAAATATCACAATGTTAAACTTATACAAAATGGTAATATGCAGAATGATTGTAAGATTGAAGGTGAAGGTCAGTGTTTCTAAAAATAGAATGGGGATGATGTACAATGAGGCACACAGTGCTCTGACTGTTCAACATTCTGGTTTAAATTATCACTCAGATCATGTCAGATTCTATTTGGTATCATCAACAATTTTTAACCTGCATCCTTCATGTTTTTACGAAAGGTAGTGAGCGTAATACTGAAAACTGGAGGGTAGCATTATTTCTCTTTTAACTGATATTTAAATGAACAGACAGTTGCCTTCATCACCACATTTTGATTATGATTAAGAAAAAATTGTCATGATAAAAAGAAAAGTTGTTCATAAAAAGTACATTTGGATTTAAACTGTATTCCAGCATTTGCGGAGCTGCAAACAGACATGACTGACCTGACAAATGACCTTGATGCCAGTAAAAAGCCATTTTACAGCTTTGAGAGTTATACCTTTAACGTTCTGTTTCCGGGCATGTTGGACCATGTCATTCTTCACCCGCCTATGGTATGTTACCTGTCAAGTTGCAATTTTTCAAAAATTCACAAAATTTGATGTCGGTTTTCAATCCCTTCTTCTATCATGAAATGTTAATGGCATGTAAAACTGAAATTTCATTTTAGACAAGAAATAATCTACATTTCAACATAGATTTCATATGAGCCCTGTACTTAGATGTTTTTCCTGAAATACACAACTTGTATTTGCTGAAAATGAAAGTTGCTTTCCTGTTTTTCTCAGCAAAAGAATGGAAACATTGATCGCCATCCAGACATTGGTATTGCTCACTTCAGCCAGCTGTTACAGAACAAACATTTCCTCCTCTTGCTCATCCGAACTCTGGAGAGACAGAAAAGCTTCAGTATCAGAGACAAGTATGTAAACCATCCGTCAGTATAAAGAAGCTTCATAGTGGAAAAGTGGCGTTATAATAAGGTTTCAAAAATGACGGCAGTTCATTAACATTTTAACTGGTTTTCCTTCTATGTTGTACTGTGTATGTTGGCAGGATATTAATATTATACTATACCAGAAAGCAGTTAATGTTTCAGTGGCAGTATAACACAGTTTAACTGTTCAGTTGTGGCGACGTAGCTATAATTTACTGTTCATTGTTGGCAGTATAATCAGGCTTTACTCTTTAAGATTGGCAATATATTAAGGTTTTAATGTTCAATTATGGCAAATTAACAAGATTTTACCGTTCAATGTAGGCAGGACATCAAAATTTTATGTGTGTATTTGTGGCAGTATAACAAGGTTTGGCTGTCTAAAGGCCACATCCTGCCAGAACATAACTACAGAGATGGCAATATAATGAAAATTCCTCCTATAGATAATGGTTCCTTTGTTATTTCAGGTCCAATGTAGCCTCCCTGTTGATGATACTCTACCAGAATAACATGGAATATGCTACAGAGTAAGTGTATATTCACATTGTCAGTACATTTTTATGTAGCGTCAGATCAGGACTTACGATCAGATAAGGAATCGTATACTTCTATTTGATGTGCCTATGTCTATAACAACGGAAATCACCTGTAAGTGTCACTACCATTTAAATAAGGACATTTTTAGCAGCATTACAGTTAATAAAAAATTGTTCTACAATTTACCATAATTACTACAGGTGACAATAACTTAAAGGAAGCAAATTTTAGTTTGTTTTAGAGAATCCTCAACTAATTGTTGATTTGTTTTTTTATTTTTTGCAGAATTTTGAAAACTCTGCTGTCAGATCTGATAGAGAAATCGGTTGACAGCAAACATCCAAAGCTCATGCTGAGGAGGTCAGTCAATTACACTTGTAATTCTTTATACTAAAATGTACTCAACAATCACAGAAAATTTACTTATTCATTTGATTTTATAATGATATAAAGATGTGTTGAAAAATAGATTTCTGTTGGAAATAACAATATCCATATGCATAGTGACATAATTTTTGTGTTAAAGTGAAATTTTACCAATATCATAACTAATTACTGAGTAAGTATATACATACCTACATATTTTTTTTATATATATTATTTTTTTCATTCTGTGTTTTAGGACGGAATCTGTTGTGGAAAAACTGTTGGCAAATTGGCTGTCTCTGTGTTTGTATAAATACCTAGTGGTAAGTAAAACAATGACAAGTAAGAGTTGTCTCCCATTAGAAAACTGACGATGAATCTCATAAACATATTTAACCAGGTCTGTATCAAATACTGTTCCTTTCTAACAGGTATCAATTGTTGTTGCCAACTTTTGAATAAAAGGTTGTAAGAAAGAAATAATGTGTCACTGAAAGAAAAAAAATTACTATTCAATAATGAGAATCTGAAAGGAAACGTTATTTGAACAGAACGGTAAGATATTATGAGTGAAAAAAACGATAGCAGTAGATATTGTAAAAGTTAGTGTACAGGAATCAGTTAAGCAAAGGTAGCCTGTTTTGAATTTTAAGAGGATATCAAAATATGTTAGGTTTCTGCAGATTTCTAACAAAATTCTGTTTTATGAGTTTTCGTAATATTGGTATTTGCATAGAATCTCAGAGCTGAAGTCATAAGTATGGAAAGTTTTATGAAGCTTACCATTTAAACATAAGGCTGCTACTGTTTCCTGTATACTGAGCCAGAGATCTAATGTGCTTGGTTGATCTACTACATTGTACTTTGTGGCGTTAGCTAACGCTTTGTAGAATAATTCCTAGAAAGCAATTTTGTCATTGAAAGTCACTTGTGAAAACTCTCATGCAAGAAATTTATTTTCAGTATGTTTTTAGATGTATCCGATATGTTCTATATACCGGTACTGTTTAAACGGTTTTTAGTAAATAAATCAAGATCCTTCTGTTTATTTGTTCAGTATTTCTCTAGAAATTGTTGTTATTGGTACTCCTGTTAAAAGAAATTATTTCTTTAATTTAATTTTTTTTTTTTTTTTAAATTGATCTGGAGGCCCTTGAAATAGTTGAAACAAGTTTTCAAGTAAAATTATTTGTCTTAATGAATTTGTAAACAAAGGTCATTGTATTAGTGCTCTGTCTAAATCAGACTCTGTCCATTCTAGATTTCATATATAATTTGAACTAGTAGAGTCAAGTGGTCAAGGATTGTCTAATGTCTGGTTTGGACAGAGTTTACTGAAGAAAACATCTTCTCAAGAGGTAGAAGAAATTTTTTTAAAAGAAGATGTAATAAAGTGAACAGTATAAATATTGCTAGATCCCAGTCTGAAATTGAGATGTTCTTCACTTTCAGGAAGAGTCGAATTTCCCAGTAAGTGTGTGTTGAGTGGACAAATATCATCTCATGTATATTCATAAGCTAATTATACGCAAGCCAGTGCTTTTCAGGAGTTGTGCCCCTTTAGTGAGATGTCAAATTTCTGTTTAGCTCAAATGTATTATGTAGAATTTCAATTAACTCAAAGATGCTTCTTAATCCCTTTATTGCCATCCATAGTGTAATAACACGCTGCAGCTACATAAACTATAGTTATATAGATATACCTTACAGTAATCTAGATAATATCATTGAAAAAATATCAGTAAAATTAGATATCTTGTTTATAAGTCTGCTACCAACAAAATTATTTCATTATTTGCTGCAATTGACACAGAGTTCATGTACTTTTTATGCATAATTTGTAATAAGGATTAAATGATACCTTTTATTGCACAGTTACTGTCTAAAACTGCATCAATGTCTTATCTACCATACAAAGCCTCAAATGTAGCAGCTACACAGGCATATAGAATAGAGCACAGTTTGAATGAATGTCTGGTGATTCAGGTGTTGCTGTTTGCTTTAAATCATATTCAAGATCGTCAGAGAATGAGGACTTCCAATAAGGTTATTTATACTAACCAAATCCAATTACATCAGTCTCTAAAGTCTAGGGAAGAACTTCAAAGTTCTAAAATATTCTAAAATCGTTCATTGTATCAGTAGAAAAATTCATTATTTTTTTCTTTTTAAAAAATCAATGTCGCCAAATTATGCTTCCTGTTGCATAAATTTCCACACACTAGACAGAAAATTTTTAACGTAGTGCAAAAAGCAAAATTGGGATTTTGTTGCACTTTGGCCAATCTTAGTTAGAAATGACAGAAAATATTAATATTTACTTATTAAGACTTTTCAAAAACTATTTAGTACTATATGTAATTAACCCAACTAATACGACACGTTGTAATCTAACAGATATTGTATTGTACACAAAGCCGAGAGATTTGTCCTTTGTTTCTGGGTGTATGTGTCTAATTGGCATTGATGTCTCCATGTTGTCATAATGATACTCGGTGTTGGAGAAATGATAAAGAAATGGTCTTTTGATGACAAAAATGATTATTTATGTGTGATATGATAATGCGAGGGGGAAAATAATGACACATTCATAATGAAGTATACACAGGAATGGGATGTCTGGACACCTAGTTTTTTCAACCTTTGGCATCTTATCATTCATTGACAACAGCAATTGGCTTACGAGTAGGTTATTTAAAAAAGAAAGAAAGAAAAGAAAGTTTCTTTAGAGCTGTAGATCTGAAAACTCACTCCTGGACATTTTTCCTGATAATGTTTATGTGGAAAATTCATCCATGCTGTTAATATGCTCGGAGACAATAACGTACAGAAATTCATAGACTCATCAATCATTACACGTTTTGATTTCCTACCTGTTTGATATGATTTGAAATTTTGTTTCGAACAGAAGCAATGCATTTTGATTACCTGGACGGTTTGAGTTTGTTTGAATGAATTAGAAAAGTTTTAGCACATGAATATTCATCACAGCACTTTAGCACCAATCACAAGCCATGCATTTAGGTAATGTGTTGGAAAATAGAGATCCCGCAGCAAATGGGTTTGATGCTATCCCACATCCTTAGATTTGAACTTTTAGATCCGGAAAAAATGGTTGAATTCCTACTGATATAGCTATATATCTGAGGAACTAGGATTAAACAGAAATATTTAAGTTCCTAGATATATGTCGAAGAGATTTCTCGATTAATGATGTAAGTTTTCCGGATGCACCGTTCATGCTTGTCCTTGACAAATTCTTGAACATTGGTAGTTTTTTTTTATTTTCTATTTTTCTGTTGCTGTGTTTCTTAAGTAGATCTAAACGATGTAATTTAGATACTCTAGGCTAACCTCCATCATTAGTAATCAGGTAATGATTGTGTCTCCAATCGTCAGAATTCTTAGTATATGAACAGTTGGAGATGCAAATCAACCAAATTTAACTGAAAATAGCTGAGATTTTGATAGCTAGATTGTAGTACAAGGTAGGATTTAGATTGTACAAGTTCTGATTTAGATTGTAGTACAAGGTAGGATTTAGATTGTACAAGTTCTGATTTAGATTGTAGTACAAGGTAGGATTTAGATTGTACGAGATAGGATTTAGATTGTAGTACAAGGTAGGATTTAGATTGTACGAGATAGGATTTAGATTGTAGTACAAGGTAGGATTTAGATTGTACGAGATAGGATTTAGATTGTACGAGATAGGATTTAGATTGTACGAGATAGGATTTAGATTGTACGAGATAGGATTTAGATTGTACGAGATAGGATTTAGATTGTACGAGATAGGATTTAGATTGTACGAGATAGGATTTAGATTGTACGAGATAGGATTTAGATTGTACAAGGTACAATTAAGATTAAGCAAGGATATAGACTGGCTGGAAATTTAAGAATTAAGATTAGATGATTGAATTAGATTAATGTTGATTTGATAATGTTAGGAGAGATGTAATATAGAATATAGAATTACTCCGTCTCTGCTTCAATATTATATCAAATTTGAAAATCTTTTTCTAGAACTTAACAATGATTTTGAATATCAAATCATACATCATTGTAATTGACTGCTGAATGAAAAAATGTGTAAACATAAGAGATTCTAATGTCAGGCTGCTATCACTGTCCCTAGTTTCTGTATTTTAGTTTCATTATTCCTTTGCTGTCTCACCAGTTGTTGGTTCAGCAGTGATGTTTGTCATAAACTTTTTCAACTTAAAAGGTATTAAGTCTTATCATTGGCTACAACAGAAGATTTCATAACAGTCTTTATTGAAACTACTTTGTATTACTGTTCACAAAAATGCTGAGATGTAATTTTTGGAATATTGTGATTTAAAAAATGAAATGGAGGTGGAAAGGTTTTGTTTGAGATAATGATAAGATATATATAATGTTATATTCAAAGAGCCACCAAAATGAAATTGAAAGAAAACTACAGTTAGGATATTATATATAGGTTTAAAAGGATTTGAAACAGTACTATTCATGTGTATTGGAAGGTCAATAATACCTTATGTAGCATTTTCTATCAGCATTCACTTTAGCAACTGTACAAATTATATAAAGAACGCCATTAATAGCTATGATGAATGTTGAACATTCAGTGTCAATTGACCTATAATAAGCCCATGGGACACTTTTAGCCCTTTTTGAAATGGAATGAAATGCATGGGTTTGGGGTTCACTCCTTTTCAAGTGTACAGGCTATAAACATAGGACTATGGGCTTATTAGTGTTTGTTTTTACTTTGATACCTTGTCTCGTTTTCTGTACCCGTTTTTTATACCTATCATTTCACCTGTTTCAGGACTCTGCAGGCTCGTCACTTTACATACTATATAAGGCCATCAAGGTGCAGGTGGAGAAAGGCCCAATAGATCATGTGACCTGTGATGCGCGGTATTCATTGTCAGAGGACCGTCTGCTCAGGACAGAGTGTAAACTTGAAGTAGAAATGCTGGTTAGTAAATGTTCATAAGCCATACCACATACTTTTAATCTTTGAAATATTTTTTTTTTTTTTTTTTTACCTTGTGGTTCTTTATTTAACAAACTTTGATACATTCAGATGATAGGCAGATGAATTTTCTTACTAACACAGTATTTCTTAAATGAGACTCAGGGTAAGCTTCTTGTGGTTTATACTTGTAGAACTTGAATGTGGAGTTTGAGGGTAAGCGATACAAGTGCCGTGTTTTAGACTGTGATACTATTACACAAGCCAAAGAGAAGATGCTGGACACAATATTCCGAAACTTTGCCTATTCCCAGAGGCCATTAGCAGTAGAACTTGATTTAGGTATGTATGATTCAGTCGCCATGTTTATGCCATCTAGCTGCTTGTCTAAAATCTGTTTACTTGTCAGAGCTTTACTTGTCAAAAATCTGATGACAGAGTTCTAGTTCAAAATTTATCTACTAGTCCATAATTACAATTTTACTAGTCTTTAAATAAGTCCAAACTTTAAATAATAGTCCAAACTTTAAATAAAAGTCCAAAATTGATTTACTTTTTACAAATCCGAAATCCATTTATTAGTACAAAATCAGAACTTTACTAACCCAAAATCTCAAAAATAGTCAAAAATCTGTTTACCTGTCCAAAATTATTTACAAGAGCAAACTCATTTGCCAGGACAACATCTATTTACTAATATCTAGGACAAAATCTAGCTTCTAGTACAGTACTCTGTGAATGATATTTTGTTCTGGTTACAGAATTAAGTAACAGTGGCCGTATGATGTTGGACGAGGATAACACAACAATAAAAGTGGACGGCTGGAAACAGCTCAATACATTACAACATTACAAAGTGTTGGACCATTCAGAGATGGTTCTTACTCATCATCAGAACTGTCGAACTATGCCACGCTCACCCAATGGTAGGTTGTGATACAGCCATATACCTATATCAACAGGTTGTTTGTTTTTCTCGTAGACAGCTGCTTCTGACTTTTCAACAAATTTTAATCTATCTCAAAAAAAGGTTGATGATCAACTTCGATCTTTAAGTACTGTATAACAGGTTTATCCTGCACAAAATTTGCTTTTTGGTGGCAAAACCAGAATTTTGTAATTTTAGCTATGTCATATTTTTGCCATTGTAGAGCAGGAAGTTTAAATTTATATGATAGCTGTTAATTTAAAAATTGATTGGTTTAATTTTGGGAAAATGCAGTGAAGGGTGAAAAATTTTCTTCTCTTTTCATTATGTAGGTCAAAGAGATTATTGCTTTTCTGTTTCAGGTTCTGTCCACTCCATGGGCTTCCAACACAGGGATGCAGCTCCCATTGCTCGAAATGAAAATGAGGTTGGCACCAAGATCTGGCATCTGGTGAGTTACCTCCCTTCCTTAAATTGTTCATGTACAACATTATATATACTTAACTCCATTAGGGTTTCTTTTTACAACATACTTTTTTTTTTTAAATTGTCAAATTTTAATACTCAAGTTATAAATGTAATAATTATTTGTCAATATTGTTTTTAACAAAGCAAAATATAATGTCTATCTAATTAGTTCTTAGGGTACAAAGGTTTTATTAGGAAGGTTTCATAGGTTTCATCTGGATATTAAATAACAAAGAATATCTGACCAATTATTCTTATAGGTGAAACAACATGATGATTCTAACAATGGAGGAGGTCTTAAGATGAGCTCGGAGATTTATCTCACACGGCTGCTGGCCACCAAGGTAACTATAAGTTAATATCATCAGCTGTAACTTTCCAGCTTGCTTACGGGATCATTGTACTCAGAAAAAATTGTTTTCAATTTCAAACCTACATAGACTTTCAAATATTAACATATAAAATGTTTTTTAAGTCATCAAAAGTTTTTAGAAGCATGTGTTTCAGAGTTTTAATTATACTGTTCTTTGTAAACCATTTGGATTCTATGGTGGTTTTTTTACATCTTTTACAGGGAACGCTGAAACAGTACATAGATGATTTCTTTGAGATGGTCCTCAAGGTGGACAGCACCATGCCACCGGTGATTAAATACTTGTTTGATATGATGGATCAGGCAGCTCATCACTATAACATCACTGACCCTGATGTCGTCCATACCTGGAAGTGTAACAGGTAAGAAATGGAAAATATCTACAGCTCCAAAAGATATAGAAATCTCTATAACTGTAAGGAATGACATATTTATATATAATCCTCTATAAATGTAGAGACCCCAAAGGCTTATAGATAATTCTCTATAGATTTAGGGAACCAATTGCTTAAAATAGATTCTTGTAAATGTAAGGAACCAATTTTTAGAGAGAAGTCTCATTAAACATATTGAACCATGGGAATTTTTTATATTAATGTAAGGTACTAAATATAAGGGGAGAATGAAACAAAATAGTGATTTAAACAGAAAATTTCCATTGATGATATTGATAATATATTCATTAAAATCTTCTACATTTATGTATGTTATGAAATGAGACATGTATGAAAAATTCTTTTCTAGATATCCTGTCATTTTCAAGTGTGATGATTTTTGTCAGTTTTATTATAATTATTGAAGTTCCATGTGTAGATCTCCACTGTGATAATATATGTTGAGTACAGATGTATTATGAATGTCTTTATCTATACTTATTTTCATTTCAAGTTTGTTGTTGCGGTTTTGGGTTAACATTATAAAGAATCCCAACTTTGTATATGACATACAAAAACCAAGCATTGTGGATTCCTGTCTCTCAGTGGTAGCACAAACCTTCATGGACAGTTGCTCAACCTCAGAACACAGACTTGGCAAGGTGTGTCATTTTTGTTTCCTTTCTCTGACAGTTGACACAAAAATACAGATATGATTATTGTTTAATTAAATCAAAGGTTAAAGTCACTATCTTGGAAGAATATAGTAGTGAAATTAAAATTTCAAATAGATAAAAGATAATACAGATCACTTGAAAAAAAATGTAATAATATTAATTTATGTTAAATATGCTATATGGAATACAATTTTAACATATTTCTATTATCACTACAGGATTCTCCTTCAAACAAGCTTCTGTTTGCCAAAGATATTCCAAAATACCGCAAGTGGGTTGAGAAGTACTTCAGTGACATCCAGGCAATGCCGGCTGTCAGTGACCAAGACCTCAATGCTTACCTGGCCGACGTTTCTCGGGTACATAATTATCTATCACATTGTGAAAGTTAGGGCGTGGTAAATTTTCCTGTGGAGTAGAAACTTTGACTTACTACACCATGAATCCATTGAACATTAATCCTCTTGTTGAACAACATGATAAAGATGGTTGCAATGTGTGGTACAGGATGATGTTCTTCCTTTTATTTTGGTGGTCTTTTTTATGTCAGCAGCTTTCTATCAGCATTTTGTCCTTTCACTGATAACTTTGCTCCAGAAAGCTAGGAAAATGTTATTTCCTTTCCATTTTTTAATTTTTGTTAAATGTCATGCACTAATGATTTTTTTTTTTTTTTTTTTAAATATTAGTCATGCATGCATTTAATTATCAAATTTTTTTTTGCTATTGTTGTCCTTTGATATCTACATACATAAGTAATGTTGCACTTAAAATGATGTATTTGTTACAGATGAGCACGGGCCATTTTACCAAGCAAAATGCCTTGTATGAGTTGTACAACTACGTACAGAAATACAATAATGAGGTATGGTCATATGTTCTGAAAAGAAAAGATAAAATCATTTCAAACAAAGAATTGAATTTTCATGTTTAAAGAAACCTTAATTTACTGAAACCTTTGCTGATTGACACCTGTTTTTTATAAACCTCAGACCTGACCATCATTTTGGTTATCCCAGAATTGTCTGTGAATTTAATTGTTGCTGTTATGTTATTTGTAATTGTTCATTATTTTCATTTCAGATAAATGAGAGTTTGGAATTGGATGGTTTTGCCAGTGCCCAACAACTTCCCGCCAAATTAGGTCATGTGATCACTGCAATGGAAGGGCCAAGTCGGTATATGCCAGACTATGTATGACCGGTTCAGAGGTCATGACCTCATGTTCACCTTCACCAGATATTCACCAATGCCGTGTCTTTCATCTTTTTGGGAACAGTATCACATCGCGACTACTGAACATGTTTGTAAAGCATCTTAACGTGTGTGTTGTACGACTGTGGGCAGATCTAATCATAGATTGCGTGTACCTGTATCGATATGCCATGTGTCGAGGTGTATTTGTATATTTTGATTTTTACCAAGGAGATATGTTCTATCATCATTTATTTAAATGTACGTGTATGTATACATCACTTGGTCATGTGATAGGTGTCTAATACACCACTACGTGTAGATTAATATATAACATATATATATATATGTTCATTACGATTGTAAGCGTCAATGTCATTGTCCTGTCCATTATAGTTCATTACTAACATGATGGTCTATGCAGAAACTTTGTTCAATAATTACCAAAGACTATAGAATAACTAAAGCCGTTTCCTTTTGAAAGTGTGCAACATTAGAGTTATATGTATACAATATGGATATTCTACAAATAAATTGAGAGAGAACTATTCATCTACAAAACCAAATTTAGATACAGTGCTGATTTGTAGTCAAACTGCTGATTGTTGTAAATCTACAAAATGTTCACGTTGTAGATAGGGCATAATTGATTTTCATTTACCAGCTTCATACACGTTCATGCATATTCATCAACAAATATACATATGAATATACATACATGAGATTCATGTATACTAAAGTCACTATTATATGTATTCATTCTCATGTGTTCAAATCATTACATATTAAAATGAATTTGAACATTTATGAATATTCATAAATGATGAGTCACTAATATATAAATGTTCATAATATCAAATAGTCATATAAACATGGGAGTAAATTATGAATATTCATGCATCATAATTCGCAAATGAATATTCATGCATATTTTTAATTATGCAATAGTCATACTTGTTTATTCATATTCATATGCAATATCACCTGGTGATATTCATAGATGTCAATAAGTATTTGTATTAATTTCCAAAACAGATGTAAAATATCATACGATATAATTAGAACATATTTATGTATAGAAATCGGGCTCATTGATAAAACCATACAACTTGGTGCTTTTATTTGTCTTTGTATTGCAGTTGTGTTTAGCTAGTATGTCTGTAAGCAATTTAAAATGCTTATAACACCAATATGTATCTCGGTGCATTATTTATAGGATTGGTAAAATGCAGATTTGAAGGTATATGCACCTTTGATTAGCATGTTAGCTCAGAAGAGGTCAACATTTGACAATACCCAACAAATGCAAATCGTCAAAACCTTCTCTTCTACTTATCAAACTGATATTTATTATCACCATGACAACTAAACTTAGTTTGATCAAGAGTATAATATTTTGTTTCTCTTTGACTTTGACTTTAGTATGATAAAAATGTGAATGTTGACAATTTTCTATATCTCACCTCTTGGCTCTCTCAGGTAATGATTTTGTATTACTTTTATCACAGAGTTTGTTAATTTGATAGTTTTGTTTGTGTGACTTTGTTAAATGTTCCTCTATATACACATTCTTTACATGTGTAATATTTCAGCTCAGCTGATCTGAATAAGTGAGATCATGCCATGGTGCCATGTTGGTCTATCTGTCAATTTCTAGCTCACCACAAAATCATATATTCAAATAACATTCAGATTTATTTTTCTGATGGGAGTAGCCATGTAGAAGATTCAAAAAAAGGGGCGAAATTAATTCTTTTAATAAGGATGCCTTCTCCTAATAATGTTAAAACAGATGATGTATTCAGTTAGAACTTTTTAAACTATATAATATATGAGATGCTTACTTATGTTAGCTTTAATTAATCCTGGTAAGCTATAATTTCAACTGGGCCTATTGTTTCATTGAACTACAAGTTTCAGGTCGGTTTCACTACAATTAAGTCTTTAACTTTTAAATCAATGGCTGACTCTCTTATCGAATCACAGTTTTTACCTTTGTCATTGAGATTAGATGTCATGCTGATAAAACAAAGTTTACGTTACAATAAGCCCAGGGACCCAGAGCATAACCTCGCAAATTATGGATGTGGGTTTTCCATTTTACAACCTTTCTGCTGATTGTACAATCTGGTGTTTTTTTTTCTTGGAAGCAGGCTGGATAAGTAGGGTAAAGTCAATCTGGTGTGTACGTATAAGTTGTATATGCCTTACACATGTACTCAGTAACCTCTAATTTGATGTTTTTCTATATAGTCCTATTTACTGTATACCGTGAAATTTTTGCCCTCGTTTTATTTTCAGTGTTTTCGTCCACGATTAGGGAGGCAGAATTTAAGATGGAGGCAAAATTTTGTTACACTTATATAACCCTTTTAATGGGCGAAATGAACATGTAGTGAATAAGTGTATAATAGTACATTAAAGGTGAAAATAACCCAGAACAAAAATATCTCAGTATACAGTATTCTCATTATGGGATAATATGTCATATTGTATGAGAATGTGTATTCCTATGCTAAAAAAATATGATTTGATCTTAGAGATGTTTTACTTGTACAAGATATGTTCTTAAGAATACTTTTTAGGTGCATTGCTGATTTTAAAATGTTAACACCATCATAAAGATATTGAAATTTTGCTGATATGCAGATTCGATATATCAACATCACAATCTTAAACCATTTGTTTATTTGTATGTTGATTTCAGAAACAATTCATTCTTGATTATGACATAATAACAAATACAAACAATCATTATGATATTATTGCATTATTTCGTTTTCAATGATGGAATAAAAATTCTAAATGTAAATTGATATACTAGGCAATATTAGCATTGAATGCCTTTTTCGGTACGGGAGCTGAAAGATGTGGGGAGAGAGAGAGATCGTGTGTAGCTGTTAAAACACAGTTTTAAATTTCTATTATTGTACATTTGCTATAATTATTTATCAAATTTGTTCAAAATGTTCCTGTTTAAATATATTTGTTTATATCTATATAGCCCGAATGTGTTCTATGTAAATGTTAAGTTCCTGGTCCATTGTATGTCATTCTCAATGTTAAATCTTTGCTGTCTACCCCTTTCACAGTTAGTTAACATATGCACTTGAGTCAACTTATGGCATGTACACTGTTGACATCATTGATGAATCCAGGAGAGAGAAAATTTGACCCTTTTTTTTCCTCTAAATTGATGGTTAAAAGTCTTTTTGTATGGTGAGGTTCCCCAAGACCCTGCCTTGCTAAGTTAAACAAAAATCTGAAATTTGGGCCTCCTGCTGTGGAAATATCCTGGATCTATCAATGAAGTGATGAAAGGACTTGATAATTACATCATATGCTTATTGGTTAATATTCTGTTTTGTGTTTTTGATGTTTAATATTTGTATCACTCTCTGCAAACTTATGTGCCAAAAATATGATTATACTATTTGTATAGTGTTTGACTGTAGATCTTGTTATGTCATATCTGTGTATCAGTGGTTTTATTTCACCTGGTGGTCAGATCAGAAATTATCTCAATTTTTCTCGTTAGTACTATGTGACAGCAAAGCAAGAATTCTTCCATTATAAACAATGATATACAATAGAAGACGTAACAATAAAACCAAAGTACATATTGTTAAGATCAAATAAAATTTCCATTGAAAGTAGATTTTTTCTGTATCAGAAAGAAAACTGAATTCTTTGATAAATGCCAAACTTCATGTGTGAATTTCTTCATCTAGACCCTCAAATCAGGAAGATGTAGCAGATCAGAGCAGTATATTTTATAAGTTCTAAGTCTTTGAAGATGAAAATTTTCTTGATAGATAATTCAACTCATTTTACACAAAAAGTGTTTTTAATCTACATACATAGCGTACCAAAAAGGTACCATTTTGTGTTTTCTATTCAACAAATATTTTAAATTCATTTATTTTCATGAATTTTATTCTTGATTTTGACAAGATTAAAGACCTTATTTTATTTTTACTGTTTTTTATATGTATTTATCCCTTTCCACTTACACCAATAGCTGTTGAATTTTAAGGTATTTTTCCTATCAATGAATAGTTGATAATTTGTAATGGTGACCACTTTCTGCTTTAAAAAAAATTTTCCTGGCACATTTTTTGATATTTGGGAGATTTTTTATCATTTAATAGTGACATCTATTGACGAGACAACATTGGAAGCTTCTGCTGTCATGGCAACCTTTTCATGTTCAGTCATCTCTTAGTCACACCTCTTGTTTGCCTGTGTACAAAGGGAATGGCGTGTTGTTAAGTCACAGCATACATCAGTGTAATACTATGAAAGGGTCAATTCACCACACAAAATCAAATTTTTTTTCATTTTTAAAGATAATTACAATCAAATGTTTTACTGGTGATTTTGCTGGGTTATATAGGATATAGGGTTAGAAATGTGAGACAAGGATTCAGTCCTTCGATGTTTTGTATGTTTTTGTCAGCGTCATGTGACACCTTAGTCACTAGTCACATGACCTTTTTTTGTACACAAGGTGAGAGTAGAGGATCATGTGACTTTTATAGCCCAGAACCAAGTGATCACGAAAACATTTAAACATCACAAATGAACTTTACATAAATATACAACCACCAGAATTTTAGATTTGTCGTAACTGATAATCACACATCAATATTTCAAGGTCACATGATCATGCAATATTTTCAATATAATTTGGTCATGTGACTGTTTGTATCAGATGCTTGATGACCATTGTAATGTCATGTGATCTGACCACTACTGACCACTGGTCAGTTCTTAGCCATTATGACACTTTCTCTAGATGCCTTCATTACCTGTTTACTCATGTACATTTCAGTAATTTGCATATTATATGATACTAGTAGAAAACCAAGTGTACTTGACAAGAAAATTAAAAGAAATATGATTTTCCTATATAATACAACCTGTTGTTTGTTTTCTTTTATTTATCCATCAAAGGATTTTTTTAATAGAAAATAAATCCTTTAATTTGGAACATATCACCCCAGAGATGAAAAATATGACAATGGATGCAAATGTATAATATTTTATTCATGATCTTAGTGACTGGGATACAAATTAATATTAGCAGGATGGGTCAGACTGCATCTCTGTTGGGGTTCATACAGATAAGGGATGTAAGTGGCCAATGCTGAACAGAGAGAAATGTTTGGCATGTCAAACACACCACAATGCTGAACAGAGGGAAATGTTTGGCATGTCAAACACAGGACAATGCTGAACAGAGGGACATGTGTGGCATGTCAATCATAGGACAATGCTGAACAGAGAGAAATGTTTGGCATGTCAAACACATGACAATGCTGAACAGAGAGAAATGTTTGGCATGTCAAATACAGGACAATGCTGAACAGAGAGAAATGTTTGGCATGTCAAACAGGACAATGCTGAACAGAGAGAAATGTTTGGCATGTCAAACACAGGACAATGCTGAACAGAGAGAAATGTTTGGCATGTCAAACACAGGACAATGCTGAACAGAGAGAAATGTGTGGCATGTCAAACACAGGACAATGCTGAACAGAGAGAAATGTTTGGCATGTCAAACACAGGACATTGCTGAACAGAGAGAAATGTTTGGCATGTCAAACACAGGACAATGCTGAACAGAGAGAAATATTTGGCATGTCAAACACAGGACAGAAATGTTTGGCATGTCAAACACAGGACAATGCTGAACAGAGTGAAATGTTTGGCATGTCAAACACAGGACAATGCTGAACTGAGGGAAATGTTTGGCATGTCAAACACAGGAAAAGCATTACAAGAGGGACATGTTTGGCATGTCAAACACAGGACAATGCTGAACAGAGAGAAATGTTTGGCATGTCAAACACAGGACAATGCTGAACAGAGAGAAATGTTTGGCATGTCAAACACAGGACAATGCTGAACAGAGAGAAATGTTTGGCATGTCAAACACAGGACAATGCTGAACAGAGAGAAATGTTGGCATGTCAAACACAGGACATGTCAAATGTCAAACACAGGACAATGCTGAACAGAGAGAAATGTTTGGCATGTCAAACACAGGACAATGCTGAACAGAGAGAAATGTTTGGAATGTTTGGCATGTCAAACAGGACAATGCTGAACAGAGAGAAATGTTTGGCATGTCAAACACAGGACAATGCTGAACAGAGGGAAATGTTTGGCATGTCAAACACAGGACAAGGCTTAACAGAGGGAAATGTTTGGCATGTCAAACACAGGACAATGCTGAACAGAGAGAAATGTTTGGCATGTCAAACACAGGACAATGCTGAACAGAGAGAAATGTTTGGCATGTCAAACACAGGACAATGCTGAACAGAGAGAAATGTTTGGCATGTCAAACAGGACAATGCTGAACAGAGAGAAATGTTTGGCATGTCAAACAGGACAATGCTGAACAGAGAGAAATGTTTGGCAAGTCAAACAGGACAATGCTGAACAGAGAGAAATGTTTGGCATGTCAAACACAGGAACAGAGAGAAATGTTTGGCATGTCAAACACAGGACAATGCTGAACAGAGAGAAATGTTTGGCATGTCAAACACAGGACAATGCTGAACAGAGAGAAATGTTTGGCATGTCAAACACAGGACAATGCTGAACAGAGAGAAATGTTTGGCATGTCAAACACAGGACAATGCTGAACTGAGGGAAATGTTTGGCATGTCAAACACAGGACAATGCTGAACAGAGGGACATTTGTGGCATGTCAATAACAAGACAATGCTGAACAGAGAGAAATGTTTGGCATGTCAAACACAGGACAATGCTGAACAGAGAGAAATGTTTGGCATGTCAAACAGGACAATGCTGAACAGAGAGAAATGTTTGGCATGTCAAACACAGGACAATGCTGAACAGAGAGAAATGTTTGGCATGTCAAACACAGGACAATGCTGAACAGAGAGAAATGTTTGGCATGTCAAACACAGGACAATGCTGAACAGAGAGAAATGTTTGGCATGTCAAACACAGGACAATGCTGAACAGAGAGAAATGTTTGGCATGTCAAACACAGGACAATGCTGAACAGAGAGAAATGTTTGGCATGTCAAACACAGGACAATGCTGAACAGAGAGAAATGTTTGGCATGTCAAACACAGGACAATGCTGAACAGAGAGAAATGTTTGGCATGTCAAACACAGGACAATGCTGAACAGAGAGAAATGTTTGGCACAAACACAGGACAATGCTGAACAGAGAGAAATGTTTGGCATGTCAAACACAGGACAATGCTGAACAGAGAGAAATGTTTGGCATGTCAAACACAGGACAATGCTGAACAGAGAGAAATGTTTGGCATGTCAAACACAGGACAATGCTGAACAGAGAGAAATGTTTGGCATGTCAAACACAGGACAATGCTGAACAGAGAGAAATGTTTGGCATGTCAAACACAGGACAATGCTGAACAGAGAGAAATGTTTGGCATGTCAAACAGGACAATGCTGAACAGAGAGAAATGTTTGGCATGTCAAACACAGGACAATGCTGAACAGAGAGAAATGTTTGGCATGTCAAACAGGACAATGCTGAACAGAGAGAAATGTTTGGCATGTCAAACAGGACAATGCTGAACAGAGAGAAATGTTTGGCATGTCAATCACAGGACAATGCTGAACAGAGGGAAATGTTTGGCATGTCAAACACAGGACAAGGCTTAACAGAGGGAAATGTTTGGCATGTCAATCACAGAACAATGCTGAACAGAGGGAAATGTTTGTCATGTCAAATACAGGACAAGGCTTAACAGAGGGAAATGTTTGGAATGACAAACACAGGACAATGCTGAACAGAAGGAAATGTTTGGCATGACAAACACAGGACAAGGCTTAACAGAGGGAAATATGTGGCATGTCAAACACAGGACAATGCTGAACAGAGAGAAATGTTTGGCATGTCAAACACAGGACAATGCTGAACAGAGAGAAATGTTTGGCATGTCAAACACAGGACAAGGCTTAACAGAGGGAAATGTTTGGCATGTCAAACACAGGACAATGCTGAACAGAGAGAAATGTTTGGCATGTCAAACACAGGACAAGGCTTAACAGAGGGAAATGTTTGGCATGTCAAACACAGGACAATGCTGAACTGAGGGAAATGTTTGGCATGTCAAACACAAGACAATGCTGAACAGAGGGAAATGTTTGGCATGGCAAACACAGGACAATGCTGAACAGAAGGCATTGCTGGACAAATGGCAATGCTTGACAGAAAGCAATGCTGGACAAAGGGCAATGCAAAGAGACACAAATGGCCTTGTGGCCTTGATAGTCATCTGAGATAAGTAATATTGAATGTAAAGGTTAAAGGATAGTTATCAAGTGTCAAGAAACAGAAATTGTGATACGGAATATAGTAAGCCAGTGTTAGTACATGCATACCATCGAAACAGTGATGTATACTAATGATTCTTACAAAGTTATTTCCAGTGGGAAATAACCAACATTATGTTCAAAATGCATTTTTTCTATGAAAATTAAAGTAAATTCTATAAAACTTTCCTTCCCAGAAACAAATGTGAGACTCATTTGGGTAATTAAAGCACCTTAGGATGCTTCCATTAATACAGAGCATTTAATTTTACCATATCTGAATGTTGAGAATAAGATTTTTGAAATTAAAGTCAATTTGACCCCTTTTGGTTTCATCCATCAGCCCCTGGTGGGCAGTCATTATCAAAATGGGCATACCATCAAGCTGTCATCCTTCACTCATAATTCTAAACAAGTTTGAAATATTTTCAATGGAAACAAATAATGCTAAAAATCTAATTTTCCTTTATAAACTGTAGTAAACTTTACCCCCATCCACGGGGAAATGTGAGACCCTGGGGCCATGAAATTAACAATTTTGGAAAAGCACCTTATGATGTTTTCATCTATGAATAGTATTTGATTTTACCATACCTGGGTGATGAGAAGAACATTTTCAAATTTAAATCAATTTGACTCCTTTTGGCCCCGCCCCTCAGGCCCCTGTGGAGTGGGGACTGCACCATTCACAATTGTGGTTCAATTATAGGTCAGGGAAAGTTTCTGCAAAATTTCATGGAAATCGGATCACGGGTTTTTTTTAATTGTTTACGTACGCACGATGCCGGATGAAGGTGATCGCAATAGACTTAATCTCAGATGACCTAAAATCTTGACGGAAGATAAAACTGAACAGGGCAAACAAAGAGCAATACTGTAGAGGGCTATGATTATCATAGGTCCTTGATGGACAAAAGGAAATGCTTGTAAAAGGGTGATGGTTGACAGGGCAAAGAAGAAAAAGCTGGACAAACAGCAAATCTTGACAGCTTAAATAAAGGGCAAGTTTGATAGGGCAAACAAAGAGCACTTATGGACAGATGGCAATCTGGGCAAAGAGCAATGCTTTAGGGGGCAAAAAGGAAAAAGCTGGATATGATAGGATAGGATAATATTGGGCGGAGGGCAATGCTGGTCATGGCAAAGAGAGGACAGTGCTTGACAAGGCAAAGTGGAAAAGGGTGGACAGAAGACAAACAAAAAACAATTCCGGACTATGCTTGACGGGGCAAGCAAAAAGGTAATGCTGGACCAAGGAAAATGCACGGACGAAGACGATATAGGACAGATGACTATCGGAGGGTAGTGATGGACAGAGGACATTGCAGGGCACGTGACAAATTAGCAGGACCACAACAAAAAAACATGCTCCTTTGGACCAGGAGATCTAAACATGGCTCACAGATGGTCATCTTTTATTCAAACCAGTAAAGCAGCTTGGCAGTTTTATCTTACTTTTAAATAAAGATTGTCAATCACTCCAACAAACTTGACTGCGCTTAATCCAAATATGGTGCTTGACGACCTTGAGTGTACTGTCTGAGATGTTTGAAGATTTTAATGCTTTAGATCTGTTTCACAGCGGAAGTGGGTCAAGACCGTTCATTTCAAGTTTCAAGTCTTATCAAAATTTCAGGAGTTGACATTTGTCAAATATCATGGTCTTTTGATAGTAGGCCTACAGAAGAAAACGTTGTAAGATGCACGGTTATTTACTTCACCAAACTCAAATACCATTCATCCCAATATACCACAGGATAAATATGATAAGGCCAACAATTTTGATAGCTTGTCGTCTTGATAGAGGGCATATGATCCTGAGACCTTGGAAATTGATAAAGGTCATGTATTTAAACAAATGTGATAGCACTCCATATCAGAACGCCAAATAGCATTAACTTTGGGGTCTTTACTTATATTTCTTCACTCAGTAGTAAAACTAAGATACATGGTATAACGAGCCTTTTGAAATGTCCAAAGCTTACATTATACAGTGCATATCCTTGTTTGTAATAACAGTAAAACATAATGTTTTACGATGAAAATAGAAGTGATATTTTCACTGAATGAAAATAAAAGTTTTGGCCTGTTATTTTCGCTCGTTTTAGACCAATAAGATAATACCATTTCCTGTGAATATCAATTCTCCCAAGGTGCATTGCAGACTTCAGAAACGACGTTCCAACTCTGGTAAAAACAGTGAAAAAATACGCACGTGAAATGGTAAGATGTTTTTGCTATGATTTATGTATTAGTACTGTTCAATCTTAATCAGTCATTGGCGTGTTTTATGTGTTGTATCTACTGGCAAGTGCTTAATGTCAAATTATAATGAGACATAGATGTGAAATGATGTTATTTGGTGGAGAACATGTTGTACATGTGTATACACAAAACAGCAAAAAATTCAAAGTGGCATCAACGAAAGGTGTGAAAATGTTATACAGCTTGTATTTCATCTCGAGGGGTTTAGACTGATATTTTTACGGGTGTGCAAATATCAAAGTTTCAGTCCCGCTCGATGCAAATTTAGATTTCATTCGTCAAAAAATAAACAATATTCTATATATTCTATATTCCTATGGCTATGCTTGGTTATAACCGGAACATTGACGTAAATCTACATCAGACGATCAAGGAACAATTATAACACCGTTTCATTTAATATGTACAACACGTGATTAATTAGCAGATTAGCCTTAGTCAGGAACTGTAAGACTGTTTCTCGTACCTATTACAATAAGGATATATTGAAAAACAGATGAAATTAATGGGAAAAAAACTAGTAATTAAAACTATCACGGTATAAAGATCGTTATAAGTTATAAATTACATATGTATTTCCACTTGATTGCTACTTTATGACGTTAACTTCACATAGTTTTACATTAACGATTCTGTAAATTTCATGGTTATATACAGGATTTGACATAATTTCTACATATTGTCAATTGTAATGTGGTCCTGTACACTTAAATACACTGGGAAGACCATCAGACTACGCTCAGTCCAAACCTACCTGGCTTGTTGAAAGTAAATGTCACAAGTTTTTAAAGAAATAATCGAAATCGGAACCAGGTAACCAGCGATCAGAACGTTTTTACAAGACTAGTAGTTAGAAAGAAATATTAAAAAATAACAGGAAATTCCATCATATACCAAATGGGCATTAATAATCATTTTCAGTAAAAAAAAATCAGGATCTATTGTCAAATGGTCAACTGTACTTCAGCTCTTGGTGGTGCTTGGGGAATGGACTGCAGATATTCTACAATGTATATTACGGAGATGAAATCGACGTCAGTTGCATGTGGAGTTCATAAATGGCGTTTGACAAGGTTATAAATCGCAGACTACAGAGTTCTAGTAAAAGTAGTTAAGCCGTTAATTGCGTACATTCAAATGTTTGTTGTATTAATGGAACCAGGAAGTATATAAAGGGATACTTTAAGGAAGTTTTTTTTATAAAGTAAAAGACGTTGAAACTGGCAGTAATGAGAGTTCATCGAAGGACCATCATGAAGGCAATTATGGGTAATTATTCCGACAGTGACTTCAGATGATTCAGAGGAGATACAACTATTGTCTACAAAAAAACGAACAATTTTCACAATATGATGCAAAAAAAAGAGATTGCCACACAGACATCATACATTCCTTTAGATTCAGGATTGACATTGATCTTGGGCAGCCTCCCAGATGCGGTTATACAGGCAACAACAATTAGAGACTTTGACTATCGGGTTGGACATCAATTGGAAAAGTCATCCCATGCATGCGTATACCAGGTTACGTACTTCCGTCATACGGAGCGTCTGTACATCTAATCATGCGCAGTAATGTGTGGGCGTATACCAGGTTACGTATTTTCATAATACGGAATGTTTGTACCTATAACCAAGTGCAGTGATATGCGTGCGTATACCAAGCTACGTACTATCATTCTACTGAGTGTTTGTAAATCTAACCATCTCGGATAACATTTATCGTTTCAAAATAAATATGATAGAAACGCATATAAATACATACCAAAAGTGTACAAAATTACGTACCCTCATTCTATTAGAGGGATAGGAGACTGTCTATATACCCCTTTGTAAATCTACAGCAAAAATATTCGAAATAGATAGGGTAAAGGTAAATAGCAACTGTGAGGTGAGAAGATTTTGATGAGCTCACGGCGCAGTGAACAAGCACAAATGTTAACGCTTAAGAAGCCACCATTAGGTCTCGTTTCTTTTCTAGAGCCTATATTATATATTACATACATGTCTGGATAATGTGTATATGTGCCACTGTGGTGGCCACCATATCTTTATGTTACATGAAATCCTTATTGACTTATAGATACCGATGACGGGATTTCAGAGATGCTGAGAAATCCAAAACGAAAGTGTAAGGTCTAAAAATAGAACGGACAAACAGCCTCGCTTTGAATTAATACAGGAAGTCACATGAACGCTGGCAGTCAGAGAAAACAGGACGAAGGCAATACTAACTGCCTTAGTAACTTTTGTTTTGATGTCAAACATGTTTTATTAAGTTTTTTTTTTACCAACATTCAAACAAACTTTGAAATTTGTTAGCTGCGGCGAGGAATATGTGCGAGTATTCCATGTCTTCTATGATATGAGCTGTGATCACGCGCTGGATTTATTTTTTGAACAGGTATTTGTTTAGTACACCGGAGACACTTTCGAAATTCAATAAAGCGGAGCTACACTTGACTTAGCAAGTTAAATGGAAGATGACAACATGTGACTTTACATCCGATTATGGTACAAAACCATAAAATCCAAACATGACAGGCGATTTTTGACAGACTTGAAAAGTAGGAGAAAAACATTCCATTTCAAACGGATCCAACAATATGAGTAACACGTATGATGATCCAGCGGCCCGCCCACTGTTTGGCGATCCGCAGCCACGGGTATGTAAAAAAAAAAAACCAAACAATTGACACATGTACTGAGGTTGGACATTCAACAAGTACCCAATCTAATCAGAGTTGATTCTGTAATTGATGTATTATCACTGTTGTATCGAATATCCATGATAAAGATTAACAGCAATTTCATAATCTGCTTAATTAACACCACAAACCAAAACTGGATATACACTGCAACAAGATATTATATCTATGATATATTAAAGAGCAGTATGTCCAACAGTGCCTTTAAAACATGCAGTCACACACATAGAATATAAGTGTGGGCCAGTATTCTTTGAAAAGGGGCAATCTTAATCAGCATTGACATTACTTATAGCCTTGTTCAGCTAAGTTAAGTGGACCTTTTTCAGAGTAGAATTCTCAGGAATAAATCTCATCAGAAATATATGTTTCATTATAATAGCCACACCATTATAAATGTTGATAGAAACCCAAATATCCACGACTAGAATAAGTCCTGGTTGGACCATATCATCTATTTCACCTACTTCAATCAAATCCAGTAAAAAAAATGGTTTATACTTCATACAGGAGTAGTAAATTAGTTCAACGAGACTGAGCTTGGATATTATGCTTTAACGCTGATAATTTTCATTATTTTATCAGAGAAAGTTAAGCACAATATGTACACATTGTTTAGTTATTTCATTGCAGTAATAAAATCTTATTTCTTCATATATAGGATCGGATGCTGAACCTTGTGGTTGCGGTATTTACCAGTATTATAGTTGCTGTAAGTATAAATCCTGATTCACAAATTATGTAATGGAACTTAGAGCCATAACGTTAGAATGTTGATATATATTTCCTGTAGACCTTGGTGTAATGTTAATGTGTAGATTTCTTATGGGTAATTCTTTCAAGTCTAGGATATTCCTGAAAAATTTGTCTGATTATTTTGGCATTAGTCCCCTACCAGTGACACTGGGGGAACTATAGCTCTCCTGTCTGTCTGTAAATCTGAGTAAATATATACATACATGTATGTATTACCAACATTTGTCATTGCTCCAGCAGTTTCATTCCTCGAGGGATATTCCTCATACTTTACACACTTATGAATTGTCATAATATCTTGAACAAACGTAAGCTTCAGGGTGGTTGGGTTAAGGTCAAGATAAATATTACTATATATAGAAAATTGTTGTCAGCATTTAGCAGCTTTATTTTTTATGGGATTTTGACCAAACGTCACATATCAACAAATGACCATAACATCTTGGACAAGTTCGTGTTTCAGGGTTGTTGCATCAAGTTTAAATCCGGGTTACTATATTTTAAATCATTGTCAGCACTCTAGTGGTTTGATTCCTTTAGAAATATTCTTATGAAGTATGAGTATATCAAGATCATCATTGCTCATGGGATTTTGATCCCACACTTACAAACAACTTAAAATTCTCTGAGACATTTTGAATTTCATGGTTCTTGGGTCAAGGTCACTGTTACCATTTTTAGAATGTTTTGTCTGTTTCCAACCAACCTCACTTATTCAAGGATTTTCATGTATTTTCACAAACATTTACAGCACTAAAATATCTTAAATCGATCTGTGCTCTTAAAAATGACCATATGACATTATTACACATTAATAATGAAATTGTATTGTCAGATTGTAATAAATATATATTGCATTGCTATGTTAAAATCAGTATAAATCTTCACTTTGTATACTGAGGGGTCCAGAATGCGAGTGTATTGTTTTAGCAGAATTTGATAAGCTTTGTTATAGGAGTATGTATTCAATAAACTCTGTACCAATGTAAAAAGGAGTAGAGAGAATGTCTGAATAATTCAGGTCACTGTCCAATATAAACAACTATGTACCTTGTAATTAAGTCCAAGAGAAACAAGTAAATGTCTATTTACAGAGGTTAAACTATACAGTTAAAATTCAAGGCTGAGGTACAAAAACTTTCAATTACAATTGTTTTCTTTTTTACCTTTTCTTTGAAGAATGTCATGTCTCGAACATGATTATGATACACACAGTGCTTGTTGTACTTCTAACCAAAATTTGTGTTTAAGACATTTTTTTTTATCATTTCAGGTGACTTTGATTAGTGCTTTCGTCTTTCCAAACTGGCCACCTGGTGGAACCAATGTCTTCTTTGCTGTTATTATAGTTTTGATCTGTGCTTCACATTTACTTCTGGTATTTACCTTTGATTTGAACATACCATTTTCATTGATCAATTATAATTCTGATTTTTAGCAAACCTGGCCTGAAAGGCCAAGTGAGCTATAGGGATACCAATGTGTCTGTCGTCTGTCAACTGTTACTATATATTGCAACCATTCGTGAAGGACTGAGCAGATTTTACTCAAATTTGGTCTGAAGCAACCTTGGAGAAAGGGGAACCAATTTTGTGCAAATGATGGGTCTCTGCCCTCACTCATCAGGGCTTGAGGAGTGGGGCTCATTAGGGAAAATCAATCAATTTCTTTAAAATCTCTATCTTGTTCTTTAGGAATTCCAGGATATTGTCCAAATTTGGTCTGAAGCATGCTTTGAAGAAGAAAAATCAGTTTTGTATAAACCTTAGGTCTTGGCTCCCTGGGACCAGAGGGGCAGGGCCCAATAGGAAAAATATATCAATTTTGTTGAAATCTATCTTGTTCTTCAGGAATTGCAGGATATTTTCTAAAATTGGTCTGAAGCATACTTAGAGGAAAGGAAATCAGTTTTTTTTTATAAATGATAGGTCTTTGTCGCTGGGGTTAGAGGGGCGGCGCCCAACATGGAAAATCTATGAATTTCTAAAAAATGTATATTCTTCTTACAGAATGGTAGGATATTGTCTATAATTGGTCTGAAGCATGCATGGGTGAAGGGAAATCAGTTTTGTGTAAAGTGTGGGTTTAGACCCCCTTGGGCCAGTTGGGTGAGGCCCAGCAGGGAAAATCTAACCCTCAAGAAGATTTAGTTCATTTTCATATAATTGCATTGTACCATCAACAATTCATTTGGATCTTTGGCTCTTTGAAACAGTTGTGATCATCACTGAATAACTATAGCATTGCTGATCATCAAGAGATAGACACAATTATAACTGATAATTTGTCCTGGGGTCTGGTCCCACTCCAGGACAGATTATATCTTTGAAACCATTGAGATTACCATCCCATAACTTGATAGCATTGCTGGACATCAAGAGATTATCAAGTGATCTTTGCCCATGTCCCTAAGGAATTTGAAGCTGTATCTGTGGGGTGAGGACCATTGGGGGAAATGGTTTCCTTGTAAAGAAATGTAAAGTTTTGCATTATTGACTTAAATTTTCAGATGAGCAATACAGGCCCTCTGGACCTCTTGTTGTTTTTAGAATGCCTTTCGTTCAATTCACTTCAGACTCTCTTTCAGTAGATCTGTTTTAAAGAATTATTCAGTGTATGTCCATGATATTTGCTTTGTGGTAGCAAAAGTCACCAAGGTGTTAAAACACTCTATCAGAAAAATATTTTATGATGAACCAAGAGGCCAACAGTTGTTATTGCCTAATAGGTTCCTAAGATTAAGTATGACTACGATATTTTGTGAAAAAATGACTTTGACCCATATTCAACATCTAAGGATTCAAAGTTGTCAAAATATTCAAACGACTTCTGTTGCTTAGAATGTGTGAAATAATTAATTTTCATGGTGGTTTTATTTTCCATCATTTCATGGTTACCCTTAACAAGAAATTCATATGTCCACAAACTTTCAAATTAAGTGTAAATAAATTTATTGAACGGTATTAATCATGAATTGCCCATGAAATTGTTATTTTTTGACATACAATGAAAATTAAGGCCAACTAATATATCTGATTCTGCAGTGATGATATTGAAGGTTTTGCCTTATTCAGTTTACTTAATTTCTTTATCTGTTATTATTAAAAGCACTGATTTGTTATGTTGCAGATTTATTGGTACAGACAAGGGGACCTTGAGCCAAAGTTTAGGACCATGATCATTTACAATGCATTTACCATCATTTTACTGTGTGTATGTGGTAACTTATACATTCATGAAATTGGGATTAAAAAAAATCCAAAATAACTTAAATAGTGTCATGCCAGCCATGTCAATTGCTTGTTCAAAACTGTTGACTTTATGCCATGCCTCGACGTCTAGTATGACACCAAGTTCTTCATGACACAAAATGTTAAACATTTACGGTACTGTGAAAGGGGTCAATGGAAATAATCCATGAAAAGAAGAGGTATCCTCTGGATGAAAGCATCCTGGAATAGGTTAGAACATTTCTATATTACATATGTTCAATTCTGTAAAATTTCTGAAGTTCAGTTAAGCTTTACTGTCAATATGCTATGACTTACATATGTTGTATACATTAACCACAAAGTTATTGGGTCTCCACAGTTAATGTGCATCTGTTTTTATTGTAAATATTTCCTATTTATTTGATTTGGTCATTGGCGAGTGTATTTAATACTTCAAACTTCAGTAAATTCTCTCTTTTCTCTGGCTGGGGTAATGTTATTTATTTCTTTGTACTAAACATTCCAACTTACTTTATTCAAATACTTGGATAAGTCGAAGTTTCCTACAGTGGCGCTGATTTTGAGATAACGAGGTTCAAATATATATATATATATATATATTTAAATTCTATGTACATGTTTATGTATCAATCATTTCAAAAACACAGCTAATGTTTAGAAATGTTTTAAATACATCTATAGCTTGAAACCTAATCACCATTGATTTTCTTCATTTTCAAGTTATTACTTTAAAACTTGACACAACTGAATAAGTTGTGATGTTTATGTATGATATAATGTAGATTACAGATCTGACAACCCTATTACAGGGCTGACCATACTAACCTGTATCCAACTCTATTATGTTTGGTGGAGTGGTAAGTATTACCATTGGTTACCAATGATAATTTATATGAATGTACAGATGGTGCTTTCCTTGGTTAAAAATACATTTGTATCTATGTTTGATTGTGTACATCTATATTAATACTGATGTGTGGAGAATGTACTGAAATGATGGTATGTATTGATGTGAAAAACACTTCAAATTTTGTTCTTTTAAATTCAGAGAATTTTTTTTCAACTTTCCACAAAGAAATTATAATTGAATGTCTTATACTTAAGCTTAATTCTTGGCAATAATTGCTGTAATATTCTTTTTCTTGTGGATATGCAAAATATACACGACTTCAATGCCAGGCAGTTCTGTTCAATTATGTACCCGGTGAGTCAGTGCTTTACAATTACAATTTTCTTTAACCTTATCTACACTAAAGAGCTGTTGTTGAAAATGTTCTATATATTGACGGATGGTTTAAAACTGAGGAGTCATTTCAGTGTGAAATGTTACATCATGAGATCTTGTCCAAGTAGCCACTGTATACTTTATTGATTTGACATGCATACTTCTTCATGAACTTCCAAATATTTACTTTATGAATTTATATATTGTCTGGAAGAAATATCTGTTTGCAGTTTCTTTATAGGATTTATCCAAGTATGGTATGTGACATATGATACAAAATGTTAGCTATGTTGTAATTGATTTCATAGAACTAGGGATTAAAACCTCTGAAAAGTCTAAATTGGTTCTGACCTAAATTTTTCACATTATTTTAAAGTTTCCTTATCCATTATGTAAGCATATGACAATATTAATTTATATATGCTGAGTGATGCACATACATGACATCAATCCAATGCTTTACATTTATTCAAAACAGTTTAGATTTTAACACAATTTATTAACCAAACACTACTAATGCCATGAAATGTCTTGCTGTCTAGTCCATCTCTTGAAGGACAGACAGGCACTTTGTCATACCTAATCAATCCTGACATTAAGGTGACATCACAGTTAAACAATTAAACAAATTTTTTTTTAATAAGTTATCACCTGAGACACCTATTGTGATCCCTTTTTGTCTGGTGTCGTGCATTGTAAACCTTTAATATTTTTGACTTTTTATGGAAAACTCTTGAGCAGATTTCAATGGGGTTTTTTTTTTACGAAAAACCTTACATGACTAAAGGCATATCAAAATTGTAAATTATTTGGTCACCAACCCCAGGGCCAAAAAGGGAAAATTGATTTAAACTTCAGAAATCTTCTTCTCAAATCCCAGGTATTTTAGAATCAGAATGGATGGAAAAGTCTTCAAATGCTTTACCAAAATAGTAAATTTCAGGACCCCAGGGTCTTGCATTTGGCCCAGTGGAGGGGGTAAACTCCATTGTAGTGTATATAGGAAAATTACATGTCTGAACATTATTTATTTTCTATTGGAAATAATTCAAACCTGGTTAGAATTATTAGTTTAAGCTGACAGTTTGAAAAGATGCACATATCAATTTTGACCGACCCCCAGGGGGCTGATGGGTGGGGCCAAAAGGGGTCAAATTGACTGAAATTCAAAGATGTTCTACTATTTCTGGATGCAAGATTTTTTTATAGTGAAATTCAAATATTGGGTGTAATTTCTTTTAATTTAAACTTGGTTAGAAGCCTTAGCATGGGACAGTAGTTAATGTATACAGGAGTTACATTTGCATTATATGTACAATATAGTTAAAATTATATCACTGTTTTGAACAAAATCATTTCTATGTCATGTTACAAGAAGCCTTGTGACTCAGGTGACCATTAAGGCCCTAGGTCCTCTTGTTTATTATTGCATATATATATCAAATATATTTGACATTGGAAATTGACTGTGAATATTTGGATAGCATAGAAACAGAAAACGAAGTATAATAACCATGTACAAACAATAACAAAATGAATGTTTTACTGTGATGTCCCTTTAAATTCTACTGGTTTATCATGTATTGATTAAATATTGAATTGTTAATATTGATTTGTTATTGTTTGATGTACAATTCAAAAATTAAAATGTTCTTGAAGTAAGTCTTTTGGAATATAATCTCAAAAGATAAATGTGAAACACTCTGTATACCTAACACGTTATCAGTATGTTAGTTTATGGACCAAGAAAATATCAAGGTAACTTGTGTAAAAAATGTTGATGATTATAATACAATATATTATATATTTTAAAATTGTGAATACATTTCTGTGTTTGTAAAATTTGTAGATAATGTGCAGGTGAGTATAATCTCAAAGATTATTGTTAACACATACTTTATATCACTTTTGGTTATATAATGCCTTCCATGTCAATTTTAATAGGGTTATCTCCCCCTTTTTAAAAAAGTTTTTCACCAATAATGAATTGTTCAAGTCTATAACCACAGATTATGTCTAGCCTAAAATCTGTTGACATGAAGACAAAATAACCATGTAGCTTGTGTCCATTAACTTATCTCTGACAAACCCAACTGCTGATTAAAGCCAATACCTTGCTAAAGGCCTAAATGACCTCTATATGAAAAATTTTGTGTTTAAAATTCCAGTTTTCACTGCATCCACACTAAAAAGAATTGATCTATGGATTTGTAACAACTGATAGCAGACTGTATTTACCACACTAATAAGATATTTCACAGAAGCTAGTATGCTGTTACATGGCATAGGTCTATCAGAATGATTTAATTATGCATTGATAGATTTTTTTTTTTTGAGTTCTTGCTGGTATGAAAGAGATACCTATTTGCAAACTGAATGAAAGTGTGTAGTGCATTCAGTGTTTTTTATTTGAGAAATGAAGAGAAAAATCGACAATTGAGAAAGCTGCATTTTGCATACAAACAATGAAAATTAATTATTATCACAGTGAGTAAAATTCCTGAGAATTTTTAATATTCAATGACTATTTGAATTTCCAAAGTAGACTTACTTTGAAAGTGAATATAATTCATTGTTTTGATTGAATTTGAGTCAACTAGAACTTTCTCGGGGGAGATAACTCTTAACAAAAAGAGGTATGATGACATATATCCTTAATAAAAATCTGTGAATTTCATGCTTGTTTGAAATCATTATATGTATGTGCAGAATAGAAGATGCTACAAATAAAGGCGGTGTTTGAAAGTTGAATCTTAATTATTAAACTTATTTTACGCAAGTGTATTGGTGTTGTATGATGTTATTAAGTCACCTGAGACAAAATCTAAGGTGACCTATTGCGATCACCTTTTGTCAGAATTATCTGTCATGCATCATAAACAATTTACATTTTCAGCCTCTTCTCAATAGCTCAAAGGCCCAGAGTCATGGTATTGTGCCAGTAACATGCTGGGGTAAAAGGCTACCAAGTTTGTTCAAATGACTTTCTTTCAAGGTCAGAGTGCTCAAAGGAGTTAAAATATTTCAAGGAATTCTTCTGAATAACCAAAAAGCACAGGGTGCTAAAAATGGGTCTGTAGCCAGATACAAAGTGTGTTAATATTATTGACAATAACAAACTTTCTAGGTCACAGGTGTCAAATATGTTCAAAAGTTAAAACAATCTCTTCTAAATGGCCCAGGGTGCTGATAATGGGTCTGTAGCATGATGGAATGAAGGGCTACTAAGTTTGTTCATATGAACTTCTCAATAACAAAAAGGTCCAGGATGCTGATATTGGGCCTTTAGCATGAACAAATGAAGAGCTACCATGTTTGTAAATATTACTGACCTTGGCCTACTTTTAAGGCCAAAGGTATGAAATATGTGAAAATCTTTTAAATGACATCTTCTCAATCACCAAAAGGTCCATGGTACTGATTCGGCCTTTAGTATGATGGGATGAAGGGTTACCAAGTTTGTTCACCTTGACAAACTGTAAAGGTCACAGGGGTCAAATGTGTTGAAATGTGTTAGCAACTTCTCAACAACCAAAAGGTCCAGGGTGCTGACATTGGACTTGTAGTATGACGGGATGAATGACTACCAAGAATGCTCATATGACCTAAAAATATGATTTCAAGTTTGCAAGAAATGTCTTTATGAACCAACCAATGTCTTCTATGTAGACTGGACTTTAGTTGAGCAGTTTACTTTTGGCCTATTTGGCCTCTTTCATATAGGTCTTATAGTTGGTTGACCCTTAAGGCCTCTGACTGAAGTCAAAGCACCATACATTACCCCTGCAAATTCCACTGTTGCAGTGTTTTCTAGCTGTACAGACTGATAGGTGTTTGATGACTTGCAATAATGACCCAGAATATAAGCATTCAAATAATATCATCTTTATTAAATAAAGATCTTTACTGTAAACAAGACAATAAATCATACAATGGATAACCACAACAAAATTGAGCAAAAATTTGTATCACACAAATAAAAATACAGGTGAATTTTACGGATATATAAATAAGGGAAATAAGTTACATGTACAAGTATATTATTATATTCATGTGTAAGCATTCATATAGGCAAAACTCTTTCACAAGTAGCACCCTAGATGAAATCACTTGAGTTTCTTTTCTCCTAGAAAAACATAATGGAATGGACTTCCTACAATGCAAGCTATAGCAATACTGGGAAATATGCCATCAGAAAGACTGACCCCCAACTTATATTAAACTGTCTAGCTCCTTTACCCTGCCAATCCTTAACATTTCTTACAAAGTGCCAAAAATTTTGCTTTTCAAATTTAAAGGAATGGTTTTGTGTTAAGGTAAATGTACTAAATTAATGGTTATTAAATTTGATCACTAATACTTTTTGACAAATTAGTGTAATGTTGAATTCATGCATCAGTAATAACTGCTATATATATACAACATACAGAAGTGACAATTACGGCAATGGAGCACCATACTTTCTGTGCGAAAAGTGCTAAAGTAAGATTACTTCTAAAATATATACATTTACACAACTTTTTTACATCTAGTTTATGTATATAATTCAATGAAAAATACATTTCTTCTTTAGTTAGGAGGGTCTGTATTTCTTCAATAACATTCAAGCAGTATTTCTAAGTCATATAATTTGATGTGCCAATAGGGATATTAGTAATTAGTATTTTTTGAAGAGGTGCAATGTGAAAAAATGATTATGTGAAGCCGAGCGAGAGGTAAATATCACAGTTTGGGTGAAGATTTAGAAAGAGTAGCAACAACTGATTATGTCATGGTTTGTATCTTTTTATTACAGAATCTTATTTATTCTGATAACAGGCTTTATTGTATTCATCTCTGTCGAAACAATAAAATAACAAAGTCTAAATCTCAAGGTAATCATCTCAAAGTGCTAAATATCACAGCTCAAGCATGTACATGTACCCCTCAATGCTATTGTCCAGAGATGAATGCTTGCTGGGTTCATTGCTCTGTGAACAGGTCATTTGAAGCAGGGCCTCCTTTTAGTAGCTGCTGGCTTCCTCAACTAACAACACAAGGAATGCCAACGGCATGCCATCAAGAACAAATGGGGTGCAGTGTTCTGACCTTGGACACAAACCTGACATTGTAGACTGGTCTGTTCCTCAGATTCCTTAGAAACTCCAACCCCCATAGTTAGGAAACTGTCAAACTACACACCTCCAATCTTCACCTGAGGTTATGCAGACCATTGCTTTACATATTGAGCTATTGCAATCCCCTATGACAAGCTCACATACCCAATACCATCTGGAATCTGACATGCTTTAGGGAGGATGAGGTATGACAAAAAAGACTGATATAAACTCTCAGATCATTCATACATAAGTTTGGTAAATTCAGATAACATTTAAAAAGAGTTTATCCCTAAAACAAATCTCAAAAATGTTCCTCTATTCAATGTCATCATACTCACAAGTTTTTCAACAGGTCAAATTCAACAAAGTGGATTAACACACGTTTAACCGGTATATGATTTAACCATAAATTTTCTTAAAAAAAATAGTATCAAGAAACATCAAAGCGTTATCTTAATAAATATCACATGAACTTCACTAGAATAGAGCAGTATGTTAACTGTCGGCTCCATTGATGTCAGAACTAGTGATGTCTGTGTCAGTCTCACAGATCTGACCATGAGTTTTCTCCCCTTCCACGTCAGATGACGACCCAATCAAGTCGGACCCTCCAGAAGGTAACATGGGATCTGCATTAAGAAAAACAGAAAATGTTCATCACAATTAAGTCTACAAAACATGCATCACAGCATAGAACGCTTAAACACAATCACGCCTTCCAGAAGATGATGTTTTCTTTTATTTGATAAATATAACCATGACCATAACATATGACATCTGTTCTATACTTATCCCCGGATAGTATACTAGTTTAAAACTTACAAACTATAAATTATAAAGTCAAGATGAATATTCTTCAAACTAAAAAAACATTTTACTGCTTAACAGCAACAAAACCAACAAAAATTCCGTTGCATCAAATCTGTTGTTCGTTATCCTAATTTTTATCCTTTCTACAAAGCACGAAATACCATATTAAATCTCCATGTGGTCAATATATGACCAAATCCACTTAAAGGGAGCTTATTAAAGACCACTCACAGGACAGTTTTTGGACATTTTCATTTCATAATTACAACAATATCATCTTTAATACTACATCCTTAATGTCTTTTTTTTCCATAAAATGTAATGCCAATTCAAATATTGTTTTTGAAAGATGAAATACAGGATTAAATGAACCTAATTGTTTAATCTGTGGACATACCTGACAGAGAAGACATGAGTTCACTACTGGTGGTCTGGACAAAAGACGGGGAGGTCGTACTGACCATTACCAGGTCAACTGTGTCTGCAGTCGAGCTTCCTATGTTGGTCTCCTGTGTATTGAAAATAAAAATTGGTCTGAAGACATCAATACCATTATTTTAACTACTTTTGATTTAAGATAACTCCATCTAAAATAATCAGATTAATGTGAAATGTATATATGAAGAAGGAATCAAGCATTTTATATATTACCTCAGCTTCAAATATTTTTGAGATAATTTGACCTCGAGTGGTCAATTGGTCATTGCTGTCTAGCCCAGTCCCTGGGATATCACCCTCATCTCCTGGCAGCTGGTCATCCTGACTTAACGTCTGCAGATCTTCAGAAATAGAATTTAAGAAATTATTAGAAACACCAGGTCACTATATGCAAAAGTTTTGAATCCATAAAATTAATAAAATAAATTGTTCTGGAGACATTTGTTCAGCAATATTTCTTAAATGAAATTATCAATTCTATTTCAATATATGCTTTCCATTAAAGCACACCAGCTATACGCATAATGTGAAAGTCATCCATGAAACTTATGTTGGAGACTAACCTGGATCTGACTCTGTGATTGTGTCAGTCAGCTGTATGGAGCTGGTCATCTCACTACCGTCCAGTGTGGCCACCACCTCTGACACTCCATCCTGTGAAGAGCCAGTACTCAGTATAACTGGTGTTGGGTTCATCTGCACCGTTACATTCTCATTGCCTCTTATCGTGGTTGTCTGGTAACAATCAACACAAAACATTTTCATGCTAAATTATATAGGCCTGATGTAAGTCAAATGAAACATTTTTTGGTTTAATAACCTGCAATATTTTATTTTTTCCACTCCAAGATATAATTTGATTTTGCTGTTGATCTGTAAACTAACAACTTTATAATTATCACCTTAATTCCATATGTTTTGATTTGGTTCTGAAATTTACATAGAACTTTCAATGCCTTCTACTTTGAGTTGTATCTCTTTATAGCAATGATATGATCTGCACTTTTCCTAATACCACTAAGGAAGGTAACTGCACTATAAGTACACTTTAGTGCATTAATTACCCACTTGTAAGGTGTTTACAATAATATGATCCATTCCCTTGTCTACATCACAAGGAAGATAATTGCAATATATTGTGACATTTAGTCACAGGGTTTTACAGCATTACTCACTGGTAGAGTGTGAACAATGATGTGATCTGTCCCCATGGCAGCACCACTAAGGGAGATAACTGGACTATTTTGAGGCTGTGTGATAAGGAAGGTTCCAGAACTTGTCTGATGTAGTACCTCAAATGTCTGAAAAGCAGTGTCTCCTTCAGCAGATCCTGTGTCTAGGGAACCTGCTATGGAGAGATGTGTAAACATTCATAAAAACTGACCAATATAAACCTCATTCATTAAGAAAACTACAGTGTTCTGACAATATGAATTCATTCCAAACAAAGTGTCTGGATTTTTTATTAGTTTGATTATTGAACCTCATAATCAAAAAGAAGTGATTTAGTCCAAAAATACTGGTTGCAAACTGGACACTGACTCAAAAGTAGGTGGACTACTATTTCTGAGTTTTCTATTGGAATATGTTCTATGGGCACCATAAGAAATAATCCTATTATAACACCGAATCTTATTTTTACTCTACACATACTTACCAGTCTGTATGGGAAGAGAATGCATGTTAGAGTTAAGAGACATGGGGATTTGTAGTGTTGTCATATCTGTGGCTGATACCGGTCGGGGCAAACCAATGTGTGAAAGTCGCATACCAGACGATGTTACAGGATTCTTCATCCGTACATTTTGTAAATGTACATTTTTAAGAAATATAATCAGATCTGAAAATTAAGTAAAATTCCATTACTTTACATATGATGATATACTCGAATCATTAGGGAAACCAACAACATATGAAAAATTATTTTTGAACTTTGAACAAGTATCTTTATTTACATCTCATCCATTAAACAGATTTCTGTGCATAAATAGAATCATACAAATTAAAATAAGTCCATACCTGAGAATGACAGTAACTGATAATCTGGAACATGCCTCTTGAGAGACCACCACTTTCCTCTTAGCCACTGTGGAGATCGTACACTACCAAAGAAATAGCATATATTCATCTTGTGATTTGTTTTCATGACACACGACACACAATAGGCTATGTACATTGTATCTTGTCATTTGTCTCCATCCAAACTCTGCCTACTGATATGCCATTGCAACCTTTCAAATGTGTGTTTTCTTGCTTACATGGTTTCTACATTGTGATATCAACATGATAAAGAACATAATGAAACCTGCAATTTCTGAACAGTCAATAAACATGTTAGTGTTTCAAAAATCATGTTAAAATTAACACATTTTCAAATATTCTGAACTGGCTGTAGTCTTTACTTATTCGTAGTTTCATGCCTTGTTTGCATGTCTTTAAATACTTTGCCATGATTAGGAGCAATGTCAACTCTGAGAGCTCATACTCTTATTTATTTTCACAAGTATATTTTTGAAACTATATTTCTGAATTCTGTTTAGACTGACAGAAGGTTTACTGTATCTTTGACCTGTGTAAGGTAGCAGAAACAACCTTGCACTGTACCTGTATCTGATATTAAGGGAGTATATATTTTACAGATTACAAAATATATTGAACGTAAACTGTTCCAGTAATTAATATAATCATTCGTGTGCTTTTAATTCTCTGAGATAAGCCACAAGTGAAACAATTATCAAAGCATCATTCCAATGATATTGAACTATATCCAAATTTAACATTTAATAAAGCACATCTTTGACAGATTTTCTTGATATGAAACTGTATTAGAGGCTGACATTACTCTTACAAGAAAACAATGAGAAGACAATTATTACTTTCATTTTTCCATGATTTGTAGGAATTCTCAAACTTAAACGTACAACAATGCCACTGTAATTACCTTGGCCAGTTCTTGGCTAGCTCTGTCCAGTCAATCTCTGTGTCATCTGACACACCCAAGTTGGCAATTCTAGAACCAGAAATTTTATGTTCAATTGAAAATTGCTTTATTTATAACATATTAATTTGATTTATAATAAGTTATAAAACAAAGTACTGTAGTATGTATAAAGAGTTTACTGGATGTAAAGTTTGATGAAGATTTGACTTGTTGAATAAAAAAAAAAACCAAAGTAAGATTTAGCCTGACTGATCTTCATGGCCAACCTTTAATACACACTCAGCAAGCTTTATCTATATCCAATAGAACCGACCACAGAGATTAAAGTTATTATCTAACAATCACACAAAAATAACATGTAACAATTTTGTATTTGTAGACAGACTCAAATATTCTATCTACTGCATAATCCACGAGATACATACTTAAGGACAAGATTGATGTCATCCTCCCTTGTCCAGTCTGTCCCACCCTTCTGTTTCCAGTTGAGGAAGTTTAACCACTTTGTTCGACACTGTTTCTCTGAGCGTGTGAGAACTCTCTCTGCTACAGATGCCCATGAAAGTCCACTGGTGACATTCTCACCTACAACAAATAAGCTCCATTGTAAATTGTGTCCCTTGGAATTAGCAATGCCTCTAATCCTACCTCTTTTCAAACAATTACACAATAACTGAAGACGGAAACTCTCAAATAACTCACTTATTCCACACGAAGATAATCCAAAACATGACTATTTATATTATGATTCGAAATTAAAAGTATTCTAATCAAAATAAGTTTACATCTCACCGACTTTTAATTTTAAATAATTAATCAATAGCATGACAGGTAATGCAGGGTTTGTTTAGTTCTGTCTGGTGTACATGCTAACACTACCTAGGTAAGGTGACAGACTAGAACTCCTGAACCAGAAAGGGTCAATATTATCAAGGACATTGATAAGGGAGAGTTCTACCAGGATAATACATTCTCCAAGACATTATTCTTCTCTGTATAGTCTATATATATAAGACTATATAAAATAGACATCCTTACCTAACCTTCTCAATGTTGTGATTTTTGTTAATATATCAAGATATTTCTCAAGGTTTTGTGGGAAGGCTAAGTAAGTAGTAAACATATTGAGAATGCATTAACAATGTAAAATCAACATTATTATATATTTACAGTACCTGGTTTGACACCTGCAAGTTCATAAACAGCTGATGAAAGGCGATGTTCTTCTTCTGGCAACCATTTACCTGTAATTCATACAACATAAGGTAAATCTATGCACAAACATGATTGTTACAGATACAGGCAAGTTTACACATTAAAGAAACAATACAGGTGAAAAACAATATTTATTTATTTATTTTATTTACTTATTTATTTTGTCTACACATTTTACTTCAACAAAACCATTTTACCTGAATTACAGGTATCCCTCATTAGACGACATTTATCTTTGACAGATGAAGCACTCCTTCCCAACACAGACCCTATGGAAGCCCAGTCATTGCCATATTTACCACGTAATCTACAAAAGATACATTTAACTAACAATTGATGCTTGCAAAATGAGTCCTCGAATTAAAAAAAAAGCCTTATATTGTTACATCTGATCATGATCATCCATACAGAAACATCAAAATTTTCACACGTCATTACCATGTAATAACAAATTGTCAAGGAATCTCCTAGACGCTGTGTATGATGTATATTGAAATAAAGGAAGTGATATACCAATATTAAACGGTATACAACCTTGAGTGATTGGTCACACTGATTATATATATATATTATATGAAGGTTCAAGACATATCATCATGATAAGATCTTCATATGATCATTATTGTAGATGAGTGTGATTAGAGAGGTAATGTCCAGTCAAATGTGACTTTCAGTGAAGTGCATAGTTATAGGCCACTGAAGGTTTAAATATTTCCTTACATTCATGGAGATGGGTTGAGATTTCACTGGCTTATAACTGATCAATTATTTGCTTGTTTCGCTGTCGTTCTTTCTATTCTTTTAAATATATTACACAATGATGACCTATAACATTTCATCAGTTCATAGCTTGTTTGAGCACTGCACATTATTAGGTCTCAAATACAAAGGGTATATTTTAAACTGATATGTCCTCCTGAAACCAGAAGTTGTAGAAGTTACTCACTCCCTAAGTTTTGCCATTTCCTCAGGAGAATATTTGCCCATGTGATTTTTCTGGTCATACATTCTGGTAACACGTCTATAAACAGAAAACAATGGACGCTGCAATCCTTTAGCAACTGTCCTATAAAAGTCTTTTCTTTCATCTTTGGACATTCCAAATATGATTTCAGTAGGTTCATTTATTCCACGTTCCTGTAACATAAGAATCATTTAACATGTATGATAGTTGATATCAACAAAAAACATGTTTTAATGTCTGTTGAATTATCAGGATCAATACAGAAATAGTAAAATCAAAAACAGGAGTACACATTCATTGGATCATACTCTGTCGTGGAGAAGTTTTTGTCAGGGTATTTGGCATAATTACAGTTTAGATAGTTCTTTTCTTTTATTGATTTTGCTTCTGATTTGTGACTCTACATGATCACGATTTTGCCTATGATTTGTGACTCTACATGATCATGATTTTGCCTCTGATTTTTGACTCTACATGATCATGACTTTGCCTCTGATTTGTGACTCTACATGATCATGATTTTGCCTCTGATTTGTGACTCTACATGATCATGACTTTGCCTACGATTTGTGACTCTACATGATCATGACTTTACCTACGATTTGTGACTCTACATGATCATGACTTTGCCTCTGATTTGTGACTCTACATGATCATGACTTTGCCTATGATTTGTGACTCTACATGATCATGACTTTGCCTCTGATTTGTGACTCTACATGATCATGACTTTGCCTATGATTTGTGACTCTACATGATCATGATTTTGCCTATGATTTGTGACTCTACATGATCATGATTTTGCCTCTGATTTGTGACTCTACATGATCATGATTTTGCCTCTGATTTGTGACTCTACATGATCATGATTTTGCCTATGATTTGTGACTCTACATGATCATGACTTTGCCTACGATTTGTGACTCTACATGATCATGACTTTACCTACGATTTGTGACTCTACATGATCATGACTTTGCCTATGATTTGTGACTCTACATGATCATGATTTTGCCTATGATTTGTGACTCTACATGATCATGACTTTGCCTATGATTTGTGACTCTACATGATCATGACTTTGCCTATGATTTGTGACTCTACATGATCATGACTTTGCCTATGATTTGTGACGCTACATGATCATGATTTTGCCTCTGATTTGTGACTCTACATGATCATGATTTTGCCTCTGATTTGTGACTCTACATGATCATGACTTTGCCTCTGATTTGTGACTCTACATGATCATGACTTTGCCTATGATTTGTGACTCTACATGATCATGACTTTGCCTCTGATTTGTGATTCTACATGATCATGACTTTGCCTATGATTTGTGACTCTACATGATCATGATATTCTACAATTGATGACGGTTGACTATCACATTATAAAACAATTGAAATTTACAGCAGACCTGAAAAGTCGTGAAGTGAACAATTTCACTCTACCATGCGTCACCAGTTTGATGAATGGTAAATATTTTGGAAACACTCTATTCAGGTTGTGATAAACTAATAATCAACCATAGATCATTCCAGAACTGATGTCAGATGATAAGTGATTAATTTTGTAGCAATTCCTAGCATTTTCAACAGCATTAGAGACCCCCTTCTTGTAACATTGACCAAGCAGTGAATTAGGCTCTAATTGTAACAGTGACATAGGAGTGCAGTAAGTTTTTCTTTTAACATTGAGATAAGAGTGCATTTGGTTCTTTTTGTAACGTTAATCTAGGAGTGCATATAGGTAACCAAGAAAGATCACAGGCATGATGAATTACCACACACACTCAGACACTTTGTCATGTATAAAAATACATAGAAACATAGACACTAAATTCAATAAAATTATAATCAAGAGCAATATTTCATGTTGGAAAATCACAAAGAAGGACTCAATACTGCTGAAATATATTGGTATACGCTATCTATTTGAGAAATCAATATTAAGATATATACCCGACAATATCCATCAATGTTACTCTGTAAAACATCTATCTCTTCTTTAGTCCATTGGCCTTGCTTCCAGCTGGCTCCTGTAACATATCATTCAACAGAAGTGTTTATTCTTAAAAGTTATAGTAACATTACTATCACATTAATGGTGATACATGTATCTTTACTTTGTATGATGAATATTTTTTATGATTTACACAGTTGATGCCTATACTATGAATGATGAAATTTTCGAAGAAGTTTCGTATTGGCAGCATCTTTACTTTGTACAATGTACTTTTTATAGATCTAAATTGGTAACAGTTTTACTTTGAACAATGAACTTCTTAAAGATTTATCCGTCGATTGCCTTACTTTGTATGACGAACTTTTTAATGATTTATATGGGTAAAACATTTACTTTTAATGATGAACTTTTTAATGATTAATACCCATAACACCTTTACTTTGAATGATGACCTTTTTTAATGATTAATACCCGTAACAACTTTACTTTGAATGATGAACATTTTTAATGACTTATACGGGTGTCATGTTTACTTTGAATGATAGACCTCTTTTATGATTTAAACAGGTGATACCTTTACTCTGCATGGCAACCTTGTCAAACCGAGTGGTGAACCATGCCTGTGTTACATCAGAGTTGCCCGGTGACTTCTTGCCCGTGTTACTTGGTCCCAACAGTTGCTCAGATACTGATGGGGTGGTCGTTACCAAAGGAACAGTTACAGCTGTAGCCATTGCTGTTGCCACAGGAAGCTGTTGTTCTTCCAGCTGTCAAGTCAAAGGAACATATATCAAACTTGTGCAGCATATATAATAATATTACACAGAATATATACATTTAAATACAATCAGTGTTCAAAATTTAGGAAGTGTCCTTACCCATTCTATCATCTAACAATTTCATACTGAATTGTTCCAATTGTGATGCATATTTAGTAACGAACTAAAAAATAAAGGACTGGAAAGATACTTGCAGAAGACCAAAAAAAGCCAAACTCAGCTCCCTTTCTCATCAGTTTACATAATTCAACTCTGATTTGTATTTTATGAGAATAAGAACCAACAATTTGGTTTAATTTTCAGTGAGGCTACCTCAACTGCAGCTGAGGCTTGAATCTTCTGCTGGTCGTCCAGTGTAATGTCTGCATTCTCTGCAGTCGTGCTGTCTGCAACAGTCAGGACATATGATTGTCCATCCTCACCCTGGAACCTAAATCGTTTGTTGGCAGGCTCAGTGACATCTGTCTCCACAGTAGCTGTAGCTGAGTTCATACCCAAAGAAGCTACAAGTAGAAAACAGAACATATACAAAAGTGTTGTGTATCAATCCAAATGAACTGAAAATAAATTAATTAGTAGAAAATGTTTAACACTGTATCACAAAGTGTCCAACAAACAGTGAACTTATCATGTCTAAGAATACATTTTCAGAACAAGGTATTAAATACAGTAAATTACAGTTTGAGTTATTATCTATGGTTTTCCTGAACGAATCAAAGGTCTACTCCAATTTAAAACATCTATATATTTTATCTAGTAATACACTGCTCCAAATATCACTTATTTTTTATCTAGTGTACCTGTAGATTGTTTCCATTTCCTATAGAGAAAGAGTAGAAAAAATACATATGTAAAAGATTTTTATTAACCATAATTCTTAAAATATCCTACCAGGAAACCAAAAATAGCAAGTAGCAACTCTATGGGCACTGTTATATGGTGCTTGTCACAATGACATAACATAAAAATTGCAAAAAGCATACATGTATGTGGCATGTGCAGCTCACCAATAAAAATGAAAATCTCAGCGTAAACACCAGATAGTACTGGACAGACAAACTTTGTTTGGCACTCTTAGACTTTGAGTGAGACTCCTTGTTTTCAAAAACAATGTGCATCAATTAAAGGACATGCTGGTCCAAAAACCTACAAAACAGACTGTATACCTGCTGCTTCTCTAGATAATATGATGTAACCATCAGCAATGCCGGACTCAAACCGCAGAACATTTTCTGAGGTGGGTAAGGTTTCTTCCCCAGGTACTTCTTTCTTGATAATGGCACACACACTGTCACTGCCTATACCACTTTCCTCAGGCTCTTTGACTGGGGGCACTATAGACTCTCCTATTTCTCCTTCACACAGATCCCCAACAGTACTGCCGATGTTCACTGAGGCCAGGTCTGTCATACTTGTGGTGTCCACCGATGAAAGGTCTGAGGAGTTCTCCTCTGACAGAACCTCCATGCTGTGCAAGTATTACTGCTCTATTTCTGAAAAATAAAACAAATTCTTTAAGACAAAAAATCCACCACACCACCAGGATATCACTGACCAGACAATATATCTATGTGAACATTTTATCTGCTGGTGCTTTGATAGATTTCACAAGAGGCCCTTAGGCCTAAATCCTCATCCGAATATATGACCTGTGAATTATAAATTAACAAAAATAGTGGGGAAAATAATGAAATGATTAAAACAGTTTGGAATAGTGAAAAAATATTAATTAACTTTCACCGAGAAATGTGCGAGATAACGGCGGTTTAATTATCACATACACTCTAATTAAGTCTCTCAGGATAAAACTAGCAGACTTTTCTTTTCTTGCTTGGGATGGTGATTTATTGTACGACTCAAATTTTCTGTGCTCATACAACATGATTTCAGAGCTATGCATTCAGTTGTAAGACTCACTCTATTATTAAGTCATCAATGAGGCAGGCCCGATATTTGAATTTGGAACAGGTGACAAGATTTTCATACAAGAGAACACTGCAGTTATCTGACTTTTAAAATAAACAGTTCTAACAAATATCAATATAAATTGCCTTAGCTACTCAGAGTGATAATTCCAACAGGCATATGGGCTGATTTGCTTTGCAGTAAAATGTCTGGGGATTTCTTTTAATGGCTGATCAGTTTTATTTGTAAACCTCCAGTTGTAGTTAGTAACAGCCAATTTTTCAGATGAAATTTACACAACTTTCTGCCAATTATATCACGTCATTTTTCCTGGTTGATTTCTATATTCTCATTTTCAAATAGGTTTAACTTAGAAGAATTAATGCTTTTCTTATTAAAAAATCATAGCCTGCGGTCATTGATTGCACACTACTTCTACTTATATCTAGGATGTATTTATCTCTTACCAATTTATTACAATAACAAACAGTGTGATCATTAGCTACAGATTACCTTTATATTACCACTGGCAGCCATAAAATAATTTTCAGACTGACCAGTGACAATTTTACTCAAACCAACTTAGAAACTTGCACTGCATCTATTTATGTTTATGATGTATCCGTTTTCTTTCTTTTTATTCCAATACCAGAAAGACATCAGAATGAAACTGCAAGAATTTACCTCTGAATTAAGCGTACTCTACTCTGTTTCATCGATAAACATTATGTTATTATGTCCCGATTGTTACACCTGTCGGGTCGGTGGAAATTTTTGTGCAACGGTAGAATAAAAATTAAAACTCCTCATTTATATTAGTGTCTGAGCATACGCCATTTTGTTTCAGAAGTTTTGTCGGAAACACGAATATCTAAATGGGAGTTGGTCAATTAATGAGTTTCTGACATGATTTAATTCTTTCACATCTTTTGACAGTTGTGTCCTCTTTACCACGTGGGTAAGCCGAGAATCTTACTTCGATGTTTTCGTCCGGGTGTTTCATCAAGAACCAGGATGAGCAAGGACCAGGATGGCGGATGAACAATTTTTTTTGTATCGATTTTTTTCTGTAATGAATTAAATTTGCGAAGTAAATAACAAAATCAGTAATCGATAAGAAACTACGGTTATAATTTGCATTGTATGACATGAATAATAGTAGGAAATACCAAAATGCCATACATTGCAGAAGGAACTATATCAGAACTTTATTTTCATGCGTAACACAATAGATTACCGATGTAAAGAGGCTAGTAACAAGGTCTCGCGAGATTACAGACATGGCTGCGCCTATGCAGATATTGCGGTCGTCCATGCGACTTTCGTCGTATCGATGCTTATGCAAAGGGAGATGGAATCGCAAGGTTGGCAACAATACTATATTATAATATGTACAATTTGGGTGCATACCATAGTTCAATTGCAAACCCTTTTTATCGAAATCGATATAATGATTTCTTCTCACGTAACCAGTGTTCTTACTTGGTTTACCTCGGACTTTACCATTAATAATATACATGGGATATCGGATCCGAATAATCAACTGTCAGACGAATCTTATCTAAGTAGGCCAGGGCATCGTGTCAGTTTGACGGTCGTGTCGCGAACTTATGAAATGAACTACACAGAATTACTTTGTGGAGTTGCAGATATATATATATATATGCCCATGGTTAAGGCATAAAAATAAAGAATGGTCGGGACTATCGTCACGTTTGTATTTTGTGATTTGTCATTTTCAACTGCAGTAAGAACAAAAATTAAAGTTACTGAAAATTTCAGGATTCTCTCGCCTCCCAGATTTTTTTTTTTTGTAATCCGCCAAATTTCTCATTTGAGGTAAATCGCTCGGAATCTACTGTTCTTTAGCAGTCACTGAAGTCTACATTGTCTATATTAGCTTTGCCACTTTACTAAATAATCCAAACTCACTATTTGGGACATTCGTCTTACTTGATGTTCACAAAAGAAGTGTGAACCACCATGATTTTGCGGTCCGCATATGGGAAATATTTCCAAAAAGGAACAAATCAATTTGGCTGTCATTGATACAGGTTTATTTGCATAAATAATAAACATCAGCAAATGACAGAGATAACAGAAGCAATGAAACAGGTGGTAGGGTATGAAAACCAAAGGGTAGTAATCTGGATTAAGAGTTTTTTTTTTTTTTTTGGAGAGGGGGGCGGGTGCAGGAGAGGAAATAGTCACATATAACTGAATTCATTTTGTAATATGTATTAAACATTGAATTCCATTTCATTTTGACATTCTTAATACTCCATGTGTTCTAGAGTTTATATCCAATTAACACAATAAGGAAAAAATCCATTTTCTTGATTTATAATTTCAAAGCAAAAAAAAAGCATCTATCAATATCAGATGTACCAATCATGTACACTAATTCAAACTGGATATAAAATTAGTTGTGCGATTGCAAAAGTTTTCAGGGTTAATTACAAAGCTTATGTTATATATACAGCTTAGAAATGACCGTTTTAGAATAATATAATTAATGGAAGCACAACTGATCTTTATAGTGTATAATGATATAGATATGGAAGCATTTCACAGGATGCATCCATTAATCAACTCTCCTCATTGTTACTTAAAATTGTTGTCTATGTTTTTTTTTTAATTAGTTAACTTTTCAATTTCAGGTCAAATGGGTGTATACAGTGTTTCTATACTCAATTTGATATTGATTAAATTATATACATAAGTTTGTTTGTTTGTTTGGTTTTTTTTTTTTTTTTTTTTGTTTACTCTCCCTTGCCATTCTACTGAGAAATACATTGGTTCATTGGAGCCAGGGAAATCTACTACATGTTAGATATACATTGTTCAGTCCCCCTGACTTCCCTGTCAGGATTCACACTAATGCACTCTCCCTTCTCCCTGCTAGGATTCACACAGGTTCAAAGAACATTAACCTTACCTCTGTGTGGAGATGAATGATATAATGTTAGTTTTGTAGTAACTGTTATATTCTAAGTACCAGTACTTGCCCTTTTCTGGAGATATTCATTATAGTCAGGTCACAAGCATTGAAGGAGCATGCTCATTTTATTATCAGGAAGACTTATTCAGCTCAAAATATTGTATATTATTTTCTGGGGAATTAATGTTGACTTTTTGTAATAAGCTCTTGATTTTAATCAAATTTTAATCAGTATTTTTGTTTGCATAAAAAATTGTGTTATCTTATGTTAGAAGATGATTGAGACAAGTTCTGAATGTTTTCTATATCCTGTCAACATTTTTGTGCAGTGGAATAATTGTATTAGAATTTACTGGATTACAGATCTGTTTTTCATTGGTTTTATTTACAGGCAGCTGCTGTAACTATACCATCTCGAAATCTCAACCTACAAGAATACCAAAGTAAGAAGTTAATGGATGATGGAGGCGTGTCTGTACAGAAATTTGTGATGGTCAGCAGTCCTGAGGAGGCTAAAGATGCCGCAGAAAAATTAAGTAGGCATCACTTTATACTTTGGTTGAAAAAATTAGAAATATGTTCAAAGGCTGTTGATATACATGAATAAATTAGGCAATGCTGAAAAAATGTGTTATGAACAGGTGACACAGATATTTCAGTCTTGGACTTTGACTTTTACGTAGGCACTTTCATCGCCAATGTTGAAAATGCACTACTTGTATATCTCAGGTAAGACCCCCCAATAGATGCATGGTGTTTATTTTCTAAGAATAATTTATCCATTATAAGCATTTTGTCAAAAGGCAATAAATCAAGCGCTCCATCTTTATTGCAGGTATATTGAGATGTTTAAAGAGGGTTTTAGGCTGAAGGTAACACAGTTACTGTTACAGTCTGTTGTCACAGCCTTTGGAACTAGTTGTTACTACCAATCCTAGCTTTTTGATTAGTGGAAATATTCCAATGATTTCCCAGTAATCCCTAAAGGCAGTCGTTAGCTTTGGCCATGCCGCCATCTTTCAAACCTGTGTCATGCATCATACTGTCACTATGAGACAATCAAGTATTATAAAATATTTCTAAAAACTTCCTAAAATTGACAGACTAGGTGTTCACAAAATTATTCAGATTGAGATTTGTATAAATCACAAACTAGCATTACTCTGGTTTGCAGAGAATTCTCCAAGGCAGGACAATATGGTGGAATGCACTGAATTATGGGATCATTAACATCTATTCTTACTGGTCTATCTAAAAGTCTGCAACAAGTGATAATCAGCTTAATTAAGAGTCACAAAGACTCTTCAGAAATTTTATTTTAACATAAACAATACTGTGAGCGTTGGCACTATACATGGTGTATCACACTTCAGGAAAGCATCTTCAATTATATATCTTAAAATACTAAATAAAGAAAGTGACATTAAAAGATCTATACTTGATATGATTATTACTACCGATGAAGGGAAGGTGTGAACGTTTCAAGTACTGTAGTACTGAACAAAGTATTGATAGTATTGTATTGAAGTACTTCACCAATCGAATTCCTTAAATTTATGCAACAAGCTCTCTGATTGGCAGAGCCAAGTCTAGATCGATTGTGGGTGGAGCCAGGTGAAAAAATACTGTGCAGACATCGGCATTTTACAAACACTCGACTGTCGCGAGAGGTTAATTGGAAGAGTCCAAGTCACAGGTGGCTTCAGATCAGACCTAATTGGGTTGTCCCATTTGTTTCGTTCTACACCCAATGATACTTTGCTTTTCCATCGATGGTACAACGAGAAAACGAAAGTTACTCAGTACTAAACTAATTTACGTACAAAATATATATCAACAGGTTAGATCACTGGGACCGGAGAATTCATAACATCTTAACAGTGAATGTAGTCACATAGTCATTCTGTACTAGTTTTATTTATTTATTTATTTTTTTGAAAGGGGGGAGGGTTGGCTCAAAATATTTCGGTTTAAGCCCAAGCTCTATTATATGTAACAAAGAATTACGAATTACCTGGGACCTCCTGATATATGCCGATAATTCATACTGCATTAAAAAATAAAGGAATTCTGTGGTCTCATATATTTTTTATTTTATTTTTTATCTTTCCATCGAAAATTATACATATCCGCAACATGTGAAAAAACTTTGAAGTTGGTTGGGCGGAATATCTAGAGCATTTACTACTGCAAGTTCCAGAAATTCTGACACAAGTCGGGTATATTTGCCCGAAGCCTCTGTCTCATGACATTGAATACATATTCAGTTACGTTGTATTCCGGGGAATAAGGCGGCTGAAAAACCAGGGACACGCCATATTCTTTCAGCATATTTCTTAAAATGCGCTCTCCTGTCTATGGTGATGGAATCCACAATTATCCATCACAACCACATCGCCTTGTACAAAAACAGGATTCCCCATATCGTTCGTATCGGACATAATTTCGTCCAAGAAAATTTTGCGTACTGTTGTCGTCGTCGGACATTTTTCCAGCGATTACTTAGTACTTGTTATGTAACTGATAGTGTACATTAACTCCGCCTACCGGAACAAATTGGGTGTCAGATCAACTATTCAGGTTGTCTAAACTCCGCCCCCGACCAATCACAGAGGTCGTTGTATACTTGACTCGATTATTTGAATACTTCAATACAATAGTATCAATACTTTGTTCAATACTATAGTAAGTGTGTCGTTCACACCTTCCCTTCATCGGTAGTAATACATTAATATACAAAGTTTCTGATTCATATACGAAAAATGGCCGAGTTATGAAGATGTTACTCTAACAAAAATAACAGCTTGTCACATTTTTTTTTTTGCTTTGCGTTTCCTTTTTTAAAATTCTGTTTTTGTTTTTTTTTTTTTTTTTTTTTGTAGTTGTTTTTAGTTTTCAATATTGAGTTAAGAACTATTCATATCTCTAGTATTTTTGAATTTCTCAATAAAATTAGTTGTAATTTGATATGTTTGTTTTATAATGATTTCTTTTAATTCATTTCAGAGGTGGATGAATATGTAATTAAAGCTCAGATTCTGGCAGGAGGAAGAGGCAAGGGAACATTCTCCAATGGCTTCAAGGGAGGAGTACATTTAACCAAAGAGTAAGTGTCAGAAATTAAGTAAAACCCACCATTATATATTTCTTATAATGCTTAAATTTTCAGTTATTTGTTCAACATTTCTACTTAAGCAGATATAAGATGTAAGAAAACAGAAATTACCTGTTTATTATACCATGTAGTGTAAGAAATAAGAAGAGAAGTTTAAATCTAAAACTGGCCTACAGAGAATTATTTTGTTTTCTGAATCATATGTATACAACATATTGACAATGGCCTTCTACAAATAGTTCATTTATCATAATCTAAGATTTTATTTGTAATTCAGGTATCCCATCATGCTTAATTAATATGCATGTGCTTCCTCCCTCATACCATCAGTAACAATTATTGATCAAGGTGACTTTGTCTTACATGTTTGCCCATACCTCTCCTAATATTTCACATTAGACAATTGGGCATCATTGTGATATTTCTGTTTTCTAGATGTTAAAAGTTTTTTCTTTGAATTTTAGTCCTTCCAAAGTGAAGGGAATTGTTGACAACATGCTTGGTCACAAACTGACAACGAAACAGACACATGCTGATGGGGTCAAGGTCAATCAGGTTAGTAATAGCATTGAGATTAACAGTTTAATGCTGATATGATATCTTGTTATTTATGAAATTAGCTACATTTGTAGTAGGTTTAACCAGACTGAAAATTTATCAAATATTATGAGTTTTCTACATCAGCAGTTCATGGAAAAGTATATACCTTCTACCATTCTACATCTGATTTGGAAATTAAACCATGACTGTTTTGATGAAAGCTGGCTTTTCCATTGAAAGGCCATAATAGTGGACCTAAACCCGTTAAATAAGTAGATAAATAGATAAAACTGTACAACCAGGCCACCTGGTTCAATTTTAAGCTCTGTGGAGATGGAGCCACTTTTCAGAACAAGAATCAGTAGGTAAAGTTTATATATCTAAAAAAAATTCTCTGGTTTTATGTCACCTAGGTGATGGGATCAGAATGTCAGGATGTTTCCAAGGATACATTTTAATGGAAAATTTTCAAGCTTCTATCACTTAGTTCATGGTCTTTGAATCTGTAGATATTTCCATGGAAACTTAACCAGATTTGTGGTTTCCTGCCTGATGATATCAGAATCTTGGGATATTTCTGAATCACTTAATCATTGTTACATCTGATAGAGATGATTCCAACTTCCGTAATGTAGCATCATAATATTACTTTACTTGGATGGAGTATAACAAACTTTGTGGTACCAAGACACTTTATTTCCAAAGATAGTTGAATCCACTCTCTGAATTGTGTTGTGTAGGTGATGGTCGCAGAAGCTCTGGACATCGCCAAGGAGACCTACTTTGCCATTGTGATGGACCGAGGTTTCAATGGTCCTGTCATGGTGGGTAGTAAACACGGAGGTGTAGACATTGAGGAGACGGCGGAGAGAGATCCAGATTCAATAATCAAGGTATAGAGTCAGTAACATTAATTGAAACACTAATCAAAGGGATCATTAAAAAGACACTAGTCTAAAGTTTAAAAATTCATAAAAGGACATGTGTTGTCCTTCTGATCACTAGTAAACATGATCAAATAATTAATGTTGTCACTTGATACTTAAATCCTCAAAATCTCCTTAGAGCTATTCCAGTAAAACATCTATTAGATCTCAGGACTCAAAAATACTTTTATATATGGTTCGGTTTCCTGCCTGTTACTTACAAGCAAATTATCAGTTGAATTCCATAGGTGGTATACCCCAACATAATCTGGAGTTTTAGAGTGGGATAAATGTTTTGGATTAGCCCTAATATTAACACAATGTTTTCAGAAAGAATCCATTGCTATTTAAGTCATTCACTGGCTAGGTATACGAAAGAGTGAACTAATTACATCAGTGAGACCTACACTACTATGAAGCAATCATTTGCTTTTGAAATAATTTCAAGTCTCTGCAATGAAATTAAGTTTGGACTGGGGAACTATGACCCATTAGCCCTAATCTTATGGGTGGGTACATTACAAAATATTTCAGATAGGCATGTGTTATTGTTAGACAAAGATAAGGTTTTAGATATAACAGACAACATATGATGAAATCTGTATCATCTGAGGAAGGAGACATTGTGACTAGTGTAACATGAAATCTGTATCATTATTAGGAGGCAGTAGACATTGTGACTGGTATAACATAATATCTGTATCATTGGGGGCAGTAGACATTGTGACTGGTATAACATGAAATCTGTATCATCTGAGGAAGGAGACATTGTGACTGGTATAACATGATATCTGTATCATTGGAGGCAGTAGACATTGTGACTGGTATAACATGATATCTGTATCATTGGAGGCAGTAGACATTGTGACTGGTATAACATGAAATCTGTATCATTGGAGGCAGTAGACATTGTGACTGGTATAACATGAAATCTGTATCATTGGAGGCAGTAGACATTGTGACTGGTATAACATGAAATCTATCATTATTAGGAGGCAGTAGACATTGTGACTGGTATAACATGATATCTGTATCATTGGAGACAGTAGACATTGTGACTAGTATAACATGAAATCTGTATCATTGGAGGCAGTAGACATTGTGACTGGTATAACATGATATCTGTATCATTGGAGGCAGTAGACATTGTGACTGGTATAACAAGAAATCTGTATCATTGGGGGCAGTAGACATTGTGACTGGTATAACATGATATCTGTATCATTGGAGGCAGTAGACATTGTGACTGGTATAACATGAAATCTGTATCACTGGAGGCAGTAGACATTGTGACTGGTATAACATGAAATCTGTATCATTGGAGGCAGTAGACATTGTGACTGGTATAACATGAAATCTGTATCATTGGAGGCAGTAGACATTGTGACTGGTATAACATGAAATCTGTTTCATTATTAGGAGGCAGTAGACATCGTGACTGGTATAACAGAGGAGCAGGCTCTCAGAATGGCAGAAAAGTTAGACTTCACTGGGGAACATCTTCAAGAGGTATGATGTCAAGATAGAAACACATTTAGTCAGTGTTATTATTGTGAATCTGTACATAGTTAAACAATGATAAAAACAATAAATAATATTTTACAAAATACAGCTTGCATGCAACATTGTCTGTATGAAAATGTAAATGTTTCCAGGATGAACACTTATCAATACCAAAACATGAGTCTAACTAAAGAGTCCTTTTAATTAAAGGACAGTAAGGTTAAAATCATTGTAGTTCTTTATGTTTTAGTGCATATGATATACTGGTTTCTCTTTGGTAAAGACAGATGTAGGGTTAAGTTTTGTTTTGTTTTGTGTTTTTTACTCTTAATTTCTTTGGATAGATTTGTTTATCAGAATATTCAAAGCAATGAAAACTTGTAGCTTTCACAATTCTTATCGGTTTATTGCAGGCAGCAACACAAATCACTCGTCTCTATAACCTGTTCGTGAAGGTAGACGCCACACAGTTGGAGATCAATCCTTTTGGAGAAACACCAGATGGTAGAGGTAAGTCTATTGATGATTGGATACACTTTAGAAACTACTTGTGTAGAAATGTCAACATTTTTTCTCTTTTGCTTATTACCTTATTTCCCAGTAAACATTTTCCTTTCATTCTTAATTTACAGTGGTCTGCTTTGATGCTAAGTTGAATTTTGATGACAATGCAGCATTCCGACAAAAGGAAATATTTGATATGGAAGACACGAGTGAAACAGATCCTCGTGAGATAGAAGCAAACAGACTCAAGCTAAACTACATTGGTTTGGATGGTAGCATTGGATGTTTAGGTATATATACATTGTTATAATAGTTTATTTGTTATCAACATTTTATCATGGTTAAGTTTGAATAATTTCCACTGGGAAGTTTAGCATTAATTCTGTCCCCACATAGACAACTTTCTTACTATTTTTTCTTTCATTAATCAGTCTTGTTTGGTAATTGAAAATCTGAAAGTAAGTAAATCAATTTCCACATACTGTGTGCTATTACCAGCTGATTAAGGGTTTCACTAGCAGAAAATGACTTTAGTCCACTTCCAAGCTGTTCTTGTAGGACAGGTGATATTCAGCCAGTTAATGGGTACAAGTGGAAGCTTTCAGAAAGTCATTTAAACTTTCCTTGAATAGTCGATCATACTTTTATATATTCTACAGTCATGATCTTTAACTTTGATCCAAGTCTGAGGAAATGGGATATTGAAGCAATTTCAATTTAATAATTATTTGGATTACCTCCCTTCATCTATCTTTCGTAGTGAATGGAGCTGGTCTTGCTATGGCAACCATGGACATCATCAAACTACATGGCGGAGAACCAGCCAACTTTCTGGATGTAGGAGGCGGAGTATCAGAACAGCAAGTTTATGATGCCTTCCAACTTCTTACAGCAGATTCTCATGTAAGTATTGCCAAAATTTCTATTAACACATGTGGACAGTCTATAATTGGTCTTCCTCGATACTCCAGAGGTTACAATAACTTTTGCTCTCTGTACCTCCGGATCATGTCATGGCAGAATTGCAGACATAAGCGAAGCAATTTGATTAGTTCCAAGAGAAAAAATTTGACCAATCACAAGCTGATATTCATCTTTTGAAGATTACAGAGGAGCAACACCCATCTTTAAAGCCATTACAATATACTGTTATGAGACATTGAGATTTGTGTCATGTTTATCATAGGAACAAACTGATATTTTTGTCTTGTCCACAAGGTGTTGCACATTGAAACTTCAGTTTTGCTATGACATATTTCAGGAGTGCAGAGAGCAAAAGTGATTTCAAACCCTGGAGTATTGAGGATAACAACTGATATTCCAGTGTTTCATTGTCAATTTTAATTTCAGTTTTTTTAATTCTTTTATGTTACGACATCACTTTGTAAGAAACTTTATCAAAAATTTACTTTGAAGAAGCAGAAACTTAATTTTCTGAAATCAGGTTAATCACAAAAACCAAGACTAATATGCAATCTACTTCAATGTTAGTCACTATTTTATGAATGAGAAAAGTTAATCATTAAAAGCCATCCAGATTATCAAATAACGATGTATTTAATGTGAGGATTTTAGTAACAGAAGGAAATATCTTACATTATTTCTAAATATATTTTAATGATTATGCTCAAGCATTGAAAAAGAAAGAATTAATTGCAAATTTCAAAACCTCTGTAATAAATTGTATATTTAAAACGTGTATGCTAATACATTCTTATAATATGAGTTTTTATTTTTTACCTTTTTTAGGTGAAGGGAATTCTTGTCAATGTATTTGGTGGCATTGTAAACTGTGCAACTGTTGCAACGGGTATCCTTAAGGCCTGTCAGCGTATCAACCTGAAGCTCCCCCTGGTGGTACGACTAGAAGGTAACAAAGATTAGTTAATAGGTCCCATTGCTGTTTGTATACACTGCTGTAACATGAAGCTAATAATCAAGTCACTTTTATTTTCTGCTGTAAAAGGAATGGGACCACTTTCTAAAGAAAACTCTTAACTGCGCTGGTAATCAGTCATTTAGTAGTCTTCAAATGGATTTGTGGTGGGAAGGGTAATAAACACTATGTCCATGTATAATTTGATAGAATCATTCTTGGATATGAGATGATTTTTTTTTCTCTTACCCTTGAAAGGTTTATAAACACCTTTTATAGTGTGAGGTTTCTGAGTTTCACTCCAGGATTGAGAAGTGGTCAGGGGGGAGGGATGGGGGTTACCTTTCATAACTATGAATTAACATCAACAAAGCAGGGCAACAGCAGATTAAGGCTGGTAGGATAAGAGAAAAATGGTTCTTTGTTTGCTGAATTTTACCCCCTTGTTGGTAAACCTCGTGTGGAAATAACTAAGTTTCAATCACTCAGCAAGTGTCATGTGTGCCAACTTAGTAATTTCCCCCTTTGGAAAAGATCCCCCTATTTCACCCCAAGAGAGAAAGATTTGTTAATCTTAACCTGAAGGGAAGATCTTTTATTTTGAAAACACGAGTTTGAAAATTCACTCACTTTTAAAATGAAAAAAACATGTACATTTCATAAATATGTCAGATTAAACTAGTGTGAAAATCAACTGCTGGTTCCAATGTATACTTATGTGTCAGTGTGTAGTTATTGTAGTGATAACTAACAGGGATGTTCTGTATATAATTGTGTTATTTTTTTCCCAGGACAAAATGTAGAAGCAGGAAGAAAAATTTTAGAAGAAAGTAACCTTCCTATAAAAGCAGCTTTTGGATTTGAGGAAGCAGCAAAGTTGGCAGTAGCCAGTGTGAAGTAGAATGTATGAGATTTTGTACAGTGGGTTTTCAGGTATGTCTGTTGCAACATGGTACAGGACTGATGAAAATCATTTGAATTTTTGCCATCAAATTCAGTTTAGAGTTTTTGAGGTTTTTTCCTCTTTAAAAAAATTGGATTCAGAATAATAACAAATAAGAACAATAAAAAATTATTGCATTTTATTGAAATAGATCTTACAAATTTTTATGTTTAAGTTTTGTTTTTTTGGCATTTTCAGATATATTTGCAGTAACAGACACATAGATGTTTAGAAAATATGGTTTAGCCAGGGTTTTATCCATTGGTATGTAGTTGAATAATCGGTTTTGTCAATGATTTGCACACTGAATGTGATCTTTTAAATGATGTACATTGTACAAGGTTTAGAAGGCAGCAAATGTAAATTATATCTGGGAAATACTATGTATAACAGTATAAAATTGTTTTTTAAGTGATACTGTAAATCCATTTTGGAAGTGATAATTATATTTCAACATTTTAATTGCCAATTATGTAAGTGCTGAAGTATTATAATTACTTGATAACAAAAAGCATGTATCATTGTGTTCTAGATAGCTGCAGCACCAAGTCATGATTTGTGTTATCAAAACATTTTCACTAATAGGTTAAAATTTGAGTGTTAAAGTACATCCATTTTTATAGGTAATCAGTGTCATCTTTTCATAAAATTTAGGACTATGTTCTTAAAATAGCAGATTTCTGTTTTTGTGATTTGACCACCATCTCCTGGATGGAAAAACAAGAAGACTTTTTTTAATACTGCCATATTTTTTGTTAGTGTGTTGCATAAGCAAATTCTGAGTCATGCTACGTAGAAATTCCAATATGTCATCTTTTAACATTTTCTTCTACCATTAAGCCATCAATCAGGAATGGTAAAGATTGTTGTCATGGAAAAAAAGCATGTTCAGCATTTTGTCACATCAATGGATTACTATCTAAATGGTATATTGACCATCAGAAACAATGACATCATGAAACAATGAGATTAGATAATAATGACAACGTTAAAAAAATACACCAGAGAATAATGACATCATGAAACAAAGATGTCAGAAAATGATGACATCATTAAACAAGACATCTGAAAATGATGACATCATCAAACAAAGATATCAGACAAAGGTTACATCATGAAGGGATGACTCCAGGAAATGATAGCATCACATCTATGATTTCAACAATTATCATATTGCTAACATTTCTCTGGAATCATATGTTGCTGTCATAAAAATCAACAACAAATAGAGATAAAAATTAGATATGATATCAACAAGAATTGCTGAAGGTAGCTAAAAAAAATATGTCATTGCTATAAAAAAGTATTTTAAACAACTCTTTTCATTATTTTACAGCTGGGTATTCAATATCAGTCATGAATTTGATCCATCTGATGTGTTAGATGATCAGTTAGGAAATTTCATTTGAATTCCAGATCACTAGAAACTATATGTACTCTCAGGGCTTCATAAACATACAACTGATTTGTTTACTGGGGCGTTCTTCTCTGGTTGTTGGTTTGTGATTTGTGATGAAATCATTTTCATAAAATTTGTGATAATTAATTAAATGTGGTGAGAGTATGTAAGATTTACATGTAAAGTCACGGTTTCTTTTCAAGTGAAATCTGAATTATAGAGAAATTGTTGCTTGTAATATGGTAATTAAGGTTCATAAGAATGTAATTAAAGATATTTAATTTGATTTGTTTATACTTGTCATTGTATTTCTTTTTTCTCTGTAATTGTTCAATACAAAATTACTGTGATGTTGATATGTAATTTTAGGGGATATTTTTAATTTTGTTCAGTCAGTCAATACTTATTAGGTACTCATCAGTTCCATATTAAAAGAAAAGACAGAAAGAATGAAATGATGTCATCGTCTTTCAGGGCTTTACCTTAACACATCTACTTGACCTATAGCCATGGTTCGGTTTCTAGTCTATTATTTAATGAATAGTATATGTACTCCAATACAAAATCATAAGTCTTAGGATGATAGATGTTTTACTAGAATATAACTTAGATTATGTTGTGTAATGTTTAATTAACTCACAGCCCTGATGACGGAATTTTGATAATTCATTTAAAATCGCATGTTATTAGCAATTATTATCATTTTTTTTCTTTCTTTTTGTTAACTGCTGAAAAGGTTCTTGAATATTGTTTATTTCATATAAAATAGATCGAACTAGTCATGAAGTTAGTGCTCCCTTAAATGAAAACTTTCGTCACTTATTTCATAAATCTCTATAAATTATAATATTAAATGTTAGCTTTTCATGTCACTTCTGTATAAAAAGAAGTACTTGTTTTAGTAATTCTGCTGTATCATGGAAATCATGTCAACGATTTGAGGGGGAATATTTTTATTCAGACTTTGTGTTTAAATTACTTATGCAAAAAGTGATAGTGATCAATTTCAGTTTTGCCGTATTTCCTTAACATGTAGTTAGAAGGTAATGGGTTCACAGAAACTTTTACTAGAGATGGAAGTAACAATGGTTTAAAATCAAATGTATATATTCAAGAGAAACATATTGTCCAGGGCATTTAAGCTATGATTTAGGGATGAAGATAGAGGATGTTTCTGAAAAGTTACTAATATATATTATCAACATGTTTAGCCTTTCAGTAATTTAAGTACTTTAATTTATGTTGTGATTTCAACAATGACTTCTCAAATCTTCCTACCAACTACAGCCCATCAAAGAAATATCAATATCTATGTTTTTCTCATCAAGTCAATATATTTGTAATGTGAACATTGAATTGAAAATAATTGAACTGATAACCTTTTTGTTTACACTCCTCTTGTGTTCCATTTTGTTTGATAATAAAAACATTGTAATTCAAAATCTAAACTTTTCTAAAATGGTTATCTACAGACCTGAATAGAGATATTGGGCTCTGTGTAGTGTTGGTGTCTCCCTTTCTCTTTGGCTTATGAAACCACATACTCACCTGAACTAGGTCTGTAATTGGTAGAAATAGATCTACTAACTATATATAGCAGTCACCCGTACAAATGGCCCTAATATACTTATGTTACTTCTCCAGAACTATTTGTTATAGTGATCTCTCTCATGTCTTCATCTTCAAGTTCAAGTTCACAACAAGAGGCCAGAGGTCATTTTTTTTAATCAACTTGTTATAAAACTTGAGTATTTACTAGCTGTCTGTTGGGACTTGTGTATTGTATGTCAGTATCTGGTACTTGATGTATTTTTACATAGACTTGCATTGTGAAGGCCTGCTGATTTTGTTATGAATTTATGTCATCCATATGTGTATGAAGTAGTCTTGTATATCCATATAATCACATTACGCAGCTAGACCTGTCTATAACGACCACCCGAGAAGCAAGCCTGTATATAATGTCCACCTGACAGAAATGTCATTGAAAGACATATTTTAATAAACAGGAAGTTGGCTACAGACATGGTTTTATAGGCAGTTTTACTCATTCTATCCCCAAGAGTTACTTCACTTTGTTTAACACTAACAGTAATAATGTATAGCAATTAGCTTGACAGCCAATGGGGGCCAAAAATGTTTCTACAATGGCCTTTACAGACAAGTCTTTGCTTTACAGACAAGTCTTTGCTATATACAATTGCACTTTATAGGTAATTTTGCTATGGGACAATTATTTTTATAGAAAGGTTTTGCTTAACAGGGGTGATTATTGTAGACAGCCTTTTGTATACATGTGTGACCTATATAGACAAGTTTATGCTGTACTGGGGTGACCTTTATAACATATTTATGCTCTACTGGGGTGATCTTTATAACATATTTATGCTAATAAATATTTATGCTATACTGGGGTGATCTTTATAACATATTTATGCTATACTGGGATGACTTTTATAACTGGGGTGACCTTTATAACATATTTATGCTAATAACATATTTATGCTATACTAGGGTGACCTTTATAACATATTTATGCTATACTAGGGTGATCTTTATAACATATTTATGCTATACTAGGGTGACCTTTATAACATATTTATGCTGTACTGGGGTGACCTTTATAACATATTTATGCTATACTAGGGTGACATTTATAACATATTTATGCTATACTAGGGTGATCTTTATAACATATTTATGCTGTACCTTTATAACATATTTATGCTATAGGGTGACCTTTGACATATTTAACATATTTATGCTATTTATGCTATACTGGGGTGACCTTTATAACATATTTATGCTTTACTAGGGTGATCTTTATAACATATCTATGCTATACTGGGACTGGGGTGACCTTTATAACATATTTATGCCATACTGGGGTGACCTTTATAACATATTTATGCTGTACTGGGGTGACCTTTATAACATATTTATGCTGTACTGGGGTGACCTTTATAACATATTTATGCCATACCGGGATGACCTTGATAGACAGAGCTTTTATGTACACAGATTTAGTCTATACCTGCTTTGCTATACATGAGTTATATTATAGAGAGGATTTGCTTTACACAGATGTCTTTTATTAACATGATTTTGTTATACACAGGTGACCAGAATAGACAGGTACATCCTATGCAGTTTTTGCCTTGACTTACAGGTATTCTCTCTAGTGACTGGCATGGGTTGGACAGGTGTTATTATTTTCATTACAGAGGTGTTCTTTGTCGACAGGGATTTGATTCTAGAACATTTACAGGAACCAAATGGGTAAATATGATGATTTATGTAAAAGGATAAATACATATGTGCCAATCAGACAGAATGTGTTTTAGTTTTCATTTCCTTGGATTGTTTAATTGTCATCTAAAATGACATGGGAGTTAACAGACTTTACTTAAGTTATCAGAAGACAGTTCTTCCTAAGAACTAATAGTCTTTTTCAGAGATTTGATCACTTATGAATTCCTTAAGTTTGAAATTGGTCATGTGTTTCTCTGAAACACTGTATTAAATTAATGATACTCAGTTGGTGAGCATCATTGTGATTTGTATATGACATAATTTGAGATGAAAATGATAGCATTTTTGTTTTCAATAAGCACTGGTATCTCTATTACAGTATGTTTTACTGAGATCATTATTCTTATTTCATCAATAAATAAGTAAATAAACGGATAAACAAAATAATATAAGTTGTCAAAGTGGAAACATTTTGCGCATTTTTTGCTCAAATAGCATGGTATCCTCACCAATTATAATAATTAGCTGTTTGTCAGCCTTTCTTGATTCAAAAAGGTGATTGAATGATCGGTACTTCCCATATATAATCATTTATCAGAAAATCGATTTGTTTCATTGTTAGAATGTTATTTCTGTAGGGCCAGAAGAGTGCATGTCTATGAACTTTTTAAATTGTCCCATACTTCAATTAGAAAAGTTTCCGGGACTACTTTAATTTACTTAAGTGTTATTCACGAAATCAAAATGTTCTTCAGCAGTGGAAAGCTTAGACTATCCTCGTGTCATGTTTTTGAAAATTGTTTTAAAGTGACTTAAGAAATTGGATATACCCCTTCATTGTTTTTTTTATGAGATGGATCATTCTAGCTTGACAAACAGTTATAATATTCAACAATACCGTCAGTTTATTCCTTTTTTCTCTCCTCAGTATCGTTTAAATTAGACTTTTAATAAGGGACAAACACGCCTTAAGGGATATAAATTTAAGGTAAAACGATACCATGAAGTCAAAACGGTCAAAGCCAGACGTTTGAACTCTGGAATTTATAGATATTTAAAGTTGAAGGTAAATAGATAAAGTGATAGGTCTGTTGAAGAGGTGTGAACTGTTTGATTCCAGTTGAAGTGACACTAGCATAAAAGCCCCCTGCAATGAACAGTATCGAGTCTCTACAAACTAATTTGTTGTCACCTTGGTGTAAGCGAGACAAATGGATATCGTCTAAACCCCGTTAGGGCAGTGCCTGGTAAGGTTATTTCGTACGTTCACCGATATCTGTGTTTTCAAGTTCAACACGGAACAAGATACAAATCTGCGAAAATGTTTAGTCATAAATAACATGACATACGAAAACGTTATGTGTGTGTGGGTGTGTACATTTTATTATTTTAAAACTGAACTAATTATCGAAATTATAACTTTCAAATCACACTTTGGTTTCAATAATTTTATATTAATTAACAGTTGTTAGGGGATAATCATAGGTAGTACCACGGAAAACACCATTGCCATCTCCAAAATATTTGCATCGCGTCTTAAAATCGTCAAAAGAGTAGAGACCGGAGAAAAGGTTTCATTGAAGGCAAGTTTTGTTTTAAGGTCGTGTCAAGTTGTAATATCAGACATGTCAACTAAACCACCCACTATCAAAAGATTACAGGATATGATCAGAGTGTCAATCAGATGATGTACATTTAGGTGTGGAGATAATGAATATTTGTTTTTAACAACTTCAGTGCTGTTTTTTTTCATTTATCGTGATTATGGATAAGTTCGTAGCTTTACAAATCAGGCTTAATATTTCATTTGAGATGATATCGCAAGATAACAACAACAGATCGTATAAATTATGTTCTAATTAATTAACCGGATCTTTATAAGTACTCATGTTGTGGTTATAGGCCTAACAGTCACTTCGTTAATGTAGGGAGTCAATCCATTAACGATGAACTGCTGACATTGGCAGGTTATGATCAAAACATCCGGTTATCCTGTCTTTTTTCCTTAATACATGTACTACCATTACATGGTGGCTTCGCAACGCTGCACAAGTACCCGCTGACATATGAATGAATTGGTCACGCACGAGCAATTAAGACGAAAACAATGACTTGGGTGATGGTTAAAGATGAAGATTGCCAGGTCTGTAGGGACAAGTCCGTATTCATATAATTTCACGGAATTAATCATAAAATAATGGATTTTTTTGTTTCGCATCACGATGTCGGGTCCATCACAAATTACATCGTGAATGTAGTAATTGGTTTGGTTTCTTGTTTAAATAATCATCATTGAATGGGTTAAAGGGAAGGGAAGGTTGGACGGAAGGACGGGAGTGGCCTTGCATTGCCCAGAACGCAAAAGTAAGTACAATGCGATCAGAATGTGCAGGCAGAGGAGGAAAATAAAAAGAAATTTGTGTGTCAATGCCAGGTAGCAGATGGTAATCAGTTTGTGTTCGAGCAGAATAGAGAAGTTGAGAAAGGCGCCAGTAAACCTGGCAGTAGGCTTTAAATTATATATGCTATACCACTTATTAATAATATGAAAAATAAAGCATGAGTATTATTTTCAAATGTAAACCATACAGACAGAACCTGTTCACAACAGCTGGATGTATCGATCGCTTTGCTTCTGCAAAATGAATATTGTATATCATTACTTTGAAAATCCTTTGGTTCAGATGTACTGGAGAACTTCCAACACGTGTCATTTACAGCCGTAAATACATTAAAACAAAACAAGGATAAGATTAAAGCATGTAGTGTTAGTCGGGATCAATATGGACAAATCGAAATAAGAGTTATCGACCCTGGAACAATGCGTGGGGTGCGTGCACAGAGGTGGTCCGACAATGTCTATACCCCACAGAATGACATTACACGGGCACACCTATGTCTGCATCATGTTACAAAATCCTTGTTTCATTTTGATTTCATCAAAGTAATCCTTAATGCTAATTTATTTAAAGCGTCTTTCTTTAGTGGTCGTTCTTTTGTAGATAATTGACAAGATAGTAAACTCCTCCGACCGAACCACATATTTTACATGATCGTGCATTAAGTATGCATATGTATATTAGAACGATGTGGGTAATGCGATATTTGTGAAACCTCTTTAGATTTAAATGTTTCTTTATGCAATTTGAATGATACAAAAAAGGACTGAACGCTGCGAACCGCTATCGACAGTACCATGTAATTCAGGTGGAATTTCTCATGTGCTGCGTTTCAGTGACAGAACGAATCATTCATTAAAAGGACGTTCCCGTCTCTGATTCTTTCATAAGAACAACGTTTCCAGAACAGCACGTGCCATTCATAAAATAATACGCCGTTCCTACTACAAATGGAGTCATTTATCCAGCCGTTAAAATAGACGTTCAAGTCACAGAATGATTCGTTCATGGAAAAAAGAACTAAGTTCCTGGTGCTGATCCAGCCATTTATAAGCACGTCGTTTCCAACACAAAAAGTGTCGTTCATAAAACATTACGCCGTTCAGACCTTAGAAAGAGTAATTCATTGAGCCGTCCATAAACATGACGTCTTATAACTAGTCGTTCACAAAACGACGTTCCGCTCAATAATTTAAGAATGATATATCCGTGACTGAAAGAATCAGTTCAAAAGAACCAAAGTAAATATGACGTCCTTGCATTTGGGCGATCTATGGATATACACACAGAATTCTTTCGATGAGGTCATTACTACGATGTTTCCACCACATAAACATTCATAGAATGAAACGTCACTGGATTTTCTCGTCATAGAGCCACCAATATTTATTGATAAGACATTGTGTAATTAATCACAAAACAATTAGAATCAAATACTAAAGAATAAAATGTATCATGTATCTTACTGTATTTTTCTAGACGGACGTTTCATCAATTACTTTTATTGATTCAAAGAACAGAAGGATTTCTTTCTACGAGCGAATTCCTGACCAAGGTCACTGTTTCATTATCCTAGATCGTATATAGACCGTAATGGACGCGTTAATATTCAACAGATAACCATCCTTAGCACGATACAGCAGTAATATAAAGCTGTTTTATGACCAGTAGGTATTGTACTTTATGTTATTGGCCCTCGGAGATCTCAGGAATCGGCCAAAACATATTTAAGTCACAGAACGGTTCATCTATTATTACGCAGTTCTCTCCATAGTCTGAACCATTTTCTTCTTTTGAATATCACCGAAACGACGTCCCCACCATAGAATTACCTATTCACCGAAACGACGTCCCCACCATAGAAATACCAATTCACCGAAACGACGTGCCCGCCATAGAATTACCTATTCACTAAAACTACTTCCCCACCATAGAAATACCTATTCACCGAAACGACGTCCCCGCCATAGAAATTCCTATTCACCGAAACTACGTTCCCGCCATAGAATTACCTATTCACCGAAACGACATGCCCGCCATAGAATTACCTATTCACTAAAACTACGTTCCCGCCATAGAATTACCTATTCACCGAAACGACGTGCCCGCCATAGAACTACCTATTCACCGAAACGACGTGCCCGTCATAGAATTACCTATTCACTAAAACTACGTCCCAGCCATAGAATTACCTATTCACTAAAACGACGTTCCCGCCATAGAAATACCTATTCACTAAAACTACGTCCCCGCCATAGAATTATCTATTCACTAAAACTACGTTCTCGCCATAGAAAAACCTATTCACTAAAACTACGTCCCCACTATAGAATGACCAATTCGCCAAATACGACGTTCCTAACATTAACGAAAACCATGCTCCCGACGTAGTATGACCCATTTACTGAAAACCGTATTCCCGTTAGAGATTGACCCATTCATCAGAAAAGACGTCGCCATTCCTAAAGTTACCAAATCATTAAACGACGTTTCAGCTATAAATTAACACATTCGTTAAAAACGGTGGTTCGGCTATTTATAGTATCATATTCATCAAAACGGCATTCTTGCCATAGAATGATATATACCATATATCCACACATAAGATCTGCCTTCTGTTACCGAACCAGGATTTTGAGAATTTGGTGTGAAAAATGAATAAAAAGTGTAATATATATAAAAGGCACACAATGTTTATATCACGTTCATTAGAAAGTGATAACAATGAAAATATCTTTAATCCCTGAAATATTTGATAAATACCAAGTTTTCAATCAATTCTAGCTATTATTTTCATTGATTCGGCATCAGATAGTTACACAATGAATTGTTTGAGCTCGACTATGTATGATAAAGGTTGACATGACATGTCCCTGACCAAAGCGTGCTGTCCCACTAACCTGTATTAGACTACCGTATGTGGACCGTGAGGGCTCGTTAATATTGAACAGATACTCATCCCAAACACGACTCGGTAGTTTCATGGAGCTGTTTTATGGCTGGTAAGTATTGTACGCTTTTGTTATTGGTCTTCTGAGAGCTTACTGCAAGTCAGCGAAAAACTCGATATTTTGTCCACTCCCCACAACAAGTACTAGATAAAGGACAGATCGCTCTAAAATGATTGATTGATCTCATCCAATCACATATTCCTAAAACTTCCTCATCAATAATTAATTGTTTGAGAAATAAAAAACAAAGAAATCATTCGCGTTTAGCAAAGGTTTTTGTCACCTATTAGATATCATTTTATATGAGTATTTGTGTTATTTGTGTGTGTGTGTGTGTGTGTGTGTGTGTGTGTGTGTAATATTCTCATGTCCATTGAAGACAAAAGTGAATAGTACCATTTATACAAATTTAGAGGTATATACAGTGAAGTCAAACAATGAATTTAGCTGCATCATACAGCTGTTTTGTCCTTCTTGGACTCCTCAATGATGATGATTGTCTAAATCTCATAAGCCTAGGAGGTGATTGAGGTAAATCCTAAGGGATCAATATTTTTTCAAATTTTCATATATCTAATAGGTTTAGAACAACATCATGTGCATGTGCATAGTCGATACCATGCCAATGAACTAACACATTGCAGGTAGGTTACGGCAAACCTCGAGGACTAAAATTTCACCAGTTCACCTGTTCACCAGCAATGACTACCTGAAAGGGAGACAGAGTGATTCTATAGAATTTAAGAAGAAAACCTAAAACCTAAACACACGAACAATGATTGTACCAAGACAAGTGAACAGCAGTTTTCTGTACAACTCTAAAAATTAGATACAGTAAAGCTATATAATGAATTCAACATACTGTTATTTCATCATTCTAGGAGTCGTCAGTAATCTAAGGGAATAAAATGTTGTAACCACGGAAACGACTGTGGGAAATCGAAATTGACAGAAGAAATAAAAAAAGAAACGAATTTCAATAAATTTCACAATCTTAAATATTTAATTGTTTTAAAAGTATGTTAAATACTCGTGTATATTCTGAACCGTGGGTCTGATAAAATATATTAAAGTGACATACAGTATACGACAAACCTTGGCGACAAAAGCCCATCAGCAGAGTCTACCACCTGCAATCTCGAAAACTGTAGAAAATGCATACACATGAAACTGAATATTAAACGTATTGCTATATTAAAAATACAACGTAGTTGCTATTTAAGAAAATCTCATCTTAATTAAAAGCATGCATATCCTTACCATTGCATCTACATCAAAGGTAAAGGAACAGTTTGATTATTATGCAAAGATTCCGCTGATGTACATGCTAGTTGAACGAATGTGTATATGAATACAAAGCTTTTGATTCCGGAGTACATCATGCCATAGATCCGCAGTTCTTTGTCACATCTATAGTTTTGAAGGTTACGACCGATCTTTTATTATCTTCTAAAAGTCCTCTCTGATAGCTGTGGGTTGATGTTTGTTGCTGTTTCATGAAGGATTATAACCTCTTGTTTCTTTTATGTTCTGTTTTGGTCTTTGCTACTTTTTCTCGTGTAAAGTTGTGAGTTTTGCATCCACCCGCCACTAGTTCACTTTGTGTACACAGAGAGCAGTCTCTTAGTCACTATGTCAATGCTGTCAGTTCTTTCTCTAGACCATCGAAGTCTTATGCAGCTGTTCAATAGTCCTAATTATTTCGTTGGCCAGCGTCTCATTTTGGTGACTTACTTGTTTACAAAGCAGGAAGAAAACTTCCATTAATCAATGCCTTGTGAAGATCGCTATCTATATTACGAGGTCCTTTTAACACCCGACACTCGTTTTGTGGCCACCCGTAACAGACATGACTGCCAAAATCAATAACACAGACTATTGTCCAGCAGGGAAAGTTCTCGTCCGAAAAAGTTAATAGAAATACGACACATTTTCTCATAATTGATTTCTCCGCTATGTCTTGGATTAGTTTCCAAATTGGCAGTATAAACACTATACATACATTTATTACTTTAATTCTATTGAAACGATTCCAAGTGGAATTTTTGTCAACCTCTTTCTTCTTTATTTCTTGTCGCCTTTTGTTATGAATTTTTACCAACATTTAACATATGCTGTTCAGTTTGTTATTTGAACACTTGAAATGGTTTTATTGTCACTAAGAATGTGATGTCATCTTCCATGAACCTGTGATACATCTTTGTCAACATATTACCTGAGGTATCATATAACCGTTACACTTCACGATCTGTATAAATTCGTCTTTGACCTCACGAGAACTGTATGAATTCGTCTTTGACATAGCCAGGGATGCAAGTTTGTCGGCGACCTCGCAAGGAATGCAGTTTTGTCTTTGATCTCGCAAGGAATATGAATTTGTCTTTTATCTGAGCCTTACTTATTTAGTCAATGCAAAGTTGTTTAAATGATGAAATGCGTTGGCTTTTTTCCTTCAGGAATTCTGACTTTACCTAAGACCAACATTTCTAGTTAAGATTACTCCTGCCAAAGTAAGTTTTAAACTTTACATTTGCTGAAGTTAATTAGAGATCCAATCGCAAAATGGTCTGTTAATTGCCCTAAGAGAACAAAATTAAACCCCAGAAATATTGACCTTAGTGTTGTAATATGATTCGAAACCTTCATGAAGCGCTTGATTCATTTCAGGGACATACAGGCAGAAGACCTGTCGAACAGCTGGGGATATGGCTAGCGGCACGCTAATTTGCAGTGCTTATCAGCTGTTATGTAGACTAGGATAAATATTGAAACGTTAACCGAGTCACTCGATTAAATCCGCGATTGTCTGTTGATTTTCAATCAGTTTGGAAGACTAGACAGTCATTAATGAGATTTGTCTGAAACCAAACTTCTCTAGACAGCTGTTTCTGGTATCTGATTGGTACTTGTATCAATATCTAGTACACACACCAAATCCACAATGACGGGGTAGCGTTTTAAATTTAAGCTCCCGAATCAAAGGTCCAAGATAGATAATTTTTCATTTTACTAGAACTTTTTCATCCTCAACAGCAACTCTTGATATGTCATCCATAATATAACCTTGTTTAGACAATTAAAACTGATAATCTGCCGTTTACTTTTGATGTGAAGTTTTGAATATTGTCATTTATTGACAAACGGGTTTAGTATTGAAGAGACTAAGCAAAGCATCTACTGGAGTTCAGACCAAGAAAATTAATTTCTGTATCTACCGCAATATGTATGAAACAATCGGCCATACACAAGCTAAGGTTATATGCCACCTGTGACGAATGTTATTGTTTCATAAATTTCATAAGTCGATCCACATTTGAAGGACAATGAACATGATTTGAATCACTTTTGACAAAAATCATTCTTTAAAACGACAAATATTTGGAAATTTGGTCAGAAATACAACTAGAACATTCGGCGCAGATATTATAATAACGTCTTTACAGAAAATTTCTTCATTACATTTTCCTTGAAATCCCTATTTAGAATACATATTCTATCGAACAATTGAACAAGATATGATCAAAATATATGTGAAAATAATATCACAGATAATTATGTATAATGGAGATTTTACGTCGTTTGCCGGAAATTAAGTATTTTGTCTCAAAGCTACAGGTAAAAACACCGGTATATAATTAATGTTAGTTGTCTGTTATTCAAAGGTAAAGTAAGAGATTAATAATCAGTCAACAGAAGAAGGCTGTGTAAGACACATTAATTTTGTAACATTATACATACATGCTGAAGGAAGCTGAATGATAACTATTCAATAACGAGATTGTTTTTTCTATAGCATAACTAATGTTACGTCCAACTATTTATCATCTGATGACGCTGTGTGCTTGCAGAAGCGGTCGACAGATTCGTAATAAAATCGTTTCATTTGTTTATTGATTAGTTTCACTGTTTATTGATTGTTTTCAACTGTTTATTGATTATATCTGTTTATCGATTGGTTTCATCTGTTTATTGATTGGTTTCATCGGTTTATTGATTGGTGTCATCTGTTTATTGATTGGTTTCATCGGTTTATTGATTGGTGTCATCTGTTTATTGATTGGTTTCATCTGTTTATTGTTTAGATTTATCTATTTATTGATTGGTTTCATCTGTTTATTAATTGGTTTCATCTGTTTATTGATTGGTGTCATCTGTTTATTGATTGGTTTCATCTGTTTATTGATTGGTGTCATCTGTTTATTGATTGGTTTCATCTGTTTATTGTTTAGATTTATCTATTTATTGATTGGTTTCATCTGTTTATTAATTGGTTTCATCTGTTTATTGTTTAGATTTATCTATTTATTGATTGGTTTCATCTGTTTATTGATTGGTTTCATTTGTTTATTGATTGGTTTCATCTGTTTATTGATTGGTTTCATCTGTTTGTTGATTGGTTTCATCTATTTATTGATTGGTGTCATCTGTTTATTGATTGGTTTCATCTGTTTATTGTTTAGATTTATCTATTTATTGATTGGTTTCATCTGTTTATTAATTGGTTTCATCTGTTTATTGTTTAGATTTATCTATTTATTGATTGGTTTCATCTGTTTATTGATTGGTTTCATCTGTTTATTGATTGGTTTCATCTGTTTATTGATTGGTTTCATTTCTTTATTGATTAGATTTATCTATTTATTGACGTTATTTGTTTATTGATTAGCTTCAGCTGCTTATTGATTCGAATGATTTGTTGATTGATTGGTTTCATCTGTATATAGATTGGTTTCGTATGTTTATCTAAAGGTTGGTAAGCAAATAAGCAAGTATCATGCAATCTATATTAGGTATATGCTCAATTTTTACAGTAAATCACAAAACATCTCTCATTATCTCTTTATAATTCCAATGTATCCCCTCAAGAGCATGGAATGAAAGAAATCACTTTTTCAGCTCATATTTCCTACTTTTATTACAACAGTTACTGTCACTTCAATAACCTCATTACCACACTGTATTACATCTACATCATCGTATCACAATTTGTGTACGTATTTAATGAGCCCGAGTAATACTGTAACAACAATTATCTCATTTCCATCACACTGTATACCATACATCAGCTGTTATATCGACCAACCCCCTACTAAGCTGTATGAAAATTGGCCCGTTATAGCAAGGTCTCAACATTCTACCAAACAGTATGAAACATGACGACTGAAATTTCTCGATTATTTACTTTCTTTCCACTAGTAATAACCACCTGAATTTTATACGTAGCTCTTTTCAAAAGTGTTCTAGCAAGAAGTGTGTTCTAGTTAAATAAATGGCGTACACTGGATGTTACACCTGAGTTACTTAACATAATCATTTTATCAAATTATGTTAATCTTGATGACTTGCTTTCTAATTAAGAAGATTTTTCCTACTTTGAATTAGTATTCGAATATATATCACCTATCTTGTCTTCAACACTACCTATGTTCAGTTACCAGATTTATCAGAGATATGCTTTACGTTTGCATACTTGTTCGTTACAAACATCCCACAGATGGATTTGTATTTTACATTTGCCACTCATGGTGAAGAAGTGATTGTCACTTACATCGGTAGTCACCCATATATCTTTAAAAGGATGTTTTGTGAAAACGTATCTAAAGAGGATGTTTAAAGTGATATCTGCATTCATTTCATATAAGAGTATGAAAAAAATTAAGAAAGACAGAACAGAAAAAGAATTGTTCGTCATTTTTCTATGGGACTAATTTTGTTTTCCATGTCATTTTACCATCGGATCTAGTTCACAGAAATTGTTGGTTATACTCTTGTATATTAAAGTAACTGTGAATAGGATCGTGAAAGAAAATACATATCATTTTTAAGTACCATCTTCACTGTGTTTTAACAAAACTGCCTTGCCCCATGTGGGTCGTTATTGGTATGGAGTGACATGTTTTGTCAATACCGAGAGTGGCCTCCGAGAGTCGACCAATTGACAGCTCTATTGACATTGAACATTAATGCCAACATATCAAGTATTATATGTTTGCCCATACTGAAGAGAATCAAAAATAACAATTTGATTTTAATGTCAGAATATGTCCACCCACACCCTGGGTGAGCTAGAGATATATCGATGTGTAAATCTGTGACAACATGAGAAATTGATCCCAACTTCAACAAGGAGATGTTAAAATCGGCAGGAGGAGAAATTTAATGGCATTCTGGTATTTCAAAATTCACCAGAATTAATATTGGTAATAGCGCAAGTAATCATGATTGAAAATATCAGTTAGAAAAATCTTGAATATTGTTTTCTTAGTTTCCCAAACAGTGGAGAAGACACAAACGCTTTCACTTATTATATACTTATATATATAAATATTCTGATAAAGGAATACGAAGGTTTTCCTGTCTCTGTTAATATACTTATAAAATCTACCTGTGGACAACAATAGTATTATCCGCAAAGTTGTACTATACGGAAAACAATAGAGGTTTCTTAACAGAAAATTGGAGTTAATTAAAAACAAAAAATCTCTATCAAACCTTTGCCGAAACAACTCACTACCATTGTTAGCACTATCAAATCTAGGTTATAGTCTTATTGCGATACTGTTCAAGAAGTGGAATTACTAGTATGTGAATTTCAGAGAACTCAAAAGAGCTTTCGAAAAATCTTCAACGCTCTCCTCTTCAAAAAATTGTTTTATAAGAACATTTGATTTTTTCACTCTGTACACCATTCTTAGGTCCAAATCAAAGAGGAAATATACAGAGAATGAAATCATGAAAATGATAGCATTTCTGGTTGACAACATCTTTGTCGAGTTTGGTGAAAGATCTTCAAATAGACTATTGACATATCTATGAAAGCTGTATTCCTCTGTTGGCTGACTTGATTTTAAGACTGAATGATCTAAGAGCTTATAAAACAGGTCACACAAACCTGGATCGTTTAATTTCACTTTCAGATATATTGTCTTTAAATAACAAAAACAGTATTGACCACGTGCATATTGAGCGTGTAAAAACTAAGAACGGAAATACAAGACAAATAAAATGTATCGAACGCTGTATGTGTGCAACTATGTCACAGTCTATTCTCAAGCACTCTGTTTCATGTGTTCTTATCAAAGACTAAGATGAACATACCGGCTATACCAGGACACTGGTAGTAAGTAAACTGATAGCAGATTGTATAACAGACATAAACGAATAATACATTTTAATACAAATTTAGAGTTAGTTGTAGTACAACAAAAATAAATAAATAAATAAATAAATAAACTACATCATGCAACTGCTTAGTCCTTCTAGGATTCGTCAATGAGGCTAAGGACATGTCATGTAAGCCTAAGGGTGACTGAGGAAAACCAAAATTGTTCAAATGAAATGTCAAAACCAAGATGAGGAGAGGCACTAGTCCCACAATTCAATAATATTCCTACTTTTCCTATATCTGAAAATATCAAAGTGTATGTGCATATTCTAAAGTGTGCTACTATTCGGATGAATTAAAACGTAGCATGCACATTACTGCAAACCGCGGGGACTAAAAGTCGGCCAGCAGTGACCAATTTTAACATTACTGCCTCGACCAGACATATGTAGGCGGTTAGTAATTGGCCGAAGATTATTGATATGAGTATCTCAACAGAGAGCACCTAGGATTTACCTAAGCTAATATACTACTGTAATGACATGGAGTGGTAAGTATCCTAATCAGTGCAAGTTATTGGCATACATCAGTATCGCTACTTATATAAACATAGGTCATTAACAATAATTCATATCATTATCACTATAAACGGAGACCCCTCGCACTACCCCTCTTTAAATCGCATTCATGTCCGCAAGCAGAAGTACATCATACCTCATTTGAATGTTCAGAGGACACACAAGAGAATATCCCATTTCTATACAAATTTAGAATTAGATGTAGTAAAGTCGTATAATTTTACTGCATCATACAGCTGTTCCGTCCTGTTTCGTCAGGGATGTTAATGGAATATAGTGTTGAAATCAATGAGGTGACTGAGGAAATTAAGATTGGTCGGAAAATTAGAAAAATACAGATTTGATGGCGCACTACCCCCATGATCGCACAAAAACATATAATCCACTTCGATCTTTATTTTTATTCTTCTCTCTGAGATATAAACCCTTCTTACTCATCTAAGATATTACCGGACGTTTAATTGACCAATACTATTGTAATTTGTGTGACTGCAAAATCATGAACTGTCTGTGTAAAATTTCAATATAATGTAGGACGATGATTTAATTCAACGACCCCACTATCCCAGGCACGTTATTAACATTACAAATATTTTCGTGGTTTTGTCATTACGGAAATAACATGACATATATTTATTTTACGATCTTATTCTCATGAATTATTTAAAGGAACCTACATCACAATCAATTCGGCTTTTCACAAATGACCCAATTACATGTAATGTATACACTTTTGTCAATTTAAAATTAGACTCTGTATATCAAGTATTGAGTTTACTGAAATCAGTAAATATCACAATACATATGAACTTCGAAAAAATCTATGAAACATATACGTTTCAATCGATCTTCAAGTTGCACGTGTTATCTAGATAATCTTACATTATGAAACAATAAAGAATATTTTCACATTATCTAAAGGCATTTTGTCTTCGTATAGTCACATACAAATTTGAATATGCCAGGAATTCATGACAATATTTTTTTTGATATGCCTCCTATGAGAAATATTAACCTTTGTCTGTCATATAAATATTTGTCAAGCTCTTTTTAGAAGTATATCTAAATTTGCTGTACGTACCCCTATTTATTTACAATACCTTAGGTTTTCTTAGCGAGAATTCATTGACAATTTAAATTTAACGGACGTGTCTCCTCATGAATCAACAAAACAATTTATTACCTGTGGAAATAGATTATTTTTATAGTTTTCTGCTTGCCTTGTACTTGATAAGATCCTTGAAACCAGCTGACCATGCTAATTGTGTGGTCAGGAATTAGGACATTGTCACACATAACCACACATTACTGATCATTATCTTAAAGAAGACATTTATCAAAATCACAAAGTAAACAAACCTTAGACATTTAATGTTCTGTATTTCTTATATAATGCTAAAATAACAAAAATACTCTCACTAGATGGGACGTTAAACCACAAACTGCTGTCCAATATCGAGTACAACGTTATGTACAAATACATTTCTGTCGCATTGACATTAGCAGTGAATGAGTAAGGTATATACCGTTTAAAAGCGAATATGAATGGACCAAACACAATACACCAAACAGGTATCGATAAACAGGTATATCAACACATCAATAATAAATCAAATATTGTTTACGGTTTCTCTCGACGTTCTGCAGGATTAACGCACACCATTTACGTGAAAGTGATACGATCTCTGGTTTCGTTTGATGCTTGTGAAATCTGAGGTGAATGGTGCTATAACGAGCAACAGTTAGTGGTTGTATTTGGCCAAGACCATCGATAAATTGTGTAACCTTTAACGTAATAGGTCGGAAGCCATGCTTTAACATCTTACCACTTACACCTCACGAGACGCTGAGTCAGACTAATCACATTGCGTCACGTCATAGCACAGAGATAACAAGGTCATATGTGCAAGTGTAAGTCATGTACTGTGTCCTGTTAAGCTCCGAAAACATTCTAGCATTTGCACATGAAGTAGCTTACTATTAAATTGATATGATGAGATCATTTGTCTCATTAATCCCTAAGACCTTGCTATGGGGTAACAATTAAATCGGAAACACAAAACAGTTCTGCTCTGTACAAACTCAACATAAGTAAACTACTAGAGAAACTGCAAATATTGCACAGATAAGGATCATGAATCCTGGCATAACCCGCCCACATTCATATTTGGAAACGTTTCGAGATTGGATACGCAGGTCTACCACACTACACACAAGTTTGGTATATTTTGAGATTTGATACCCAGGTCAACCACACTACACACAAATTTGGTACATTTTGAGATTTGATACCCAGGTTAACCACACTACACACAAATTTGGTACATTTTGAGATTTGATACCCAGGTTAACCACACTACACACAAATTTGGTACATTTTGAGATTTGGTACCCATTCATATCCCACCGCACAAGGTGACATATCCCACCACACAAGGTGACATATCCCACCACACACATCTTTCTTATACATATACCTTATCACACACAACTTTGTTATATGTATACATCATACATATATTTATTGAGATTTATAAGTATAAACAAGTTTACATTGAGATTTAATGTCTGGAAAGGAAACAAATTGAATGAAACCTTTGAAAAAGTATATTTTAAAAGAAGAGAGTGCTTCACCAAAATACAAATGACAAAATGGACAGTGTTCTAATTTTTGACCGCGGTTGGTCTACGAAGATGTAAAGTGCCTACTCCCCGATTTGTATACGAGATAGAGGACCTTGATGCCGCTTTTGTGACTGCTATCATAGCCGCCCACACTACCGTGTATTCTCAAGGACTTACCACCGTCGCAAAAGTCGAAAAGTAAGCGACACGTCATCTCGGCTGCTAGTACAAGTGAGGAGTGGTTATTATTTGAATGACGCTGGACATGTGGACGTTATAAAAGTGACCAACACGCCTGAAGCAGTGGTTCTTATTGCTATAAAGAAACTAGCCGTTCGTGAAGAAAACATAAAATAAACTGCTTTCCACTACAGTGGATGACTCTGTAGGAGCAGTGTTCGACCTACTATGAACGGTCATTTAATTTTTTCAGGAAAAATCGATAGCCATCGATCATCACCTAAATAACGACCTCACGGACGAATGGGATAGGAAGAGGTCGAAGCCGCAGCCAACAGCTCGCATTCTTTCTGAGGACTACAGAACTCTTGACTTCGCAATCAACGCCAAAACCAAAAGTTCATGGCCGACACAAGATGTCAGAGTTGTCTCTGAAAGTAAAGTCATTCATCGTCTGGGATGAAAGCAATCTAGCCTCATTTCCTTAACAATGAAAATGCATACTGCCGAAGATAAGAGCATCAGAATCCTTGGAACTAGTGGGAATGTTATGGAGACCAGACAAATGACTTACATCACAGACAACTCTGACAGAACTGGAGAACATGTCGCACACTAATGTTTTACTTCTATGATCTCCAGAGCTGAAGCATCTGTCTTCTGGCTTGGAATCACACCTAACATCAAAGCAACGCGGACTGGATGTAAGACGTGTAGCCGCAACATACCTTCCTATCCTAGTGCACCAACGACACTAACCCAGATTACCCCTTCCAGTATATCTGCGCAGATGTTTTCATTTATACGGAGGCAACATACCTAGCAATCATATATTAATATCAAAATTGGCCGATATTTGAAAAAAAACTATTGGGGGAGAAAAAAGGAGTCATTACTTGTCTGAGATGAGCATTTGTCACCTTTAGAATCCCCGAATAACTTGCCTCAGGCAGGTACCCCGAGTTCACCTCCGAAGCAACTAGACAATTCCTCGTGAACTGGAACGTACATCACCGTTTGTCATCTGTAGCTTCCCTCCACAGCAACTGCCGAGCTGAAATTGGGTGCTAAAACCATTAAACGTTTTGTCATTGACTATACCGGGCCAAGTGGCGACCTTAATACAGATGTCTTTCAGCGTGCGATGCTCCAGTACCGTAACATGCCGGAAAGGGACACGAACAAGTCCCCTGCAATGCGTATATCTGGACATCGATTCGTGACTTCATATCCATCTTGCCAGGCGAATAAAAGTCTCATAACACCTGGGTTGAAGTCTTATCTGCTAAGGAAGTGGCACTTCGGAACCGACACATGAAAATGCAGACCTCTGGTCGGAACACACAAGGAGATTACCAGTGCTAGTCGTTGGCGATCATGTGCGGATACAGAATCAGATGGGACCACATCCACCTCAGTGGAATACGATTGGTATCATTATGGAAGTATGTTGTTAAGGTTGATGGATCTGGAAGAGTAATGTTGCGAAATAATGAATTTCTTAGGCAACGCGTTCCACTTCAAATGCAGTCTCAACGCAGAACGATAATATAGTGTTCCATCAGAAACGTGTTCCTCAGGGCACGTGTATCAACCCCCAACACAAACCAATCCCCTCGCTAAAGCAAAAATACCAGGGTAACTGCAGCTGAACTTAACGTCCCTCTGCATTTGTCATTGATCCAAGCAGTATCAAAAGTATTGCGATTACCTGATAGTACAACCTGAACGTATCCCCACGGCGACCCGTGATCTTTTTTTCCACTTCACCAATAAACAAATGACCAAATAGACAGTGTTCTTATTCAATATCCATCGTCATTTGCTGTAAAATCATAATTTCATGATTTAAAAAACAAAACTTGATTTCGTGGATAAGTATAGCTCAATAAATCAGCTTATACTTATCTTAATGGTGAATTGACATTATATCGTGGAATAAGAATACCGTCGAAATAACGAAAACATATGCCAAAGAAAATCAATGGTTTTACAGTATTCCATTTTGGTATCTGTTGATCGCCATACCTTGGGGAAGCAGAGTTGTTACTATCTAAAAACGCAAAAATCGCAAACGGGAATTCGACATTACATTTATGATACAGCTTGGTGGGGAGCTGTCCCTATTGGTTTCGTTGTTAGAAAGTAAAAAAGAAAGTGACTAACGTTAAAGAAATATACGATGGACATAGTCAATATTTTTTAAATTCAAAGACATCACCAGTATATAGGTGAAATTGAAGAATTTGATTTGATTGATAAGCTCTCCGATGAAATCGACTTTGTATTAGAGCAAAACCATTAGCCAGGAGACGGGAAGTTTGTTCTTATAACAAATCCACCTGTATAAACTTAATGAACCTAACGTTTATAAGATCACACGTCGATAAGGTTACATTATGACGTCAGAATTAGATAATGATACAATTTGTATACATAAACAAATAATCACAACTAATAATATTTAAACACAAACAAACATACTTTCATCACTCACGCAATGTTTTCAACCACGTGTGCAGCAAAAAAGTCATTTAAAAGAGCATCTAGGTTAAGATATTTTCTAACGAAGAAGTGGATGTACAAAAGTGAATATAAAACAGGAACGCACCATCATATACATAAACAATAATGCAATACAATGCATTACAGGTACGAAGAAGATTTCTACAGCAACTTCTATTTCAAGTTAAATATTAATTTAGATTAATACATTTTATGAAAAGAATAATTGTATAAAGCGGAAAATGTCATTAAATGACCAATCACATCATGGAATTAGAAGCCAATACATTGCTATTTATTGTGTATCCACAAATTGGCTAGTTGCCAAACTTGACTTCCCGAGTTGGCTTCTAATGGTATTATTACTCAGTATAAAAATCGACGTTTCAATGCCTCGAGTCACCTGGACTAAGAATAGGTCAGAATATACTGACCAATTACGTTTACCGTGAAATGACACGTTGATTAAGACAGTTTGGAAGAGGTGAAGGGTCAGAAGAGTCTGTAGTATAGAGACATCAATTATCAGCCTTATAGTACATACTATGTCTACCTAACAGGCAGAAGAAAGGCGAATCTTAATTCATGTATGATAGGATCAGGTGATCTGGGCTAAAAGTCTGAGTATTCAATGCTTTAATGCCCTAAATCTGGCTTGTTATTCCTTTAACTGTTACACAGACGATGCCATTACTGAAATTACCGTTAACACTTACAGACATTTAAAATGGAACAAAAAGCCCCAAACTACGTCACTACGTCTACCTGTATACAGGTGAAAGACAGGTGATTTGTAATCAAGTTCGTACCTTACCAGGTATATATATGCATGTGTAAACAACATTTTTCTTCACCCCATTGAAAACAAAACAAACTTCGACCAGTATACATTTCTAAAATCAATACTTGGGACTACCCAATCCACACCGCTGATAAACTATCCATTACGCATACCATGGAAAATCAGGCAGTTCTACATGCTTTTGTTGTCGATTTTACGGGGTGAAATGTTCATCAAGAAGTACATAACCATTTGTATGTATAAGTGAATATCTATTGCGCTTAACAAGTGAAATTATCCATTTAGCATTTTGAATAACAACAGAGTACCACGTGTTTCTATTAGCAAGTATTGATGTGGCACATGCAGTGTCAATAATGCAATAGATCAGCACAAAACTCCATGTGACCTGTTAGATATTCTGGATCTTATCGTTCTGTGATTACACCTACATTAATGGAGATCTATGTATGTATTGTACAACGAAACTCTATGACTATGACCAGGGGTGATTCGTTCTATAACAGGTAAGTCTTGTATATTGCATTTAATATATAGAACCTTTCGCAAAGTATATTTGTAATACGTAGAATAATATTGGTATATTATTTCTATTTTTCTCCATATCTGTTGATGATTTTTCATCAGCATTTTTTAATCACAAAATATTCTGTATCGAAACCATTGCAATGTAAAATTTAGTTGTTATTTGTGTAATAATAGTAGTGTTGATTTTGATAACGGTTGACTGGCTGTGTGATGTATTTATTATCATTGATGTCTACCTAGTATGAGATAAAACGTCAATACAGTGACTTACTCAGGGGAATTAAGCTGGAAATGGATGTCGTAAACAGTATGAACATATATGACATAGTTAAGGTTTGAATACTTGTTTAGCTCCATTGAAATTATAACAGAAACCAACATGAAGGTAATGCGCTTGCGGTTTAGAATACTGAAGAAATAATCAAGCTCCCTCATAGTCTCTCTTGTTCATGCAAATTTCAAATAAGTGAGACTTTCTTTCTGCTGAAGAACATTTCATATATTGAAGAAGGTTGACAATGGTCTAATATGGAGAACTTCATTACTTAAAGTTACTTTGCCATGATCTCGTTTGGAAATACTCACTGGTATGCCTGATGGTTATGGTGTTATGCGTTTAGTTTTTATAGTAGGATCTTATATGACCTAGTTGGATTGACCAATCTTTAAAATTTCATTTTCCGTGGAAGAAGCATTTTTTGTCATATAGTTATGGTTTTAATTTGCTTTTAATGTTTCCTGAAGTTCAATATAGCCCGTTAATTTTTCTTTTCTGTAGTTTTCGTTCCATCAATTAGTTTGAATTAAGATTATGACTTTTGTGAACTTGTCAGTATTGTTTTAATGCCATCATGACTAGTATGTTAGCTGTGTGTTACTTCTGTTTTATGACCATATTCTAAAGAGATTCGTTTTTCTATTCAATTTTATGTTTTTGATCGTCTATGACAACAAATGCAAAAATGTTCAAATCACCAAATGATTTGAACATCGTTCAAAATTATATTATTTAAGGAGGATAAAAGCAAATCTATTCGATGCTCTACCGAACCATAAAATTAAGAAAGGACCACTTTTTCCGATAATATACAGTTCAGTTACTCATAGCAAAAGAATACGTGCAGTAATTTATATTGAACCATCACGGAACATAAGCAATTTAAAATAGCTTTTTAATTCGGCCAAGCCAAAGTCGTGATTAAAATTTGAAGCATCTTTATACGACAACTTTGACATTTTAAAACTAAGTCTAGTCTAGTTCAATAATGCAGTTAAGGTGTATCCGGATGTTCCATTGAGATGTAATTTAGACTTTCGCTTTTCAACATATTTTTTCTTTACAGTCGGTCCGGAAAGAACTTTGTCTTTTTTACCTGGATTAGCATGGCTCATTTAAATATTGTCATTTCGGAATTAGTGTTAGCCACTTCTTGAATATGTCATAATCCTTTGCAAACATTGTTTGATCTCGTTCATAAATTCAGTGAGAACAAGAAAATACTGTTTAAATACAAATAGTTAATAATGATGCCACTCACACGTTTTAGTAAAAAAAACTTACCAAGTAATTACCTTCCGACTTAATTATATTTAATTGTTCCAGCACCCATATATATATAGAGAGAGTGAGATATTTTGTTCTTATTTCTTCAGGACATTTGACACAATTGAAATAAATGGCTGTTATACCCATTCATTTCTATTTCTCGAGTACTGCTGATGGCTTTAACTCTGTCATTCATTTAATGAAGTTCTATGCAAGTTTGTCTATTCTCTGAAATCTTTGAAGGTGACTTGGTGCATTCAGGAACCTTTTCATAATTTAAATCCATAAGGACTAAAATGACTGTACACTATATCGATGTGTTTGATCACTGTAAATGTTCTCCAGAGATTTACGGTTGAAGGGTTTTATTGAAAATACGAAATATACTGCCAGCTTGTGTAAGGATTACGAGGCTTTCCGCCAAAGCTACAGTGACAACAGCATTATGATATATGATATTTATGAGAATGAGTTTTTGTTGTTTAGTGTCACCCAGGTGTTATTTTCATTCAAATTAAAACCTTTCGATTGGTTATGTTTATATAAGTTTTAAACGTGATTTTAATTGCGAAAAAGGTTCAATGACATTTCCCTTTCTAATTTAATTTTCTGGTTGATATACGATTTGGTTATACATATCCGTGTTTATTGTTATATAACAGCTGAAACCAATATGAAACATACACATTAACATGATGTTTCTCAACTAAACAATCATTTGTCAACAGGGTTTATAATATGTAACAGGTTTTATTGTGCGATGATGACGTCATATAAAACAATCATCATTGATTTCGGTAGATTATTAAGCATTTTTTAACAAATGAGAAACAGAATCTCTGTGGTCGGGTGGCGCAGTGTTAACGCACTCGCCTTTCACCTAGCCGACCGGGGTTCGATTCCCGGAACGGACGTGAAAAGGTAAGGGGTCACCTGTCCGACCGCGTGGGTTTTCCCCGGGTACTCCGGTTTCCTCCCACAATAAGGCCCCTCGCGCGCTTACATCCGGGCCAACAAGAGTGATTAGTATAAGTTTAAATAACTTGTTTCGCAATTGTTGTAAAACAAATAAAGTTTATATTTTTTTTTTTTTTTTAGAATCTCTGCTTTGATGGCGTTAAACTTGAGACGAGAACAAGCATAAACTTGCCAACGTGGTTAGTGTTAAATTTCAGTTAAGCATATCTACACTAAAACTTTTTATCTTCATTGCTGAATGTTTTCGGTTAATAACATAAACTTTTCTTTAAGAAGCCAAAGTTGGTCTCAGAAAGGCGTCTGATCACCTGTTGTGGAAATTCACCCAAATCTTGATGAAAACATTTCAGATATTAATCGTTTCAAGAAGTTTAAATTTGTACCACTAACCAGAGAATGCAAAGTTAATCTATCTGTTATATGGTTAAGGATCACATATCATTGTCTGTTCAGTGCTTTTACCTGTTTTGAACCATGAAATGAACTCGATATTTTTAATATCAGTTTATGTATTTATATAATTATTGTTATCATTATTTTATTTTCGGTATCTATTTAATCCTCGAAGGATACAATCCTCCAAAATATGTACCTCTATGGAAACAGACACGTTACAAGAACGCGCACCGATACAGATACCGATATAGATATCCTATATTCAGGCAGCGGATACACACTAGTAGGTTGAGAACGGCGAACACAACGGAAACATGACATTTGCATTATTGCTTTGGAAGGGTAAAATAATGCCATGGAATACAAACATGTCTAATTGTGATAAACATGTGTGTTAATGCATAATTTACTTAATCGAATAAAAGAGTTAGATGAAGTTTATTGGGATACAACAATTGTAAATCGGTGACACGGAATGATCACTTTAGTTCTGTGTGTGAAACACAACTCCTACAATCTCTGTTTTACGCTTGTTTAACGCGTGTTAAGCACATACAATTGTAACAGAAGTCGTATTACTGCAATCGTAAATATGTCACTCTATGTATGCTCTCTATATAAGGAAATGTGCCCGTCATCTCAGAAATCTTGGTGTATGAATTTAACGGTGCTTAACACTCGGGAAATGTCTCATTTGATATACATGGGAAACATTAATTGACCGTATGTTTACAATATAATACAACATGTTGTTTAATACAAACTGGGCAGTCATATCTAAAATCACACATTTTGTTGTATGTTTTTATACTACCAATCATAAGTTGTTCGCTCGGGAAATATATTTGTACATAATTTTTGTTACACTAAAATCAATTTGAATATAATGTATGAAGTAAACATTCGTTATTGATAAGCTGAATGGGGAATTAAGTGCAGGAACCTATGAATAACCAAAGTAGCAGTTTAGCTGAATCAGTCTTGGAGAGTTAGGAATATACAGGATTTTGTGATAAGCGTAACATTGTCGAAATAAATATATATATATGTGTGTGTGTGTAATTAGTAAATGTTTGTAATAGGCATCACAACTTTGAAGTGATTTCAGCACCTAATGGAAACCAGATTATTTAAACATTTCACGTTTAACTCGATGTTTTTGCATTATTTCAAGAAGAATATGGAGATTACAAGGATATGGTACTGTAATTAGGTATCTCATTATATTTCATTTTGTCTATCATGAGTAAAAGTTCTCGTTACAAAGGAATGGAAGTGATCCACTTAATTGATATGACAGACATTGGAAAACGTAAAATGTTTGGACAGAGGAACTTCTTCCGAAGAAATATCTTAACCGAAAGATCTATTGGGTTCTTTATAATCTCTATTCAACGAATTCCACATCTCTAGGAAATATGTTACCTTGATAACTGCGAGCAGGATAACGTCTTATTTGAACTCAACCTGTAATCTAACAATTTGTAAAACAGAACATAATGCCAAATATCTGAGAATGGATATTGTGTGATTTAAAACAAAAAGAAAAAACCCGCATGCATATAATCAAGTTATTGAATACTATCGACACATCCACATATCTTACGTGCAACTTGTCAAGTTTGCAGCTCAACAAAACGACATGATCGCTGACATCTACCCTAAGCGTAAATTAAATTAATTTGCCCTCCTTTTAGCCAGCATATGAAGTAAAGTGTTTAGTAGTTATTTATATATATTTTTATTGACTTGCATTCTATTTGACGGTAGGAGTCTCCCGATCACTTTAACTCTTTATCCAACAGCTCGTAATAATACATTCTAGACAATATTAAGATCTCTTCCAGCAACAACGTGCCAGCTGAACCATTCTTGAATGGGGATCTATATATAAAGAACGTGCCATAACGGTTGTTCTAATCATTTATAAAAGAGTTTTGTGTAAGAGACGATAACTATACCTTCAATACCGAAGTACTGGCAAAATGTTTGTCTGGTATAAAATTAATCGAATATGAATTTGAAGTAGGTGGCCAGACGTTGTAAATAGAGAGACTGGAGATCAAGTGTTTGTTCACCCAGTGTGGTCACCTTGGACAACGGAATGTCAATAATAACGCCAGCTTGGTGTGTTAGGGACATTTCTTAATTCAACAGAAGGACCAGATCGATATAGAAAACACACATACACTAAATGGCCGATAATTAGACAAAGTAAAACCCGTGTCAAAATGAACAAGAAGACGATAGCCAGGGTGAATATATCGTGCTGCTAAGGGGACATCTAACCAGTCGAGTGGAATCCAGATTTTTAGAGATTTATTTTTCATTTCAATCATTTGTTCTGTACTTATGTGTTTGATAGATATATAATCTTTACAATTTTCATGATGATTTCAAAACGATAGATTGGCTTCTAATGCGTCAGAATAATGTCAATTTATTTCAAAATGAGAAAATGCAGCGTACCAGCGTTTTCTTTAGTTGTGCAACCTTTTCGGATTGCAGGTATTTAGCTCTTTCGGTGGACGTTAGTCTCCCATTTTTGCTGTGACCTGCATGTCACGTTTCAATCTATTTGCATAGTGGTACGGCTCAGATTATACACGTACTCGGAATACGTTTGAAAGAAAATCACGAAATTTATTAAAGTTTGTGGTTAATAACTTCCCTATATGGTTTTGGACATTTATTTCGACTAACATTGATATTCTGCAGTCGCTTCATAAGTTTCAACATTTTATACTTTTAAATCACTTAAAAGTCGTAGAAGGACAAAGCGAAGCAGCTTTGTAAAGAATTAAGTCCATTATTTGGCTCTGTGGTTACTAATTCTCAAATTGTTTTGAAAATAAAGTATGTACCTGTGTCATGTGATGAGGAAAATCGTGTATTAATGAACCCAAACGATGCAGGAAAAATGTTATTAAAAGTGCCGTTTGTTTTCCGTTTTCTCTTATGTGATGATTGCATATCACTAAAATTAAAACGAAACGAAATCTCGTTTTCAGGTTTCCATGCACACCACTGAGAACAATGCAAACTGATCGTAAAAATGAGAAAAATCTAAATAGCGAGAAGCAATTGCTCAATATTTCTTAATATCCTTGTGTCTTGTAATTTCCAAGGAACATTCAACTCGCAAAAAAGAGTTTCAAGATCAAAAATGTCATTTCAGAAATATATTTCTAACCACACGAGGCACTTTAGGGGTGTTACGTATCGGTTTATGAATCACTTAATAGGAAACTAAAACCTTGTAGTTCACAAGAATAAATCGTTATCAAACAAGTAGAAGGATAATCATAGTTACCATAGTAACCAATATAATGTCAGTTGATATTTTCTTTCATTAAAACGGTTTTTCATGTACAATGACATTAGTTAATGCTAACTATAAGTGACGAATTATCCATTTAATCATTATGATTACTAATTAGCAGTTAATTCAGTGTGTAAATGTATATTTTAGACGCGCCATCGCTTTGTATTGGCGATATTGATGATGTCTCTTTAACAAACTGCGTTTCCACCCTTGCTCAATCCTCAACTGTTCTTGAAACGCTGATACCGGAATGAAAAGGTGAAATGCTGTCGTTTTGCAACAAATGCGGTTAAAAACAGTTAAACATTTTATTTTATTGTAGAGGTGCTTGTGCGCCTCTTCTCATAAAAGTGTCTTCAGCTAAAAAGCTTTCATGACAATATATTGTGAAAAAGATGGATTTTTTTTCTCAATGTTTTCGTATACAATTCTCTATTGGATAGTGTTATGGTTATAGTAGTTTGAAAAAGCATATCTGGTCTTTATACTTTTGTGAAAAATCTCTTCATATACTTCACTTGTAAGATGCAGGCTGATACAAAAATTCATTGTAGCTAACTTCATCTACTTTGTGATATTGATTATCGTTAAAATGTGTTGAAGAAAGGTAAGAACTAAGTAAGTAACACAAACTTAATAGTGTTAGTGTAATATGTAAATGCATTAGAAATCGCAAGAAGTAGTCGCTTCTTTCACAGCAGGAACTATCAAATAGCAAAAGATATTTTGGATGTAACACATCATTGTTATTCATTAGTAATTTGTGCCGACTTAAAAAAAATCTCCCTTATCTCGGTCGACAAGTATCAAGATATCAGTATAATTGTTGGTTCTCATTACATGTTTGTGTCTTTTGTGCAATCGTTGTTAGGTAGTGATGTTATTGTCTACACATCTAGATAAGGATAAGTGAGCTTAATTATGTAAACATTGGAACGACTTTTGGGACATATTAATTTAAAGTGGTAATTCAGTCTCTCTTTTTTTGTTTCACTATTCTTTTTGACAGCATTTCTACTGCCGAACTATTAATCCTTAAAACCAGACATTCTAAATATCAGTGTCAATCAAAGACATCTACCTGAAAGAATGACCAGTTCTGTTGGCAGAGATCGTATGATACAAAACAATTAGGTCTGCGTGTAGGTAAACATCATTTGTCTGGTTGTTACAATGTTAAACTAATATGGATTCATTTATGTCATAGTCTATTCAAGCAGATGTTCTACAGTTTGAGTGCTGATTGAGCAGAAATAATATAGGATTACACAAAGTGAGTTCGTTTTTGATTACGTCATTTGTACCAATACAATATTTCTAGTATGGCAGATCGATTGGTGAAGCGACAACTATACTCATTTAACCATTGTATAGCAAGAACTATGTTTACTACAAACATAAAGAGACATCAACTTAATATGTCTGTGAAAGTTAAAACTGAAGTATGTATTAGTAACAATATTTTTCTATATTGTAAGCTATCATAAACATTAATTAAAGTCCAATATCATACATGATTTTTTTTTCAATGGTCACACTACCAGTCTCTCTTAATGTCATTAAAGCTACATACCTTATTTGACCATTCTACCTCTGTTTGTATTTGAGTATTGCTTTCATATATATAAATCATATACCCCAAGAACTGAACATTGCAGCATTTTTGATATTTGTTAAAGTTTCAGAATGATATATTTACATTTGGCATGATTGCTTCCCATGAACTCAGTGTTAATCTGGGTTGTAATCACAGGAGAAGTGATGCAATCTGGACCACAAGTCAATGACATGACGTTTATTTCGTTCTATGCTGACCGACGTTACGTTGATGCTTTACACGTCGCCTCAGATAACACTTATTATAGCTTTATGTTAATCATTTAGCCGATGACGATTTCCAGCTTTTCAATATGTAACAGTTATTTCTCAACGTTTTCTATAAATCTGGGTATGACCACATGAATCTGACTACCAATTTCACGAGTCAACAACGTTGTCAAAACTAACGTATTTTATTTCCACTTTAAGAGTCTCATTTAACGAATAGCAATATTTTGCTGTGTACGGTTGACATCAGATTGGTCGTCAAATGGAATTTTTTTCTTGTTTGTTTTGTTTTTGTTTAAATATTTCTTTGCAATTTCGACCTATTGTATAAGCTCGACTGATAAAACAGTGACTTCTGTGAAATACATTTTTTAAAATTAAGCTAAACAAATATTTCTTTTCATGTTTTATTTTATGAGTAAATCAGGTACCGACATTTCTAATAACGACATCTGTTCCTATCTTTATGAATGACATGAGTATATTGTATCTTCAGATAACAACATGGCGTGGTATCTGTTATATATATATTTATAGATATGGCTTTATTGATGTCCATTGCCCTATATAACGACGCTTTATATAGTGTATCGCTTTTAGTGGGTAAATCATGAACATTTGTATTACTCAGCAACAAAAGAATCGGACAAAGTGTGTAAAGCTTGACCACCAGATGAACCCAGAAAACTAAGTAAATAATGTCGAGTTATATGTAAAAGTATTAATTAAATAGATTCTCCGTCTGACGGATAACGCTAGATAATTAGTCCCTATTGTCACCAAGGACAAATTAAGCCTCTGCTGGATACAGTTTGGACTTAATGTAAAACCTGAGTATCATCCTACATTGTAAAGGAGCTATCCATAACAAATATTGCACACATGACCATGCAATCAACAAAATAAGCCCCCCTCTCTCACCCAACTCCTCCCGAAAAAATATTGTGTTCGTGATATACCTTATGTTTAGGAACTAAAGGGTTTACCGAAAGCAATCTTTAAAAACGGACAAAATATACCCCGAAAAATTGTCGTACCACATCTTTTTCTTACCGATTCTAAAACGATATTGTCATGGAATCAATTATCAAGCTGACATTGATAATTTTACCGACTGTTTGCCACCTGTGTGATGTAGGTAAATATCAACGATAATAAAGCCTTTGGGAATGTTGTTGTAGTTAGTGTAAATAGCATGTTTGTTTGGGTTAAAATCCGCCCAATAACCGCAAGGTATACCCGCTTTGTATACGGAAGTGAGGTATCGCGAGATAATGCAGGCAAAATCATCTATGATTATTACAGTCGTCTAATTTTCAAAATTGATTGTTTTGGCTTTGATATACTTAAAATTCAACACTATATCAAAATTTGATGATGTATGTGACATAGAACGGTAGCAATATATTGCATTCCGATTTCACCACCAATTGCTTACTATGAAGTTTCAAAGTACCGTTTTGTGAATATGAATTTAGTAGTATCCAGTCCATCAATTAACCAATCAAAGATTAGTAGAATCGATAAATAATCACCAAAATAAATCGATCTTTGAAAGAATCAAGCAATCAATACACCCATGTATTTCATGTTTTAGAAATGAGATTATTCCTTTCAACGATCGACAACCTCTATGTAGTAGCGATGAATTTATTCTATCCGTCTATACCGCCCTATGGAAGCCCATTGGTGTGGATTATTTAATCACATACCATCGCTTGACATCTCTGTATGGTACCATGCCATATTACCGAAATCTTGTATTTTTATATAAAGATATATTACTTGTCCTATTTAAAAAATGGTAACATTATTTTCAAGATGGTCCCGTTGTAGTATATAAATATCAAAGAAAAACAAGGATTATCCAAATATTCAGACAATAGTATGTACACTGTATATCAACTTAGTTCGCGAATTTCTGTTCCCCATTAAAGTTTACCATATTAAAAATTAGCGAGGCTGGGATTGGAACAACAGAAACTACTATATTTCGTTTAATTGTATGCGCGGTGAAATGAATGAATGAACTATAAAAAATGATCTATAGGAATTTAGAGATCTACAACTAAATCTTCCTATGTGTATCTCAGCAGGTCGAAATCAACTAATTACATGTAAAGCCTGACGTTAATAGTATAATCTGGAATTGAAACTCAATCTTGAATTACAATTACAATAGGATCTTCTACCATGTTATTCACTACGGCTTATGATAGAAACGGGGTCTCTCTTTTACGATAAAAGTGAAATGATGTCCGTTAAAAGCTTTCATACATGATCTTAATCGTCTGCTCCAAATTATGTTTGACCAGAAATCCGGGTTTTGTATGCATGACCGGGGTCAACCAGTGTGGACAATATTCTACTTAATTGTTATCGATGAGTATGAAATATTCGATCGTGATCAAGAGATTTCTCACAATGCAATATTGACCTACTATTGTAAAGACTAGAGTGCTTACATCGGCCTTCGTTCTAGAGATACATACTGGCACACACTACTTTTCTTATTCATATCGGGTATTTAACTCGCTTCTATTTACTTAATCTCTTGAGCCTGTTGACATCTTTAATCATACGGTTTTGACGATACACAGATGTAGTAGTATAATTTTATATAATGAGTGTCTTGTTATACATACGATATAGGCCTCTTTTAAAAAGCTAATGCAAAGATGAATAGATGTTGACATTAAACACAAGCTCACTTTTAGTTACTTCTAATCTGGTTCAAATCCTACTTTGCTGTCAGCTGCTAAGTCGTTGTATAGAGATTAGTTTTAGAAACAAGAATTTATTTACCCAGATACTACGACATTGTAACAATGTTTAAAATATTCAAAGATTACGTATTGGTGTAGAAGGCAATGTAGTGCCTGGATATCTATAAGTGTCGTATGAGGCTTTCAATAGCTTATACTTGGCTGGTTTTGAATGTTACCGAGTAGATACACTCAAAGTTTAGGTGCAAAATGTATGAGATACATCATATGTTAACGCATTCTAAATTGTTCTTGAATATCTTAATTGCTTTCAGAGACTGGGAAGAATGTGTCTGTGTTGTTAAAAGTTGTGATAAACTTATTTCAGTTTTAGATACAGGTTTCCCTCTATAATAATTTTGGATGTAATTTCATTCGTAAGTTCAATCGTTTTAAAAGTGTTTGTATGTTTTAACGGTAAACCCTTTAAGTTTTCAGAGATTCATACTTTATTTTGATATTAAGTTTAAAATTATTCATAACTGTCAAATCGTGCTTACAAGTACTGTAAAGCTATACCACGGTTCTCAGGTAATATATAATGATATAATAGATGATATTAAGAAATTAAATAGGAAATCATCACAATATTGATGTCGATATCGCGATCATTTTCACGCATTTAATACAGATAAATTATTTCAGCCTTGGGAATTCCGACTTGTTCAATAGATAAAGCTATGAACTTTATAAACAAAATTTCAAAAACTTGACCTGTTTGGTAGGTATGAATTACAAAGTACAGTATCTGCACTGTCCTAGGTCTCAGGTAAAGTGTTGCTCACGTATATTAGGAATACACCCTTCACACATAGGTACGTTCTTCTCAGGAACAGAGCCAGACCTCTATACAAGTTCAACAGTCAATGCCACCTGTAACACTACTACCGAGAAGTGGAAGTATGCTATTTTTAGCCGTCATTTAACGATACTGTAAATTATCTCATTTTAGTGCAAGCAAATTTGAGAGGACCATTAATCTTCAATTGATTAGCACAATAATGAATTTGGACGTTAATAATGATTGTTTTGGTAAGTATTAACGTAAACCAGAGACTACAATTAGCATAGTCGTACTTTAGCTCAATACTCTGTGTGCGTAAAGCGCGAAAATAATATCATCGCTAAAATAGGAACATTTATGATATATTAAGTGCGGTGGTCCATGATTGCCTGAACTGTCAATAATAAACATGCAAATATGCATCAAGTTTTATGCACATTTGATATCACCAGACCTACCTCGTCTGATATATTTTTTTTACTGATGAGAAGGCTTCCAGTTATATGCAACCACTGCAGATCCCCACTCAGACAGATTCCAAGATGTCGGGCTCCAAACATGTATAATCATTGTATCGGTAATTAGGCGCCATTATTTTAAAATGTTAATTTGTATTTAATTCTATAAAACAATGGTAATTACTTTTTGACTTGCCTCAAGTTCTGTTTTATTTCCTTACATATAACACCGTGTTAAAACTATATTTTAAGCAGCATTAGGAATTTTGGCATCAGGATTCGAACCCAAGCTACCTACTAGATTCCTAAAAAGACCAGTTGCTGTTTACCGACCTGAGCTGGCAATGTTTACTTTTCTATAATCAATTCATTTCAAGATAAAGTTTAATGTTTTCAAGGCATCACGGTGTAGCGTTATCAAAATGTTCTTATCGGAAATATTTTTTGCGATAACTCTATAACACAAGACTTTATTTGTATAATTAATCATACCACGACGTCTGTCATTCAGTGCAGAAAACATTTAGAAACATTTTACCGTATCCAATCTACTATTAAGAAATGAAAGTCTGGTATTTTGTAAAGGATTTTAGTTTTTAGAGTCAAGCCTTTGTGACATCGAGCCGATACAATATACACAACAATACAGCTTCATAAATATCAATAATGTCCCTGACATGACAATAACAAGGTATACGTAAACTGGAGTTTTCTACAATTATGTATTATGTGGTTTTGTGCAGCAAGTTTGCTCTCTATTGTGAGCAAAGAACTAGATATTGATCGAAGCTTACTATTAAATTCTATAAAACGATATAACGAGGACAAAAGTTGGCCTGATGAAAACACTATTAGAACAAGTCTGAGGCAGTTTGTAAATGGAGGTAACGGCGACAAAGCTTTAGGGAAACCAACCCGAACTTAAATTGCACACGAACACTATTATAAAATATTATTATTTCCAACTGTGAATTGCGGGTTAGAAATGTAATCAAGAAACACTTTCTATAGTATTTAGATATTTTAGTTATCAAATCATCTTATCGGATTTTTCTTATTTGTTTTGCTTGAACATTAGGATATTTATCTTTTTGAAAGCGCCACTCCATATATTTCTAAGCTGTCAAGATAAGGATTGAGTTTTAGCTTTGTGTATACCTGCTACCTGACCCGTAGAAAATACATCAATGTTTGTTGTATTGGTTTGTGTGAATGAATTCCAATGTCACTATGTTATAGGAACTGAAAGGAACGAGAACTTCATATTTGTTATAGCCAAATGAGGCACATACAAGGATCATATTAGTTATAGATAGGTATGTATTTTGTAATGTTACTTGCATGAATGATCAGTCTATGGCCAACAAGATCGGTAAGTACATTTCATCTTCAAACTTATCTTTCGATTATGAATAATTCAATAACTTAAGTGGGGGAAAAGTGCTTTGAACAAATTTGTATTTATAAAGCTGTCAAAATCAAATGATCATCCGAAATGAAGTTATTGAACGACAACCATTCAGTATAAATCCGATATAATATCTGTATAATATCACAAAGAGATTATTTCTTAGCAGTTAGGGTTTATATGATGCTATGGAAATCAGCATTATCAATTATCAATATTACACTCCTAATTTGTTTGCTAATTAGCCTTATTATTATGTATAATCTGTTTTACGGTGTTATGATACAAAATAGGAAACTTCTGTACTGTACTACGTCAACGTGAATACCTTATCGTTTGACTTAGAATGTATTGATGGCTTATGAAAACCATATGGTTTCAATGATAATGTTAAAAGAAAAGACAACTTCATGTTTTTATTCAAGAGAAACTTCTCATAAGTTCTTGAGAAGTGTTTATTCTTGTATTGAATTAAAGGAGTTCTACATTCTTCATGTTTTTAAACAGTAAGATTTTGTTGTTAAAATAATAAAAATATTGTTTGTAATTCCATTAAATGCTGTGCTCCGCCTTCTGTCGAGCCTTTTTCAAGCGTTTGATATCTATCGATTTTATATGGTGACTGAGAAAATAATGTTTATTATTAACTTCGTGAAATAAACTCAGAAAATAGATATTTATATTTGAACTAATTCAAATATAATTTCATACTTATCCCTCTTGACAACATTATTGATACTGGTAAAGCGTTATGCTCCTCTGTTATAATCATCTCTATCATAAAAGGGGAGATATCATGTGAGATCTATTTTTGGATATGATGCAATAGTATTATACTAACAAGTATAAAACTTGATTAAATGTTAATAGTGTTGTGCAAAAAAATACAGTTTGTATATGATCTAATGTATTGTATACAATGACATCATCTAATGATATTATTATGTAATAACAGAGACTTTAAGTACTAAAGTAGTGTGTTGTACAGTTTTAAACACAACCTGATTAAAAAATATTATCTATTGAAGTCCAGAAGAGAAATGGTTATTCATTTACTATTTCTTTGTATAAACGCGCTATGTAATGTTTTTGCACGAATATCATATCGGCAATGTTAGTTAAAACTGACTTATAAAATCTGCCACGAATTCTAAATTTTTGCTGATTAGAAATCAATTACGTAGATAAAAAAGATCTTCCCACAGTTGCTTCAGAAATCTTGAAATTAATTTTACGTTGATGCGAGATATTACATGTTGAATAACGTTAGCACCACATAGTAACTTTAATTTTACTCTGTCAGATTTCATAGCGATAAGATTGTGAAATTCTTGAATGAACTTTGTCTTTAAGTGAAATACTAACTGTTCCTTATTCTAGTCATGAACTACATAAACAGTTTAAGGCCGGTCTTGAAAATAAATTTTTTTTAAAAAACTGTATTATTTGAAAAAAATGTATAAATGAAATATCAATCAAGACATAATCAGAAAAAAAATGCTGTTACCTCCAAGTCACCTAATTTCATACAGAAGTCATGGCCAAATATATTTTTACGGCATTTTATAGTTGATATAGTTAAACACGTATCGAGCTGGTATAGAAAGTTAAAGAGTAAACATTGATTATTTTCTCGTTCTTTATAAATAGAAGCGTTAACAAACAAAGAAGTGTTTTGTGCCGTGAATACATTGGTACTGTGTTACGTCTGTCATTACAACAGGTGCTTTAAACACTGCTGTGAGACACATGGACACTAATAGTACATTTTTCATCTTTCTGATACATCAAATAAAAATAATAACATGGACACTATTGGGAACAAAGCCATATGTTATTTGTCCTTTTGCATGTTAAAACAATACAATCTGAATTAAAAATCTAAGAATAAATTACGTGACAATGTTTTAGGGTTATCAGTAAAATCTCATGTTTGATACCTTAAAGCCCTTATGTTAGAGGACACCACATGTCTAGGGGTCCTATCCATTCATACATTTGCTCGACTGCCCACTTAGCTGAACGATGACTATAATTCTCTCTGGGTGTACGTAACGGGATCTGTCACGCTGGATGATTCTATTTGAATAAATTCTAACCGATTTCAGAGGATTTGCCTCATAAAGAATATAGAATCATTCCATGCTATCATATTCAGCCAACAGGTTCTTCTCTAGATATGTAATCCTTCATTCTGCTACAATTGCAGGTATTCAAGCGATTACTAAGTCTTACCGTTTCTTATCACTTCCATCTCCAGCTTGTGTCTGATTGTCCGTAAACGAGACATTGTAAATTGACGAGTTAAATTTTGATCGAATAAAGGATTCCTCCGTATAGCGGCGCTCACTAATTACAGCATTTAATATATACACGATATTAAATGCCTTACCTACCAGTCTATATGGGCTCCTGGCCACGTACCTGGTCATAGGTACCGCGTGGATTATTTTTACTTACGTGCGTCAGTTCCATCTCCCCGGGCTGGACATTTAAATTTAAAATATTTTATTTTAATAACATACGTCTCAGTCAAAATCTGGAGAGAAGTTATCACATTTAACCATGGATTCGTTTTCTCTTAAAGGATAAACACTCCTTGAGGTAGGTACATATCTTTATATATTCTGTAGTTTGAATAATTAACATGTCTTCGTGATACTTACACAAGTATTCAAACATGTTAATTCATCAAAATGCATTTTATTCTCTTGATTGTGTTTCGTTGTTTTGCTGGAGGGATACTAACAAATGTACACAAACTGCAACATTTACCATAGTCAGTTTCACTGGGTTTCATATTTCCTAATACGTATAATGTTTATTTTGATAGAAAACATAGTAGATAAGCGACATAATATAACATAATATCTCGTTAGGCATGGAACAACTGCCATAAACTACAGATACTTATCACAAAACCAATATATCCTTTTTTATTATCACTTTGCGAATAGGAACCGCTATATCTGTTCTATCTTAATTGATATAAGTTCACACCTACGTATCTAAATAATTTATCTTGCCTACCTTTAAACTTCAACTTGTGAATGCGGGACATCAAACGGAGGTACCAAATGAGCAAACTAAATATATTAGTGTCAGGGTGTTTGTGAAATATATAGATCGATTCCGAATGTTGCTAATGTCTATATATCAAGAAAAAGTAGAAGAAAACTTGAAATTGATCTTTGTTGTTCAGGTGTTCTGAGATTTAAGATTTAAATAATTGTTTCGTTAACTGTCTGCCCTATAACAATGACTTGCTTTTGTGTAAGTGTCAAATGTTTTAATTTGATACTTTGATAGTACAGTATTCAATGTTTTTTTTCCATTGTGTGACACATAAATCTAAAGAATGAATCTAATCCTAAATTAATGGGGTTGAGAAAGAACTATGAAAACGATCGGTCTTATCTCATCATCGTCTCACTGTCTCCCTAAACATACTATTAATATACTTGCTGGCATTCTCATAAAACACCAAAAATACAAGGAATGACGTTCAGCATCATTTTGATGGCGGTGTTGGAACAGTGATTTCTTTTTAGAAGATCAAACATGTTGAATACGGATCTTGGAGTCTTTAAATTTCAATATCGTGTGGTATTGATATGTGAGGCCATTTCTCTAATTTGTACTTGCATTTACTCAAATATTTCTGTACTTCAAATTTTCAAATTTCAACACGTTAGAGTTACTAGGTTTACAGTCGGTTTGTAAGGGTTCGTCAAGCTTGTCCTTTTCTTTTAGATTTGCTTCCATAACTTTATACTTTTCATGGGAACATGTTCAATTCATAAATATATTATAAATGTTTCTACCGATCCGGAAGACTTTTTCAACAAATTGAAGACAAATGATTAGCGTTACTAACCTACAATATCTTATTACTGACATGTTGCCTGTGTGACGTCAGCATGTCCTCTTTTGTTGTACTGGCATCTTATTGGCAAAGTCTACACTTATCTTCTATTATTAGCTTATGATAGTCAGTATATGAACAAACAAATGTAAATTAACTGTTCAGTCATATGACCAAGTCTGCCACTGAACAAAATCAGGTGCCAGGTGACAAGGGTCTCTTAGAGGTCATCGCCCATGGAAAATGGTGTCTCTTCCATCTAGGTCTTTCGATTATCGATTATAGTAGTAAACTTTTACAACAAATATATATGCATATATATATAAAGATTACATTTACGAAGCATAAGTTGTGTTTTAATGACTTATATACTCATGATATAGAAAGCGTTTCTTTTTCAACACAACGATTATATTTCATATACCAAATATTATGATACTCTTAATCTGTTTATGTTGCATGTAGTTTCATCCATGCGTTCATCCAAAGGCAACCCATCTTTAAATGCCTTTATCCACAGATTGCTATATTTAAATATTAAATAGAATAGAATAGTTGACGAGAGAAGTTTTTTCTAGCTTCAGGGGGGTAACTTTTTCTAAAACGTAAATATCACGCAATCATTCCAGTTTTTCACGCGCTGAACATTTCTCGCATGTTGTGTATTTAGAACTCCTAGACTGACGTGTTAAGAATTATCATCAATAAAAGTTTTGAATGTTTGCTTATGTCACAGCAAAGTCACGATTGCTAATCCAACTCATGTAAATCCGGTAATAAGTCGATTATTGAATCTCATGTACAATAATAAGGTCATTTTTTCGACCACTTACATGCCAGTTTGGACAATGATCCTGCAAAATAATTATAGTCTGTGCCAAAACCCGGACGTCAACTGATACAATTGAGATAATGTTTTACTGCTGAAACTGGCCGCAGGACTAATTTTTTGTGTTATATATTATTTTTAAATTGTGACCGGATATCCGCTAGTGTCAACTCTGGTAAGTCACTGACTCAACCTTAAGTATATAGTCATTAGGTGTATCTGTTTTTGTTTGTTTTGTTTTGTTTTTGTTTTTGTTTTGTTTTTGTTTTTTTTGGGGGGGGGGGGGTATATTGGTTTGTGGGGTTTTTTTTTACAGATGAATACCATGGATTCTATTGTAATTAGCTAAATCAAAAATAAAATGATGTTTTGAAATTTCAGTTTATCATCCATGGACTAAACAGCACAGCTTTAAACATGTACAAATATGAAGTTGTTTTTTGGGTTTTTATTTTATTTTATGGGGGGGGGGGGGGGTAAAGGACACTGTTCGGGAGACATCAATCAGTTTGAAAGTATACAAGAGTCAATTTCCTTTATTAAACAATACATACAAATATTCTTTGAACGTTTAATTATACTTAAGGTAGATGGATATAATCTATCATCTATTAATGTATACAAAACCAGAAAGGAAATACTCACATATTAATCCAAGCTCCAAATCAGAGAGAATAGAGACAAAATATGAATAAAAAGAAATATTTACAACGATGATATGTTGCAAAACAAAAAGAAAATACCAATAAGTAATAATTAAATTTGATAAAACGATTAAAAAGTGTAAGCATCTTCTGCTTCACCGCCGACACCAACCATGCAATCCAATTAAGTAATGTCACGTTCTCAAATGAGAATAAGATACACAACATGGAACCAACAAGCAAACTAACAAGCGCCAAACACGTCTAGCTTCATATCACACAAAGAAATAGAATATTTCTCAATGAGATCACCATTAAAGGTAATTTAGTACCCGATAGTCCATAATACAAAAAATATATCGTTAGCTAATTCGGTTGCGTATAAATTTGTGAATTAATAGTACTTATGAAATTTGCGAACTTTAAAACCTCAAAAAGTTGCAGTTTTTACAATAAACGCGTCAGATATTTCTTTTTCTCTTGTTATTATGTTTCCACGTAAATCCTTTTATATCATTGTTTAGTATTAATTCGTGTTTTGTCCATGTCGGCTGACATACTAAAGTCTAGTACATTATGCAGTCGTATATATGTATCCTTTTGGTTAGATTTTTAATTATAATCATAACGTTTCACAGTTTGTTTTCACGTTGATTTTAGAGATACACATGTGTGAAAATCTAGAGAAGTACCTGTCAAATCTTAATTAACCTAAACTATTATAAGCATGTTATAGGGGGAGATCACCTTAATCTGATGCGTCTTTAAAATTTGCAAGGTAAGGTGGTCGATTTTTGTAGGTTAAATGTTTTCGGGCATATGCATAGACTAAAAATAATCGAGACTGGTACAAAACCCTAAAGAAAGACAACATGGGCACATCGCCTACGCTCTTACAAGCACTTATCAAATATTGAATCATGATCTCCAGTTGAAAATAACTTCATTTTATCTGTCTGCTACAAATATGCATACAGCGTATGCATTTAATCAGGGCCATTTAAACTAAACGTCCAATTTGAATTATGACACAATGTTAATTTATCAAATGTATATAGTATCGGTTGCAATCTAGTCTACATTAGTGGGTTTGATGTCTCCCTTTGAATAGCCAATTATGTAGTAGAGTTTCACAAAGGCAATCAAAAATCAATATAAGATAGTATCTAAAGAAAAAGTACGAGGCATAGACAAGAATATTTGCTTTTTTATTTTAAATAACCCAATAATCTCCCATTAGCATCGCATATCAGTAAGTATCACTTTACTGTCAATGAAACACCAAGGCAGTTTTTTCTCTCTTTTCTAATAGTCGTTTTCAAAATGATAATGAACATAGTTAATATTGATCTAAAACCAAGGATTTTTAAATCCCTTTACAGAATTGGTATTCTAATGAATTAGTCAAGTATTGCATAAATCATTGCACGCAGTCACTAATATCTCAAACCAATGTTTGAGCTACTTTTCATGTTTGGTAAGCAGAGCAAAGGTAACAAACAGCAAATTTTTCCTATGGGAATTTATAACTTAACTGTGTCATTGATGTTTTTTATTCTTTTACCATTCAAAAGCACGGTCACGAAGATCAATTTCCATATAAAGACCTACTGACCCGACTCACATTATAACAAATTTGAAATTATGTTCACTGAGTGTATGAAATGTTCCATGTGAAATACATTTTAATTTGAAATCATTTGAAGTGTATGTCATATGTATATATATATATGTGTGTGTGTGTGTGTTTGTGTGTGTGTATGTGTCTTTAACACATGGATATAAAGACAAGTGACCGTATTTAGATCTATGGTCTTGTATGAACTATTGAGATTAAACACTGTGTTGGAACACTACTTAAACCAGTACAGTTATAAACATTTTCGAATAGTGAATTTCATAATTCATATATATAAAAGAGTGTTTTATGTTTTTATGGGTTTTTTTATATAAATATACAGAAATATCAGAGTGATGTCACATCCTTTTCTCGACAGTGACTGATTATGAGAAAAGAACTATGAAATCGGTATTTACTTTGTTCCTAACAACACGAGTTTTCTTTAATGAATAGCATACTGACCTGTACGTATCAATTGTAAACGCTGGTTTTAATAACATATGTCTTTATTTATTGTTTCCTGTAACCAACATAAATGCAAACTTTTATCAATAGCACCTTACCCTGAAAAATTACCTTCTTATGCTTTACGAGGAAAATGGAGAATGTTGATTTCAAATATGTGATGTTCCTGGTATCTGGGAGCCTTTCCTACTGAGGAAAGGGCTTGGCACGCAATATTACAGTACTCTTTTTCAGATGCCTTCTTAAATTTAACCTTCTTGAACGAATAATTAATCTTTGCTATTAACCTGGGCGGAATATGGTTCATTGACGTCACTTATATCTTGAGTTACGTGATTGAATGTATCATATTGCTGATGTGTAAGTGTAGTGACTTAATGCTCCATTCTTTAAAGGTAATAAGAAATATATTATTACATTATTAAATATTAGATTTTATCACATATACATTTTATATATTAGTTTTGTCAATTAATTTTGAATTAAAAGTCCTGTCTATACATGTACTTAACTCCTGCCAAAGAAATGAAATTCCTTGGATCATGTATTTGTCCAGATTTGGACATCTTTTCTTTCAATCACTGTGGATTTTCCTCATATCATCATATGGACGAAGCAGTTGTATGATGTAGTTTAATTCATTCTTTGGATCTACTGTATTTAACTCTAAATTTGTCTTTAAAGATGATATTCACATTTCGTTTTGTACTATCTACAGTTCTTATCAAAGTGCTTATCACACGAGTTCTGTAGAATTCGAATTGACGTCATTCTAGTAGTTAATGAAAAAAGAGTGTGATTATGTTGTTAAAGTAATCAGGAATGATATTGTGCAAACGAATGGATCCATCAAAATGATAATTTAGTAATGGGACGATTCTTTAAACTTCCAATGATTTATGCTATTTCCTCCGTTTATATTTCAATAAATGAGGTAAATGATTAATCGAGTTTCACCGAAGCGAATAATTATTTTTCGTCTTCATTTTTTGTAAAGTTCGAAATAGTTGTGTTGAATTTTTTGGCAAATTGCATGCTATAATGTACTTCCTTCACTATCGCATGGACTGTAAGTAGATAACAAGCATTAAGTCTAAAATTGCGTACTTTGATAGAGATTTTTGTGCGTTTATGCATTATACATCTAATCACAAATATTAAACTATCGTAAATTGCATCTAAATCTAAATTTTAAAAGGGGTATTTAACTCGTACGGTTTTTTCTGAAGAAAAGATTACACGAAGGATTGTGCCAAAGTGACGCAAGTGAACAGCACCAACATAAATTTAGATAAGATACAATATAATAAATAAATGAATTACACTACACCATACAACTTCTCGTCCTTCTCGTAGTCCTCACTCTGTTAACGATACTTTCAAAGTGTTGACAACTAGGAAGCAACTTAGGAAAATTAAAACTGACCACGTTATATATTATCTAAATATCAAATGTCAAAGGAACATCAAGGGCCATTGCATGTTTTTAAAAAGTTAGACATTACAGGAGGAGTAAGCCATGGGGACAAGAGTTCATCAGCAAAGTCTTCGCGTGTAATCCTATATTTTCGTACAAAGGTATATGTGTTAACCTTGATCATTAACAAATTTAGAACAAAGCCTCATGATAAATCAAATCGAATTATACAGCTGTTCCATCCTTCCTCGCCAGTGATGCAAGGAGTGTTAAGTGTTGAATCCTAGGAGGCGAGTTTAAAAAATAAAAGTTGTCCGAAAATAATTTTCAAGATCTAGATGAATAGGTGTTCTAACCCCATATCAAGTTTATAATTTTCATGATTGGATGTTTTTTTTATTCGCGACATTTGCATCTCTTTACTAAGGTTTCATGAGGCTTCATATTGTCATTCGGTATACTGACTGATAACAGTGTTGTCAAGTCTTCGAATATTCTACTTCTATGTCAACTTGAATATCTTTCCTACGTTCTATAGATAAATGCTATTATCGTAGTTAAATCATTAAATGGAAATATGCCAATATTTGCATGTCCTTGAAAACATTTGGAATGCGTATGTTTGTTTAACAAAGAGTGGAAAAAGCATAAATGGTTTATTGTGAAAATATTGGTATTAGATTAATGCTTAAGTATTAAAATGGAGCAGATTTTTGTAGTATGAGGTCTCGGATTAAAGATTACGATTAATATTTGACTATATGCTTGGGGCTATTGGTAAGTTTGTGGTCTGCCTTAAATGGATTGTATACTAATGTAACCTGGGAATTGGTCAAATATTGGCAAGAAGGAGATGAGACCATATTTAATTTTGGTCAATATTTTCAAAAAAAAGTATGGAAAAGTGGCACTTAGTTCTCAAAATTGAAATATATATACGTATTTATATATATATAACAAAAGACGGCTAGATTTAGTCATTTCAAAGCGCTGACATTACTAAAAAATAATGATAAATAGAGTTTTGATATTGCATCGAAAATGTGGCATCATCATGATTGTACTTAATAGACACGAAAGAGTTACCGTTTAATGCAAGTTCAGAATTGGCTGAAGTAGAACTAAATAATGAATTAACACCACATCAATTTTTCTTAGACTCGTTAATGAGGCAAAGGACATATTGTTCCTTGTCACATTACAATGAGTGATAAGAAATGATACAATCCTGCACAACAACTTTTTCATATTAATATACTGAATACATTTTGTCATATTTCCAAATATTCAATTTGCATGATGTTGTGTAACCCAACTAGCTCTCAGCTGTGAAACGTTTCCCGGCGCACATAAATAACAGCCGTGAAAATACCGATGATGAACTTATCTAGGATAGATGGTTGATAAACAATTATTTGTTTTTATTTAGATAAACGTTGCTATAATTGATTGCACAATAAATGTTTTTACAGTTTGTAAGCTAAATGTGATTTATACTGTTGTCTTGTCCCGCCAGCCGATAATGTATAGAGAAGATCAATATGGGTCTTTATTTCTTATCATAAGTGACCTATAACTGTCTAAATACCAGTTGATATCTCATATGGTAATCAATTAATTGGAATTATCTTTAAATGTCATCATACTCTGAGTGTTTGGTAACAATACCGTATGCTATCCGACACCAGTTGGACTCTTCGGTGGGTATTGATTACATGACCACCTCAGCGACCCCTACATATATCCATTTCATAGCGGGAGATAACTCCATGTCATTTTAAAATGTCATCGCCTAATTCACAGTGGTATTTATCGATATGATACCAACATCAATTTTGACTCGCATTGGTGTTGATTAGAAACATAAACATTTTCACGTATTCTATATTTTAATTAGAATGTCTCTCCTATCCAAATCTGTCATTTTCCCAATTGTTTTAGTACAGCACTTAAAAAGTGAAACAAATGTTTACGTATGAAAAGGGGCAACACACAGCATTGTACTCCATATCATCCTAAAGTAGAAGTAACAGTATCCTGAGATACTGTGTGAAGTATTAAATAGGCTCTAAAAGCAGTGATTAATATCTTGATGATTTTATTACATTGATGAGAATGTAAAAAAGATCATCAAAGATTTTTTTTTATTCCTTGAATATCAATATATCAATACAAAAGAATGGTTTTTCCCAATGGAATCCTACTTGAAAGGTAAGTGATATTCTACTGGAGTCTTTGATATGAATGAATTTTGATAATCAGTCATTTATCAATTTCAGATATTTGTATTTAAGAGTTAATTAAGAAAAAGTTAATCGACTAGACGTCTGTGGTGTTCAAACTAAATTAAAAGTACAGTTACCTAGGTGCAATATGATATCCGGATACCTGATGTTATCGGGTTTCTGGCATCGATCCAAGTCAAGCTATAATTGTTTTCCGAAACTGTGAACTGGATACGGCAGAGTGTATTAGCTTCTAATTAATTGTCTTTCCTTAATGCATTGGTTTACGACATTATTTTCGCTATATGGTGCATTGTTCTATTGACCGGAACCAAAATCAGAACATTAAATTGTTTCACTTTGGAAGCAAAACCTCGCTGTAATGTTATAAATATATGATTACCACACTATGATAATGTAAGTCATTCATGCACGTGTTTGTCAACAGGATTCGATCGCCTACCACTCAATGTATTTTTATGAAATTCCTATCCGATAACTTTGTTGAATTCGGCATAATGATTAAGTAGTTTTCCCGCATTCTCGCATTCTCTTAAATCAGGCAAATCAGTCATGTCCACCAGTGTCGCAGGAGAAACTTTGATATAGTTAAGACGTTGTCTTCTAAAGGTTTGACGAGTTTCCGTGTAATGCAGCATATATATTTTCTGCATGATACATAAATAGTAAATGTTCAACTTCATCATGGCTATACTGTATCAAGCATCTTGAAAAATACGCTTTCTGTGGTATTTACCAAAAATACTTCATTTCTACTCGTTTTACCTTTGTGTGTTCTGGGGACGCTTTCTCGTCCCAAACTTTTTATTTTGCCTTCAGTGTTTTCGTATTCTTGTTTTGATGTTTCGGTCCTGTTTAGGTGTTTTAGGTCTGTTTTTAATGAAATTTTACAATATAAATGTATTGTTATTTTTATATCGTGTTGATTTCATATCACCAGAACATATCGTATTGGATGTATATATCAAGATAAAGGCACTAAATTGCAGCAAGGTCGACGCAAAAAATCTCACTCCAATGCATTCATGTTTTTTCTTTCTTTAAGAAATGGTGATAAAATAATATACTTTCTTAACCTATCCCCTTTTACCCCCTTTTCCCTCTCCTACATGAGATACCAGGTCTAAGGAGCGGCTGTGGGTATTTATGTAGTACGGTCATCATCCTTTATGTAATCAGACTACGTTGGTTAATGCCACTGTAGTGAAATTGATTAGTGTAATCTGCAATCTGCACTATAATTTATTTTCTACAAGTGTCCTTTGAATATCGAATTGGCGGTCTGCGCTTTCGGGTTATGCAGACATCAAATATTTGTAAATTTGCTGGGGATATTTACTAACATGAATGAGAATAATTATAACGCCTGCATTACGTCAGTTTGTTTAACATTTAAACTCTCATACAAAATCCGATCCAATTACTGTTTGTCTAGGAACTGTGTAAATTATGGTAGTAGCGGCATATTGTTAAATAAACACAAAAAGACCATCGATCAGAGTACCCGTAATGACAGTGTGGCAATATTCTTGATGCCAGCTTATCTGAGTGATAAAGTTGAAAGTGTCGTCCAGGGAAAATAACATTTTAGTTTTAAATTCAATGATAGAAATACTCAATATTTAAGATATTTATAGACGTTGCAATGAAATTGCTATCTTCAGGCAGATAAACCTGAATTGAAAATGGATGGAAGAAGTATTCTTTTGGTTGTAATCCGATTGGGCAGTTTCTTCTAGATTTCAGCATTTCAGGAACCTAGCATCACTGACGAGTCAAATTGTTCGCGAGAATGTATGGGTGATATTAATCTGTACTTGCACAGTCCTTGTATAGTTGCTAAACAATCCTTCATTTGTGTTTTACAACCATTAATTATCAGCGACATCATCAGTGTGAGACAAAAAGTATATGCTATCCGATACATAAACTTTTCAAACACAATTAAAACTCGTCCCATAAACGTCCCAAGCCGTACAGGACCCGTTGAGTACAGACTTTTGATTTCTTGAGAGAGATGTGACGCAAACAAGTCAGATGAACTGTTACGGCAACGTCAAAAGAGATTTTTAAATTCCCCCATTGCAAGTCCCGCTGATTACGTCTCTATCCATTGTCATTTTACACAACCCTATGGCACAATTGTGGTCTTAAGGAATGAGGTATTTCAATATTGAGATTTCTGATGTATTAAAATTAATTCAATAAGTATATATTTGTTATTACTTACTAAGAATTTGCCATGCATTAATGAAACGATATAACACATTTGTAAAGAAATCTTTGATCAAGATCGACTAGATGTAAGCAGGGCAAACATATGTTCATTTCATCAACATCATTCAAACTAACCACCAGGACACGACACGGAGTTAATGTATACAAAGAACTACCAGTTTGGAAAAATAATATTTTCAGTACATGTTCTCTTCCCAAGGATAAACACTTATTATTCAACAAAAACGTAAACGAATAAAAACGAAGCTTTAGAAATAGGCACTTAATATTACATCTCTTATCACTTTGACGTACTATCATATGCATTGGTCTTCGTGTATGGCTTAATTGAGATATAAATATTGATTATATAATCTAGCGATTCTATGGTTATTTCGATAGAACACGCACATGTGGAGTAGCTGATGATCTCTAGAATTATGCACGCGCACCTTCGTGACAGAATATTATGCATTTTTTTGCACATTGCTCTTTTGGTGTCAACCCATCAGGTATCTGCTTCTGATGTCATTGCTTCATTACATATTCAAGGTTTTAACGACATAGTTACGGTTTTTTCATTTATGTTTAAAGAGTTATTCGGTTTTATACCACATTATGAAACAGATAATGCATATATACAATTAAATCTACAAACGTTGTGTTCAAAGTACATAAAACGATGAAACGCGTATTAAATTACCAGCTGATTGAGTGACTTAATTATGTTCCGCTATCTTACGGAATGGCGTACCATTTAGCGGCTATCCCCAAGCACGGTGAAGAAATTAGGTCACGGATATATAAACCTTATACAACTAATTAGATATTTTGTTCGATATCTATTCATCTTTTCGCAATATGATTTTAAAGAATGGTTTTAATATGTTCCGAGGTATAGTCTGACATTTTTAAGTGGTCGATCAACCAGACCTTCAGCAGTTTTGTCTTGCTTGAGAGAATAATACCGATATTTGAACTGTATGTGTTACACATCTGGCGTTATTCCAGTTTCTGCCAAAGTCTTATCAGACTCAATACAATTTAGTTGAATGCTTCTCTTAAGTTTGAACAATACTTTCCTTCTTATCATCATCTGGATGAATATTATCGCTGATTCTCTCCCTTCATTCGTATTTCACCAGACGCCTGATAAAACATGGTCTAGTTTGATACTACATTTGGTAGGATTCAATCTACAGATAACTCAACCTATATCTTACATAAAACTGGACAAAGTATATTGTGACGGTATTTATGGATATATTTACGATGAATACTATGTTAATGTTCACAGACTTCATTATTGTTTGAAGAAATACAATGGACTGAAGATAAAACAAAAGATATTATGTATGTGAACCCACTGGAGACTTTTACCAATCATAGACCTTCAGGATTACTTTTTTACCATAACAATTCACAACGTATGTGAAGTATTTCAGGAGATTGTCATTCTTCTATTTTTGGTTCTACTTTTCAATGGCTGTTGTAGCATAGATTTTCATTTCGGCTTTTGTCCTTGGATGCTGAAATTAAGAATATTTTTTTCAATTATAATAATATATTTTTATCATATGTTTTTCAGACAGATCAGAGGTAGATAATGCCATGTCGGAGTCTAGTCTGTGCCACTTCCTTCCTGCCCATTAAAACAAGGGAGAGATGGGATCGGGATTTAGTTCCGTGTGCTCCAGCAACAGGTCTGTGGTTATAGCTAATAGTGTTCGCAAAGTTAAAGATCGTGGTAGTGTACCATCATTACGGCCACCATCAGATCACCTTCGCCCAAGTGTCCCAGGCAAACTTCGACCTTGTATTTCAAGGGATTCCGGCATCGTAGAAAACGAAATACCACATGGACAGAGTACGGACTGTTCAAGATCTGGCAGCGATTTAAACATTCAAGAAGACGCCGGAGAATCGAGTGATTCTGACGAGACTGTTTACTCTGAAAAGGATTCCACGCATAAATCTAGACCGCATTCATGTCGCCTGGGTGATCGTCGACGAAAACCACAAAGTTTAAAGGATAATGACCAATCTTTTGTTGCAGAGGACAGACTTGTTCAGTATTTACGAGCAACTCGTAGTTTAGGCACAGAAGGTGACTTTGATGAAAATGTTCCTAGTAGTAGAGTTGAAGACAATGAAAGCGATGATGCTGACGATGATGATGATGATCATGACGACGACAACGATAGCTTTTACGGAAATTGCAACCATAACAGAAAAAATCATAGTAGAAATTCTCATAAACGAAAGGGTTCCTCTAGGTTAAGAAGTGGTAGGAGTGTAGGTAAGCGGAGCAGCAATACAACAGGAAGTTACATAGATAGTGATTTAGATTCAGAAAATTATAGTGATTCGGATATTTGGACAATTCCGGACGAAACAGGAATGCCAAGTAAAAAATCTGATGACAGGAATAGAAAAGGATGGGTCACCAATGAGGACCGGAAGTCGTTTGATAACTATTCCTCTTCCGGTTCAATGACACCGACTCCAAGATCCAGTCAAAGTCAAACGCTTGATTACTACAGAATAGTAAGTGACAGTTACAAGCGTTATGGTGCAAATCTTCACAAGAAAGCCAGCGAACGCTCCATATCCAGTATAATACTAATGCCGATTGCTGACTTGCGTTCTCCCACTAACATGGAATGGTATCATGAGCCATCTAACAGCTTGCCAACCCACCTCCAAAGGGTGAGTGCTACACCGGCTCGTGTAGAAAATCACCCTTGTGGTAGAATGCTTATATATATATTTCTCTGTAGTGTGTGTGCCCTTGCATGTTAAAAAATCAACAAAACAAGATTATAGCGACCTCGTACTCCTAACTATCCTTCTATGAGAATATATTTCTGGGATAATTTATAAATTGTCATTAAGGGTTCGCTATACAGTGTTTTTATGTAAAAACATTACTCTTGATTGGATGATTGGGCTGATAAAATATCACAGAGATCTCAAGGGGAAAAACAAAAAAGTTGAGTAATGACTTTAGATTGTATCGGCTAGTTTATCCTGTGAAATTGAAATATCATATAAAAATCAAAATTTGAATAAGCCAATAACGTTAATTGCATGCATCCTTTTTTCTGTACTATTTTCTTTTGCCATTTACTTTTCTCAGTTTTATGTGTGAATGCATGTTTTGGTATCTATTTTTATGCACCACGCCTCTTTTCCATTGCATGTATTTTGACGTGAGTACTACGAGGCATTTGTTTTACTGATATTCATCGTTGATGTCGTTTCATACAATTTAAGATTCAATATATTGATTGTATTTATGAAAATATGATAAGATATAGACATAAAATATTGCTTAACAGTACGTAGAGGTTTTTCAATCATTTCCCTGTTAATATCATATTGCATGAGTAAGACAGGCCACAGAATACTCTGGAAATATATATTTAACGGGAGACAATAGATCTTTTTTTTCGTTTTTTTTTTTTTTTTTTTTTGGGGGGGGGGGGGGGGGGATGGGGGATTGTCTCCGAAATGAAAGGTGGGAAACAATAGCTTATTATTTGACGTTGGATAATCACGACGTTACATTTTTCATCATTTTTCGTCTGTCAATGTCTATTTATTACCGTGTAAAATTTGCTGAAAAAATCCACTTACAGAACCAATTAATTTGCCACTAAACATGTGTATCTGTGAATTTCATTGCTGTGAATATAAGCATTATTCTGATTGGTCAAAACTAAAAAAAATATCTATGTAATCATTGAAATCATTGTTATACGTACAGGTGGGGGTGTTCGCCATAATTAACGGAGTTAAGTTTCAACTAAAATAACTAAAAAGAAACACGAAGTTTCACATTAAAACGTTATTTGGAGTTTTGGTGAAAAGAGCAGCAATAATATTTCTCAATATGTTCAACAATGTTTAAAATATGTATGTAGATAAATTATGAAATTCTAAGAAATGCAGTCCATCCCACATAAAATCATTAAAACATGGTATGGTAATGGTTCTTAAAATTAACATTTCTTTATAATGTTATTTATATATTCCAACCACCAACAACATATATTGAAGTATTCACCTTCTTTTAAAGACAGGTTACCTCCCCTTATTTAACAATCATGTAGTTGGTTATTGGAACCTAACCAAGACTTAACCAGCGTAACAATGGGACAATATGCCACCCATGTTCACGATACCGCTTTATTTAATATTAATCTGAAGATTAGTACCAAAATATTTGTAAATGTGTACATATAAAAGCAAACAAGACACAAATTCGCCTGTCGAGTACTCAGAGCAGGTAGAACAAGTTGATATATATAAAGTTTATTACGAAATACTTTCAAGTGCTGTACTTTAAATCCAGAGTATGTTATTATATAGCGTTAGACTATTGCTGGTATCACGCTTTACACTAATGGGCTGTATTGTATAATCAAGGACGATATACAGTACCTTATAAGGTAGATTGATATGTCAACTGACATAAAAATGTATATATCAGACCTCAGTTTGACAGCTCTGCATGACACAGTATCTTCGTAAACTAAAACTTCTTGGTTGTGATAGAATAGTATTAGCGGTGAGGACTGGTGTATTGAACAGTACATAATCCATGGATAATTTCTGTCGTGGTTTTAACACAAAACAATGTTTTAAGGGTTAAAAATCTTTAGCGGATGCCACTATCTTCAAACTTAATTGATTATCTGAAGTTTTATTCGTTGAATATAATTTTCGTTTTTTACCACGAAAACAACCAAAGTCTCTATAGATATTTAATATTATACGTCACATCCAACACTGAAGAATATACCTAAAACATATCTATATCTATATATTTTCTTATCTTCTACTATACAACTACTTTAGGGCTTAAAATGTTAACTTTGTCAATAGATATGAAGGTGTACGTGTCCTCCGTGGTCGGAGTTACTCTTTAATGCTGTTATTAATGAGTTTTATAGGCCCGACACGTGTTCCTACCCTTGTGTTCTCTCCGAAGTTCGAACACATCAGCTTCAAATTAAAACGTGGTATAAACATAAGTAAATAAAACATTTAAGGAAGTAAGCCATTTTAGTTTATGTTTTGTAAATATTTGTACGCGAAAAGGAGATACTTCTCTTTCATCTAAGATTAGATTATTTAACTTCTTCCACTGAAGAAAGGTAAATAGCAAATATGTACATGCCTTAACAAATATATATCAGCGATCTGAGCAATTAAGACATTTATCGGTGAAGTTAAATAAACATCGGAGAAAAAAAACCGGTCGAACCTTTTCTCGGTGAAAGTCTGAATGATTTTTATGCTGCACTTTACAACCGAAATATTCCAAAAGATTCGTATATATGACGTCAATAAGATAACGTTGCCTGGTAACATGGTATACAAGTTTCTAGCGATTCTAGGAATGACCAAATACAATAACGTCAACCTGATGTGTAGGTGATATCGAAAACGATAATAATGACGGATACAGTTAAGATTGTTTGATCACACTGTGTGCAGCTTAAACAAACGTGAGACGGTCACTCTGAAAGAATATGCAGCTAGGTTCTGAGTGTTTTACCTGTGTAGCCAAAGTCAGGTGTGCTTAATTATTGATGGTTAAGAAATAACTTACGTCGCATTGCAGCTTTTACGGATGTAATTTAGCATTGTCGTGTTATCAACTGCCGCAGAAATAGATAAAAATGTGTTTAATCACGTACAATACAAATTTAGCGTCATCAATCTGTCTATCTGTCTAGACTTTTTAATATCAGTTATAAAAAATCAGCTACTGTGACGTCATGCCAATACGAGAGTATTTGCTTGTCCAGACAGTGGATTGTATAAATATATAAATAAAAAAAATCTAATTCACACCTATATTTAATAGTTGATTAAAATGCATACCTGCTTTTGTAACATTACGTGTTCTTATAAACCTATACACCAATACGTGTACAGATATGGATACTAATCTCAACCAGTTGGGTTACTATGTATTTAAATACTCGACAGTGAAAAATATGTATGCTAAGGGTAAGAGTTCCATACATGGTAGCTTAAGGATGGTTCAATAGGTGTATTATTGATTAAAAACAGAATTTCAAACAACAAATTCTACGCTATAAATTCAATCAGACTTTTGAGCAAACTACAGGTACCTACATAACCTTTACTTTTACTTCCATACTCATCATGTTAATGATAAGTGAGATTTGTACAGATTTTTTGTTGCTACAAAGTAACTAAAAAATACGCATTTCCAACTCTTCAATTTTACCAAAGCTTACTCAATGATAAAAATACTTTGGTGGTCCATTATACACAGTACACAAGGAAAACAAACGTTAACATTATGATGTACACATTATAATTAGAAAACCATATACTACTAACTGAAATGTTAAATATCTTACCAGACAGATGGTCACAATTTGTCGTGCAACTGATCCAAACAAACAACACTTAAACAATACATATTTGCATAAGAATAAGTAAGTAGTGATAATAGTGCTTCCTAACACTATCTTTTTTGTCCAAACTGTATAAAATGTTCTTTTATCATAATCATAATGATGGGTTCTTTTTATAAAGGCATAAAAAGGTGTATTTTTGCGATTTTTATCGATATTGATATTTCATGTGTTGAAGTTGAAACAGACATCTATTGATTTACAAACTGTAATTAGAAAATGTAAATATATATATATGTGTGTGTGTTGTATGTTAAAATGGTAACAAATACATCAAACGACAAAGTATGTAAATATTGACAGGATCACCCTATCTTATTCGTGTTATATCACACACATTGTAACTGACATTAACTTCACCAACAATCGGTAATTCTAGTGTAGGTACAAGCGAGACTTTCAAGGCTATATCGGCTGTTCAACATGCATATCAAATACCATTTCCTGGTGGTTTGTTTCAGACCATTGTTGTATAAAGATACGCTTATGTACTGATGTGTTTCCCGCGTATCTATGACAGGTATAATGCGTGTTAGTGATGTACTGCTCGCTGTACCATTCCAATATCAGCACGACTAGAATTATAACAATACAAAACGTCTAGGTTATTGTCGAGATGTTACAAGTATGGTGAACTGTACAAAATGGAATATCGACATTTTTGCTACAAGTAATAAACGTATTCGATACAACGTACCTATGACAGCATTATTTGTCAATCTAGAATAAAAATTATATTTAAAAAAGATATATATATTGCTGTAGCACGTCAATCAGAAGTCAGATGAAACAGATTTATAGATATCGCATAATAAGTATTACCTGAACATCAACCTATTGTTTAATTCAGTTTTCATTGCCAAGCAGATTAACCATCATCGATTTTAAATGAAATTTTAATACATGCGCATGCTCATAGGAAGCTGGGCAGACAGTGTGATTTACGTATAGATCTGTGAATTGTCTTTGGGTTCCGGTGTAGTTGAAGGGAATTGGTGCACTATTTTTTGTTAACAATCATTTCACAGGCGGTAATGTTTCATACCTATATATTATTGATTATGATTACCTACGTATGTCACGTAGCACTTGTCTGAAGGGTCCAAATCATGGCTTATTTGGTGAGTTAATGGTGTATTTTATTACAATTTCTTTAAGATTTTCAGATTTATTTGATCACGAATTTGATTAATTATATTTGATAGTGTAGTGTTAGTGTTATTAAACATGATAATCAAAGACTTTTGTTTATCGTATAAATTGTAGGTAAAATAATCACACTTTCCTTTAACTGCGATGAACGATTCTAGCATGATATTATACAGGGGATTGTTTTGATATCGTATTTCATTTTATCATGTATTACCGGGTATGAATTTAAACTGTTAATTTCTCAATGTTTTAATTACGGTGACTGTCTATCAACAACTTACTTGATTATCAATTACACAGAGAATGGATGACCTCGTTGAAGCGTTTTTGGATGCCTTACAAGATCGCCATGAACAAGGAGAGCTGAGTCAGGCCGAATACGAGATTATCATGAGAAATCTGCGTCATCAGCTTGTCGATTTCGTGTTTACCTGTATATCTAACGATATAACCCCACGCGTAGAAATCCAGGTATTGCTTTATCACAAAGTCTCTTGTGAAACAGATGATCATGAATGTTAATTTTAATCACTTTTTTTTTTAGATAAATGCATAATTTATGCCTAATGAAAAAAAGTGTATTTGATTCGATTTTCCTATCTATTAGTTGGGTATAATTATCTATTTGATTAAATCTATAATAATCCAATGACGAAAATATGTCTTTTAACTTCATTGTATTTAGATAAAAGAAAACTGCACTATCGAAATACATTTTATAGTTAATTAAATGCTTAAATGGATAATATACTTTTGAATTTCAATTAATAGCAATTGATATAACGCATTGTAGATTTTAAAAACGCTTGCAGTTTCTGATACTATTAACTTCTTAAACGTTTTTGTTCTTTTTTATTTAAGCCTTTATTCTTAATACTGTTTCAGTCTCAAATAGTACTGTAAATCTATATTGCTTTGATTCAAAGACCATTGTTAAAATTTTAAGTTAAACTTAACCTGCATTTAATACGTGATTAAGTCTCGGGCCGATATTTAAACACTATGAAACATAAGCTAGATAGACGTACATACGAACGTCATGCTAACTGAAATGGAATCACTGTATCAGAAAGCACATACATTTAGTTGTTTTATGTAAACTCAGATAAATCAGTGTCACAAGTAAGGTAAGTACTTTTTAATCATCTGCATGTTTAATAACTTTTATTTATGAATGTGACTTGATAGCTGGTTTTCATTGTATCAGGAATATTATAATACCGATTTCAGGCCAATACGCAGTCATTGTTTTCCGATTCGGATGCGAGTGGTAACCGCCCGTGGACGGTAGAGATACAACTGAAGCCGTCTGACGAAGAGGTGAGACAAAACTCAAATAATCAAAATGGCCGCTACAGGAGAATGTTGTAGTAACACATTAAAGTGAAAAATTTAGTAACGTAATAATATGGAATATTTGTATCTTGGTGGTGGTTTGAATCCGAGTATTTAACACTTAAATAATATCGATTGAATAAATCTCTTTGTGATTTGTTTGTTGAAATGACCTATGGCATCAGATTAAATTTCGCCATTTTCCTCCCGACTACATTCATTTTTTTTCGTAGTGTGGTTTCTCGGAGTCTATTTCCTTATGACAATAATAGTTTCGTAATGTCAACACCTTGAAAAATACTCAATACGTATGTGTATGATTATGTAAACAAGGACATTGTTATCTCACACGTTGATAATCTTAAAACGAAGTGAGGCATAGCATTGTTCCTATTCTTTCCTATAGATAAATGCACTCTAATGTTACTCTTGCTCCCACTCCTAATAATTATTGTACGTTCTATGAATAATTCTGCTGATAACCATTCGTAAAAAAAGAAAACTATACATATAAGGTTTCTGCAAATATTAACGAGATTCCTAGGGGACAGTGGGTAATGAAAGGTGTACTATAGAAACAAATCATTATTATCATTTTCATAATATAATAGAAGTCATGCTTCATAACCTAATTAGATAATGAATTGATCCTTGGGTATTACAGATGTTTTTGCTTGCGGGGTTTGTCAATCCTTCTGTTTGCTGCCAATACGTTTTAATATAAAGTGGTATGTATACTTCAATGTCTAATTGCAAGTCTTGTCATTTTAAGATACTCCAAACATCCGAAAAACAACTCGCTCGAAAACTGGTACAAAAGGGATCTCAAATCACCCGTGACGATATATCTATTTTACTTGGTGATCACTTGAGGACCATAGAACAGTTACAGCACGTGCGGGATTCTGGTCGTCTGCAACAAGCTGATGGTGTAGAAGACAAGCACCGTCTATCGTCAGCACCGTCTCCTAGAAAAGGTTCTGCCAACATGAGTTCGAAAAGGAAGAAAGTTCCTAGCAGTGCTCCAAACAAGTCGAGTAGATCAGAGAAGGGACGAGTTAGTAGTAATAGTAACGTCCTCACAAACTGCCTCCGTCCTCAAGCCAAGGACGACGACCTCCCGGGCAGGGTTCAGGTTTGCACGGTCAGTGGGGGATTCAGCAATGAGGAGGACAGTGATAGTACGATCGAAAACCTCTCTGATTCTGAGATCAAACGATCCTTCAGGAAAAGTGCGTCTCTGGATGAAAAAAGATTCCGTCAAAACAAACATTTGGAAAGCGTATGTTCCATTTTGTTTTTTTTTACATTTGTTTTGAATAAGTACTTTACCTTCAGTCGTTAGTCAACTTCCCGAATGCCATTGACACAATTTCATGTATTTGCAAAGTTTTGTATTTCATCAAGTAGATTGTATAGAAATGCTTTCATAAGCAATTTCATTATTATCTTCACTCGTCACTAATACCAATCTATTCAGTAGTAAACTTTTAAATGTAATTAACAATGCCTATTTAAACAATAATGGGGTATGGCATTACAAAAATCGACACAGTTCTGAACTAGATTCTCATGTTTTATGTAAAGTGCATCACACTGATCCTTGTTAATTATATGGTTGATCTGTTCACATCAAAGTGGGATGTGAAAAAGAATAGACGTGTATTTAGTCAGGTATCACTACTTAACCAACGTTCGATATGACATTATCATACCGACTAACAGTATCAAGCCAAGCATGACCGCCTATCCTTGTTAACTGTATAGTGCTGGGGAAAAAACTGTTACGTATTGAATTATAGATTGGTGTCACAGTGACTGAATCATTGATCTATCACTTTGTCTATGTAGGCATTTGACGAGAACGAGCTGTCCCAGAGAGTAAGTGGACAGATATGGGATAAGTGGAGGACTCTGCCCGACGAGGATTTCAGCCTCCTTATATCGGAGAGTAGAGATCGCTTTATTCAGACTTATGGCCAGTACTTAGAAGAGCCATCCAAGGTAAGTGCACATAATGATACGTGTTATGAATGTTTCATTAATATAATCTTTGATACGTTGAATAGTTGCAATCAGCATGATAACATTTAACTTTTGATTGTTTGTTTGTTTTTAATTTTATTATTATCATTCTTTTATATGATGTAAATGACCCATTATCAGATATTGATGCAATTGAAGATCGATTACCAAGTCTGGTATTAGCAATATACTTACTTAATTACGATACTTGTCTCGATTTCTATTATTGCTGCTCTTTAAATGTAGTTTTAGACGTTTTAGGTTCTTGAAAATCTGTGAGTTTTAAACAGATTAGGTTCCGTTGCTTACCGTGTGAATGTTTTCTATTAAAATTCCTTGTAACAGTTAACACTTAAAAGCATACATGTGAATTAAATAGAATCAGTATAGTAAGGGACGCAACTCGTGCGAGTAAATTATAAAAAAAAAACCGAATTCAGTTTGATCGGCTGAATGTCACATTCAAATTTATTATTATTTAAATGTACTTTTTCCATTGGATGTTTTTAATCTATGTGGTTATTTCAAAAGTTTGTCTTTTTCGTCTAGAAACGTGTTAAAACTCTTTATATACGGAATTCTATGAACTCCTTTAACATGAGCTTTCATTCATTTATGTTCACATTAATAATGCTGACGTGGCTTAATTGGAAATAGAAGTCAATTGTGCAGTATCTGTTTAACTTTTTTATTTGATTCATTTTCTACATTGACATGTTATTTGATTTAGCATTTTACCGAGCATTTTACGGTTGGTATCAGTGTGCCTTGAGGGCTGTCATGCTTGATTTTAATCTGGTGCCAAAAAAGACGACAAACTTCTTTAAAATAAATTATCTGTTATGGCAATCTCATATTGCATATCTGAACGGACGAAATAGTGATATAAAGCATTCCTTATTCACTTTCTTTGACTTTTTACAATGGTTGAATTGGTTTAAGAGTGCTTAATATTTCTTATAGTGCCACCGTTTTCCTTTCGTCATAATTTTTCAGTGTTAAAAAGAAAACATTGTCGAACATTAGTTTTGAAATCTTTAAGCTAGAAATGTTGTCTACAATTACAATTATTGATATCTTGTTAACGACTGTACACCGAAGATTGATATATATATATATGTATTACTAAACACTACCATTACAGGACTGGCACCAAATACACGATTGTCAATGTTCAATGTCCTCGTTTTACAACTGACAATATTTAAGGTTCTTGTTAAACGACCCTTCTTGTATGATGTGTACATAAGGATATTTTAAAGTCATATCTATCGGAGTTGTATACTTGTATTGGTCGGTTTTTCCAACCTGTTTTGGATTTTTACTATGTTTAATGAATAGAAACTGTTCTGACAGCAGTATCATCTTATCGGTATATTTCATTTCAAATAATAATTCGCTCTATTTTTTCACTGTCATGAGTCTCCAAAGGACATTTTTATTGAAACATTTTTAAACAAAAAATTTAATGTTCTGCCTGGTACAATGGTTAAAATTCACAGTCCTGCTTCGTCAGTATTCAGCAACAATCACAGGAATTATTTTGATTTCTTTTATTTTTCAAATCAGTAGCTAATGTAGATTTATAACTCGTGGAAAACATCTTGTGATACGTTTAGGAAATAGAAACAATTTGTCAAAGAGGTGTCTAAACCCCGTCGAGACTTGTTGACACTCTGTGCCTCGTTTGACCCATATGTTAATAACATAATCACTACCCGTTGGGGAGCACTCACAACACGCATTACTTATCTACTCAGTATCTTTGTTGTGGTTCAAATCTTTGACAAAGTTTGAAACGTAAAAACAAACACACACATTGATGTCATGAAGGACAAGTTAAGGTCGTGCTGAGATGTCGAGATTAGCATAATCAACAACACTTAAAAAGATAGCAGTGTATATCTGATTAGATGACATGGGAAAATCAATCATTTTCTTGCTAGCGGATGTAGTTGTTTGTTTTTATATCTAGGCAGATAGATGTAACCGATTAATGGTCTTTATTCGAAGTAATTTCTTAACTGCCTATAACCTAGTCTTTTGTTTATTTTTTTCCCATTCTAATTTATTTACATTGTCGCTGATTTATAGCGTTTGTCATAGACAAAGTCATAGGTAATCTATCAATGAGCAACGCAAAACACGGCCTCCCTAACGATCCCTTATGTCGAATCAAGAAATGAACAAGCTTGTTTTTTCAGCTATAAACTTTACAGATTAAGGTCATCCTGAAAAATTAGGAGAGATAAAACATAACATGAGATAAAGTGATATTACTGCCATACAGACATTAACAAAACAAGTGGTGCAGTTTATGAAAGTTTTCAAATTTACTTATTTTAGCTTCATCCATCCTTATACTATAGAGTAAAAATCTATTTCAAAAGAAATTCGATTCCATGATTATTTACATTTTGAAATAAATGCTTCTAAGAGAAGCTAATATATTCTGCTCAACTAATTAAAAATAAAAACAATCAGTGGACATCTATACATTGTTTATGGTACGCTTTTAAATTGTGCATACTTAATCAATCAGCCTTGTGAAAATATCAGTATTATATATATATGCTCAATCATAATAAATATTTTCATTGCTGTTGAAATATACATTTGTTATATTCGGACAACCTTTAGAAATGCTTTAATTTCATTGGTGTCTTTGGACAACCATGTGTCAAGTAATCGTGGTTTTAACGTGTCACTGTCAACGTGTTCGAGTAGTTTTTAGATCAACACACATTAAGGTGACAGTGTTTGTGTCATGTTTAAGCATTGATAAGTAGCAGCATTGCTGACCAAAAGCGTGTCATGAGTGGTCTTTGAGAGTGTCCAGTACCTCGAACTGACCATTACATTTAACTGTTGTGCCAACAAATGGCAATTAATTACAAGTGTTGATATAGCTGACGATCAGCTGGGTTCTGAATACACTGAGAAATGTCTGTCAGAACTTTTCGTTATAGATTTATCACAGATGAATTTCATTTCCATAAGTTCACTAAGGTGAAGTTAAATGTATATTTCGATGGCGGATCTTAAAGCGTCACTTCCTTACTGGTTGATAAGAATTCAAAGCTTATACAGAAACAAACAACATTAACAAAAACCGCAAAGTTTCTTTATCTGACTAAATCGTGACAACATTAATACGTTTAAATATCATACTTAATGTATTCAATATTTCTCTATGATATCGGATGTCATATTTTCTGTCTTAAGCTTTAGTTTCAAATTTAAGTTTTAAAGCATATAAAAAGCTAAACATTGATTAAGTTGTGTTAGAAATAACTTTATTTTAATATTTAATTTAAATGTTTGTCTTGTCTTGAAACCAAGACATAATCATGCATAACATCGTCTTTATTACGAAACCTTCCATTTTTGTTCGTTATGTTACAACACAGTCAAGTCTTATCGCTGGTTAGATACTGACGTCTGTCTCTATTGATTTCTGTTTCTAGGTAAATAAATTGTAAAGTTATAACATGAGTTTCCGTGTAAAACTTCCCTTTGTTTATATTTTGCCCCAGTTTCTTAGAGCTTGAGAAATGATTATTCTGTTTACATGTTTATCTACATACATATGTATTAGTATTTCGATTTTTACAAAATTTTACCTAGTTCCATATTTAAAACTCCAGGAAATTACCATTGTTTGATATTAACAAATCATTGTTTTGAGTTCTTGTGAAACGTATTTGTTTGACAACATTTGGCGCAATGTGCAGATATTATTAAGCATGAAAAAACAGTTTCCAATGAACAACTGGAAGAAAACATCCTCTATTGACATTTCTTTCTATCGATTTAGACTTTTTTCTGCCTCAAATTTAGGGCTCAAGTCCTGGTAGGTATGAAGAAGTTTTCTTCTGTTGTTACCTATGCCAATATTGGTATTTCAAGGATTATCATAGATTTTAAAAGATTTATTATGACATCAAACGGATTTAAAAGGACGTTTTTTTCACATTCAAACTGGCATTAAGTAGAAATATTATGAAAATTAGCCGATTGATTTTCTTTGATTTAAAAATATACAAAAATCCATAGAGGGGATATGTAATTTTAATGACACATAAGTAGTCGTCATAGAGATTTAGCCACAACGAAGCAATTCTGTCTCACTTTTTATGTGTACGGTTTATTTTTCTCCACTGACTTTTTGCAGATCATTAAATTTTAAACGTAGATCTTAAACGTAGATTTTTCTCAGGCATATCTTCAACTTGGAAAGAGGCGGCACGGTTTTGTTGAAAATCTTCCATCATGAATATGAAATATGTCGAATCGATTAAAAAATTCTGGATTGTTTCGTTTGAGATATTTCTTTAACTGTATTAAATATCAATTATTATCAATATACAGGCGTCATGTATGTAGATGCATAAAGCCTATAACTTTGATCTGACTGTATGTCATACTGTTGTAACATTTTATACTGTATTGGAAATAGATGCATCATATGACAGTCTCCTTTTTGCTGTTTTAATAGTTTCTCTTATGTCACTTTTTCTTATGAAGACCCCATTCCTTTAGAAATGACAGAAAATTCAATGGTTAATTCATTACGTTAATATGATAACAATCAATTTAAGCTGAATGAATTTTGTTCATTGAGTTTTCAATTGTCAGTACATGATGTACACAAAAGATGTCATTTTCAATGTCTGAATTTCATGTGATATAGGAAAATCACAGGAAGCTGCTATGACAATGACAAAGGTTTAGCAATGTAATTCTGATAAAGGAATGCTGTTATATCTAAATAAGATTGACTCCGTACAATTGAAGTAATGAACACACAAAGATATATTAAATATCACCATGATGGCTTATTAATCAAACAATATATCACACACTGGGAACATGGCGTATCTCGGGAAAAGCTGGTATTTACTTTTCCCTTGTGGAGAGGAGATATTAAATTTCTGAAATGTCCTTTGTTAGGACCAAGGCGATATAATCCAGATTCTTTCTGTATACCTCCTTAGTTTACAGGTGATTAATAGACTTCATTTAATGATTGGAATTGCTGTAAATCAGCACGAATTTTCCTGCGATATACTGGAATCTTTTAAAGGAGTATAGATTTGTCAGTCTACTTATCTCGTGGTAACACAGGAGTACAGACAGGCTAGTCTGGTTAGCTCAGTGTCACACAGGAGTACAGATAGGTCATTCTGGTTATCTCGTGGTAACACAAGAGTAAGGCAGGTCAGTCTTGGTAGCTCAGGGTACAGACAGGTCATTCTGGTTACCTCAGGGTAACACGGGAGTACAAACAGGTCAGTCTAGTTGGCTCAGTGTCTCACAGGATTAAGACAAGTCAGTTTGGTTATCTCGTGGTAATACAGGAGTACAGACAGGTCAGTCTGGTTACCTCAGGGTAACACAGGAGTACAGACAGGTCAGTCTAGTTGGCTCAGTGTCTCACAAGAATACAGACAAGTCAGTCTGGTTATCTCGTGGTAACACTGGAGTATAGACAGGCTAGTCTGCTTAGCTCAGGGTAAGACAGGAGTACAGACAAGTCGGTATGGTTATCTCGTGGTAACACAGGAATACAGACAGGTCATTCTGGTTATCTCATGGTAACACAGGAGTACAGACAGGTCAGTCTTATTATCTCGTGGCAACACAGTAGTACAGACAGTTCTGTAGTCTAGTTGGCTCAATGTCTTACAAGAATACAGACAAGTCAGTCTGGTTATCTTGTGGTAACACAGGAATACAGACAGGTCATTCTGGTTATCTCATGGTAACACAGGAGTACAGACATGTCAGTCTTATTATCTCGTGGTAACACAGGAGTACAGACAGTTCAGTCTAGTTGGCTCAGTGTCACGCAGGAGTACAGACAGGTCAGTCTAGTTGGTTCAGTGTCACACAGGAATACAGACAGGTCAGTCTGGTTATCTCGTGGTAAGACAGGAGTACAGACATGTTAGTTTGGTGGTTATCTCGTGGTAAGACAGGAGTACAGACATGTTAGTTTGGTTAGCTCAGGGTAAGACAGGAGTACAGACAAGTCAGTCTGGTTAACTCATGGTAAGACAGGCGTACAGATAAGTCAGTCTGGTTATCTCCTGGTAACACAGGGATAAAGACAGGTCAGTCTGGTTATCTCGTGGTAACACAGCAGTGCAGATAGGTCAGTCTTGTTAGCTCAGGGCAATACAGGAGTACAGACAGGTCAGTTTGGTTTTCTAAAGGAGAAAAGTTTTTTATTTTAGATATTTCAAAAGCTAATATGTGTGGCATGATTGTACCTTTCCAGACAGTCAAATCATATCCGATTCTTCCTGTCACAGTTTTTATTTTTTTTTTTATTAAACAAGCTACTGTCGTGTTGCCATCTGTAGACAATCTACACAGAGACTATGGAAGGTGACAGAGGACATTTATGAATTAGTAATACTCTTCACACTGATATCATGAAAAAATAAATTGCATCATATTTTTCATTAATATCATTATTGACAAGATTGCAACACCTTTGTATTCACTAGTTACACGTAAAGTATTCATGACTTTGATTGATTAGTAATTTCAACGACGAATCATCCTGTCGAACATTCGCCGGATTTATAAATTCTGAACTCACGTTGCTTATTTTTCATTATTATTATTACTAGAGTTTCGTACAGCGGTTTGCGGAGGTGTTATGTTGGGTACTTTATTAACCCTGGGAGGAAAAGACATATATTGAAATACATAATAAAATATCAAGCTAATCGGGATGAATATGAAAGATACAATATCATTACAAAGAATTTTATATTGCATTAGTATCAAAAATACGCAATACAGCGATACAAAGTATCGTTGAATGTACCCATGCCTTTCCTGATTTGGAACAATGATAATGATACTAATTGATGGATACACAAACAAAGTACATACTCGATGTAGGTACTTGTCATTCTATCGAACACAAATATTCTGTGAATACATTAAACGTTTATTGTGAAAAACACCATATTGATCCTTACACCAAAGCGAGGCACCGCCATTTGTAACATTTTATTAACTGATTATTTATGACTAAACTTCCGGTACGTGGTATCAAAGTTGCCGCTTTAAGACCTTTGGAAACATTTCTATGTATGTGTCATCTTAAACATAATAACAAGAGTATGTAGCGTATGAGTGACAAACATTTAAATAAACATGTTGGTTTTGAATATGGAAGTTTTGTAATTTTGGTAATCGATCAATTATTCCAGACATGAACTGCAGTAGTGTTTATGATATCCGATAGACCACAGATGTAGTGTCTTTTCTCTATAGAAGAACTTAATAAAACCGCAATTGAGAATGATATATGAAAATATTGATAGAGTGTCATAAATGGACGCGTTTGAAAGCTCATTTTGAGACCGATAAGCTCTTATAACATCTATGTAAATCAAAACATTATTTTATTGTATAAAAATCAGTTCAGAGTTTCCATAGTACCGACATATTTCTGCTCATATCCTAGTCATCAGTACTTGTGTTATTTAAGTAGACACTTTGTGAAGATATGAAGAAAAAAGGGTAAAAAGAAATAAACATTGCTTATCCTCCAAGTGAAGTTTAAAGGAAAGCAACATGAATTCTTATGAGGATCAAACATGCCCGACTTCACATAGTAGACGGGACATATAGAAACGAAAAAGTACAGGAAATAAAAACTAAAGCACGAAAAAAGGTAAATTAATGCTTTTAAAAAGACATGCGAGCGAATAACACCTTTTAACGCAATTTTGAATTATAGTCAAATAATGAATTAACCTGCATCATACAGCTGTTTCATCCTAGGACTCCTCAGTGTTGCTTATAGTCTGATGCAACATATTTTTGTCTCAAAACAGCTGTTGTTTTCGGATATATTTCCTACAGACTACAGACAGGTTTCATGGGTTTACTGTTATGATATATGTCCGAACCTAGTCCGTTTGAGAGGACATGTTTTCTTCAAAATGAAAAAAAACTCTCTCAGATATATCTTAATATATCACATTTATAAATAGTTAAAGAATATCAAATAATGTCATATCTTACGATCTCTACGAACAAATGACATCGGAATCACTATTAATGCTGATATGAAACTGGGTGTTTTTGACGCTCATTCATCTGTTTCTTCATTCTGTTGTTGAATACCTTGTCCTAATTTGAGAGCGTGGCATCACTTACTTGGAATGACCAAAAATTACATGGTGGGTGTAGTCGATGTGGTAGAAGTTGCTTCCTCTTCCAGAACACATGGTCCTATTCTCCCTTTAATTTTTCCGGAGTCTCCATGGAAATCTTTCGTTTGTTCATATTTTGGCCTATCTAATTGATTTTCAGTTTTAAGTATAATTTTGATCACTTGTTGGTACTTTCGGTTTTTGTTTTTCTATTCTTGTATTATATTAAACTCATACCTAAAACATGGCAGGGCCATGGTAGAAGTTGCTTCCTCTTCCAGAACACATGGTCCTATTCTCCCTTTAATTTTCCCGGAGTCTCCATGGAAATCTTTCGTTTGTTCATATTTTGGCCTATTTAATTGATTTTCAGTTTTAAGTATAATTTTGATCACTTGTTGGTACTTTCGGTTTTTGTTTTTCTATTCTTGTATTATATTAAACTCACACCTAAAACATGGCAGGGCCCATTTCATTAGGACTGTTTGTAGGCATACTAAAATAAAAAGTTTGTTTTAGCGATTCCATGCATAGATAAAAGGTTGTTTTAACGATTCGAAGATGATATGATAGACATAAAATTAGACAGGTAAAACTGTCAATAGATATCATTTTGAATAAGTTACTTTTAAAAAGATCAGATAAAATATTTGTTCACTTTGAGGACCCGTCTTTTATAGAAAATATCAATTTAATCATGTTAATATCATACTGGATTACACATTTTTTATCTTAATTATAATATTTAAAGCAGGAAAAGAGAACATCTCATTATTCAATCACTTTTTATGGCATTTCATCAACAACATGTTTTTTTATGGAATTTTCCACGTGTCAGGTCCCATAATACGACATATATGTACATATATGTACAGATACATTTGTGTCGCTTCAATTTTTTAATCCAGGATTTTGGACTATTTTTATTTTATTAGTCACCATTAAATGACCTCATAGTGATTGTTTCATTGTTTCTTCAGTAGTAAACCGTTCTGGTTCAGGATGGGGGTCTATTATGTCTCCGAAGGGGTAAACATAAATATGTGAAATTAGCATAAAATATAGCCGTACATTCTCAATGGCCATAAATTAGGCTTCCAACGAGACATTAAACATGCATATACACACACTACTTATGCAATATCTTATCATTATGGTTTACCACAAGGGTAGAAATAATCTTGTGAACTCCCATACCCAAATACTACAGACAATGGTCTGTGATAGATAACCTTCAGCCAATGACAAGGTGTCTCTGATATAGAGTCCACGCAATTGATGACACCCTCGCTATACAGCATATGGATTAACGTATGAGTATATGCGTTACACTTCTATACTTGACAGGTACAAGCCCAGAAGAACTTGTCGACAAAGCCACCTTTACACCCAGTCAAGTCCGCCTCTTCTGCCTCTCCAGCCAATCCAAGGTCATCCGACTCAAGGTCACCCGAAGGATGTATCGATATAGCCAATGTAAGTACAGCCTTTAATATATTATCTACATGTAAATTGTTGGTTCAGAGGTATCGACAAACAAAGCTTTATTAGCATAGCTAAAACATGTCCATGTCTGCTTAAAGTGTAGTTTGCTTTAACCAGATTGATAAACGTTCAAGAAGTTCGTTGATACTCGAATGATAAAACGACCATATTGACAAGACGTGCTCTAAACGATTATCACATCATCAATCTACTATTAAAGCTTCAACAGAGTTTATCAGCAAGAACTAGATAAGATATGGACTTTAAGTTTTGATATGTCAAACTGACAATGCTTCAATAAAAATTGATGTGGTCTTTGAGGCTAATCAGTCAATATTCATTGACTTTTGGGTGATATTACAAAGTTGACCCACCCTACATAGTCATTTGTGGGATAATTTTAGACTATACAATACTAGCCACCGGTTGGTCTTAAAAGGGAGTAGATAACGGATAACATAGGAATAATAATGACAAGAGGAAATAACTCCGCTTTAATAGTGTTTGATTCTGCAAATAATATGTAAGTAAACATTTTTTATCCACTGAATGTATCAATATGATTTAATGGCATGAACCTCTATTATTAACACCGACGAATATATCGTATATCACGAAAGCTTAATCACAACACAAAGAAAATCTGCTATTTGCCTGTCCACTTCAAGTCGATTATTAATTTTTTCCCAATTTACAGTGTAATGACGTAGAATGAATTGATATAAAATGAAAATTGATTCACGCTAGGGAGGTCACAATATATTTTTATGTATCATTAAAGCTTTATAAGGTAGGCTGTATCATTCAATTACTATAAGCCATGTGTCAGATAAACTACATATCAGTGAATTTACATGCATGTTAATCATTATGATAACGCAATCAATGCCGGTATACTTCATTTCAACGCTTGTATCAAGTTCAAAGAAAACATTAATATTTACAACTTCGCTGTAATACGAAAATAAATGTGGTAATACAAACAAATCTAAAAAAAGCATGTAATCACAGGTCGTTCGTCCTTAATCCATATGATTAAATAATGCTATAGACAATAATCCGACTCTTTTCTAGTGAATTCCAGTGTAATATTATTGTGTATATGTTACCAGGGTAATATCATGGAGCGTTTTTCATTGGCTGCAATAGTCAGAAATTGATTGGATGTCTTTATATAGACAATTTAGTTATGTCATGAATTAAAAATGACTGCCTCAGTTTGATTTTGTCCATCAAATTTTGACTTCAAGACCTGTCAAAATGTAAGCGTTCTGATTTATGTGATGAAAATATCTGGTTTTCATTTCATGTTTGATTTTATCGAATTCGTCTCGAAATTGTTATTTTTGCTCGCCAAGGCTTGTGAAAATAAAACTTCTATGAATCAAATTTCTTAAAATCTCAAATAAAGATAAAAGTATAAAAGTATTGTGGAAAAAAACTGTATTTTGAATCGTTTAGCTAAAATGATTTTTTTTTAATTTGATGAAATGTACACACATAAAAGTAAACAGAAATATGCGTTGAATTAAACTATAAAAGTAACACTGACCTGGGACTTAAATTACACACAAGACTATAATACATAATGTTAATTAGACCACCATCTAAACTTCATCGTTTTTGAAATCCATGTTGAACTTTTTCCAAAAGTTCTATTGTTACTACTTATTACCAATAACGACGCCATTGACAATCTCTATATTTATTCATTAATCCGCTATTGACCGATTGACCAAATGAGTTATACAGTTATAATCCGCAACCGGAAAGTTAAACGAATTTATCGAATATTAATACAGGACACCATTTTTTACTACAATCCAATTAAAATGTTTGGTTATCACATCATATTTTCTTTGTTTCAATGTCTACGTGTTTGTCCTTTTTTAAATCAATATCATGTGTCCCCTCGCTTTTGATTTGTATATATATATATCTGATCCATTCTTTGGCTGGTTAAATAGGTTAAGTGATGTACTTCCCGTGATAGATTCAATGTGTTGGTAAATAATTATAACATATATGAGCCCCAGGCATCGAGAGAGTCATATATTAAGAGATTGTTATAATTGAATTGTATAGAAATCCACTTACATACACTTTCTCTCTGTTGTAGTACATTTTCGGTTATGAAACTTGAATAACGAAGCCAATCATATCACGTCAAAAGTCTCTAATAAAAACATAAATCGGTATAGTTTTCTTAAACGATATTGTCTCTTGTCCTTGTAATCACTAGTCATGATATTTTCATTTTCTGCTTTGAAAGTTAAACGGATTACCGGGACCCCATAGGAACTGTGAAAGTTATCTTTGCTAAAGTAAGGTCATTCCCTGAGGTGTGCGTTATTGCTTTACAATTGTAAGAATCAAATAGATTCTTCTACACATGACTCATAGAACCAATTAAGTTTCTCTTCCATCATATTAATATTTCAAAGGTATGCATTCTTGACAAGTTTTATCAGTTACGATTTATTTACAATGTATGTTATCTGTTACATAACCGTACAACTGTTTCTCTTAAAATATCTACGATTTTTGCTTCTACGTCTCCTGACTTAATGATATTTGTTTAACATTAATCAATACAACAAACAAAGATCCGATGTTTGTCATTGTTTAACTGTAGAAAATGATATTTATACTTTCACATGCTCGAAATCGATGTTGTTTTACTTGAAAAAATGTAATATTGATTCAACGCAAACGTTTGGCTTGGTGGATGTTTTAATTATGCTGAAACAATTACATACTCGTAGAGTAAAATTCTGTTGGAATTCTCACACATTGTCTTCCTCTAATGACCTCTTAAGGACTGTTTTGATATCACGTAGAACCTGTGTGACAGAAATTAGATAGGAAATTATTTTATGACTGATTAGCTACAGTTTCATCTGAATGGTTTAACTATAGAATTTTCATAATCAAGTCATGCCGAGGTCAATAATAATTGCACGTGTTTATTTACTAAATTATTACAATGTTTTGATATCATACTTGATAAATCATTGAGCTTTTAACCTCCCGTATTTGAATGATTTCCAAAGTTGTTTTCAAATGTATCTCTTTGATAATGCAGTTCACATCGCAGTTTAAGGAGACAGCTCTTTCTGTTTGATTTAAGAAAATAATCGTTATGTCAATATCACTATGCATACCAATACGAAACAGGTATTATGTAGTTGATATTGTTCGTCCCTGGCGTGCATTTTTTTTCTACTCATAAATTGCTGAAAATTGTTTGTACAAGGAAAACGTTTGTTAAATATCAAAAGATTAACTGAAAGTAACATAAGGAAGTGGACACGATCAGGGCACTGGGTACACAAAACTAACGCTAATATGTCTAACCCCTGTCACCGGTAATGAGCATTTGCATCTATGAAAAGAGATATTCAATATTTGTTTGACAAACTTGTTTAGTAGTTCAGACTGCTGTATAAAAGCTGAGGTGAGGGTATACAATTACACGTTCTGTATTGTATCAATGTAGAATTTAACCTTACTTGCAGTTTTGTGCTCCGTTTTCAGACGATGATTACATATAATTGAAGTTTAAGTAAGTGTAAATCGTTCCTGATAATATTTTGATAGACTGTACATAATTTTGGCATGAATACGTCATCCTGATGGCCTATTGACCGTTGTTGATTAAGCGGATTATACCCCGGTCGTGTACAATCGGTACACACCATAAGACCTTCCCCATATAATTACCCACTCCTTTACCATTCTGGTCACTATGATTCAAAGGTTTGATTTACATTTGCTATAAAGAACTTAATCAGTAGCATAAGTGGACGAAAGCAATATGTTGAGGTGGATATTTCACTGCTATGGTTAATGGCATTTAATTGAGATCACTAGTCTCGGGACAGGTGAATCTGCCATTTTGATGTCCTTTTATTGTGAATATGCGGAGCAAGGATCGTTAACAGGTAGATATTCACTATTATTTTCAGTGGTAAAATTTGTGTTATGCTCTGGTGGTTCAAAGTGAAAACACCTTTCATTTAAAAATCAACTGAATTATGTACTTATTATGTCTTTTACAATAGTCAGGGGAATATCATTCAGAGGGCTTCCCATTGGTAATAACCACAAGTGCTAGTTATGGTTTGGACAGCAATCTGATTATAGCTAACATGTACCGAGCGATGTATTCCATGTATGCTTCAGAGGATAACTGATGGCGCTCCGTGTTTCGATGTCGGAACACAATTTCTAGTAATTGTGATATCTTGCATGAGTATCAAAACTGAATTGGATTGGTACTTTGCCAACTATCGGAGATTAAGGTATTATACGAAGCTTTTAAAGAATAATACAGGTGAATGGTGAAATTATAGTCATATGTTGATATAAACGTGTAGTGGTCATATACTTACCGAAGGGAGAGGTCATATTTCATAAATGGATACTTCTTTATAATAATGGAAAGAAATCATAAAGAGAAAACTGTTTTTTTTAAATCGGACGGTACTAAGTCGACAAGGAATTATAGAAATTAAATCAAAGGCGTTTTCGAAGAAAAGGAAGATATTGTGGTATTACTCTGACAGAATGATGATTTGAAGTGGAATATATTCTCTGTATTTACAGGAACTGAGGCTTCTTGACAAGACTTTCATACAGAACGTTCAAGAGCGATTAACTAAAGATGCAATATCAAGGGAATCCCTGGAAGCACTAGTCTTGGAACACATGAGGAAAACGTCCGTTATCCGAGTTCAGGCCATAACAGTAGGCCCCGCCCCACTTACTCGGACCAGGAGTCTCAACGATGCCGTGGAAGGATACAGGAGCCAAAACTCATCAGCCGGAAGTACCCTCAGCCGGAGGAGTGAACCAGACTTCCGAAAGTACACAGTGTCTTCACCAGAGTATGAAGACCTGTGGGGCTCCAACGATAAACTCAACAACAATCGAGTGGTGAGTAGTATTTTTTATGTTTGATTTGTTTGAATTCATAACTGTTGTTATCCTTTTAGAAACAACAAACTAATGTTGTTCCAAACTTTGTCCCGTTTTATGAACTATTAACAAATCCGCATTCACTAGGAGATTAGCGATATTCGATCACCCCAGAAACATCAATATATGTTCTTTCGTAATGGCATATAAGTTTAGAATATGCGTCTTTTGTTCACTAAATACTGAGACTGCTATACTGACAAGATGAGGATAAGTTAACAAACTCTAAAACTGTACATCTTAAACAAATAATTATAATAACGTTCAGAACGGAATATGAATCATTGATAAGTTATACATATATACAGATGATATCTAACTGGCAAGAGTTAATAATTTAAAAATACAGGGTGGAAAATTTTTCGTGATTTTAACCTCCTAATAATTGTCCTTGTTATTGAGATTGGCGGTATAAAATGATTAAGCTTAATTATTTATGATAATTGAAAAGTCTTTATGATATTTCAATAACCATAAATCATGAATTACTGTTAAACTTTGTTAAATAGATAATCTGGATTAAGTTTTAGAATATTTGGCATCGTTCCAAGTAATCTTTAGACCATTGTTGATTTCTGTTGTTGTACGAGACAAACTAAACTCAATACAACACGAAGAAACAAATGGCATAAAAAAATCCATTCATAAATAAAGAAATGTCACGTGGTAGACGAGAATGTTAAAAAGCAAGTATTTTTCTCTTCGTGTTTTGTTTAAAGAATAGAAATAGAAATATTGCCAGTTGTGTATTATGTTTTCGATAGTCACACTGTTAAGTAATTATTCTTTCTGGACACCATTACACTCAGTAATCACAGGTAAAAGTACAATCACTATTTAGACGAGCTTCATAAAACATGCGTATAGCCTGTGTTTCTCACGTCTAGGCTAATAAATATATCTGTCACTAATCAGTATATTTAAATTGATAAAAACGAAATATAATCTACCCGTAAAATACATGATAGCTTTAAATGTTTGTAAATTTTAAAATAGTTTGATTTGTTTGTGCTTACCAGCAATGTAAAGTTCCATTCATATTCATGTAACCTTGATCTCTGACAGGGTATGTGAAAATATCACTAATGTGTATTCAAAATGTAGATTGGTATCGGTGTCTAACATTTGAAATAAATTAATTTACTTTTTATTTTGATATGTTTATTGAATGTCTTATTACATGTTTATGATTGTAACGTTTTAATACAGTCAATCTCAACCTTCCACTTCATCATAGGCTTTTAGTGTGTGCCTTAGTATCAACTTATTGAGCCGTATAGTTAATGTTACAGACGTGTTTGATATGGCGTTTCTGATCGAGACCCCGGTGGTCTATCCAAACAATAGCCACATACTTTATGGGCTGGTTGGTCGTTTACATACAACTATCCGAACACCACTGTTGAAACTCTAATATCGATCAGTTTGTTAATGTATTCTATAATTGAAAATACTTTATAGACAATTTTGAATCCAGTTTCCCTGATATTCAATATCTAAAATTCCATGCCATTCAGATGTCATATTTCACGTCTAACCTGCGAGAAATGGCAGGCTATGCACCTACCAACAAACGAATGTACGTATCGAAAATACTGATGACATGTGATTTAAATCATGAGAGAGTTGTAAGGTAAGCTAAAGTATACTAGTATTTTCTTTCGGTAGCAAATATAGAGGACCTACACGTTACTTTATCCGTTACAGGTACATAATTGTCCTATTAACATACGCGTGTTTAATGCTTTCAATTCTCTATACAACATGTTGAAATGCATGAGATAAAAATACAAATATATATATATATATATAAATCCATTGTTAAGAATTTCTTGAAGACGTTATGACATGTACAGCGAAAATAGTTCATGGTGAAGTTAGTTGTTAAATCCTCAATTTTATAAATTATGAAACCTCTAAATATTGATAATCCTTGACACAGATAAAAAGGTCTTCTGGTACATTATTTTAATGTTCCGCGTGCCCTAGAAAGTCGGTGATGAAGAACATGTATATTGCTGCTGATGTAAATAATTAATTTCTTCGTGTATTGATTTCAATCAGTTAAATTTTCTGGAAATGTTTATTAACTGTGCTGTATCAAACAATTCCTCCTTTATGCTATTTACGTATGTGTCTTTTGTCTTATCTCCTGAAAGGTAAAATAGCAAAAATATCTCCATTATCATCGAAATTAATTTTATCAAATTTTCCTGATAATTTAGGTAAGTTTGATCAGTGATGTGCAGTGGAACGTATCATGTTACGGTCATGATATAGTAGATGCATTGTCTTTGTTATCATACGTTATTAACATACCTTACCAAAGCGTGACAAAGTTTAACATAGCCTTCTATGAGCAGGACTATTCATTATGAAGAAGCATACAAGTAGTAATTGTTATGATAATCAAATACTACGTTTTACTATCTAAATGGGTGGAAGCGTTAACGTACATTGTGATTTAGACATATGTATGTCAAACCTACATAGAAAACACACAATGCAGTTCTGTAGATAAATTAATTGATATATTTCCTAATATGAAATAGCAAATTAAAATGACAAATGAATTTCTATCCATGAGAACAGAAGTTCATATTTTCAGATATATGATGAAAAGTGTCATGATGTGATATCTTACCTAAAAGATCACTTGAATAATGACATTAAAAAATGATATCTCATATGATTGTTGTAGGGATCTTACTTAATTAGGCATGAATTATTGACTAGTTTTTTTCTGAAGAATAATTCAACCATCAATGAAATATCAAATGGCCAAGTGGGATTTTACTCGCCATAATAAGCGTGAATTTAAACGAATTCGATTTTCCCTTGTTATCAGCTTATTTGATATGAACGCTATGTCAAGCTTAGTGCTGTACTTGTATACAGTTCCGATTCACCGAACAGAACCGTGGTGATTGTGGGAGGTAAATTAGATTGAACTACATTAAAACAGTTGTTCTGTAAAAACCTTTCTGATTCATTCACATAATTATCACAACTGTAATGTTACTTTTAAATGATTCTACATTATTCACGTCAAGTAAAGCGAGAAACAGAGAAGATAAAAATCGGAACTACCACAAACGTAAGCGCATGTGAAAGACAAGTCAAATATTTGAAAAAAAAGATAATCACACATATATAAATGTTTAATAAAAATATACCTTTAGCACTAAGTGTTACTGTGGTCTGCCATTCACACTAGCAAATTACAGTCATTATTTGGGGAATTGGTCTGTAAGCTAAAACAGCACAGAACCAGAGTATCGATTGCCCTTTTGTTTAACACAACTTTCGTTCAAATAAAACTTTTTTTTAATTCATCATAATTACCTAGTCATTGATTATGCTTGTATTAACCTCATAAATCACCTCTCATGAATATTCATAAGGGTGTGGTCATTTTGGTTGTCCATACATGATCCTTATCTGTTTCACACTAAAAGCGTTTAATTACTACGATTGCCATACTTTTTAAATTGTCGATAGTGATTGCTATTATTCAAAAGACAATAAAAATCCAGGGAACTAAATATTTGTCCGCTAAATACACGAAAACTTACTCCCACTCTATTCAATAAAAAATTGATCTGTTGAACAAGTACCAGTCGAACGTTTGTTTGTTAACAACTAAATAGACCACTTGGTCAACGCAGTAATTGAAATGCTGAGTAGTGTACACAGCATCACAAGACTGTTAATTGAATGTCCTTATGTCAAGGTCACTTAAGTCGACATTGGATCCTATTTCGTTATGGTAAAATGCAGTGTTGGTATATTATCAGTACAACTTATTATAGAAACTAACTTCACTTGACACCAATTTATGGTTGCTTTGAACGTGTTTTTCTGTTAAATATAACTTTTAGGGTTTTTGAAAAGTTTTAGTTACAAATTGTATAATGAAATCAATATCGGAATAGTTTCTTGTGAATTTTGACCAGATAACAGCATACCATCAAAGGGAATGATATGGGCCATGGGTACGTTTTAGAGAATTAATATCCCACATCAGGTGATAAGGTGTACCTATTCGGTCGTGTTAGTGGATACGTAACATCACATAAATCTGACGGACAATGAAACGTGTTACCGATTCCGTTATTACTAGGTATATTAGCATTACATCAGACTTCAAACAACGGTGTCGATTGTTTAATGGATTAAGGTACAGTCTGTCTCACGTAACTGGTATTTGAATAAGCATGACAACATCGTTTGAACTAAATGATCTTGCCAATTTTGAAAAAAAAATTGGAATGTTTTCTGCAGCTGCTTATGTTTAATTCTGTTGATAAAACTGATTTTTTGCAATGGTAAATTCTCGATTTTAATCAACTTTTGATTTTTTGAAGATACTGACAATTAGGTAATATAATAAAAGTTAAACTTACGAATGAAAAATTCTTTTATAAATTGCCCGATTCCAGTTATTGATTGAAATAAAATGTAACGTACAAGGCACAGAATTGTAAAACAGCTGGTTTGCACATTTACAATTTCAATTTGGTAGACAGACCTTCGACTACATTGTTAATTAATATTATGAATCGAATGAATATTCTTTGAATAACAATACTACGAGGAAATTATTAAAAGGTACCTTATCATATGACATGACATAAAGACAACAATACACCTTGATATCAATATTCATATATATTTCTTTATCAATCTATGACCCATTTTTAAATACCTGGGAGAGTGAAATAGTATATTGTATACAAACGTCTGTGTTCCGGGTAACTTATCAAATTCTGGCTGTCTTTGTTCCTACGTCACAGTGAGTGGGGGTCGAGGGTCACCACAGGGAAGGTTAGGCACCTCCCCTACATTAACGATATATATCGAAGAGTTATATTGGAGTAGGTTCCGTTCTGTTATGGAGTGCCCCCCCGCAACAAAAGAGAAATGACCTGTCATTGTGTATTGTAAATTAAGCGAAAATGTAATTTATGACGGCAGTGACGAAATGAAGTGTATGAGTCTGAGTGTTTAGGGACCCCACACTTTGGTGTTACTCACTATTTTTATACAAACAAGGATGGATGACTTTAATTGAAATTTATCAGCCGTGCGGACGTGTCTGTATAAAAAGCAGGGATATGTTCTGTGTTGAATTACTTTCGATGCAATCGGTTGTGGATAGACGTAATGTAAACAAAGTTATTCTAGCTTCAACTGTGGATAATGATACTTGGGTTTTAACAAACATAAGAATTAGAATAACACTTTTAAATTCAATTTAAGTTGTGATTGGGAATTGTTCATACTGATAGTATGGCTTGTGAAGTTCTCATTATGCCGGTAAGTATCTTTACTTTAATATGATAGGTTTATCACCGTTAATCAAAGAAATTAGACAGAAGTTTCATAAAATATTTAATCGAAATTTCCTTTAGCACGTGTGGGAATGAAAACACTAAGAATTTTATACATTAGCGAGTAGGTTCAACATATAAGCGTGACACTTTTTACAGCCTAATGGCAAGGTTTACTTTAGTATTTAGCCTATAATTTGACATTTCAATGTTCAATATATGCACGACATCTACACGATATCAATACAATGTTTACAGGCCGCCAACGTTGTCTTTGTGTACATCATGATTACATTAGGACATATACACGAATAAATGTACTTAGATTTTCCAGTGTTGTGTTAAAGTGAATTTGATCCAGCTTAAAGGTAACTAGATGGTCCGGTCACACACTTAATCCTGATCAACACAATATTCAATAGAAACTTTAAGACTCTTTCATATTTACATATTCTACAGAAGTGAGTTCATTTGGAGTCCAATGTTATATTGTTTAGCAAAATCTGAATATATTTACAGTATAAAAAAGTAGTTAACGAATTGAACACATGTGTCTTACACATAGTGAACAAACCGCCAATTGAAATTAGTCGGAAGTTGTTATATCTTAAATTATAATTAATCAACAAGTTGGCTTAGACTAACAGGTTCATTTTAAAGAGAAATCCATGTAATTATAATGATCTTGGTAACTGGATTGCTATTCGTGAAGTATTCCATAGTGTTTTGTCTACACAGTTGGATATATTATAATATTTCAAGAAGACATTTTCAATTGCTTCTATTTAAGGCAAGTTACATTAATGTGAACATTACATATCACATAGTGTTATACACTCAGCATCATATGTTCTCCATATCCGTGATAAATAGCACCATTTATCACGGAAATGGTTAGTTTATTGGCAGTAAGGGTGTAATGTCAATGTGTTTTCGGTTGATTACATTTGTGAAACATAGCAGTACTTTTAACTAGAGATGCATAAATAATTTTCATTCATTAGTCACTGCGCATTTCTATGTGATTCTTTGTTGTCGTTGATATTTCTGTTGTAGCACCACTGTACTGAACCAATGACAAAATAATATACTTTGTCATTACCACGTTAAATTGGCGTCAAAACCAACGGAATTTTAATGCATTGTTTAACTACATAAATCCTTTGTGTTACGATCATAAGCCCCGTTTGTACTATAAGCATTGAAATACAGAGGCACCCATTAGGATATTGATGTTCCCAGTATTAAAAGTTATTGATTAATGTTTCAGCGCCCCCGCAAAGAATCAGTTGTTGTATGTTTTCAGGTCCACATATCCTGTACTTTGCAGAAGATACGGTGTCATATATCTGGTTTAACAATTTCTACTTTTGTGTATTACATAACTTTGCCATAACGATTTTATTATATTATTGCAGTCCCTATTTTGAATATGTAGAAAGCATATTGAACCAGTCCTTTATATTTCTTGTTTGTTTCTGGGTTTTTTCACCTGACAAACCGACATTTGGATTTTTCAAAAAATTTTCTTATTTCGTTACAGAGTTCCGCACGTAGAAATGCACCACGTGCAGTGACCTCGAGACGGCGGTCGGGACAGACTCAGGTTCATGGTTTATCTCATATGGAACCTCTGTCTGAGGGTGTGGAAGAAAACACCATGCCAAAGGTCGAGGAGGTAAATAACAGATTCATCACAAAATCTGATGTTTCATCAATGCAAAATGTTCGAAAAGTACCACTATATTTTGGTTTGTAAACGTCGATCTTAAAAAAGTACAGACATATACACACCATTGTATAGTCACAAGGTAAAGCTCATAAGTAACAGATTGGAAAACACTTATTGCGAATTATTACTAGAAACAAAATTTGGTATATAAACATGAGAATTTATTACCTACATTAAAATGTATTTTACAACTAAAAGAATTAGCATGAAGATAGAATGATAACTGAAAAGGCAGATTTAAAGTGTGAAACATAACATTTTTAACGCGGCAGATCTGAAAAGTGTAATCGATATTCTGCCGCAATAAATATTCTAAATAAGACATTAAACAAATTTATGTGCTTAGAGTCCTTTCAGATACACGATAAAATGTTTGAATTATATAATGTCTGCTTGGTAAACAGATCGAGGGTAAGTTCAGCGTGAAGAGTCGGCCGGACAGTGGCATAGCTGTGAGTATGTCGTCAGGAAGTTACTCAAGTTACTCAAGTTCGGAAGTCGCAAAAGAGACGGACGATATCGATGAAGCTTGCATCACTGAGTCTTCCGAAATGAGAGACAGACTTGGAAAGGTAAGCGTAGTAATGTTGTAATTTTGTTTTATAGATGTTAATTTTGGATCGATTTTGAAATCTGCATTGATTGGCAGGGTCCTAAATCAGCGCAGACTTTTCAATAATAGTATTTCTCATTGCCTATAATGCAGTTACGTAATATGGATAGTGTTAAAGAGAGAGAAAAAAACAATACATTGAGATATAAATCAGCGACAATGACAACATCTGTATTTGTACCACCACAGGTAAATGCTGACTTACATAACGATATGAAGAGTTTGGCTGCTGCTATAACGAAGGGTCTGACGTCACAACAGCACAAGGCGCATGCTTTATACTACTGGTTGACCAACCTGGGAATCGCCAAATATGCTAGATCTAGCAAAGGAAAGAATACGCCTTCTGGAAAACTAAAACAGCTTGTGGACAAGAAAATAACATATGCCCAGCTGTATACTGATCTTTGCAAGTAAGTAAACATTGATGATAAGTTTATTGTAAGGTTAAAAAATTATGTATTTATTTTTCACACATCCGAGTCTTTGACTGAAAATGATGTTTTTGCCCTATACAGCCAATAGATACATAAGAAACTAAGCTGATGGCAATGTTAATCATACTTAAATATCTGGATTAAACGTACGTTATTTTGTTCTGCAGAGCGACTGGGGTTAAGTGTGAAAAGATAGATGGTTATGTAAAGAACAAAGATTTCTTGCCCGGAAACACAGTACAAACTTCCAAGTGCCAGCATACCTGGAACGCAATTAACATTGACGGTCAGTACAGGTTTGTTGATCCAGCTTATGGATCACGAAAAGAAAAATTCTTCATGGACCACTATTTTCTAACATCACCAGATGAGTTCGTCCTATCACACTTTCCAAAAGACAAGAAATGGCATTTAATGAACAACCCCATATCGCTGGAGGTATTCGAAGAAACCGTTAAGACCTGGCCTGCAATGTTTCACTTCAACATCCGACCGCTGAACATGAAGGCAGTGATTCGAACTTACGATGGAAAGCTAAGTATAACTGTATTGTTACAGAATGTTGCAGTGATTCCACAGCTGGACTACTCGGGACCAGGCCCCGAGATCGATTCGGACGCCTTGGTAGATTGTATTGACGAGGAAATAAGAGACAATGAGAATGCGGAGACGTTCCATATCTCCCTGCCAAGGGAGGGGAACTACTATTTCACGCTTCTTGGTCACGTGCTGGAGGACGAGGTAGACGTTCCCGTGTTTCAGTATAGAATCGAATACACAGACGAATTGTTATGAGACATTGTTTTGTGCTTTGCTTGTGAATGATTCGAGTGAATTTGTTGAACAATTGATACTAGTATTCAGCTCAAATTGTGTCTTCACTGCACGCTGCAACAATTAAGGACACAACGTCATGAATCTGCATTAGAGTGAAGGCGACAAAAATGTATGAAATACATCGATAGTCGGCTACTACGCCTAACTAATGTACTAGACAAAGTCGATAATTAAGTACGTTAAGAGTTGTTAAGTTTTTATGAAGCAATGTGAAGAAAAAACTTTAAGTCCTCAAGTCTAAAAGCGGACATTTTATGGCATGTTATTTGAAGGATGTTAATGAATAGATTGTATTATTGGATACGTAAATATTGCTACCATCTGTAGAGTGCATGGGATGTTTGTTGATTCTGAAAAGAGCTTATAAGATAAGATTATTTATACGGTTCAGAACCCTAAAGTGATTTTCTTCCGCAAACATGGTATAGTCCTGGTTGTTCGGCGGTGGCCGACAGATAATACTTTATCGATAGAAGTGTGCTCATCATTTAATGGTTCAAATATATTTTATTGATTCAAAAAACAATCAAAGGGATTGGGCACAAGTTCTGACAACTTACTAGGCCCTCTTCATCGTTTAATCATTTCTGAACGTAGACCTAGTCTCAATCATCGTCATCATCATCATTATCATCATTATCGTCATCATCATCATCATCATCATCATCATCATCATCATCATCATCATCATCATCATCATCATCATCTAAGTTATTTTACGAATTCTATATACAGAGATTGTCGACAGTTCATTCGTATTTTTCTAGTAGACTTTTATATCGCGAAATACTGACAGATAGCGAAAATAAGAAAATAGTGGCATCTAATAAGGATAAAATCGGAAGCTGCTGCTGATGTCATTCATTATATCCAGCAATATATCTTCGAGAATATTTTTCCCCATATTTCTTGATTTTTTAAATCTAAATTCATTTTTCATTGCATACTAGATGCCATAAGATGTGAATGTTTTGAATGATTGAATTAAGGAGAGTTGTTTCATATGCTTATTTATTATTGTTATATCTGATGTCAAAGTGCTAAACGAAAATAAGTATAATGCAAGAAAGTGATAGCGGTAATTGGTGCCATGCAATTCCATTAGAAAAATCTCTATTTTCATATTATGCATTTGAATACTTGTATAAAGCTTCGAAGTCGCGCAGTGTTATTTCACAATAATTAGGAAACAAAACGTTTTATGCTCAGTGTGGAATTGCGCTAATTTCAGTTAAAATTTTCACTGTACTGTTGAATTCGTAGGTCTATCTTACCACGAAAGTGAAAATAGCACTGCCGCGATAAACAACTTATATGCAACATCAGGGAGGGACTTGTTATCGTTAAAACAGAATACCAATTCAGTATTGTTCAATATTATTCATGTTTAAATATCATGAACTTTGTTTCGTTAATGATGATTATTTGCTAGTTTAAAATATTTAAACCATGTTTTTTTTTTTTTTTTTTTTTTTTTTTCAAATGTGATGAAAATATGCCTGATTATTATTTTTAATGAAAAAGATGCGATAATATCTTGAAACTTCAAGAAATAAAATCTGTACAAAAAGGAAGTAAATTTATTTTAAAAGTAAATTAACCGTAGATGAATATGAAAGTTGTGTTATCCCATGATAAGAACATATTGTGCTGCAATTGCATTGCAGGACACTGTTGTACAAATAAATTGTTCACGTGTGAAATCATCTAACACACATGTATATGTCTTACTAAGACACCATTGTTTGCATGCTCAAAACATATACCTCGTATATCCTGATTTTGGATGAACAATCATAATCAATTATCAAATCTAATCTGTTATTTCTGTTTGAAGTCTAACATTACGTTTTGCTTTAAAATATATCTATGTGTTATATCATATTTTTTCTAGTTACTATGGTCCCGTCATATATGTTATTTCAATATGGATAGAATGTGACACAGGTCAAAGGTCCCGTACTTGGTATGAACAACAAAATCCTACTTGATCAACATTATCTAGTCCACGCTAAATAATAAAAAATCATATCTGTTTAACTGGATTTGATAAGCCTCTTTCCTTTCCCGAAATTACTTCTCTCCTAAATAAATTTAAAGGCGTTACACTTCTCGTTTACAAGGGAGTCTGATTTCAGAAGGGGGAAATGTACAAGTATGGAAAGCTGATTATGAAATCCCACGTACGATTTAAACTTCGATATCGGAAATGTATGCATATGATTTGCATATTATTTGCATATCTCGATGTATTGCCAAGTCTTAAAGCCGGTACTCATGTTCTACCTGATATTAAAGAAATCCGAGCAATTATTTTTTTTTAATTTTTATGATTTCGGAAATATGCAAACAGTACAGTATTTCACAGAAATTTATCAACAATCAAATTATCAACACAGAAAGGCAATCAAAATATCCGGAATCCTGTGTGTTACCATTGTAGCCACGTTTGGTACAGGGACATCCGTATGAGTTTTAAGTTAAATGTTATTAAAGAAAGCACATTTTGTTTTCTCGAAATAATCTTTAGTCACTCTGGCATCCTTTCTTATCTCATGAAATGTTCGTTATGTTTGAATTCTTTATGGTCAATATAACTTACCAAAAAGCAATAGATGTTCCAATATCGTGAACTCAAGCTGGTTGTCAGGATGAAGATAACTAAAGATTATTCAGGATACAAATAGGGATCGTCCTCATATAAACTGTGATACATGCGTTAAATATTTTATCATACTATTTATTGTAAATAATTATATTTATGATATAAATTATGTTGTTGCTTTAATAAACATTATTTTGTGTAAAATTGAAATTTGTAGTCTGTGATATTTTGGTTGTTTTATGGGTTTTTTTGTGCATTTCACTTTTAAAATCATCGTGTGGAAGTCGCTTGAAAAGTGTCGTGTCTTTCAAAGGAAGTATTGTGTTCATTTACGATAAGGAAATGTTTTTATCCTTTCACATTTTGACGCACGGAAAAAATGTAACAAAATAAGACCTGCAGAGTGTTGACTTAAATTAATTAAATGTCTACTTAACGACCATTTTTTAACAAATTTAATTATTCTATCCAATGTATGTGAACAATATTGACTGAAAACATCACTCTTAAAACTGCAGTCATCTGAGAGTTTGGTTTGAAGCTAATTCGGTGTCATTTGAAAAATAACTCTGTAATAATTCATTCGTTTAAGTATATTAAGTCAGTGCGCGAATGAAATACACATACACATTCTAATATCGAGTAATCATCTTGTTTAAGAGTTATCTAATATCGCAGTTTTAGTTTTGGACAACTGGAAGTCCTGGAGTCCTACAACGACACGGATGATATAATTTAATGCTATAATGCAGTTGTCTTGCATACCTATTTAAAACCCCTGAAAGAATTCACGTCTTCAATACATCTTTGTTGTTACAAATGATTCGTGTAGATACACGCATTGTGTATTTGTGTTAAAGATACACAAGTCCGTTTGAGAAACGAAAACACTGAATCAGTTGTTTTGTAACTTTGCCTGTTTGAAATCGAAATGAGCAACTCAAAGTAAATTTCGCCAAGTCATGCGAATTATAGAACACCATGACGTCTGCCACAAGTGGTGTATGTAACCTTAGAGTAGTTGTGTCAGTTTCGGTATCTATGTGTCCATCGAAATAGTTTTGGTATTACCTTCAAAACTTCATCCAACGAATTTACATCATGCTTTTGCTGTAAAAATGATGCTATTTGCCAGGATAAGGCAAAACCGTAAAACACAATATACCTTTATATTGATTTTTTAAAATATCTGTCTAGTTTAAAACATTTGATACATCAGTGAAAAAATGAACCACTGGAAAAAACCTCCGGAGTATCTTATGACTTCCTCATATAGTGATGACAGAATCGTTTATCCAATTTATTTTATTATCAATCGATATGTGGAAAGCAAAACAAAATATAGCAGGTCTTGTTCTAGTGTCTTTATAGGTGTAGATCATTCTGAAACAAAAAGAAAATGATGATTTGACACTTATGAAGAACGTTTATAGTCAGATTTCACAAGATAACATAGAGGTTAACGCATGTCAAACTTGCAAAGGCAAAGTCACAAAAAGTCTTTATGTGATCATGAAAGCTTGTATTGTTCGTAAACATGCATATGACTCAGTGTGCAGTATCAGCACACTGCCCACAGGGATCGATTTTTTTCAACAAACCTTATTTCATCATGTACTTTACAGTTTAATCAGATTACTATTTAAAACTTCAAAATACTGACATTTGACATTTTACCATAATTTGTTAACGCTTGACCGCTTGTTATGAATAATTAGGTATTTAAATATGAACGTTATTAGCATTTCCATAATTTCTGCATAATTTTCAATATATGACATTCAACTATTTATTCAGTGGTCATTTGAAACGTTAAGAAAACATTAAAATCTAATAAAATACATTGCCCGTGTCAAAACTGATTACATTCGTTTGTCAGTTTTATAATATTTCTCAATTATGCTATTGAATTAACCAATAATTCTTTGAAATGATAACTATCAACTTCTACTCTCATTCGAAGTCAGCCGTGTGGATAATCCAATGTCTGACAGAACCATTTAGAACAAGGAGGTACAAAACACCATCTGTAACTCGAGAGGAATTCTGGAACATGATGCATAAAACCCGACCAGAGACAAACAATAGTTCAATATTCATTAGCCTTACAACTAATTATATCTGAAAAACATAAACTTACAGGAATATTGAACCAATTACATTTAGTCAAATGTAAACAAAGTCCAGTCTACAGTCAATATAAACGGTTTAAGTATATACACAATAGTGTTTGGAAATGCTGCATTTAAATAAAGAGGTCGAGGGAGAATGTCAACAAACACTACGAATTTGTCCTGTGATAATGAAATTTCAAACTGCAGTACCTGTATTTCGCCTTTCACAAAGTTAAAATCACATCTCCTGATATAAAGCAATGACGTGTGATTCATCCTAAACAAAAGCTCAAATCAAACAAAAACAAGGATCAAGGTCATCGCTGAACTGTAACCATGCTTTTATCACCAGAATATATCAAAGTCTCTTACGTAGATTATGGGTCTAGAAGAGAAATCGCGTGTCTGTCTGTAAACAAGTTATCCTTAAATAGTCATTTAAGAGTCTTTACATAGACTTTTATACAAGTTTGAACATTCTGTGCATGAAGATAAGTAGTAGCAGACCAAAGTGAACTGAATGTAAAACGGTCTTCTGTTCAGTAAAGGCTCAAACCTTTAAACTTCAATTATATCAAAGTTAAACCGAAGTAAGTTTTGGTAACGATAATGTATCTTGCTAATTGCACCAACTACCATCATTTTTGTGACATAAGAATGGTTTGAACTCAAAATAATCTACCCATGGAATTTAACTATAGAAATTTTAATATGCTGTGACTTTCCTTCTTCAGGCGGCATTTTCAACTGCTTTCTATATATGTCGAGTTATGGAATCTTTTCACATCTCTTCATAAGACGCAAAACGGTATCAAGCTCATTGGTGCTAAGCAACCCTTCACAGCTTTTGATTTGGAACTCAATCAAGTTTATGTTAAGACTTGAAATTGCGCTCAACGCCTACATCCCCTCCGCGGTTTCCTTTTGTTGTCTAACATATAGACTTTGACTATTGTTTTGTAGGTTAAGGATAACATTTAAAGAATAATATCACTGAAATATAAATTCTACCTGAAATTATGTTTTTTTCACAACCACATTTTACTGACGCCTCCTGGTAAATCTAGTATTGATAGGTGTATGAAAATAGAAAACATATGTAACTTCACTAAAGTCGATTTGTTCTCATAAAAACAACGTGTTGTTAGACTGATCGTCCAATTCAACGGTAAGTACCACTTTTACTTTCTGAGTCAATGTTCCTTTTTCGTCGTGTAAATCATTAAAAATTAGTTTCTATGTTCTATTGAAATAACGTCCAGGATAAGTGGTGTTTCCAAATTAACTTGCTTAACTGGTCTCCGACTTTAAAAAGCTGCCATCGTTTCAGGAAATGTATATGATCTGAAAGAGTTTTATTTTGAAATGTTGGCTTTGTGATTTTCGTTGAAGTAATCGTTAAAAATACACAATGAAATCTAAGTTATATATCCGGAATAATCCCTGCCTTTGGTATCCATGTTTGCTTTTAATTTATACCGCAGAACGCAGTCGGTGTTAATTAGGCCAAAGTTATGTCAAACAGGTACACGATATGCCAGCGGTACGTTCCTTGGTCATGTGCTCGTTTATGTCAGTCGCATTACTTCAATAGGATTTTAAAAACGTTCTAATTATATCAGACTCGTATTTAGAGGGTACAATGATACACTATAATCATCAGGTAGAAGTGTCTGCCAAGGAAAAAGTGATTTCGGTATATTGTTGATATATCAGTGTGATAGACAGGTAGGTATAACAAACATTATATATTTTTAATTACTGTAAAATATATAAAGTGTTTTTTTATTATTTGGATACAGATTTCTACCTTTTCAAACCCATCGTAACCATACCTTTTAACAAAAAAATACACTAAAGAATCTTTAGGTGTCCACCCTGATAATACATTACACATGAAAACACTTTATTAGAAAAGGAGACATTTAAATGTAAGAAATGAAAAAAAATCCAAAAACCGATTAAAAAGTATCAACAAAAATAAAAATAATTTTATTCAAACATACATTTACACTTAGCCATTTCAATAGTTTCCATAAATTGATTTAAAATTGATATTTTACAAACATTATTAAAAGCCGAGCTTCCTGCAATTGAACAAACTACATTAGTCATAATACTTGATTACTTAAACAATTCACTCTTTGTACAGTACATTTAACTAATCTTTAAGACTTCAATATATTCAGGAACAAGGGAAAATTAAATTCATGATATTTTGTACATTGTATTGAATATTGCCGGAAGTTTAGGATTTTATGATTATAAATGTGGTCTACGTCATCGATCCGTGTGAATGACTTTGTACAAACCTCTCCCTTCCAACGTCTATTCCATATGATGTTTTCAATACAAAATTGATAAGCTTCCGGCATTTTCTATCAAACAACGCATTCAGGCTGTTATGGACATTTTGTTGACAAAAGATATTCGACAATGATACCAGAAGCTGATTTTAACATCTCCGTAGGGGACTCCATCGCCCACACGTGTATTCATTAGCTAATTCTTCCGTTGACAGGTCAGCATCCCCTGCATACCTGCCAATCAGAAACACAGAGGAATTCATTTCTTGTCAATAACTGTAGTATTGTTTGAAATGATTTTTCAAATGGGTGGAAACCACGCATGACTTTGTTAAACATTGACATACAGACAATAATGAATATTAGAAAGGACAATTAAAGTAAAAAAAAGGCCTCTTTCAGCTCGTAATGAACAGGACCGTGACCTTCGATTCATCTATAAAATGGCATAGATAAGAAAATCTTTTAACCAAACATATATTGGATTGGATATATTCGTTGTTGTTTCATGTTATGTTTTTATTAACTTGTTAATTAAATTGTGTTTAGTATGAAAAGTAACGAAATAACTTTATTTCCATATAATTAGCAGGAAGTAGACGACATTTTCAGATTGATGATTCCAGTGTGGCTGGATGTGCATTTCGTTTTAGGATTTCTTTCACAATATTTACGGCGATCAAATATATAAAATTCTTATTAAACATGCCTTGTATTGGAGAAAAATTGAGAGAAATGCACTTAAAAAACAAAAAGAAAAAGAAGAAAAGAAAATACCAACATATCAACACAATCATAATCCAAATTCTAATTCAGTAAAACTAAGGAAAAGTCTTAATTCTTAAAATAATAGAGATTACTGCAAAATAACAAGAAGACCAAGTGTTCCGAAAGATTAATCGTTTTCTGCTACATCGACGACACCCGATAAAACTAAGTCACGAACTGTATTAGCTTTTTGCATGAGAGCTGATTATCGAGCACTTATGTGTCGAAAAGATTTGCAGTATAAGAAGAAGATGGGTTGATGGATTATGTATTACGTATCTAGGCAACGGAAGGAATAACCACATTACTTTTTTCATCAACACAATCACGTTCTGTCAGTTATCAAATGCGTTAGGGAAAGGCAGGGACCAGTTAAAAAGCATAAACTTAAAAATAGAAATTGGCGCTTCGGCTGTCAAAGACGTAGTTCGGGAGATGGTACGAAAGACACACACGTCAATAGCATCGTTTAATACAAATTAAGAATCAGATACAGCAGGTAGAAATAATGGATTAAGTTACATCATACATCTGTTTGGGTGTTCTAGAACTCGTCAGTGATACTAAGGGTCAGTAAATTCTAGGAGGCAACTGAGGAAATCAAAGGCGATAAAAATGTCCATATCTGGATGAGGAAGTCAGATGTTTTGAAACTAAGGCAGTCCGGAAATAAGCATAATAATAATGATTCTGGATCACATATAGTATCTGAACTATTTCTCCTTGTGGAACAAGCGTCATGGTGTCTATCATAGTTTAGTTTTTGTTACAACATATTGTCGTGTCTCATATTAAAATATGTTGCAATGTTCATGTTTTCAGTTAAATTGACAATGTTATTGCACACAATTAAAATATTTCACCGTCAATAACATTGACGACTTTGACAAAAGCTGCAAATTAAATCAATTTTGACAAAGGCTTTCAACATCAGTGTTTTGTGTCTGAGAATATAAAGTTTGAAATTGATTTTTTGTTTTGTTACATCATTATAATTATTATCATTTTAGAAATTTCAACACAACCCTAGAAGAAATACTTGTATATATATTTAGTCCATTCTTGCTTGGTGTATTTTCTGGTTTTAATTACTAGTCATTTAACGGTAGAGTACACGCGTCTGCTGTCTGAACCGTAATTTATGTCTTGTGGTTTTATAAAATGCAAACTTTGTTGTTTTTGTTTTGTGTTCTTCCTTGTGAAGTAACGTCTAGCACAATGACACGCTAAACGGTAAACCTACACAAATACACTTTTAAATAATACCCCCTAGTGCAGTTATAATATTTTAAATTGTAAATTGAGCGAGAGTGTTTTTTCTTTCCTCATATAGAAAATACCGATTCACTTTTGTAGAGACCCCGTGCAAAGGTAATTCACCGAGTTAATTAGGGGTTGGTCAAACTATCGACTGAATGGCTCCAACGTTTATAAATAGAACACCTCGTGCAGTCTTAGTTTTTATCCCATACCCTAAAAACTTTAATTACATGCCTGCTTCTCGTAGAATCTAGAAATTTTATTATCTTAATTGTGTCTAATACCAGATCTGTTAGTTAGAATTTTCGATATTGCATTGCGATAACCCTGCATGGAAATAGCATCGTTTACACAAACGAATTACATCGAAAGCAAGTAACACGAGAACCAAGACACCAGTCGCCAGTGAAAATGTGACTGATCACCTCACACTAGGGTCATCCACTAATTGTATTTGGGATATACCTGATTTTATAACATACAGCCGGAGTATGCGAAACTGTAATTAACATGATATAAAATTATATGAACAGGTTTTAAGTACAAATGTTCACTTTGGTTTGCTACATAGAAGTCCTTCTCTTGATTGATTAGACTGATTATCTATACAATTCACTACTATTTATGTGAAAACATCACGCTCAAATTCAGTGATCTAATCACCTTTATCTGGCTAAAAGTCGATTAAACAGGCTAGAATTTTAACTGATTCAAAAATTACCCTGTTAATGATTAGCTTGCGTTATTGTTTCATACTGACTTGAAAATTAAACATTGTTTTGTGGAACACAAACGACAGGTTCGCCATTAATGGTAGTAAATATTTCACTTTTTAAAAATGATAAAACAGTAATACATCGTTGAAATCAAATCGACAATTTTAAAAAGATTTTCAACTCAGAATCTGATTGCAATTAGTGTATCCACGTGTACTATAAGACTGGTGATACCACACCCCATGATATTAATTTCATAGTTGATTAGACATCCGTGGTCCGTCTCGTTACAGCTTAGGATTAATTACATGCCAATGCACAGGAGAATAATTCATTAATTTAATCTCCTTATATTCTAAAGCAGTGTGAGTTCCAGTTCACTACAACAATTATGCCATTCCATGGCCGCGGTTGATCGGTCATTTCATAGGGTTCAATTCCAGGGACATGGCTAGCATCATTGTATTGGTGTTTTTTCTCCTGAATATGCTGCTTTTTCATAACTTGTCCAGCACGATTCTTAATGACGCATGTTTGTCATGGTAAATGTTCTGCACAAAGAAAATCCGAACTACGTCATTAAAAATCTTAAACGAATATATTATACAAACAGCGGTTATCGCTTAATTTGAGATGTGTTTTGGCAGTAGTGTTTATGTGATTCAGATTTTTTAGTGATTCCTTTCGTCGCAGTTTGACATTTTTACTGTCAATGAAACAGTGCAAGGTTTGAGATTTTTAACAATTCTAGTAAGTTGATTTCAAACTACAAGTCTGAGAGTTCTTTTATTATAGTCCGTCAATTAATTACATTTAAAACCTAACACTGGATGCTATTTTTTGCTATTGCAAAGTTTTTAGATTTTTGTTAATTGCCTCCAGTCATTTTGAATCCTAGGTTTCTGATTTTTAGTCGATTTCATTCAGTCGGTCAGAACTCTAGGCTAAATATATTCATCATTATTAAAACTTTAAAAACTTTTTAGGCTTTAAATATTTATTTTTGTCCATCAAAAATGTCTTCTCGGTTCGCATTCACCTGCTTTCCGTTCTGAATTGAAATGGGTGCATGATATAAGTCACTGGCTTTTATGTATTCTACAAGACGTTGCAGTAAAATAGTACAATGAAAAGACTCTTAAGTAGACCCCACGCAGGAAAGTGCTTTGATTAAATGTCCTTGGTTTGTTGATAAAATAACTATTTAACAAACATAGGGCTATTCCTGATTAACAAAACCGTGGTCTTTATCAATTTGTATGAAGTCTATAAATCTGGGTTGGGGGTTCCGGTAATATATGGATGATGCTCATTAAAATTTGATAGTGCAATCCATAAATCAATATTGGTATCATAACGAATAATGATACCATGCTATCAAACAATGGTGATTAAAAATCTTCCGTGATCGATTTAGGGTCACGTTTTCTAGCAATAGCCATACACTAGATTGGTTTTTTATGCGTGTCACCATTCTGTAAGGGGCTTCATGACAAAGTCACTAGCTTGGGTTTGCAAGCGTGTCACCGTTATGTGAGGTGCTTCATAACAACACATGTCCGCCCAAAACAGCCTTTTGACACAATGACGTCATTAGCCTTTCATAACTTTATAAAGAATTTGCATGTTTTTACCAACGTGGTGATTCTTTTCCTGTTTTCCATTCACCGCTACTTGTCCTATACACAACAGGCCGGAAATATTCTTATTGAAACAATCAAATGCCTTTTCCATTTTTTCTATGCTGATTCTACTGTCGCCATTATTTAGAATACGGCTGATCAATAGGAAATACTTAAAAGGAAGAGGACATATTACTAAATATTAAATCGAAATGGTAAAAATGAGTTTTGGTCCGTTACTAAAATATCACAAAATATAATGATGTAATTGTTTTCATATTTCACGAATAAAGACATGTCCTGTAGTTGAAATTTCAGATAAATATTTTCTCTTAAGTATCAACAATTTATTTATCATGTTGGTCGTGTATAGTACTCATCTGAATATAAAATAGAATAACGTAAAAACCGACATGGTGGCTAAATCTCCATTCAAAACACAAATTCGATGAAAGTAAGGCAAAATTTGAATAAACGAAACACTTATATGAAGCCTCTTTAAAACGTGCATGGGAAAATGGCCAGGTGTTCCAGAATGGTAAGCGTTTTCTGCTTCATAGACCACACCTTATATGTAAATCTTAGTCAATCCAAATAAGTAATATCACGTCTTCAAATGAGAACAATATAAACAATAACTGATAAACTCCAGCTTCATATGGCGCAAAGAAATGGAATATTTCCCAATGAAAGTTGTTTTCTATATCTATCGCTTACCTCGATTATTATATAAAAAAGTATCTTACAGGGACACATTGCTGCAAATCTGTTTGAAAAGTGTGCCAACTTGTGTTGGACACACGCAATCTTTTTTACCACATTTGTTAATTATTTTTAAAATGTGGGCTTTTTGCGATGTTAATATGTTAAAAACCAGCGAGTATTACCTTATCACAATCTATAAAGTATGCAGTATTATACTACTAACTACGATATTGATGCCATGTCAATTTTTGAGGAAATAAAAGAATGTCAATTTCATTTATCTGCACAACTAATTGGGCAAGTCCCACGAAGTTTTACAAAAGATCCAGGGGAGGGATTGTCTTCTTTGAATAACAACTACTGATGACGCAGAGAGGAGTTGATTTCTTTCATGGACATACATAATGAATACTATGAAATGCAATTCAATATGCAAATAAATCTTACAATCAGATTTATTGCTGACATTTGCATTTACAGTAAAAGTTTTCATTGTTTTGAAATGTATATAAACACATTTTGATTATTTAAGCGACGTTATTCTGGCGCGAAAATGAGTGAATACCTGATGACGCAGATATCACTCAGAGAAATTCGAAACCGTGTCTACCATTTAACAATTTTCTTTGTTATTCGGGTCGATGTGAATATGAATGAAGGGCTGAAAAGTGTGTATGAATGGCAGACCCGTCAAAACATTGAATTTTGAATGATCTGTTTTCCATTCTTTCTATTTAATCATTTTTGACGGTGAATATTGTCAAATGGTACACGTGTACGGCGAGTAAAGATTCCCATGAGCAGTTTATACAGAATATCGTGAATAGATCAAGTCAAAATGGGAAATAAACATCAGCATAATATACGTCTCGGTATTAACCCTAAAATACATGTGGCATGTAAATGTAAGATACAAAGTTAGAACGTATATCAAATAAAGCAAGTTTCACATCAATCTCAGACGAGTCAATAATTCCTCCTAAAACTATCTAATACATCAACTCACGGGAACAAAACCAGTTTCATTTGTTATTACATCCTCAGAGTAGGTTTGGATTTACTGGTAGAAAACCTTGGATGAGTAATTCATTGATATGATGTTATTTAAAAACAATGTCTGTATACATAATTTTCTCGTGGTCTGAAAATCTAAACATTAATAAATAGTCTGTAATATTTAACAGTAAAATATATTGCGGAAACCCTATCAATATGTGAAGGTTTGAGCAAAGTTAAGATACAAATCATATACAACTGTAGGATTTGACAGATCAATCATAGGTCAACAAAAAGAGTGTTCTTAAGACTTACTATCTATACCTCGAAACAATTCCTAAAGGTTTGGAATTTGTTATCATTTACTTTACTTTTTTCTTTTAGGTCTAACAAAATGACAAAGTGTAACACCTCCATCAGTCGTATTTTGATATAACGTGTTTGCTTCAGTTTCTAGATCTATTCTTGAGAACCAAAATGAAGTAGTATTTTATTCTGTTATTTGATGGGTTACTCAGTTACCATATTTTCATTTCAAATGCTAACATAGGAACAAGAAGACTTCCTCTGACCAAACACTAGGAGAGATAAATACTGGGTAATCACAAGGCAAAGAACGCTCAAACATGTAGTTCAACTTCACACAAAAGAAATTAACAAACACTTTCAAACCAATAGAACATATAACAACAATTTAAATAACACTATGTAGGAATGTTGTTAACATGCAGCCTTAATTCTACATCTTGATGTTATCACCACATCACCACGTAGCCTTATGGTTAACGAGGTTTTTTTTATGTCTATAATCAGTGATCCTGGCTAAGCTTTAACAAACAAAGGTCATTCGTTTCTTGTGCCTATGTACATTGTACATTTATAATAAAAAGGTGTCACATTCCAATGTATATATTTCACTTTGCTAAAGATCTGTAATCTTTTGAGAAGCTGCTACATATAACAAGCATTGAAGTGGATATTATTTCAGCATTTATGCATAAACATGCAACGCAATCTTGATAACATCTAGAAAACATTGTATACTATTTCACTTGATCATGACTCAGGAAAAATATGTTTCCGATATAGTATGATATGAACAAATGATTCATGAATCGTTAACCAGGAAAGAAAATATATGTTTTATTTTTAAATCGTCCAATAACTTTTCCACCGAAATCTATCTGCCGTAAACACTAGTGGCCCTTGTAATACTGGATCTGGCTGGAGGGTTAGTCAGCGATAAGGTTAATGAAGCTAGCAATGAACTTCGACCCAGCTATATTGAGCATGGTCACATATCAGATAGGTCCTCTTTTAGTTTGACCCCGATAGTGAACTTTGGTGTTCAAACACAAGTTTAATATAAGGTTACATAGTATAAATTCCAGTGCAATGACATTCTACAACGGTCAGTCAAGATAACTATACCATGTGATTTAAAACATTGGTTAAAATGAAAGGATACGTGGAATGTTCATTTTTAATGGACATTTTATGGGATCGGTTCATATGGAATTAGGTGTGAAATACTGTTTTATATCGCAATATTCCTTTAAATCAATTACAGTTTAAGCATTTATTTTAGAACATTTTCTCGTATCAAATCACAACCAAACCAATAAATGGAATTAAATGGCTTCGTTTTCAGTTACTGACTGAGAGAGTTCACCGCTTGACGGCAGGATAGCTAATGGACAAAGTTTGCGCTGTAACCAATGGCGCACATGAAACTGACCCATCTTTGCACTCTACCAAAACTACCTTCAGGGCAGAGGCATTAATTTATTACAAATCATCGAAAATCAAAATAAATTCCGTTTGATTTATAGTTAATTAAACGACATTAATTAAGTAAAATTAAGTCCTAACTGCTAACATCGTTTTACAGACATCACTAGACTGATGAAAGTTCTGAAACCTTAAAGGATTCTGTACAATATCAAATAAAAAATTGAAATCTTAATAAGTGCGGAAGTTAGGGAAGGAATATTTGAGATATGGAACAATATATGTACAGTAACTAACATTCATGATATACTCAATTCGCCACATATAAGATGGATAGTAAAATTCAATGTTCTCACCATTTACCGTGTTTTTTTTTCTTCTTTTTTTTTTAACTAACAAAAATATCGGTGTTTTTTTTATTGAAAGTTCATGCGAAAAAAATGTGATGGAATTTTGATAAAAGTAGAATATTTAATAACTTTTAAAATCTTATCAAAATTTATTACGAATTGTGTATGAAAACTTTGACCCAGATTAATAGGTCTGATATAATTGTAAATATCAACAAACTTAAGTTGTTATGTATATTGTTTTATTTTTAGAATTAACCTGCGTTATATAGGTCAACTATGAGATCTACCTTAGATTGGATTGCTTTAGGGTATACAACTCATGCGATAGTGTGTAATTTTCACTGGTTTCCAACAAAACTGTACTGTGTTACTGTGACCTAACTAAGAATGTCTCACCTAATATCGATGTGTCGCCTGATTAGATAAAAATGGGTAAAATGAAATCGTAGCATGAGTATGAACCGAAAATGATTTACATGTGTCGTATTATCAATAGCTGTATTTATAACTTCAAACATTGTGTGTATAAATTATTTTCCCACAAAGACGTAAAATTTTTATCGGTGTTTGAATAACATAATCCTAACGACCTTTAGTGTTTTACGAGAGACTGACTTTTTATATCCCCTTTAAATACACATTAAACTTACTTTTTTCATGTGAGTAAACATCGTGGACAGACTGTGTAAACACTGGATTTAAGAAACAAGCACCCATCAAATATTTAGAGAGTAAGGTGGCTTTACTACAAGGGGAGACTGCACACAGTCTGTTCCTTCTTGACAGTGGCAATAGATTCCATTTGCTATGTGTTCCAACTATTTATGAAATAAAAAGTTACAGACACTTTTAATTTGTAACTGATATCAAGTTTTTATTTTAGGTTTTGGTTATACCATCGACATTGTTATGGGAATATCAAAGTGGATATCATGAACAAATTTTTTTCCGCTTTGGTACTTTTTAAGAATGTAAAAGCATTAAAATGTTATCTTTCCTCCATATTTAGTTATTTTGATAGCTTGGTTTTATTGTCATAGTCCATTTCCACATTGGGATTCTAGTACCATTTACACGTATTGATAGTAAAAATTCGTAAGCTTGAAAACAAGATAGCATGGGTGGGTGAATTCAAAAGCACTGACAAAAGGATTTTCATGTAACGTACAAAGCTATGTAGATAAAGTATTCCCGAAAGGTAATTGTCTTCTAGTTATTTGATCACGCCTGTCGATTTGATAACTTACAGATGATTTTCTTCTGCTATTTGTGACATCCCTTGTTTGTAGCATGTCACTGGTGCCTTTCCGCTGTGGAGCCTCTGTCGATGTCATCAGGTGGTATCCAACCCTCTTCAGATGTTTCGACCTTAAACCACAAGATCCTTCGGCCAGTGGGTCTATGGTTTTCACATTGGCTCGCCTGTCATTTCCATAGCCAGCACGATGCTTTCTTTGCATTTTCTGCCAAACGCTTGATGACTGCATTTCGAGCTCTTCCTGTGATCCCTGGTGTCTGCAGCATCCTCCTTAAGGATCAGGTGGGGAACCCTCTGCAGCCCACCCCCACTGTACATACAGTCCATCCCCTCTCTTTGCACTTCGCCATCGGGTTGTCATACTTGGTTTTCTTCCTTTCATGAGTCTTCTCGCAACCTTCTTCCCATAGTACTGTTAGCTCTATTTTGATGAGGAGGTTGGACTACCTCAATGACATCACGATGTCTCCACGACATCCGGAAGGGCAAGCTTCCTGTCCAAGTCTACCTTCACCTCCCGTGATTGAGCCCTGTCCAAGATAGAAGAGTTGCTTCTCGTCTTTCCTTTCCCTCCTTCACCATGTTTGACAAATTGGATAGCAGACTGTGCTGCTGGTCGATTTGTCCTCTTCTTCCATCTTTTCGTCTTCAAGATATCAGCCAATATTCTCAGTACATTGTCATTTCTCCATCAGTATCTTCCTTACTGAAGTGCCTTCTTGCATCCAGACAGGATGTGAGACATTGACACAGTTTGGTTGCATAGTTTGCAGTCTGCGGTCCACACTGGTGTAGACTGACGGGGAACGGAAGAGTGTCATATACTGATCTTAGCATGAGATCCTAAAGGGTTCCATCCTCAACAATTTCGCCCATGAAAACTTTCTCTCTGTCCCGGTCTTGTTTGTATCCCTGCATCACTGATCTTTTAATCTTTGCAGTCCCGGAGTGTCATCACAAGCCTGTACTTTGACACTTTGAACTCCTCGACGACTCCCAATAATGGCAGTTGTAGTTCATTCAGTAGAGCGTCCATACATACCGATATCTGTGAAGCTTGGCTGGAATCCTAGCCATTTTCTCAGGTACCTGTTCACCACCTTCTGTGCAGACTCCACTGTCGATGTCAGGATCCCATACAACAACAGCAACCATGTCAGTCTAGGTAGCATGCCATGCTGGTATATCCAAGCATTGTACTTTCACGGAAGTCCTGACTTGTTTATCCTCTCCATCCATGGGTGTACCTGGGCCTGGGTGTTCATCTGGTTCTAACCATCACCCAGCGTATCGTCAAACCATTCCCTAAGACATCTGATGGAACTACCAATGACTGAAGTGATCTCCTCTTCCTGGACCTTCAGTGTGAACTGTTGGCTGATTCTTCCCCTCCTCACAATCATGCAACAAGATTTCCAAGTTTTAAAATGCGTCCTTGCCCATTGGATCACCTCTTTCAGCACAGTCAGCACCCATCTGGCTTGTACATGCATTGTGGTTGTGACGGTATCGTCATCCGTGAACCCTCGGTTGGTTTGTTGGTAGACACCAGACTCCATCCTATGTCCTTGGGTTTCTTTCTATGCAGCTTTATAGTGAGGTTCATTCACATGATGAAATGAATTGGTGATATGGTACATCCTGTCACTATCCCTTTCTCCAGGTCTATCCACTTTGTAGTGCTTTTCCCAACTGCGAATCTGCATCCCGAAATAGTCCATTATCTTAACATCATTTTATTGCCATTAAGGTAAATAGGGGTTCTTTGTTTTCTGTTGCACATATTAATCACGAATAATTTAGCTGCTTCGGTCAGATCTCTCACGCATTTTAAGATGATCAAATGTACCCCAGGACAGTGCATCTCGATAATTGTTAGAGGTCTTAAGTGAATTCAAATGAAGTTACTTTATACAAAATCATTATTACAGTTTGTTTGGAACAATATTGTCCATTATTGAAATGTACTTATTTCAACGTCATGTCATGCTTGGTCGTGCATCTGAATGACATAGTGTTCCGAATTATTCATATGATTCAATATACAGAATCAAAACAAAAGCGCCACAGCAAAAGCAAACAAAAAACGAAACAAAAGGTGCAATTTCTTTCTGACGATCTGAGGCAGTAGTGCTACAAATTCCAGATATTTGATCATCACGTATTCGTGTAACAACAAACAGATATTTATGATATCATGAAGTTAAAAATAATTCCGATTCTGTAGCGAGTCACATATCAGTAAGGTAATTGATACATGCGATTATAAAGAAAAATAAAGACGACGGACTTAATGATTTTCTGCTTCAAAAAAAAAAAAAAAAAAAAAGCGAAAAATACTAATATGATATTTATATCCCAAAACTCAACAAAATTTCGTTCATTAAAATCTAACAAGGCAAACGAATGCCATTACATCGATGGCGTGCAGCATTGTTGTTCACGTCAGGATTACACAGCATGAAGAATACAACGTTATTCCAATATTTACTCTATGTATTGTTGTATCGCTTTCAATGCACGCTGTGCAATTATGTTTACCTTGTCCTGGTGCTTTTATCTACAAAACAAATGTCTCGCCGAATTCTTACTTTGTGGTGCCCCTTTAAACTTTTCCGGGCGGCGCCAGAGCATCAAACATGAGTTATTAGAGAAAGCAAAGTGATGTTTGTCGATTGATAGTCTGTGGTAATACATACCCCCAACAGAGCTCAAATTTTCTAATGAATTTATTTGTAGCGGAAATTATGTTGATCAAATAAAATGTATACCAAGAAAGTCTTATAGATAAGTAGCTATTTGGAAGACATCTAAGTATTTTGACAAAATAAAACTAGCAGTGATTGAAACATGACAGGTTTCGTCTTACCTAATCATGAGAGTCTGAATATGTGGGATGAGGGAATTTGATGAACTTCTACCAAATAGATATCAGAGATCGAAGAAAAGAAGTCATAGATTTCAAACCAATAGATGGCATGTAGGAGTGAAGGCATGTCTTCGTAGAATGCAATTAATGAATTGTATAAGTAAAGTAATAAAAAGGTATAAATACTACTGAAATGTTAACCAAATTGTGACTCAAACTCAAAATCTAAAACCCGTGCTGTTGAAAAAGACAACTTTAACCGCAGATCCACGAGAAAGTACTAGAAATTGATCTGGAGTGGTAAGTGTCTCCATGTTCATCGAGTTCTGTAGTTATTGCTTTTATCGGAAGAAATCATGTTCCATGCATTCAAACACACTAAGCAGATTTAACTAATCTTTTCGCCTAACATCCTTATGAAAACAGTGTTAACAGATGTTTTCGCCCTAACAGCCTTATAAAACAATGTCAACGGTTTTTTTCGTCCTAACAACCTTATGAAAATATTAGCAAATGGTTTATCCCTAACAGCGTTATAAAAACCGTGTTAACAGACGTTATCGCCCTAACAGCCTTATAAAACATTGTTATAAGACTTATAAAAATATTGTTAACAGATGTTTTCGCCCTAAGAGACTTATGAAAACAGTGTTAACGGATGTTTTCGCAGATTTATGAAACCGTGTTGACGGATGTTTTCGCACTAAGAGCCTTATGAAAACCTTGTTGTTTGATGTTTTCGCCCTACCAGACTTATGAAAACTTTGTTAACGGATGTTTTCGCCCTACCAGACTTATGAAAACCTTGTTAACAGATTTTTTTCGCCATTCATTTTTAATGACATCCCTCTGAGACGTCGTAACCGGTGACTACACACGATCACATTTACAACGAGCTTTTACTAATTTTAGCCTAAGGTTTGTTATAACAAACAGTTGTAAATATATTTCAAAATAAAAATTAAAATCTTTCAATTCTGATAGCTCTAGAGAATAACCTTAGGGATAAATCTTGTATTTTGCAGACCTCATTTAAGGTATAGTATTAAAAACTTTATGGTGTCACCTTCGTTGGAAATTTATTAAACGCCCATATTATATTAGAGCACTTTAAGTAATGATTTGTTGATCCAGTAGGTAAGGAAACAATTGATTATTCTGTAAAGACACACGGTGAACGGACTTAAGCAAGAACGACCTAGGTATGTAAATCAACCACAAAGGAATAATGATTATGTAATACTTTGGTTTTTTTCTGATATCAAACATGCTGATACGAGAAATGATTCGGACAAATTTTAAAATCTATGTTTTTTTTTTTAATTTGAATTTATGATCACTAGATCGCTAAACATTCGTTTTAACATGATCGAAGTGTTTTTTTCTTCTTTTTTTCATTGGGAAATTGATTTTTTCTTTGAGAAAAATATGAGGATTGATAGTAAATCATATGTTGTCATCTTAAGTGGCTGACCGTTACTGAGAACGTAAATAACACCAGGAAACTGACCCCTGTGAGGGAATACAATTCGGGTCGGACGGAGCTGTGTATGGAACGGTCGCGTGCAGGAAGTCTTTAATGTGATTTTGTATAAATAAACAAACTAATGAACGAAGTAAGAGACTGATACCGGACTTCCAAACGACTTCTGTTAAGATAAGAAGAGAAAGGAAAGTAAGCTGAACGAAATTATATATCTTAATTGTAAATGATTATTGTCATGAAAATTATCAACTTAAGTTTACAAATTATCTTTATTTCTATTACATCGTTTTCGCCTTCATGATGGTTTTCTCTTTATTTTGTTTATAAGATAAGATTTCTGTGGTGTCAGAACATAATTGTTTTGCTTTAAGTTAACAAGACTTGAATATGACTAACACCGATAACAAATAGAAACAGTGGCATTTTATCAGACGATCTATGGGGAAATTGCATGTACTTTATGATGGCTTAAATACTTGTAAACAAATATACTGAAACTAATAATGAAATCAGTCAAACTGTATTATAGCGTGAGATTGAAAACGAAAAATAACAATTAAATGCATCGGAAAATAAGTGGGCTTTAGTTTTGTTTACTGTAAAACCGTGGGGCTCAATTTTCGTGGTTTTTCAAAAATACCATGTCGTGGACACATGATTTCATTGATAGATAAAGCTGAATTAATCTACTCATACTTACAATAAAAGTTTGAGGACATATGAACGGGATTAAGAGTATCCAAGAACTCAATGAAAATTATTCTCCACGAAAAACAATGTTTTCAAAGTGAAGGTTCACCGAGAGAAGAATGTATGTTCTTCTTTATATAACTTAAACTCTACTTCACACCTGTCACGATTGCAATATAAAATAATTTGGTTGTACTAGTATGCATTTCCGAAATATTTTAATCCTATACATCCGTCTTCTTCCAGTATAGAAATGGCCTAAACACAAAATGCAATGTTCAGTTACACTATGCGAAGATAATATGTAGTGTGTTTATTAACGTTTCATTGACGTTATTCTTTAAACAACACAAGTATTTGTCACATAAAATAAACTTGAATAAAAATAATACAAATGAAACACAATACCTCAAAAGTAACGATACTCAACATCTACTCAATGCACAAAGTATAAAAGTATACCAGTTGAATGAAATGAAATTAATATAGATATAGTAACAGTTAAGGCCAGATTTGCTACCAAGTTTTTTTTTTCGAAATGGCCGTAACTCTAAAAACTCAGCATCGAAAAAGCAACTGGAGTGCAACTTCGGCGCGTCATAATTACATCATTTACATTCAAAGAAAATTGACTTAAAATTGGATAAGAAATCATATACAACTATACACATAAGACAAATAACAAATAACAGACTGAGAGGGGGAGCGAGGAATGAAAGGCGCCTAAACAAATGTGATCTCTACACAGATTTTTGTGTGATAGCAATGCGTGTCCTAGGTGCGTCGATATGATATATTATGAAATGAAACAAACACACAATAATAGTGTCCTTGGTAGAATTTACTGGGTACACAATACAGGTGCATTGCTGTCAATAGATTGATACGGTGCTGTACGACATGCATTCAAACAATGGAAAACAAAGATAGAATTATGAACCAGGTGAGATTTAGACGAAATATGCACTTGATAACTTATAAAAAAAACAAACGACTCAAAATACAGACATTTTAAGATGATTTGTACCTTTAAATGTAGATTCAATTTCAATTGAGATAAAAAGAAAAGGTTTCACTTTTACCGTGACATACAACATTGCCTGTTTTAAAAGCCCATGTGTCACTCCTTAAGTAAGTGCATATTTTACCTGTTTAGGTACATATTAATGATGGGAAGTCAAGTCACGTTAAGGATGATTAAATGTACTTTAGGTGTAAGAAGGCATAAATTTGTCACTATATTGATTAAATAAAGCAAGAATGGTTTATAAATCTAATTTAGATAGGTATGTTGTTTATTCTCACCTGTAATGTTGTTTATTTAAATTTAATGTATACCTGTCACATTGTAACTTGCACTAAAGGTAAGCACTCATAAATGAACAACACTCACGACACTGGGGGCAATTCAGTTCAAGGTTTCAACACCTGAACATTTATATATCCATAAATGGCTTGGATCACACGATTGTTTCTGATTTCAAAATCAGACTAAAGTAAACCCACAAGAAAATTTATATGCACTACAGAATATCATAAAAAACTGTTTTGTGTGAAATATGGTGTAGCATTGATGCAATATAAATAATTGTTTCTAATGAATACTTTTCTTTGACTTCATAAATCTGACAGCGAAAATAAAAAAATGACATCTCCTTCTCTAGCCAATCTCAACCATATAATCTTTATATAGAAAAACTTCTATACAACCGGTAGGTGAAGAACTGTGTGCTTGTCCTGTAGGTTTTGTCCTGTATTTAACTGAGTCAGTCATAATAGCCCAAACTTAATAAACATTGGTGTGAGAGACTGTAGTGTTGGTATAGACTTGTTGGAGACACTGATAAGTTAAATAGCTTAAAAAGTCTGTCAAAATATTGTAATATCGCGTTTATTCTAATGTGATATACTAATAGTGAATATGGACGAGTTCTACTAATTGGGACTGTCAAAGATAAACGGACAGAAACCTCTTATCATTTATAAAATATATTGATGACGTATGGCAACACTAATGGACGTCAGCTGTTCTTTAAGCAAACTTATCAGAACTAAAAAGGGCTTCACTGCATCTTATGATATAAAAAGGTTAACTGGACATCATTTTTTTTTATTTATTTTCTTTACACAAGCTGATTAGTATTTGCAAAACCTCGGAAGAAAAACAAACTGAAGAAAATGCAATTAAATACAAAAAAGATAAAACTATTTACTTGTAGTAATGGGAAAATGGGATTGGTGTGAAAAATCAAAAGAAATGGTTGTCACTAATCATTCTAATGAATCAAAGAATATCATCCCCGCAAGTAAAACCGACACCCCCACCCCCAACCCCCAACCTACCCCACTCCTTACTACGGTCATGCTTGTGGTTGAGAGCAGTGAATATGATAACACTGAATGTCAGTAAACATTTTCTATAATACCAGAATATATAAACAATGAAAAAGGCACTGGGAGTGAATATGAAGTCGTTACCAAGGAAGAATGAAAATTTGACCGTTCTTCATCATAGACTTATTGTCTAATTGATTTCAATCAGTTTCAGTCAGGACGATTAATACCAATGGCAATTGTCTTCTCATATAAGTCATACAAATCATACCAGCCAAATTGTACAATGATAAATGTTCATCCTTTGTGTTTGTTACTGCAAAAAATTCTCACATAAACAACATTATACATCTGTATTGTGTAAATAATGTTGATGTACCGTTAATGTCACAAGGAAAAAAGTCTGTAAAGACCATGTCTGTTGTCCTATGTCTATTGTATCGTTATTTGTGCAATAAAATATTCTGAAATGAAAATATATCTACACTCCATTAGCTAATTGACGATAAGATATGTTGTGACAAACCGCTTCTTTCAAGAGGTATTTACGAAAAACAAACAAAACCATTACTTTTTCATAATAATTTGAACGAACACAGCATAAGTTTGACAGGTACACTCTTGATGGGGAGGGCATACTCCTTGTGTAGAGCGTTATTCACAAACACCTGACATCTCCATGTCAATCACGTGACATTTCAGTTTTCATTGTCTTGAAGAAAGACATATCACAGGGCATAGAATTGGAACATTCATTTTATCGCTTGAGTCATACATTTTTTTTTTACATTATTCAGTCCAGAAATTACTGTTATAAATTATTGGCATTATCAAACCGATATTATTTTACAAACAAATGACTAAAGAATAGCAGAGGGTTATTCATTTCTTCTCAGTTGGCTTCACAATTGTTCTATTTCGAAAATAAATGAGCGCAAGTGACATGAACATCCATTATGAACTTCTATGTAAGTTGAGTAACAGTCTAAATCGATTATAATTGATGTGGATATTGAAACCGAGTAAGTGACAAAATGCGATCCAATTGAAAGCTTTTACTCTACTCTCAGATTAAATTGATCATTTTATTCTCATTGACCCATTTCTCTCAAAGATTAATATGATTCGATAAATGACCCGACCCAGGACGTATTAGACATAAACATTTTAAAATGGAAAACGGTACCTGAAAAATGAATAGTGCTTTTGGAATTTAGTGAGTGAAAGTGTTTATTAATGAGACATATTAAGACGAATATTAAAACTCTGGTTCTAAATCATGGCAATGTTAAAGATATTTCAATGGGGTTGATAAATAGGGTCATATTTCAGATTAACACACATCTACAATGGCTTACCACTATTTCTGAGACCTATGCGAACCACTACAAATTTTCTAATATAACGGAAAAGATCACAATCGATACCACGTTTACGGAAACTGTCGTAGTACGTACAGGAAACGCCCATCATTTCAAAACCTTCAGTTTTGTCTGCTGTTTACTTTGGCTCCGAACGTTTTTCCAAAACTGAACATTTCAGCTTGACAGTACTTTAGATTGTTATTTTAAAATCAAACACCCCACACTCCAATAATGTTTATATATTAATTAGTGAGCTGAGTATATATACAAAATATATACATCACACATTGCTACTACTTTTCCTTATCAAACTGTAGCAAACAGATAAAAAACAAATGGTAGTATTAGGTTCTAAAAAATCAATTAGAAAATGTTGGCATTCTGTTCAAGTGTGTCCTTGTCAGTGTAGACATTCACATGTTTTACGAAATACCCTATGGATTTATACAGATCGTAAAATATCTATGTTAAACAATGTATGATATGTCACGCAATTTAATCATTAAAAACCTATAAATCATTCCTTTGAAACTACAAATTCTAATTATGTTACGGCTGTAATTTGTAGTCAGCAGCCTCCGAGACCCATCGTTAAATTAATTACATATCTGACAGTCTAGTTACAGAATGTTTAGATTTTCTTCGTGTTTGTTCACCCGACAAAGAATTGAAACCATTTATTTTCTTGAAATTGATTTCCATATAGGAACATGTGTTATTTCATTTTACGATGACAGAATGTGTCTTTTTAATGTTAAAATTTTACCCTTGAACCACTGACTTTGACTGGAGGACAAAGCTAATGTTATGTATGGCATCCCTGAATTGACAACTGGTATGTTGTCGTTGGTAGAGGGCCGTTATTAATTACCCTTACACTGTGCCCGAGAATAGGACGTGTAATAGATGTTACGACATGGGAATGCGTCTCTAGCACTGAGCTATTTATTGCATGTGCATTTAATTATTTATGCAAAAATATACCACTTCGCCAGTCTTCCACGAGTTGAAATGATTATCAGAACATTTGGCGGTGTATTTTTTTCAGATAAAATATCAACATCACGTATCTAGAAGTGCAGATCGCACTTCTAAAAGTGCCAAAAAAATTATAAAACATATGCTATCCTTTAATTGATTTCCAGTTCGTATTGAATATTAAACACATGCACTGTAGGAAAATAAGCCCAGTTCATAGTGTGGTTAACTGATAACTGTCCGTATAACACACACCACACGCAAAGACAGGTGTCCGATTATTAATTACACAGCATGTGCTATTCATTAATTTTTATATTCATAACACCTTGAAATTTCTACTCAATACTGCATTCGATATCAATTAACACATAGTCAGTTCTAGTCCTATCTTAAACACGTGTTATGCACAGTATGACTATTACAGCGTCGTTGTCACTGCCTTAGTTGGGCATGTTTTACCACTATAGTTGGGCGTGTTTTACCACTATAATAGACATGTTTTAACACTATAGTTGGGCCTGTTTTACCACTATAGTTGGGCATGTTTTACCGCTATAGTTGGGCATGTTTTACCGCTATAATAGACCTGTTTTACCGCTTTAACAGACCTGTTTTACTGCTATAATAGACCTGTTTCACCGCTATAATAGACCTGTTTTCCGCTATAGTTGGGCCGGTTTTTTCCACTATAGTATGGCCTGTTTTACCGCTTTAACAGACCTGTTTTCCGCTATAGTTGGGCCGGTTTTTTTCCACTATAGTAGGGCTTGTTTTACCGCTATAATAGACCTGTTTTCCGCTATAGTTGGGCCGGTTTTTTCTGTTATAGTAGGGCCTGTTTTACCGCTTTAACAGACCTGTTTTCCGCTATAGTTGGGCCTGTTTTACTACAATAATTGGGCCTGTGATACCACTATAGTTGGGCCGGTTTTTTCCACTATAGTTGGGCCTGTTTTACTACTATAATTGGGCCTGTTTTACCACTATAGTTGGGCATGTTTTACCACTATAGTTGGGCCTGTTTTACTACTATAATTGGGCCTGTTTTACTAATATAGTTGGGCATGTTTTACCACTATAGTTGGCCATGTTTTACCACTATAATTGGGACTGTTTTACTACTATAGTTGGGCCTGTTTTACCACTATAGTTGAGCCTGTTTTACCACTATAGTTGGGCCTGTTTTACTACAATAATTGGGCCTGTGATACCACTATAGTTGGGCCTGTTTTACCACTATAGTTGGGCATGTTTTATCACTATAATTGGGCCTGTTTTACCACTATAATTGGGTCTGTTTTACCACTATAGTTGGGCATGTTTTACCGCTTTAATTGGGCCTGTTTTACCACTATAGTTGGGCCTGTTTTACCACTATAGTTGGGCCTGTTTTACTACAATAATTGGGCCTGTGATACCACTATAGTTGGGTATGTTTTACCACTATAATTGGGCCTGTTTTACCACTATAGTTGGGTATGTTTTATCACTATAATTGGGCCTGTTTTACCACTATAATTGGGCCTGTTTTACCACTATAGCTGGGCATGTTTTACCGCTATAATTGGGCCAGTTTTACCACTGTTGTTGGGCATGTTTTACCACTATAGTTTGGCCTGTTTACCACTATATTTGGGCCTGTTTTACCACTATAATTGGGCTTGTTTTACTGCTATAGTTGGGCATGTTTTACCACTATAGTTGGGCCTGTTTTACCACTATAGTTGGGCCTGTTTTACCACTATAGTTGGGCATGTTTTACTGCTGTAGTTGGGTATGTTTTACTGCTGTACTTGGGCCTGTTTTACCACTATAGTTGGGCATGTTTCACCTCTATAGTCATAAGGTAGAGTCTTGCTAAAGGACAAATCAACGTAAGCTACCACGGAGGTAGCACAATCACACAGGTAGTAAAATATCACACTATCACACAGGTAGTAAAATATCACACAGGTAGTACACTATCACACAGGTATCACACTATCACACAGGTATCACACTATCACACAGGTATCACACTATCACACAGGTAGTAAAATATCACACAGGTATCACACTATCACACAGGTATCACACTATCACACAGGTAGTACACTATCAAATAGGTACCACACTATCACACAGGTAGTACACTATCACACAGGTATCACACAGGTATCACACAGGTATCACACTATCACACAGGTATCACACAGGTATCACACAGGTATCACACTATCACACAGGTATCACACTATCACACAGGTATCACACTATCACACAGGTAGTAAAATATCACACAGGTATCACACTATCACACAGGTATCACACTATCACACAGGTAGTACACTATCAAATAGGTACCACACTATCACACAGGTAGTACACTATCACACAGGTATCACACAGGTATCACACAGGTATCACACTATCACACAGGTATCACACAGGTATCACACAGGTATCACACTATCACACAGGTATCACACTATCACAGGTATCATACTATCACACAGGTACCACACTATCACAGGTATCACACTATCACACAGGTAGTACACTATCACAAAGGTATCACACACTATCACACCTGTATCACGCTATCACAGATATCACACTATCACACAGGTATCACACTATCACACTGGTATAACACTATCACACAAGTATCACAGGTATCACACTATCACACAGGTAGTACACTATCACAAAGGTATCACACTATCACACAGGTATCACACTATCACACAGGTATTACACTATCACACAGGTATCACACTGTCACACAGGTAGTACACTATCACAAAGGTATCACACTATCACACAGGTAGTACACTATCACAAAGGTATCACACTATCACACAGGTATCACACTATCACACAGGTAGTACACTATCACACAGGTATCACACTATCACACAGGTAGTACACTATTACACAGGTATCACACTATCACACAGGTAGTACACTATCACACAGGTATCACACTATCACACAGGTAGTACACTATCACACAGGTATCACACTATCACACAGGTACCACACTATCACAGGTACCACACTATCACACATGTATCACACTATCACACAGGTACCACACTATCACACAGGTACCACACTATCACACAGTCACCAGCATTTTCTATCGATAGTACAAGCAGTTACAATATATTATGCCATGCTACGGATTCTGCATGATGTAAAATTTGCCTATTTATTAGAACCAGAAGAAAGACTATATTTATGTTCAATTCAATATCCCGTTACAACACCATCCCTATTAGGTCCTATTGTTTGTGCCAAGCAAGGATGGTGAAACATTTTGGCCGGGTTGCACATAGTGCAAATCCGGGTTATATTATGGTAAATGTCGGGTGGGCGGGCGGGGAAAAGGGGTACCAGTTTTGTAGAATCAACTCCTAGAGTTTTTGACGTAGAAGCTTGAAACTTTGTAGGGTGTTTATAGATATATTATTTCACTCATCCCGCAACCCGGCCAATTGTGGCTTTGTCCCATATTTTTCATAAATGTCGGATGGGTCACCTAGTACAAACTGAGAAATGATCGACGCATAAACGTGGAAAGTGAAAACGGTGGGTAAAGAAATACTCTATAGGGATCTAAAACTATGTATAGGAATATCTTTGATGGCCCAACATAAAACAACAGGACACTAGAATATATATCTCTACAGTGAATGTATAACTGAATCTTATACAGGAATTGTCATAACGCAATAAATTTTAAGGCGTAAATTACGGATAAAGGGAGGCTACTCGTGTTACTCGTGGTGCGAAAAGAATGTACATTTAGTTCTAGTAATTTTTACACCGATAAGAATCTATACTTCCTGATTTACATAATGTGTAAGACATATGGGAAAATCTGACCACATTGATAATTATTCATGCTTATTTTAACCATGCATATAAATCAAGTATAGATATTCTAAGAAAATAATTAAATTCAGTTAAAAACTTTGACGAATTTGAAGAAGAAAGCCAAAAATATCAACTAGATCACACCAAGTCCTACGTCTATCAATACAAATTAAAACAAGCAAGCATATTACTTGTGTTACTGCTGTCCCCCTTAGAAATACATTCACTGTATCATATATATTTGAAATAAATTTCAGTAAATTTAAAGACCTGTAACATAATTCATCACTTTTTTCATAATTCTGGTAGACACCGACCGTTCGAGTGTCTTTATTTTTAAGATAAAAATACGAATATTGCACGATGAACATGTTGCATAAAACTAAGTATACTCCACAAGTTTGTAAAATACCTGTACTGAAACACACACCTTTTCTTTTAAAAATATTTTATTATAAGATCCTTTAAAACACACAGTCACCCTTGATTTTGAATGCTGTCACAAGATATAATTTGACAAGAGGTTAGCAACAATGAGAGGGACACCTATGACGAAAACTACAGCACGGATAGATAAAGGTCTCACGTGTTACAATAGAGGCAGCAGATCTGTTTTGGACTTTTCAATGTCTTATTAGTTGTAGACAGGAAGGAAAACATCCGATTCTGCCTCTTACGAATATACAGTGGGATACTGCAGATGTTATTCTTATTTCTCATCAGATGTTCCCTAAACAGAAGGCTTCGGAGAAACTCCTCCCGATCTGAAAGGAGTATCCTGTTATCAAAGTTTGTGAAAATATCAATGTTTTGTGAAAATATCAATGTTTTTAGAAAGTCACAGAGAAATACCACAAGTTCACTATTGGAATATGCGAAGGATGCTAAATTACTCAAATGGTAGCAAATTTGTTGCAAAACAGAAATAGTGGCTTTTTGAAAATCTGCTTTATACAGAAGTCACCACTTTATGTAATTGCCAATTAAATTCTGAAGAACAGAAAATACAGACTCTTGGCTTTTGAGGTTTAGCACATCCGTTTGAATGCCTTAATGAATCGTCCAGTGTGTGTCTAAACCTATAACAATTATGTAGACACCACAGATCTTGTGAAAGATTATTACTGTAACCCGAAGAGGCTGTTGTGTTTATGGGGAAAAGATTTTTTGACGTTTATCAATTTTTATCAATAAAATATTAATGATCATTTTGTTGACTCGTCGGTGTTTTCTTGTTTTTACTCTAGTGTGTTGGTTGGAAAGTTGAAGTATTAGTAGACCGTTCCAATTGAAAAATATTTCATTTCGAAATCGATACAAAGTTTTTACATTGTCATTCAAAGCAAATTACTTCTTCAATGAGTTATTTATTATTATTTTCTATCCATTGGGGATGATAAAGGCGGCAGTCAGTCACCTTGGCCCCCTTATCAGATAGCCATACACGTTACTCTACTACTGGGAATAACAATGTCAGTATTTGTAATTTCTTGGTTATTTGTTTCTAGTTGTTAAAAGTTAAGCTTAATAAGTTAAATTAAACTCTACATGCGAGACCATCCCAGATGTGCAGCATCCTGGCAAACTCTAGATAAGTATCCACCTCCCTCCAATGTTTAGGCAGATATTGGCGTACACCGGTGGTTAGCCACATCAAAGAAAACATGACTGGTGTTGTGGAAGAAATTGCGCACCTTGACGCTGATATGGAATTTCTATTATCATTGTCTTTATTTCCTCCAAAGAAGAAGAGCATTACATACAAATTACAAAATAAATCAACTTGAAAAGCATACCATTAAGGTGGAAATTAATGTAGATTTTACAAATTATGATTATACATACAATATGTTAGTTTCATGTAATTTATACTCCGTGAAGCATTATCTTGCAAGTTATAATGTTATGAAATAATTACGTACTAAGTATATATGTCACAATAATAGGTTTTAAGTGTATATGATACAGAAGGCCTCCTGGCGCACTATACATAGCCATATAGTTCAAGCATCCGTTTTATAGAACATGCTGACTTCAGTCTAAATTGTTCAAAATCATGTTTGTCTAACTGATATGCCAGAGGACCTCCTAGTAAAATGTGAAGCAATATATACTCTGGCAACGATTGTAAGTATGAAATAAATTCAATACTCGAAATAGACACAATTGCGCACCATAAATCGTCACGTACAATTTATGTAACCTGGGAACATCAAAGGACAGTATATGTATGTGACGTGATCATGGGTTCTGTACATACATACACGAGCGCATATATTTTGCTATTTCGGCATTCAAGATTCAAAGTTTTATTTAGTTACAGCACATGTTTGCTGAGGTACCCATGTAGAGATGTGAGCGTGTTTCAAACAAACATGGAAATGTCTACCTAGCTACTCGAACTTGTCAGATCATAACTATTACTTGGTCTACGTTCTGTTTTCCCTTGTCGGGAGTTAAAACTCTTGTCACCATTAAATTGTCAGTGGGTAGGGAATTTCTGCCAAGTCCCTATGGAAGTGGATGTAAAATCCGTTTAATGAATAGCTAAGCAATTTTAAATCTGTAATTAGCACTGTCATAACATTACGTATACAGCAAGCTTTAGGATTTCAGTACTTTGATAGTAATCCTAGAAGGTTATTCCGGTCATGTACGGAGTCGACCGAGAAGTGACGAATGCTGTTTATCTATGTACACATTGTTTGGCTACGTCACACCGAACACCGATTTGATTGGCCAATAATGTCACACCTTCTCATTGAAAGGTGAAGGTCGAGCTGGAGCAATGGCTTCTATGTCTTACTAGAAGGGAAGAATGGCTTTTTCAACCACCACTCGCCGTAACTTATTCAAATGTATGCGTCGAAATGTACATAGGAAAACACTGACAACTCAGGTTTGTAAATCTTATTGACTCATCTTCTTATCAATTGTTGTTTATTACTGTGTCGACGTTTTATTTTGTTTTGACACATCGATCGATCTCAATAACACTTTGAACAACAGCTGATTTGAGCCAGTAATCTCATTTGTGTGGTACTTAAGGAAGTAGACTTTCCCTCTGCTGTTTATAATTATTTAATTATTTGCATGTTTTCTTATATTGAACTGCCCTGTTCGTAATAAGATGTGACGCTGCGCAATATGTACAAAAGATCACAAAGTAAATAACGTTAAAATCTTAATTTCATGCTTTACGAGACAAAATTGATATAAGTTCATATTGTTGCATATCAGTAATACAACCAATATATCTGTTGATATTGAATGATCAGTGACTAGTGTCTAAGACTATATTGTCAGAATACTAATATTTCTTATTATAATCACACATGTTTGTCCACGTGATATGCTACATGATCGGCATGGTAAACATTGGTTGAATTCTCTTGCATATATGCACTCATGGCGAGATATATCTCATGGCACTGCTAACATCATTATCAATAAACAGTGCTCTGTTGCTTAATAAATTAGCATCGATCAGATTATTACAATATTGTCTATTAACAACCTGATATTAAAACAGTTATGACACTTACGCCTTACTAATTCTAAAAGTATTTAGCATGGCGTCTGAGTGCAAACATGATTCGTTAATCTGACTAGATCGTATTAAATGCAGCATTATATGATTTAATCGATCTGATGGTTAGCTTGTGACAAATAATTGATAAAAAAACTTCTTAAAAACATTCTTTTATATGTACATTATGCATCTGCAGAAAGCTTGGCTGTAATAGTATAAATAAAATTTGAGACATGTTTCAAATTTTATTTCTTGCAAACTTGACTCCATATTTCAATATATGGTTGGGATTTTTATTTTAGTAATTGTTAAGACACAAAATGCCTTATGATTACTGAAACTAGAACTAGGAAACTGATGAAATTTTGGCGAAAGCATGATTAGTTATAGATTAACTTTTGGTTTTGTTTATTTTATGAGAATAAAAATCTAATGATGCACAAGGCAAATTCTGTAAAAGCATTTACAAACATTCACATTTGCAAACAGTTTATGGGAACCATGATTATAAGCACTGAACAAGAGTTTACACTGTAATGTTTATTAATCCTGTTAGCTTTAATTGATGCTTACCAAAATACTCCCACTCATATACTGCATGGTCATTCACACAAAACATTTTACTGGATATAGATAGTTCAGAACTTTTCATGGTGGTACTTCCTGGTTTTATCTGGTAATGATATCCAGTATAACCTATGCATGGTTATTAGTCAACCAATACATTTTGGTGTTCATTACAATAAAAGTAATTGCTGTTTACTAGCCAAGAAATCTGCTTGCTGCCAACTTTGGTCAGGGGTTGTATGTAGGGAATTTTTATTGAAGGATACATATAAATATGTTACATTGTATGTTGCACAATCTCAATCTTTTAAAAATAAACTAAGACAGCATTTCATAACCTTTGAACTTAATAATTAAGAATGTGATCAGTTGTATGACTTGAAATGATACAGTGGAATTTCAAAATACATAGCAGTTACATTATGAGTTAGTGCTTCAGATATATGTTATTTTGATTCGTTGAGAATATAAACATATACTTGAATGTTATTGGAATAATTAAGTTATTATAATTTCTTGAACTTTTGGACTAGTTCACATCTCCTTCTAGTTTTTAACACTGATTTGGAGCTATTTTGATATTCTTCGGTTAATTGCCTTCTACGTTTCATTAACTGAGACCATTACAAAACAGATCTGATGAAGTTAACTTAATGATGAAATAGATAATTACTTTGGTAATAGAATTTAGCATTGCTTTCTTAAGCATAGCTGTAACCTCAGGAAACTTGTTGAGTTTTTTCCTGAGGAGGAGTGTGTTACCCTGATAAATACAAGCCAGTAGCCACAATATACTGCTCTGTTTAAAGAGCTTCTCTGTAGCATGATAGTAAGCCGATGGTCCTGGTTTTGAAACCTAGCAGAGACAGTAAAAATGTAATTTTGTATTGCAAAGTGTGTGTTTAGTATAATCTTTGACCCCTTCAATGTCAGCCAATGTTATGCAAGTACATGTGCAATGACTAAATAAATTGATATTGTATCGCATGAATTACGCCCTAGTTTTAATGTTACCTATTACCTAAATTAGATGAAGTTCATACTTAATTTGTATTAATAAAAAAAATACCTCATTAAATACCTCAAAGTTTATGACCAATGATAGCGAATCTGAAGCCAGTTATTTAATTTAAAAAATAGCTCTCATTAATTGTGCCAGACTTTGTAATTAGCTGGGATGGTGTAATCACTACTTTAGAATAGACACTAAGTAATTTTTTTTATGCTTTAGATTTATATAATTAACATATTACATAACTCTCTCACCACTTGACAATTTATGGTACTTGAAAATTTCTGTAGGAAATAATCCTGGTTCACATTTAGATTTCTCCATCTTACAGGTATTTTTTTTTATCAGAGTCTACCCTTTTTTCCTTGATTTGAAATCAATATTCTCTGTTGAAATATCAGTGTTTTCTGTGATGTATTTGCTGATACAGTTACATATTCAAGATAGTATCTTATGCAGTTACATATTCAAGATAGTATCTTGTTCATTCCAGTTTTTAGCTCACCAGGCCCAAAGTCAACATTTGTCGCCTGTCAACTTTTACTATAATTTTGTGTAAATGGTGGGTTGGACGCCATTCCCTGGGCCTGAGGGTTGGGGCTGAATAGTGAAAATCAATCAATTTCTTTAAATTCTATCTTGTTCTTTAAGAATTGCAGGATATTGTCCAAAATTGGTAACAAGCATGCCTAGGTGAAGGGAAATCAATTTTGTGTAAATGGGGGGTCTTGGCACACTGGAGCTAGAGGGTAGGGCCCAAAAGCGAAAATTTATCAATTTCTGTAAAATGTATCTTCTTCTTTAGGAATTGCAGGATATTGTCCATATTTGGTCTGAAGCATGGCTTGGATGAAGGGAAATCAGTTTTGTATAAAGCGTGGGTTTTGGCCCCTGGGACCAATTCATTTGGTTCTTTTAAACAGTTGTGATCCCCTCTAAATAACTACAGCATTGCTGAGCATCAGAAGATAAACACAATCATAGCTGATAATTTGTCCTGGGATCAGGTCCCACCCCATACAGATTATATCTTTGAAGCCATTGAGATTACCATCCCATAACTTAATAGCATTTGTGGACATCATGAATTTGAAGCTGTATCTGTGATGTGAGGCTCATGTTTACAAATTAGGTATAAATAATTACCAAACTTAGTTAATGATACTGAGAATTTGTCACTGTATTGATCCCAGTTAAATAAGTTTTCTAGTCAAGTGTAGTTTTACATACAGACAATAGGTATTATTGTGATTAGGATTAATAGTAATCCTTTGGCTCTTTGAATTGTCACTTTGATCTCTTTGAATTTTCATCAGTCATCTCCTTGACTGCAAAATAAGGCCGTTAACTTCACTGGTGAGTCCTAGATTGGTGACCCACCTGTATGATGTAGTTTAATGCATTACTTGGCTGTCTAACTCTTAATTTGTATTAAACTGTACTGTGCTATTCACTAGTGTGTCTTTTGTATAATCTTTCTCTTCCAATATCTTTTAAATGATATGAATCATCATGGTGCATAAATGCATCTATTGAAATTTTAAGACATTGACAAAAAATCTTACATATATTAGATATATAACATCTTTTTAAAAGGACTTTTAAACTTGTCAAGTTGGTCAAATGGAAACGAAGAGACCAGACAGTAAAGCGGCTTAAGTCAAAGTTATACAGAATCAATTTTATTTGAAGCAGAATGTTATGTAAGCTGTTTAAATATGAGATTTATTCGGTTATATTACTTTTCTGACATTTAGGACAATACATTATATTTCAATGGTAAAGTTAAACTTTGATATTTAGCCAACATTTCATATGAAGTTTAAGATGTACATGTATTTGGGAATGTTTTCTTCAGGTTGGTAATGTCATTAGAATAGAAGTTCTTATAGCACAACCAGTAGAAGATTTGAGTGTGATGTTTAGATGACTACCGTAAATGGCCACATTGTCATTTTAAGATGTGTTTGTCACTGTGTATGAGTTGTACCAGGTTCAAAGGAAGAATTTGACTGTCGCTATATTAGGTTGATGATGGCGACAAACATATGTCAGGTGTGAAAGATGATACTGCAGATATTAATATATACCCTTTTAAAACTTTTAAAACCAGTGTTTATGTAAATCTTTCTGTTCATTTTTTTCCCTTGTTTAATGTTTGGTTCAAATAACCATCTTGTAGTATTGTCAGTATATTCTCTTGTTACAGATAGTCATGCAACAAAATATTAGCTAGCACGCAAATACACAAATACTTGTCAGTTTGATTATTATTTCAGAACGAATTCATGCTACAGTCATAGTTAATAAATAACATTTACAAGCAATTCATTAGCTGTCTCTATATGTATCAACTTGTTTAATTAAGGATGTATACAAGGATCATGAATATGATTCTTTTAAATTTGTTATCCATGCACACAAATCTAAGCATTTTGATAAAATGAATCTGCTCAAAATAATGAAAAAATATTACTTGAATTTTATGACCTTGAAGTTGGCCAAAATAAATCTTTTTTAATCATATAACAATCATCCAATACGCCACAAGCTAGCCTTATATTATTCTTTAAAACATCTTTCTTCTGGAGGAAAAGCTGTTTAAATGTTTTATTAGATTTATCCCATGTGGACATGAAATTGGGTCAAGAACTCAGGACCTGGAGTCATTCATTTAAATGATTCCTTCACTTTATTGTATTAGAAATCTAAGTAATTTGCAAAGGTAATTTTACTTTGTTTATAATTAGCAAGTCATCATATTAGCCCAGAGGTCTTAGTTATTCAAAAGAATTATTTTAAGGAATCAAAAAATGATTTTTTTTGTTAGTTTATTAAATTAATTGTAATTTGTGTTCCTAGTGATATACATGTAAATGTATTAGTAGTTACAATGAGTATCCCACTCTTCATATGGTTTATCTTTTGCTGTTACAGGCTGACATGTTAAAGTTTGGTTTTATGTTTGACATCGATGGTGTCATCGTTCGTGGAAAGAAGTTGTTGCCGTATGTAAAGGAAGCATTCCAGTTACTTACAGACCGATATGGCAACTTCAGGGTCCCAGCAGTGTTTGTTACTAATGCTGGGAACACCCTCCGTCAAAACAAGGCAGAACAGCTCTCCGAGTGGCTTGATGTCAAGGTAAACCAAGTTGATAATAACATTTAGTCCTGATTTCAGCACCATTACAAACAGGATATTGGGTAAATTTGTTTGTTATATCAGAAATGGATGTTTTGTAGACTTCATTGACAATGTTTTCTATATTAGTTCATTACACAGCATCAGACCGCACTGCTGCTTGTGCAATCTAAACATTTTAATGATGACAAATCTTTTTGTCTTTTGTTTGGCCATCATGAAAATGTGGGTGTGCCCAAGTAGACTCTAGTTTGTACATTACTGGAGATTTTGTCAGAACTCAGAGAAGGCAACATTTCATATTTACAGAAATCTACAGAAATGAAAGAGTAAGTCAGATTTATAGCAACATGACTTTACCATTTGATCATGTTTTTAATAGGTAAGCAGTGATCAGGTGGTGATGTCACACAGTCCTCTCAAGATGTTTCCAGAATTTCATAATAAACATGTGCTTGTGTCTGGACAAGGTCCAGTGGAGGAAATAGCACAGAATCTAGGATTCTCTAAAATAACAACGATTGATCAACTACGTCAAGTCTTCCCCAATTTAGATATGGTGGATCATAAACGAAGGAGGGCATCTGTAAGTTGTGTGTTTTATTCTCATTTGTTGACATTCTTTCAATTATATCTTGAAATAATATGTGTAAACCACTTTTAATACCAATTGATGATAAAAACAATATTCAAAATGTTAAAACATTAAATCTTTAAGGAATTATCTTTACAGTTTTTTATGAAGTGTTTGTAAACTTCCTGGTACATGTTTGATTAATCATATAATGATGAAAAAATAATACATTGTTTTCAATTTAAAATAATGAAAATGAAAATTCTAGAAAATATGACAAAATTTATGATAGTCTAGGCTAGTTTTTTCAAAAAAAGTTAACAGGAGATTGGTCTATTTCTATAGCCTAAGGAAGAAGACATGAGACTGTTTCAACCAGTAGAAGGTAAGTGTTTAATACAGCAGCATTAATTATAAACTACTAAGATTGAATTATGATCCTGAAGCTAAAATGAGTTTTCAAAAGATTAACAAAATTCATGTTTAAAATTACAAAATGTTTTGCAAAGTATTAATTATCATTTCTAAACAATATCTAAAATTTATTGAAGTATGTGAGTGCCGTTTTGGCCTATTTACAGTATTGAACTTATTTGCATTAGTGAATCAATTAAAGTCTTCCTTTCTGCAAGGAAATTGTTATTTTCAGTTTGTATTTAAAAAAGAACCTTTTTCACTAGTATGCATTTATAGAATTTGAGATAAATTTAAATTTTAGCCTGGGCAAAAATTTAAACTTTGAGACAGGTTTCATACAATCTGATGTGAAATGAAAACAAATGTAAGATAATTCTAATCACATAACTCAAAAAAGTAACATTTGGTCAGGTTTTAAACTCAAAATATAGAGGACAAAATCAGACCAAGACAGACAAGTTTTGCACCATTTTTAATTTAAGATATAGCATCCTTACCAATATTATAATATAATCAATTTCTGACTGGTGAACTGATGAAAATGCTCCATATGCTATACTCTATATGCAAAATATACATTGGAGAACAGGCCAGTTATGCAATAAAGTGTCTTCTTTATCAGGTCATTATGTTTCTACACTGGCTAGGCTTTGGATCAGTCTGATATATTTGACATACCTGTATTAGAATCATGTGTTGTATATAAGTAATATCACATAAAACTCAGGTGGCAGTGGTATGTACTAACCAGACTGATCAGTCACCTAAAATGTCCTTGAGATGGGCTTATAATTCCTTTGTAATGTTGTGTTATGTATAAGTAACATTACATTATGAGATTTAGAACCACTTGGCTATAGATTGTAAACAGAATGGTCAGTCACCTAAAAAAGAGGTCTTATGTCCTGTATAATCCTCTATACTTGTATTAATTTTGCTAATGCATATAAAGAATGGTTATATTTGGCAATAGCCCAGAGCAGACCAAGAAAATGTCATCATCCAACAGCTACACTGCCAACTGATTAACCAGTATATACTGCTATTTTGTATTACTAAGAAATTAGTAAGATATTTTCTAAGTTTTCATATTGTCTACTCACAATCAATATGAAATATATAACCGGTATATATTGATAATTAAATATGGAAACTTGATATGATTTAAAAAGAGCTTTAATTTATTTTACAGCTGTTATACTTTTCGGGGAGCCAGTGAGATGGGAGACCAATCTTCAGATCATTATTGATGTTTTACTTACAAATGGGAAACCCATGTTTGCTCCAAGGGAGATTCCATACCCCCACCTGCCAGTACTTGCCTGCAATATGGATCTACTTTGGATGGCAGAAGCATGCATGCCAAGGTAATATACAAAAGCTCAAGGGGCCAACTCATAACCTGTGACTTAAATTCAGGGGGTGGGCTTATTGCAGAACAATGCCACAAGATGTGTTAGTAATTCTACTGGAGAGCAATTGTATAAATATAAAGATAATTGTGGGCTTATTACCAGATATTCACGGCTTATTTCTGGATAGATATGGTATATTATGGTACATGAGCACATTATTAGAAACATGTCAGCATTTTAGCTGCAAATTAACCATCTTTCAACTCAAATGTTGGATTTCCATGAAATAAGCAGTGAATGTAAACATATAACCAACAAAATCTTGTAGTGATTATTACAATTGCTTTTTTTCTGATGTCGTGTGCCCAAAAATTTTTGACATTTTCGACTTCTCAAAAAACCCTTAATAAATTTCATTGAAACCTTCCTTGGCTAAATAAAGATGAACCAAAATAGTGAATGATATGGTCCTTAGGGGCTTGACAGAGAGAGCTGAAAAGAGTCAAATTGACTCAAATTTCAAAAAATTGCTCAGCACCCAGATACGGCAGAATCAAATGTTCTTTATGGATGGAAGAGTCTGATGGTGCTTTTACCAAAATGTGAATTCCATAGCCCCATGGTCTCACATTTCCCCTTGTGGAGATGGTCAAGTTTAATGTAGTTTATGTAGGAAAAGTGCATTTTTTAGCATGATTTGTTTAATTTTCAATGGAAATATTTCTTATATGTATAAAGAACAAAACTGGAAAACACTCCTGATGAGTAAAGCATAAGTACTTTCCAATCATCTGATATTTTACAATTAGTATTGCTACCTCAGTAAAATGTAAGCATCTGAAGATTTGATAAAAAAACACCTTTGCTTTACATATCAGGAGGGTTTCCAATTTTCTTTAAATGTTTGTACCAGACACTGTAAATTTTAATTTTCTAATATATGTTCAAAAAGATAAAATCAGCAAGGCAGTTTTCTGACATTTCAGGCCTAGCAGTCTTCTTCATGCGATTTTTTTAATTATTCAGTAATGATATTGTGACATAATCAATCGTCATATTTATAGAGATGCATTTTTACTATAGGTTTGGACATGGATGTTTCCTCACCTGTTTAGAACATCTGTATATGGTGAGTATTTATGAACAAAACATACTTTGTGTATTGTTTGTTAATCAGGAATGATTAAAGGAATTTCTGTAAACTGTACAGTTTTTCTGATATATAGTTTGTCATGGTTAAATGCCTATTGTCTGATTAACATTTTCTTGTGAACAATAATTCTTCCTCTCCAGAACTGCAGAGGGAAATTCATTCGACCAAAGTACATCATTTAATTTAAAATTGTACTAAAATGACTAGTATTTGCGAAATTGAGAATTATGGCATAATTAAATAATAGATGATGGTGCACTCCCACATTCTTTTGTTGTATATTGATATAAAGTTGAACTTCCTTTAACAGTATGGAGAATTTTCTCAGTAAGACTTTTGTTATTTGTTCATTTTCATGAAGATTTTGCTCCAGCCCTTGAATTTCTTGCTTTGTTTTATTTTGTTTCCATTTTATAGTAATGATATATTTTTTCTCTCATTTAGAAAATTACCGGCCGAGAATTAAAGTATACTGGGTTAATAGGAAAGCCAAGTGGAATCACATATCATCATGCTGACTCTATTCTTTGGCACCAGGCTAAGAGTCTAGGAATCCAACAGTTAGACACACTGTACTGTATAGGGTAAGTGTGTGGGTTGTCAGAGATTAACTCTGATTCAACATAGACACACTGTATTGTATAGGGTAAATGTTTGGGCTGATAAAGATTATCTTTGACTCAACATAAACACACTGTATTGTATAGGGTAAATGTTTGGGCTGATAGAGATTATCTTTGACTCAACATAAACACACTGTATTGTATAGGGTAAATGTTTGGGCTGATAGAGATTATCTTTGACACAACATAAACACACTGTATTGTATAGGGTAAATGTTTGGGCTGATAGAGACAACATAAACACAGATTATCTTTGACACAACATAAACACACTGTATTGTATAGGGTAAATGTTTGGGCTGATAGAGATTATCTTTGACACAACATAAACACACTGTATTGTATAGGGTAAATGTTTGGGCTGATAGAGATTATCTTTGACACAACATAAACACACTGTATTGTATAGGGTAAATGTTTGGGCTGATAGAGATTCAACATAAACACACTTTGACACAACATAAACACACTGTATTGTATAGGGTAAATGTTTGGGCTGATAGAGATTATCTTTGACACAACATAAACACACTGTATTGTATAGGGTAAATGTTTGGGCTGATAGAGATTATCTTTGACTCAACATAAACACACTGTATTGTATAGGGTAAATGTTTGGGCTGATAGAGATTATCTTTGACTCAACATAAACACACTGTATTGTATAGAGTATTGGAGCTTAACTTTACTAAGCCTTTGCATCACAGATGAGGTTTTCATTTCATAAACATGATCTACATAGACCATTTTAGCAATTATGGAAATACTATTTTGAATTATTTAAAATCCTTTCAAAAATTCCAAAACTGATATTCTGCACAAGTTTCTGGCTGTCTTGTACCATTTTAGAACTCTTGCTTATTAATTATAAAACTATTGTCAGCATAAAAATATCATTTCCTGAGGTCAGTTTAGACAAGTTCCAATATCTAGTTAGATTGTGTAAATATAGCTCATTAAGAAATCAGGAACAGAAACACTAATTAGGTTATAGATTCCTATGCAAAGCGTTGGGTAATTGCACAGGTCTTAATGCTGTTCACATATAATTTCTGCTGGGATCCGAATTCCATTGCTTTGTTTTGTTGATTTCCTGTTGATTTTAATATTTAAAGAAATATTTCACACCGTTCGGCTGATAAAAACCAAACGTGTTGTGACTAAATCATAGTGGAGCTAGTGTTTGTAAATTGATCTAGCTGGAATCTATTTAATTTTTTTTTGTTTATTTGGTGAATTGAGACATAAAATATTTATTAGAACATAAGTAGATCCTTTTTTTAACTTTTTAATAAAAAAATCATATGAAATCCTAACTTGTACCGCATATCCTTTTAAAAGCCATGAAGTCTAGTCATGATTAAGGTATAAAATTTGATTTAGTGGAGTGAAGGGTTGTTTTAAGATCAGTTAACTATCCAGATCACAGATGTAAAATTAAATGTTAAAATAAGGTTTGTTTAAAAAAAAGTAATTTGGCCTGTAGCTCAGTGTAGCGAGGTTGCTATCATAATTTTTTTTTTAGAAATATCAGAGTACATAATTTTTGCATTGAAAGATATTAATCTATTCATCCATTTCTCTGAAATTCTGTTCATTTTCTATAAAAAGATTTATTGTGTTTTAAGGGACAATCCAGAGACAGACATCTATGGTGCTAACTTGTACAACAGATATATTACAAGACGTCAGGAAGAGCAAAGGCTGAAGGTCAAAGTGCAGAACACAGCAGGTGGTGTGGCTCATCTACAGGACACTGACACCGATGATGACATGGATGGTTTGGTTCATTACACAGAGGATACAGAAGCAGGACGACATTTTGCTCGTAACTGTCACTCAATCCTGGTGTGTACAGGAGTGTACTGTTCTTCACGGGATTATGTATCTTACGATTCTAGCCAAATGTCCAATCACAATCATCGCGACTTTGTACTAGATCCTGAACTTAAACAACCCAAAATTGTGACAGCGAATGTACATGAAGCAGTCAAATTTGTGCTGCAAAAGGAGGGTTTGACTTGATTAATGTCCTTGCATAGGTCTCTGTAGGTAAATTATATTCTCTCAACTTTAAATGTTATCTATGTTGCTTTTAATGTGTGTATTGTTGATTCTTCCAAAAGAATCTTTATAGAGATTGAGATTTGTTAAGGTGATATTGAGTGTTTTAATTTAAGTTTCTTGTTTTAGTTACATTAAATGGTTATTTAGTAGGTTATAACAGGGGCTATACTCATACAAATATAATATATCATCTTTATCATCTTTGCAACTATAGATCTGTTTATTTTTTGTTTTGTTGAAAATTTATATTGCAAAAACTTATTGCTAAAACCCCAGGAATTTGAAGTTGTCGATTGATTTGAGAATTATCGGACTAAGAATGGAGTGTACAGATCAATGCACTTGTTTAGATGAACATGTCTATTTGATGACCTGATTGAGAATACATAAGGTTACTTAAAGCTTGTAGTTACAATGAATCGAGGGTACATTATGTTACTTAAAGCTGGCTTTTTTGTTGCAGAAGTTAGGTTATTTAAAACAGGCTTTTTGTACCAGAAGTAATGTTGATTAATATCATCAATGTCATCATCATCTTCATCATCATCATCATCATCATCATCATTGTATATAAAAATATAAGAACACTTTAACACATTTCAAACTTTTTAGCATTTTGGTTAAGAATCTATTAAAGCTTCACAAGGTTTGAAATAGTTATCAGTCCAACAGAATTGCTGTTGCAAACAAATGAACTGACATAGTATATATATATATTACATATATTTCCGATAGTTCATCTACTAAGGTCTGAAAAGATATTGTAATATTACTGAATAACTTTTTAAATGACTGCTTTAGAATTTTGTTTATAACCATTTTACTGTTGAAATTTGTCTCAAACCAGTGCTGATTCACCTAATACTTGTATATGTTTATTGTTTAAGAATTATTAGAGTTATTCCCCTTGATTTTATCGTGTTTCTGTACCCTAAATCCTGTAGGAGGCTCGACTGTTCACATGTTAAAATGTATTCATGAAAGAGTTGACTGTAAGTTTAATAAGTAAAGACAATAATGCATCGACTAATATAACAAAACACTCAGGAAATTATCATCACTGTTGACATAATTTCCATCAGATTTTCATAGCCAAGGAACAGTTTGATATCCTAGTGAGGGTATATTCATCTATGGCATCCTTTCAAGAACACCTTTAAGTAAACAGGGATATTGGGATTGTCAATCAATGTTTAGAGTAAGTCTAAATTCTCAGGTAATGAGATTCAATTAGTTTGTATCACCATTTCTGTTGTTTTCTCTTCATCTGACAGTTAGTAATGACCAAAAGATCAAATAAGGATCCATTGCTTTGTTTTCCAAAATCTTTAAAAATTTTAATGACATTAGTGAACATGTACACACATCATTGTAATGATAATTTCTACAATTTCAATTCAAACCCATGTTAAGTCTCACCAGAAGAGTAGAAAGGTACTCTGTAATATTTCTCTTGATTATTACAGTTTTCCCTGATACCCGATAAATGTTTTTATTGCACAATAATCATATTATCAAACAAATATGACCTTGTTTTTTTTGCTAGAGAATATGTGTAACATGACCAATTTGTTATGTTTTGAAATGATAAAGAAAAGACACCATAGACTTAAAATGTCATAATGAAGTCAAAAGTATAGCAAAATTATGATTGGAATCCTTCATATCCTGAGTTTCAGGAAAGGAATATTTCTTCTAGCCGATTTCTATTAATATTTTCAGGTATCAGGTATTTATGACAATCATATTGAAATGAGATCTCTCATGTTAATCCATGTCTCTCCATACAAATAATTTTGTCAGATTTGGTTTATATATATATATATATATTACCTTAAGTTTGCATAAACATTTAGAGTCATCATTCTTGACTATCAGACATATGTCCAGTGATAAGCCAATAGCTAGTCACAAGCCTGTCAATATCTATTGCTGTCCCACGAAAAAGGTATACATTTTTCAAGAATAAGTCCACCACGTGACCGAACCTGAAATAATGTGCTGGCATTCCCATCAAACCTTTAACTGTAAATCTTAGCAGACATCTAGTCATTGCATACATACGGAACCATTTTTGATGAAAATAATAAAAATGTTGGTATTTTGTTTAGCCATTTTACTGATTTACAAAACCTTCATGGTACATATACTTGTTTGTAATTCGTTGTAATCATCTCAGTCTTAACATTCTGCACCAGGTGGGGTTCCAACCAGTTGGTCTCCACTCTATCACTTGACTGACGGGAAATTCCTATTGGGCTCTCCTACATGCTTATGGCCAAACTGTTTTAAACATGGCCTTATGATATTGTGGTTTGAAAGATGTGTTGTGAAAGTTTATTATAATCAGGAGCTTCAAGAATTTGAGAAAATATTGCTTTTACTGTTTTTCCTGCAGCAATTTTGTGTTTATAGCCCAGATAGGAACTTTAAAATCATTGATGTCACTAGAAAAAGGAGGTGTTTATTGGTCTATATAAAATTGTGACAGATTAATTCACTTTGCCATATTCCTTGTCATCACAGCACTTATTAGATTACTTTTTACATTAGTTTTTCATATAAGGACTAGTTTTGTTTCTGACAGCATTGGTAAATTTTCAATGCCCGGCTTTGAAACCCTTGTTCCTGGAGATATTTACACCGAATTTTGTGAAGAGACTGTGTTCTTGTTTGTATTTTGACAAACTGTTTTTTGTTAGTAATATTTTTTACAAAAGAATCATTACACTTGGCATTGAGGACTTAACATGAAATATGCAGTGTTTGGGTAATTAATGACTAGTCAACTAAAATCTGTCGTAAACTATTTCTCTTGGATGAATTCAATATTTTAATCTTGCACACTTACTATCAAGATTTGTTCCAGGATTAGCATGTTTTACATTTCAATAGTAATAAAATTAACATATAAGAGGTGCATTAACCAAGTTATATCCAATATATATGTTTGTAGATATGGATGTAAGACATACAAAACAAGGAGTACGGTACATCTATGTGTAATTCTTAGACAGTATGTTGCTCTTCTCATATGTTTGGCCTCTACTTATACACTAGTATGTCTTTCACTATTGAAGTGTTAACATATCTAGGAATGAATGAGATCATAGATTACTGCAATAGTTTTGAAGAAACTATGAAAAAGCCAGGGGATGTATGAACTGTGACAATCACATTAAAAATCAGTGAAAATTTGATTTCTTATGAGATTTTGGTGACATTTTCACATTTTTAATGGTGCTAGCAGTGATACTCATTAAAATGTTTGAAATGATTTTTTCTATTTTGCATAATATGGTACATGGAATGTAAAATTGCATTTTTGAGATAACTAACAAAACTCAGGTATTTGTGTTTGGGATTATGATCAGAGTGATTTTACATGTTCAAGATATCACTACTGGTTTTTGTCCTCTATGCATTGGTTGTCGAAGACTTCAATGCATAACATACAAAGACTTGTGTGCTGTGATGTGTTAGATGGTTTAGAAGACAATGCCAATTCTCCACATGGATACAGAGATATATGTATGTACAAGATAAATGCCACAGATGTTCTGTAAAGTATTTTACCTGTAAATAGTTGATCCTTATTCAATTCAAATTTTTGTTAATTTTAGGGATAAAAAGTACATGTGTGTCAACTTTGGATGAATATTCATTTAGTTATCAGCCAAATGTTATATGAAAAGATAAAATCGAAGGTTTTATTAAATCAAATAGATGAAGGTTTTGTATATTGTGTGATGAAATATTCAAGCAGAAATTTATCAAAACATGTTTTCTGCAGTTTGATTTCAAGTCTTTTTCATCATAATACTGAATTCATGTCTTAAATGCTCTCAATGTCACATAGTGCTATGAATGACATTAGGTCTCTGGTCTACGACATCCCAATGAAAAATGTATGACACAAGGGAATACAGATGATATATGGATGTATCCACTGCATCATGTGGTAGTCATGTGATTATGTACTCTGTATGATTACATAGAAATCAAATTGCACCAGGACAATATGAAATTTACTGTGAGGGGAGATAACCAATAGAAAAACTCAGTTGTCTTTAGAAATCTTCATTACCAGTTCTACTGAAACAGAGTTTGATTCCTTGCAGAATGCTCACCAATCTATGGATTTTGTGTAATTTTTCACCCTTCAAAATGAAACTTACCAGATTAGATTTTTCCTCTCTGGAATACATGTTATATTTTGATATGATGTGGTATTAAGTGTGTAATTTTGATTTATGTTTTGTCTACTATGGTTCTATGAATTAGTAAGTCAGCTTCTGACAAAACCCACAAGGCTATTTGGTGAAAAGGAATTGAATGCACTTAAGTAATTGTATTTGTATGAATGTGATGAGAAAAACAGATGGGTGACATTAATATAGATTATTTATGTACTGCCTGTATATAAGTTTATAGTAACACCCTCTAAAGTATCGAGACTTGATCATTTACTTTGTTTATTTTCTATACATTGTTGTCTTTATGAGATCACATTCATAGTTGTTACTATATATGTGTAATTTTAATAGTTTGACACCATGAGTGAACAAGCAAGACTGGATTTTAAACAATATTAAATTTGTTTTAAATTATGTACCATAATGTTGCTTTTGTTTTTTATATTAATACTTTTTTGCAAAAACCTAATGAAATCATTTTTACTATTTGGATTTTTTCTGAGGATATAATTATTACAATCAGTATTGACTGAGAACACCAATGATTTAGACTTTCATATGATGTCTTAGTCATGGAACCACAATATGGTAAATATGTACCGGTACTTAATTTGGCACAATAAAACTTTAGCACAATATCATTTTTAGGCAAATTAGCACAATGATGAAATAGTGCATCCACAGTTATTGCTATATTAACAAAACCCAGAAACTCTAATAGCACTGAAATATTAATACCACAAAAATATGTATGTCAATAGTCTATTGTTTTACAGCTTACAAGTCTGTGACTGAAAATCAATGAAGTAAATACAGATTATAGTTAAAGGATAGCACATTGTTATATTTTAAGAATATTAAAAAGAGATAACCAATACGAATGGTCAATATCAAATGTTTGAACAGCAAATGAAATGAACATCCTATACATTCAGACATTGAAGGATACATAACCATTCTTTCTGCCTATGTAATTTCTCTCATAGAACCAACATCATTTAGCTATACAAATGAAGCCTATAGGTCTGCTGTCACAGAATCATATTTTTACTCAAACTTCTTGACACATTTCATAAAAAAACAAATGCCGAAATAAGGATAAATAAATAAGGTATGTTTATATTATATACATAGCACAGAAGCTGCTTCATCTTGGATAGATTACCATTAATCGGAGAGGAGGCTGTATTGATTGAATTTATGCCAATTAGAATGTCCAGACAGATTGATCCATGGTGATTTATAGAGTAAATTGGTTCCAGAACAAAATATGGTTGAAAAATCATCAAGTTTTGAGAAAGGAAACACTGGACTGAAATCAGGAATAGATAGATACAGATAAGACAGCTGCCAGTTTCTACATACATTTGTATGTCCATTTTGACCTCTAAATAAGGGAATTGGTGCACTGAACTTTATAACTTACATACACATTACATTACTTTGTCTGATTTGAGGAAGAAATTAAAACACAAGAAGGTTTTTCTTTACAAAATAGTTTAATGTTTGTTTTAAGCACTTTATTTACAAATTATACTTCTTTCATAAACATTTGTAAATAGACATTTATCAAGTGTCTCATCTCCTACTTCTGCACATCAAATAACACATACACACCTAACCTGTCCAACATTTATTTGAGGATGTCCTGAAATATACAAATCATACTACTGCACTCACACATATTAAATGGTTTTACCTTATACAATGGCATACTTTCTGATGTTTCATATTAATTTTTCTCACTTCTAAACAAAGATAACTAGAATTGTATAAGGATGAACAAAGGATGATCATTAAAACCTAATATATTGATGAATATTTGATATAATCAGTGGACTGAGTATATTCATTTGATTTTTCTGATCTTATTAATTCTGTTGTAAGATTCATGAATTTTACATGACTGAGTCATTTAACTATATTGTACAAACTCAAGTGTACACACAAGTTATGAATAATACAGTATATACTACCTTTAACAGATCCTTCTCAAAACTTATCTCCCCTTAAATCTGAAGGCAATGGTGATGTATGGAATGATGTCCTCATTATTACAGAGGGTAAAAAATAACCTTCCCAATATCAATCACTCATGCATGGTCCATTTGGAGAAATTCCACCGTACATGATATAAATGTGTGCTCACTACACCATGTCAGGTTCACACTCAAATAAATGCACTACATTTTTTTTCATACATACCACCTCATTAACATATTTATACACTGTAATATTGGTTTTGCATATTTAATCTTGTTTACAAACAACATTCTGGACAAACAATTTCACTAACATACACACTATGATAATGATTCTATACATATCAGCTCACTTACATGCAAACACACCATGATATTGTCTCTGAACATACAGACTACCAGTTTACTAGTATACAAACAGAGTGGTATCTATATGTACAAACCTACTTCGATACAAACTCGATTTGTTCCTGTACATATCAGCTCACTAACATACAAACCAAACCCAACAATGTTGTTTCTGTATAAACCAACTCACAAATAAGCAAACACACTTTTTGGTATTGCTTCTGTATGTACCAGCTCCCCAACATACAAACACTCTAAGACATACCAGCTCACTAAGATATAAACACTCTTAAGACATACCAGCTCACTAATATACAAACTCACTATGATATTGTTCCTATATGTACCAGCTCACTAACATACAAACACTATGATAGTGCTCTTGTAATACAGGCTCACTACCAGCTCACCAACACACACACAATCTGTAACCTTCACTGTTATAAGCCCATCATCTCCTTAGACTGGCCTTCTTCTGTTTGGAGTGATTCGCTGGCATATCTTTGTAAAAGTTCCATTTTTTTCCTTTGGACAAGGGCTTCTTCAATCTGAATAACATTCAAACGTGAATTGTAATTGTATAAGATAAGTATAGTAACAGTCTAAATTTCAATATTTCACATTCTTCTTCCTGATCTGCTTTAAACCTTCAACCATTTTTAAGGGTAAAATGATCCATTTATACAACGAATCTGTGTTCCAAAAAAAAGGCAAGAAACATTTCATAGCATATACCTTGATGTCTGATTGTTATGAAGAAATGTTTGACAATAAGACAGCTCCATTTTGTATCAGCCATTACACTGTTTTTCCTGTAGGAAATCACTGCCACCATGTAATAAGCAATTAACTGAAGGAAAACCAGTCATGTACACAGCAAAAGATCAGGTGAACACCAAATTTATTCAACATCAACTTGATTTACAATCAACAGCAAAATCAGTAATTCCATTGCAGTGAACAGAATGCACTATTCTGATTGGTCAAAACTCAAAAGAGATATATCATCAATGGAAAAGTTATGGTAATAATATCTAAAATAAAAATTTCATAATGTTATCATCTCTTCAGTGATGATATACCAGGTGAGCTTTTCTCAAAAATCTTTTCACACACAAATTTGTGATTTTGTGCATTTTTTTTTACAATTTTTAATACAAACAACTATGTAGTACTGTAAAGAAGACCTTTTTCATTGGTTAAAATTTCCACGGTTTTACTAAAAGCTTGAAACAAGAAAAAATATATTTTTCACAGAATTCCAGAAATGAACTACAGACAATTCTAATAGTAAGTCCAAGGCTGACTTGATACCACTCACAAGCTTCCTCAATTTTATATCAAGAACTATACCGTTCAAAAAGTGTAATACTGGATAATTACAAATTGAAAAATAAATCACAAACACACTATTAACCTCCGTATTAGCATATCCTATATAAATGAATGCCAAGTTTGATAAAAAGACAAAGGTCTAAGGTGTATGATGCTCTTATAGATTAGAGGAGAAGTGAGAGAAATAATTACCTCTTTTTGTGATGGTACAGGAACGTGAGCAATAAAATGCTGGGTTTCTTCCTCAGTTTTCTCTGTTTCCATTTCCTCTTCCTCAATCTTCAATATCATTATAAAAGTATTGTCACAGTCTATCAACATTTAATTTAATATGCAAATTACATGTCTTAATCCAGGCTTCAGTTATATACCTTATCAGAATGAGAAAGAATAATTACTTTTCTGTTCAATTTATAGAGTGGTCTCTCCAGAAAGGTGAAAGTTTGAAATTCAAATTCAGTTGAAAATATGTACATTGGCCAAATCAATACAAAGTGAATGAGATTGTAATTATAATTATATGTCAGAGATCCACAAGGATTGTAAATGAAAACACAGTACAATAATAGCTTTAAAAATAAGTAGTTTCTGAAGAGAAAATAAACAACAGGTAACTATCTTAGAGTGGGGTGGGGAAATCCTTCAGGTTTAAGCTCAGAATATACCTCTTCTTTTTGATACAGTGCGGGCTCATCCTCTTCCTCCTCCTGGTCACCATGGTTACCCTGGGCCCGGGCCTCCTGTTGTTCTTTCCACTCCCTCACTGCTGTGGCAATGGCTGTGGTGTGGATATTATTATTTGTTTGTTAATTTCTTGATACCATCAAAAAACTAGTAAATACATCAACATATTTATTTTATCTATTCTAAAATTTCTAGGCCTAGGAAATGATTCATGTCCGTGTTTTTGTCACAAATTGTCAATAACATGTATTTTCAATAAAATAATACATAATTCTGACAGTACATTGCTATAAAAGTGACAAAGAGAGGATTTTATGACTTCACATTAAGAAGAAGCAGTCATATTTCAAAGTGATTACCATCAAATGTAGGATTATATCCCTGATTTCATGTATTAAGTCATGGCCAGAAAATGATCAAATCCTATACACTGGTGAAAGACCACCTTAAATGTGTCTTCAGACAGAGACCAAATGAAATTTTTCAGGAAATGGGCTCTGGCAAAAAGATTTGAACAGGCATAGTAGCTCATTGGTCTAAATAACTTACAGATTCTTAAAAAATGAAAAATTTATAAATCATTAGATGCATATGTCCGAATAAGCTGAAGATATGAATCTTATAAACAATATAAAAATAAATAAAACACAACTAACCAGGTTGCAGGATGTATCTAGGGTAGAGTTTAATGTCTTCCCTTTTCTATATCAGCACATTTAATTTCCCTGACACATTAGGCCCATTAACTTTCCAGTATATGTACGTGTAGTATCAAAGTTTGTTTACCTTCTTTTTCAATATCCACTTCTATAGGTACAATAATACCATCATCTTCGTCTCTGTAGCCATAGTAATCAGCATCAATGTCCTTCATCATTTCTGCACGTGTTTTCCGCAACATGGGAGGCGCTAGTGATAAATAATTTAAACTCATATTACCTATGCCGTAAATATGCGGTATGACTTAAAATTTTTATGTTATGCTGTTTATTAAAACAAGACAGGAAAACACAAATATAGCAAGTTTAAAACATTCTATAAATAATGAAGTGTTCTTAAGATGCAAACTAACGAAACCTACGCTCTTGTTCAAACAATTCCTTGACACCAGGAAGATCCTTCGCTGCTCCAAAATATCTGAAAACAAGGTAGCAGAAATGCAAGTTACAACATTGTGATTTTGATGGAGCAAAATATATTATTGATATCAGTGGGTCACAACTGCAAAACAGATGATCTCCAGTTTTAAAGTCTTATAGATTGTTATGGTAATTCAATTCCATTTATTCTAAACCATCTTATTACAACTACATATAGTGTTATCTGTTTGAGAACAAAAGACATTACTGAGGTGAAAGGAATGAATTTTCAAATGTAGAAAATTTATTGTAAGACAAAACTGTCCAAATCTCTATGAATGCTGACGGATTTACCATTGGATATCATTAATATATATACTTTATGTGCATGACTAATTATCTTATATTTTCATGCGTGTGAAGCATCAGTTAATCTTTACCAATACAAGACACCTTGCAAATAAATATCAGAAAATGAAGTCACTATAACACAGCATGTTAGGTGACGAAAACAGTATTTTTATTTTCCTAATTTGTGTTTTGCTTATTTACTTATCTTTGGGTCAAATCATCCAGCACATTTCTAGTATATAAATTTCTAATGTCAAACCTGCCACAGGTTGGTATATTTTCTGTACATCAGTTTGTGTTATTTACAGAACAGACATGAAGTGCCTAAACTGAATGCACTTAAGCTGTATTCATTAAACTGATTAGAATCCTTTCTATCACTGATCAAGACACCGACATTGTTGTCGTCTATGCCTCACCTCAATTACCAATGATTTGGATCAGATAGTCTAGTAGTTGTTCTAAATATGGATATAGTGACAAACCAGCAATGTTCAAATAACATACTTGTATCCTCTATTCCCTGGTACTTCTTTTCCTTCCTGATCCAACATCTTTGGCCCAATTTTCTATAAAATAAATTCCATTCCACATCAGGTAGGAATGTTCAATTATCATGAAACCACACTCACCATTTTTTTAATTTAAATCTTTTTCCTTCTGATAATTTACTTCTTTGGCAGTCAATTTGTTAAATAGTTCCCTTTAAAATACAATTTTTTTTGCAACACATCCAACTGAAAATGCGTTAGATCTGAACCAAGAATTCAGTGTCTTCCTGCTAATGTTTAAATATTGAAGTAGTTTTGATAAACAATTGGGATCATTACAACACCTGACTCCCAATAATAATTAAAATGTGTACTTACCCTGTAGTCAGGTCCATCAAGCTCCTTGATGTGGTCCTCCCAATGACCCTTCTCTCGTAGCAACTTGTTAATTTCATCATTTAAATCTCGCAGTCGAAACTCACCAAGACCAGCTATTGAAAATTCAATTCATCATGCAAAAATTTTACTTTCAAATTCATACTTTTCAAAACATATTTCTGGTAGGACATGCTTCTTAAAAAATTTCTTGTTTATAATTGTTTTAATGGTATTTATCTTTAATGTAATGCCAACCAAAACAGAACACTACCCAAAATGGAAATCTTCACAAATATTTGATGCATAAGTTTTATGTTCCAATGCAAACGAATATCAACTATTCTAGACTAGAAATGAGGTTGTTGAAATTAGTATTTTTGACAGATAAATGATTCAAATTAATGAGAAAGGTAAACTTTTATAAAATGAAGAAATATACTCAAAATTATGTCATTTATTTACATAACTAAACTGAAGATAAGAGGCATTCCATTTTGGCTACCCCTACCTGCTAAAATACATTGCTGAACCTAGCATGCTTTTTGTGATATATTTATAGACACACACACAACTGACATGTAACCAAAGCATGAAATGAAAGCTGAAGGAATTCGTGAAATATTTAAGAAAATGCAAGTGTCAAACTCTCAGCAGAAAATCTTACCAATTTTCTTCAAAAAGAGTTCCCATTTGGGTAGCATTAGATTAGCAATTGTAAAATGACACATTGGATATATAATTATATAAATTATGTTTTACATTTCTGCTGTCATGATTTTTTACCATGTAAAAGTTTATTGTAATGATATACCAAATACAGCTGTACACTTCCCTTTATCAAAGAAATATTTAAAATATTCAAACAGCATATACATCTTTAGATAAATTGCAAAATAAGGTCTATGAACACATTATCATGACCCCCTACCCACTCACCCCACTTTGAACAAAACAAATGTTTATCAGGAATTTACCATTTTGAATTTGTGCGACTTTTCTTGAAATTTCTCCTATTATTTGTCTTCTAAATTTTTCTGCTTTCCTTAAATCAGTACACTCTGAGGCTATATATGGCCGTCTTTCCTGAAACAAGAAATTAGTATGGATGAAACAAACAGATTGATGACATATTTGTACATTTATTATAACTGAGAATTAACTTCCAGTGAATTACAAGACACTGATATGTATTCACATTTGACTAAAAACAAAACAGATATCTGTCATTTCTAGATTCATATTGCAGTGTGATACCATATTCCATTCAAATAGTTTTCAAACTCAGTAACACTTCACAAATTCTTTCATTTGCTTATATAAGGAATAAGATTCACCAGTTTGGTATAATAGCTTTATTTTGAGAAGATATTTTCAAATAGTGTTTGTTTAAAAGATCAGTACTTTCTCAAAAAAGGAAGAAAATTCTGTAGGACTTGCAGTAAAAGTGAAAGCATGGCAAAAATAAATTTTCATTACAATTCATGTGTCTTTCAATTATAGTATAAGGGGAAATTACAGAAGTTCTCACTTCTCAAGAACTTTTGATAATTAGAAGTAAGTTTGTAAGTACCTTACAGATGTTTACTGACCCACCAAATCTTACCTGTTCCTTATTATCACCAAGATGAGCTGCCCGCCATCTGGCTAATGTTGTCCTGAATTTACAAAGGAAGTAAAAACATAAATATATATATATATAAAACAGAATTACCTGTTATCAGCTTAAGTTTTGTGTGAAAAACCAGACCTACACCATATCGAGATATTTGTCCTTAAAAATGTCTATTGCCTAGAGTTAAGGCCGGAAGAAACATATTAAAGTTTATGAATTATAACTGATAACCAAATTAACTATTCTTTTACAATCATCAATTACGTCATGAACTTTGCTAAATAAACAACTATGACTGTGATTTCAATTATCAGTTTTAAATGAATGTAAGTGTTAATTATTTCTACAGGTTCTGTGCATGTACATTCTCTGAAAATTTAACACACCATTTCAGACTAATGATTATTTGAAAAAATAGTTATACAGAATTATTGAAAATCATACTCACATAGCCTTTTCACTATTACGGGCCTATAGGAAGAATTAGAAAAAAGAATTATTCATTGCATGAAAATCAAACAAATTCTGGTGCATATAATATCAAAATATCAACTTCATAACAGCATTTTCTAACTCAAGAGACAACTGTATGATAAGAATCTTAAATGCTTATGTTTATGGAATTGCATTTTCTTCAGAAAATTGCCATTGATAAGTGCAACATACATCTATTGCTTTAGGAAACTAGAGGCCAAAAGAACCATTGTAGTACTCGTTTTCACAATGCATAGTTAATTCATGGAACATTATGATTGAAAAAAAATTATCTTCCAGCACACTCACTGAGTTCAAGGGAACTCTGAATAAACAATGGTGAAACTACAGACTTACAATATGGACAATGGAGAAATCAACCTATAGCTACCCAGATTTCCAGAACCAGAAAACACATGTACCAATAAAAAAAGCCTTGAAGACACAGGGAGCTAACTCAATGAAAATTTGTTATTCAAATAATTTTTTCATAATGGATAATCAAAGGACATGAATGACCAATAGTTCCAGGAAATAAGGTATACTTTTTGTTTAAAAAAACTTAGTTGGAGGTGGGGAATTCCAAAAAGCTCTTTTATATATCAATTCCTCAATTTTTAATTACTTTTTCAAATTAATAACTTTTCTGAAAAAAATTGTTTTGAGTACATTAATGGTGGCCAGTTCAACTTCTAAAAACGAAATCATTTGAAATATAGACATTTTCACTGAGTTAGACCCCTGTGGTTAAATCACTTGCCTGCATGGCACTGTAACAATATGTATATTGTTTAAAATTATATTACGATCGAGGAAATTTAATTCTCCCAAACTCAATCAATCTCGAAAGTATCGATATGAAAGGTAGCACAGAGATGTATTGTGATTATATTTATAACATATCTTGCTAACTTCATAAGGTACTTTTAAAACTATTTTTTCTGAAGACGCTATACGACACTTGTCACTTGTTATACTTTTGATATAGACCCAATTGAAACGGTTTTATCTTTTCACTATCAATTATGTGGTTCAAAATCTTTATTATCTTCCTCTGTAAATTTCAAATTATCGATATGTCGATGTCATAAATAACGGTATTCTTAACCAACACCGATTCAATTAGTTCTAGCTGCCAATTCTATCAATGCTTGCACATGGGTCTAACTGTTCAAAATCTACAGTAACAAGATCAATTTTCACAACAAGTTTCATATGATAAGACGTATAAGTACTTCTGACATGTATATACAACAATAATATCGCCATAATCCAATACATACCATGGTCTTTTTAAGTTAAAGACGATTTCAACCAGATTGTAAACAATGTCTTTTCTATCAGCACACACTTCGAAGTTCAGCGGAAACGTTGTAATGCATATGTTTGTCAGTGTCATATACATGCTTCACCTGTATGGTCCTAAACCCGTACACTTCAAACGTTTGCAGAAAATGTTTACGACAACTTGTACGCCAGTCCCGGACCCAGATCAGAGCCATGCTCCGACTTGCATTCCAAGGGGATATAGCTCATAACCCGCATTTAGGCACAAACATTGAAGTTGACGCTCAACAGGGACATATCTTTATAAAAAGTAATATTTTTTATATGAGAATTACGTTATTCACATCTAAATGTTACATTTAAGTAACTTGAGGAGGAAAATCTGGTTGCCTTATGAAAGATACTTCTTGTTTTAACCTTACTTTTTTCAAGCCTACTGCTGCGTCTTACACCAAGGACGTATAGTTAAAAGGATCACCATCAATAAGTCATTATTAAATTGGGCTTTTGTAATGAATTTCTAAAATAATTTCATCTTCATTTGTTATAATTAAATATAAAATACTTGGCTCTTTACCTTCTAATTCTTGTGAAATCAGCTGTGTCAAGACTCTGTGGTGCTTTGCTAGTAGTAACAAGTTATTTGTTTTAACCAAATTTTGTTCTATCGCTAACTCTGTACCATAGACGAACCCTACGCGCAAAGCAAAGTTTTCAACCTGTTGAAGAAAGCTATTACCATCTAGGAAGTAGTAAAAAGGGCTCACATCAGGCCGCTATAAGTGTTAAGGGCACACGTGTGAACAATCACAAAAACTAGCACCAGATAAGCCCCACTTAACTTAATATACAAGTCCGTGATCTAAGTCCGTAATAAGAATGAATTAAAATTATTTGTTAAAGAAGTGTTGAGAGGCAAATCACTCAGCTTTGCAATATAACTGATATATATAAACAATAAAGTGGTATAAACTATCAGTATGTCAACTAACTTACTAAGTATCTGCTGTACAAAAGCACAATGGTCGTGAATCTTAGGCTTCTGGATTAGATAACAATTGTAAGGAGAAGGGCTCTAATAGCTTCATGGTTCAGTAAACGAACACAAAAGCTTACACAAGTTCGATAAGCCCGCATAGGGCTTGTTCACAGTCCTAGGATTATGACATGCTAAAAAATTATGTGCACTGGAATGATCGTTCGGAAGAAAAAAAAAGACGCCTTGAATTAGTACAAGAGACATGCATATGTAATTCATACATGTTTCAAATTCATCCGGGAGCTGGGAGAGTGGGGAAGGGCAAAATTGTTCTATCATGCTAATCGTAATAAATAAGCCTGCAGAGTAGTCTCCCTTTTGTAAGAGAAAGGGCCATATTGACGATTTATACAATTCTGGACGTTATCGTAAATTTATTCGATGTCATGTCTGTTTGATATAGTGCTTTGTTTCAGAAATTTTTAATGTTATTGATTAATTCGTTCTTGATATAGATATAACAAAAATATGATTGAAGTCTGTCGGCCTCGAGACCCTGTCCGATTTCGGCCCGGTCCGGAGTAGACCTACAAGTTTTCACCCTCACACTCATCGTATGTCAACACATGGCAGAAGCAACCTAGCACGTGTGAGCTGCTTGGCTGAAACAAGATGGTGAGTTTACATGGGCAGCATTTATGAAGTATCTTGTAAAGTCATTTTTTTTTATTTCTTGTAAACTATTTATGTTTGAAAATCTTAGGATGAGTGAAAAGGGAGTGTGAAGGGTTCCTGTCTACAGCGATCTTAGTTTTGTCACGAAAATATTGGTCCTATGCCATTTGAATTTCACTAGCTCAATACGATCAGTAATTTATAATTTTGTGTCTAGAGTCAAAAAGAAAGGAAAGTTAACTACAATTTTGTACTGTAGTTTACTGTCTATAAAAGTTACAAAGCAACTGACACCAGTCAGTCGCTTCTAATGTACAGTAAAAATGAAAACAATAAGAAATGAAAAAACAACTAAATAATGACTATCTTACATCTATGATATGTATCTTAGACCAGAAGCTAGCGCCTGTGTAAATATGAGATTTTTTACGTCTGCAGAATCATCGGAATGCAAAAGTTATGCTTACCCATTCCACTGTGAATCTCAGCTTATTTTTAATTTCAATCTCTCATGGTATTTATACTAACATGATAATAGCTTTAAATAGATAAGTCACATGATTAATACTTTGATTTTGTTTTTAATGTTCATCGATCACAGTTGAGGAGACAAGCAAGACTGCGGAGAGAATTCATCTACAAAAAGTCAGAGGAACAACGCGATAGAAGCATACAAGATAAAAAACAACGCTTGAAGGCAGCTCTAGAAAGTAACTAATTGATAATTATAATAACAGCAAAGCTGATGTCTTATTCTTGATTTAACTTATGTTTTAACAAACGCTTAAATAAGTTGCACTCTTGTGAAGCAGTTCATACTAAATGCTGTTAGTTATTTAAAGGTATGAAGCAATATAAATTGTAACTATTCATGATGCATAGTAAATCTAAATTCACTTTATGAAAAAAAAAAAGAAAGAAAAAAATTACCTCATTTGATGAACATCAATAGTGTTTAAAGTGGTACAATCAGACAAGCAACTGCCATTGCACAGTTGATAGAGTATTGATTTATGTACATGTAGTTCGATGTTTCCTACCCATTGCAGTAATTGTTTCTTAGGAAGCTGAGAAACATACCGGTCTATGCTGTCATTAAAGTCACTGCAAAAAATCTCAATGAGACGCAAACATTTCAATCTGTTTTGTTGGATGGATTATTGATGTTTTAAAACAGTGTGTCCTCTGCATGCATCAACAGGAGTAGATTGTATTTTTGAACATGTAAATGTATTATTAAGCTTGTTTAAAATTCAATTAGCAATTATAATAATTTGAAAATTATTAAGAATTATCACAATACAAAATGGAACCATCTTTTAGCTGTGTATTTATTTATGCTTATTTTTACCAAAATATCAACTTTTTCCAGGTGGTGATCCTATACCGACAGACTTAAGGGCAGATGCTGTAGACCTTCAGAAGACCTTAGGCTGGGAAGGCCCCGGAGCAGATGGTTGGTTTATGAAGTCAAAAAAATTGTGCTGCTTGTATTTGAACTTAAAATGTTGAACTTTTCCTTGAAGTTTTAGGAATAAAGATTTTTTTTTAATGTATCGTAACTTTACTAATTACAGGAAGGAAATCACATACAATAGCAATAAATTAGTGTAGATTTTCATCCATTGGAGCTATGGATCCTTTAATCTGACTAAACTTGTGTAATTTTCAATTTGTATTATGTTATATGTTAGGATTTGTGAAATTTACTTACCCAGTGTGTGTGTTAATGTCAGGGACTTCAATAGAAACGGGCAATATGTTTTCCTGGTTTTAATAGAAAGGTGCATTATATGTCCTTGACTTTAATAAAAGGGTGTAGTATATGTAGATAACTTTGATAGAAGGGTGTGGTGGATGCCAATGACATAAAAAAAAGGTACAAAATACATGTCTGACTTGAATAGAAAGATGCACTACTGGTCCATGGTAAATGTAGATGACACTCTCATAATTAGCCTCAGCACGATGTTAAACAGTGTCATCAATCTCCTTTGGCTTTAATTTGTTGATAATGTGATATCATTAATGTAATATCCATTATTTCTGAGTGTGGATTAATTATGTTTTAAGGGAAGACCAGCAGGGTAGATGATGAATACAAATGGGCTGGTGTGGAGGATCCCAAGATTGTTGTCACAACATCAAGAGATCCAAGTTCAAAACTGAAACAATTTGCAAAGGTAATCAACAATGTTTATTTAGACCTTATATATACATATATATCTAATGATACAACAATGTATGAACTTTAAAGATAAAGGAATTTGTGTTGGTATTTTATGAATGTCAGTTTGTATGAAATGTGAATAGCTTGCACCAATGTAAAATATGTAGTTACCCTGATGTATTGTACATCTTGATACAGGTAAAGAAAACAATTAACAATACCTCACAAAATCTTTATGGATTTGATATCTATGAATAATGTGTAGTTCTCCATCATTATTAATACTTAAAAGCCTAATTAGTGATTGTGGTATGTATATGCTTGTACCTTGCAGAAAGATATAGCAAAAGACTTTTCTGATGATACTTGTTGTCAGAAAGTAGTTGTGAGTTGGTCAAAATGACATCACTACTTCCCACTCTGGCTACTGATCAATTTATAGATATATAAGACTTAGAGTAAGTTTGTATGTGTCAGGTACTAGTTTGAGCCAATATTCTCCTGTCAATTCTCCATGAACAGCAGTTGTAGGGGTTCAGGTGAGAATCGACAGGGTTAAGGCTTTCAATATTAGACCTCTCCCTACATTTATTTGGTTGTATTTCAATATTTTTTCACTTGGGGATTGAGTTTTATTTGTGGTAAGATATGGTATTAGTATTCATAAAGGTTTTTATTCAATTTAAATTATATTGAAGTATATATGCTTTGTGTACCAGTGAAATGATTTGTTATACAAGTGTCTAGATTATTCATGGTTACAAAGAAATGTATACAATGGGACATAGTTGAAAGTCTGATTTATACAGGTGTCCAGATTACAGAGTATAACATAGAAATGTATACAGTGGGACCCTGTGGAAGGTCTGGTTTATACAGGCGTCCAGACTATACAGTATAACATAGAAATGTATAAAGTGGGACCCTGTGGAAGGTCTGGGTTATACAGGTGTCCAGATTATACAGTATAACATAGAAATCTGTACAGTGGGACCCTGTGGAAGGTCTGGTTTATACAGGTGTCCAGATTATACGGGGTTACATAGTAATATATACAGTGGAACCCTGTGGAAGGTATAGTTTATACAGGTTTCCAGATTCTATTGGGTTACATAGAAATATGTACACTGGGACTTGGTTTTTTGTCCATATATTGTTCAGGGTTACATGGAAGTGTATACAGCATGGTCTAGTTGATATCTAGACAGTAGTCTGTATTATACATTATTGTTAACAGTGGGACCATGGTGAAGGTCTGGTTTATATAAGTGTCAAGATTATGTAGGTTTACACAGGGCTAAGCAATATGAACGTCTAATTGTCTTAATTTATTGTATTTCGGCCTTCATTATAGGAGATCAAACTGATCTTCCCGAACAGCCAGAGAATAAATAGGGGTAACTATGAGACCAAGCAGCTCATGGATGCCTGTAGGGCAAACCAAGTGACAGACTTAATAATGGTGCATGAACACCGAGGTATACCAGATGGACTGATCGTGTGTCACTTACCTCATGGACCTACAGCCTCCTTCACTCTGTCTAATGTTGTGATGCGACATGACATCCCAGACGTAGGCACCATGTCTGAAGCATATCCCCATCTTATCTTCCACATGTTGTCCTCTAGACTAGGGAAAAGGGCAAGTAACCTACTTTATTGACAGTAAAACCAAAAAAAGGCAATGTTCCTCTGTTTGTGTATGTATTTTGTAATGTGTACTAAGTTCAACTCTATCAAACAATATGACTGAATATATCGTGTAAATGGTAAAATTTTTATGAAGGTGTTTCTATTTACTTGATTAGAAATATTTAATGTACTGTAAGGATTACAGTTAATCTAACATAAATGTATGAATTTCATGAAATTAGAATTATTCTGCAGTGTAAAGATACTTTACCTTGATATTTTGATTACTGATATATAGAGAAGATATCATAAGTTGATAAAGAACATTAATACTGAACTTTGACCCCAGTCAATGGCATTAAAGATATACAATATGCTTTGTTTGTCATACAAAATTTTCAAAATAAAGATTTGCACTAGAAATATTTCATGGTACAAAAAGGGATTTTTTTGTTTTGTTTTGAATACCTAATATGATACTTATTAAGTGTTTATACATGTATTATATACTTTCAGGTTATGGATATACTGAAATACTTATTTCCTGTTCCAAAAGAAGACAGTAAGCGTATCATCACATTTGCCAATGATGACGATCACATATCATTTAGGTATGACTTGTCATTCAAATGTGATTTGTTTTGATGTAAAGCATTTATCATACTACAGAGAGTCTAACACTTGTGTGATAATATTCTGGCAAATTCAAAACAATGTAAAGAGCATTGGAGAATCTTTACTTAAATGATCCAATGATTGTGTGTTCTTTAAGATGTCTTGCAGGCGTAATCCTTATTGTGTGTAACTTTTTCTCAGTATTTGGTGGTGTCATTAAAACTTGCCCTTTGAATTACCTGAAGGGTCATGATAACATAGCCACTTGTGTTTTGTGTCAGTGACCAAAAAGACCCACGGTATTGATAATGGGCCTGTAGCAAGCAGGATGAAGGTGTACAAAGTTTGTTCAAATGAATGACCTTGACCCACCTTCATGGTCACAGGACTCAAATGTGTTAAATGTGTTGAAATATTTAAGTGACTTCTTCTCAATAATAAAAAGGCCCACATTGATGACATTGGGCTTGTAGCCTGCTGGGATAAAGGGCTTCTACAATTGTTCAAATGAATGACCTTGACCAACTGTCAAGGTCACAAGGGTCAAATGTGTTAAAATCTTAATACAAAATCTTTTCTCAATAATCTAAAGACCCAGGCTACTTATAATTGGCACAGTAACATGCTAGGAGGATTAAAATCTTTAAAAAAAATTTGTCTTAATAACCTGAAGGATCTGACTATTGATATTGGCTTTTTTACATATTTGAATGAAGGTCTGCCAAGTTTATTCAAATGATTGCTTAATCCACTTTCAAGGTTACAGAGATCAAAGGTGTTGAGGTCTTAAAATTTCTTCTGTCAACAAGCAATAGGTCTTCGGTCATGGTATTTGTGTAATAGCATGCTTGATAAGTAAGATTTCAGGTTTGCAAAAATTGACTATGAATGAATGAATTTTTCTGTGTAGAACAAGTGAGCGATTCAGGCCCAGTGGGCCTCTTATTTGCATTTACTGTTAAAGTATTCTGAATCTGAATTGTTTCGATCATTTAATAACTGGTCCTTCTTTTACCACTGTTGTTGTATCATATAAAGGACTTTAAATCAGAAAAGGCTTCATATTTGAGCCAATCTATATTGATACATAGATCTAAGATAACAGTTCACATGGTATGCAGTGAATGATATTCCTTCTTTGTTATGTCTGTTCTATAAACTTTCAGACATCATATATATAGAAAAGCAGATGGTGGGAGGAACATTGAACTATCAGAAGTTGGGCCGCGATTTGAAATGAAATGTAAGACCTTGTTATCACTATGTCTGATGTGTGAAGTAGAAATCACAGCATGTTCTTTTAAAATATAAACGTACATGAGCTGAATCATGTGTTTAATTTTTCTTTGATAGATTAATTGTCATAAAATTTGTATGTTGAATTTATCAAAATAATTTCAAATTCAAAATAATAAACAATATGCTTATTTTTATCATGAGAGGATTATTCTATATAGAATTTGTTACTACCCTGAAAATGTTTTGTACATTTTACAGTGTACCAGATCCAGCTTGGAACCCTTGACAACGCAGACACAGCTGATGTGGAATGGGTATATAGACCATACATGAACACTGCCAAAAAACGAAAGTTCCTCTCCGACTGAACCTCTTCCTGTATTAAGGTCCTGAGAGCTATATATGGTAACAGCATCACTAAACCCTGATTGGGTGATTTCTCACAGTCTGGGACTATCCTGGGACATTGACAAAGAGATTTCCCACTGGGTAACATTATCCAGGGACACACTCAGTAACCGAGTGATTTCTCACAGTGCAACACCATTCTGGGATACTCTCATTGAATGGAAGATCCTCATGGAGTGTCATTTTCCTTGGGCACAGAGTATTGTATTATCCTAAGACCAAGAGATTCTCGTGGAGACTCTCTCATGGAGTATCAAATTAACTGCATACTTTTTCATTAAATATCAAATCATTGCATATTTTCTATTGAATCAAATTACCTGCAGACTTCCTTATGAAGTTTATAATTTTCTGAATATTTCATCACAGTGTATCAATTATCCTAGGACTTATGAGATATCCTCAGTTGACCTACTTACTGATTGAGTCAATCTCTTGAGTCACATCCAAAGATGTTCTCCCTGAGCATGCCCTTGGACTTTTTGTAAGAAACATCAACTTATACACTTTACAGTCAGTGCCATGTATCCTTAAACTGGATGAACACAAGAATGTTCTTTAGGAACTTGTAATAAATGTATATTTTGTTGTAAATAACAAAGATCTATTAGAAAACATAAAGCGAAAATAAAGGATTCTCAACATCCAGGAACACTTGTTGTGATTTTATTATAGACTAATTCGTAGACGTTTCGACTGCAATCTGAGACATATAGTGTGTTGGTTCTTCAGTATTTTTTTCTCTTGATCTATGATCTTGAACATGTCTTAAGGAGTGTGTTTTTGTTCGGCAAAAAATATGAAAGCACCAGCTTTAATGCTGCCAGTATCTTTAATTTTCTTAGGGGATTTATTGTCATTCATTTTGTTGGTGCTCTTTATCCATGAATACATTTACATTGTATGTCCACAAACAATTAAAATAAGTATAGGTAGATTTATTGAGCAATATTTATCCACAATATCAAGTGTCCACGAAATAGTAACTTTTGGAAAAATCGATAAATTGAGCTGCACTAAAATATATGATTTTACTGTAATGTTTCTGGAGGAAAGGGATCATCAATATTTAATGGGGGCATAGAGGAGTAAAGAAACAATCCAGTACTTGTAACTTGTAAATTTATTGAACATCATCATTACAAAATCATTACAAAGAGCTTGATAATATATTCTGACATTGTATTAAACATTTCAGCTTTTAAGCACTTCTTTTAACAGGAAAACACAAATAAATATAACATGACAATATGTATGTATGACTGTTCATTTGTAACATCACAAGATATCTACTCTTTTGCTTACATATATATTGATGTCATTTGTTTAGAAAAGTTTTGGTGCAAATTACATATGGCAGATATAGTTATATGTATCAAGAAGAAAAAATGTATTGATTATATTTTCTGAAAAACCGATATGAATGCAAATTTTGAATGAAAGATTATGAGGGAGTTTTAAGCTGGGCAGGAAATGCTGTGTACAGTTATATTCATATTAAATTATACAGCATTAATAGATAAGAATTTTTAAGAGCTCATGCACAGTTGGTATGAAAGAATATTCCAACACTGGTGGTCATTGATCTTATAGAATACTCCATCACTGGAGGACATAAGGACTGATAAATTATTCATTATAGGACATTTGAGCTGATAGAAGTCTTATGATTACTAGTTAGAGCTTGTGAATGTTCTTAACTGATGGGAAATCAATTTCAATTATGAAAAGAGAAAATTTATTTATTGTTACATATGATTTACAAGGTAAGCAAAATACCTAGTCACATGACATAGAAAATGGAAAATTGACATATGACTACAAGACAATACATATTTTCATTATGGAGTACAACGTAATAATAAATGTAGATATTGCACAGATTAGGTGGGCAATTCATGGTCTGAATTCACCACAGGATACTGCAGCAAACAAGTCACTGTTCTCTACAGTTTGACAAGGTGCCAGTAGTTTGCTACTGCTATTAGTGATGTCAAGACGTGTTGTCTGTTAGCTGGGACTCAAACCTGTCCAGTAGCCTCTTGATTTCCTTACTGGTGCAGTGGTCAAGGTAGTAACAGTTTAGTTTCACACTTTATATACTTCATATGGAAATTTTTCATGTAAGTACGTGGTATAGTTAGAATAGACTTTTTTGATCTTTTTAATGTTTGATTATTTTCAACAATATGAACTTACAAAGCATCTGTACATTTAGGAAAGGTGATACCATGATAAACACATTTGTTACAGAATTGTATTAAAGGGAAGAGATATCAATAATGTTGGAACACCAAGAAACTAAGAGTAAACAGACATTACCTTCAACTAAACAGCATTTACATAATGTACATATTGCAGAAATAGAGCATACATACGTACGCAAAAATAATTTCACTGCAAGATTAATCCTTCACTAGATGGTTAAGTCTTTTACATCAGACAGATACAGCACATCCTCAGTAAATATACACTGCACTGCATATAATTCTGAATTTTTTAGATGCCCGAGAAACCCAAACCTATCTGATCGACGAGCTAATGTAAATGTTAAACTCTCTAGAGTCTCTGCCTTCCTGGAAATGGAAGCTTTATATTGTGTCATTCAAACTTCACATATATGTACTAGAGCTACAGGTGAAGCTGGTGAAGCCGAAAATACAGGTCACTGACCTATAATTCATAATGACATACAGCTAACCAAGAAGATGTATCCATGTAAGAATACATTTGTTGCACATTTCACTTCCAAGGAATGAAGTTATACAGAAATACAAAGTCTTTCCAAACTGTTATGCATGGATAGACTAACAAATGGAAACAGCTGTACAACAGAGGCATAAATATGAAATATCACATTCTTAGTTTATTACTGTTTCACTATAAAAAGTAGTTTAAAGGATACATTTGGTCCCCTAGTCTGTATACAGGCCCCATGTTGTTATTTAGCTCCTCACACTTTGCCATCAGAGCATACATTGCCTGAAAGAAATATAAAGATATGAAATTAGGCAAATACAAATCTGTCTCCAGTAAATATTGATAAACAATATTCATTCCTATATCTATACATGTATGAAACCTTCTGTCAGTTCTATACCAACAGTAAGTGTTTCAAATTGAAGGAAACACTGTAGAGTGAATTCTACCAGATTATCTCCCTTCTTATAACACAGCCATCTTTCAAACATGATTTCTTAATTCTTCCAAATAGAATTACCAAGTAATCACAAATCTTTTTCCTGGATCATTTCAATGTCACTATAGAAACAAACAGACATTGTATCATAATGAATTGCCATAAAAAAAAAAAAAAATTGTTCAAATAATGCTGCTGTTCACTATCATTGACTAAGAAGCTTGTCTCAGACTATAAATAAATGGAGTATCTGCTGCTTTTTTTCAGTATGATTTTCGAAAAATTATATTTCATTGTCTTTAATTAGCCCCTTTGACTCTGAGTCAGAGGTTAAGTGTTGATTCCTAGGGGTCATTGCAGGATACATACATGTAATGTTTTGCTCTGTAAACAGTGTAAATTTGTATATATAGTCATTTACCTTAATACTGCTATCCACAGAATCACAGGTAACATCAACAGAAGTTTTATAGGCATCCAGACATCCTACGGTTATGGCAGACATCTTTATAAACAGAAACAAATATTCCACTAAAAATTAGGTATAAAATAGACATGAAACAAAAGACTCAGGTGTTCAGCTTATGGTAATTATAATTGTAAATGACATGATGTGGGAAAATGTTTTTGCTCATTTGGTAACATGGTAATTGTTTAATGATTATGAAGACTATAAATCAAATATTGATAAACATTGATTGAACACACTTGAATAAGAGCACAACCACAAGTTCCTATTACTAAATGATCATTTTAGCCCAATTTTTTGTAATTTAAACTTATACCCTACAAAGGTTAATGCCTCTTTATAGCATTTTATAAATGATTGTTATAGACCAGACCTTGAATTTTACCCTAAGGTAAATTAGACTTGTAAGTCCCTACAAACCTTATGTTGGTTGGACCTGTAACCCCACTACCCAAGCTACCTTAATAAGTAAGCTCAGAAGTTGATCTCTAGGCTGTAACTGTATTAAACTGCTACCTTATGTAAGAAAACAGGAGGCACATGGGTGTTAACAGTCATCTGACTACAAAAACTTTCAGCAGGGAGAAGGGTTACTTTTTCTACTTTGCATGAAATCTTACTAAGAAGCAGTTTTCCATGATGCAGATGGTAGTTTTGATGAGGAGTAGGAAAGTGTAACAAGTGTAACCTATTTTTTGACAGTAAAGTTGGAGATCAATTCAACTGGTGAAACTTGGGAAGAAGTTTGAAATAGGTGTTACACAGGAAAACCATGATTGCACAATCATGTTACACAATGGCCTCCCTGGCTGCTGTATCGAAGTTTTGACAAGGTTGAAAAATGACAACACTTTGTTGGCTACCTTTCCTTGACATTCCCACCAATTTTTAGCTCAATGGCACCAGTGGAACTGGAGAAGAAATTTGAAATATGTTGTTCAAAATGGTGGCCATCTTGGATTTCAGACATACCCAAAAAATAACAACACTTGGTCAGGACCATCTCAGGATTAATTCTTGCATGTTTGAGCTCAATCCCACCAGTGAAACTTTAGAAGAAGTTTGAAATGTCAAAAGTTTATGCACGGCGGACGACAACAGATGAAGCATGATGGCTTTAGGTCATTACAACACTTTGGGTCAGATGATCTAAAAACTGAGGTTCACCTATGACCTGTAACCCCCTACCTTATGTAAGTTAGACCTGAGGTTGAACTCCGACCTGTAACCCCTTACCTTATGTAAGTTAGACCTGAGGTTGCCCATCATGAGGTCCACACTATCAGCTACTCGTCGGGCATGTGCCTCCAACTCCAGGATTGCACTGGCATCAATGGGAGGAATGTCATCAGGACTTTGCTGCATGAGACTACTTGTGGCCATGGCAGATGAAGAACTTGACATGCTGTTAACACTAGATATGCTTCGAAGACTGGAGGTTCTGCTGCTCAAACCACTGGAATCTACAATTCATCAAAACATTCAGTTACTTCCATAATTTTTCCTGGCTATATGTTAAGAAAACGAAATTTTATGTTTTGTTCATCACTTAGTTGCCAAAATTTAAGGTCATTTTTCACCTGACTCGGTTTCACTGAATCTATTTTTCGAAACACATCAGATGGTCAAAACCATTTTTCCCCCATTGCTTATGGATATTTGGATGTGATCCACAACATATTATTATTACAGTCTTAACGGCCGGTCAACACATAAAAGGTCATTTGGACCATCAACCGGTGAAACACACAGCGATCCAAAAAGAAAAAAGAAAAATATCAAACAAAGTGAAAGGTAAAAGACAAATGCTAAAAACCTTAAATGGTGATATTATTACAAAAGATTAAAATGGAAAGTCATAGTTTATAATATAGACCAACATCTTTCGGATAACCTAGGATTTTATAAATGAAAGCAGTTTCAAAAAGGGTCTTTAGACTTGTAACATTATGAAAAAAAAAAAATTATGAAGTAGACAGAAGGTCCAATAAAAAATGTTTAACGGTGAATGGCTCATCACATCCTATGCACTGAGGATTATCTTTGCCTTTCAACATATATAAATCTGTGAAGTATGTGTGACGGGCAAGGACATATTGATATATTGATTACATTCTTCCTGTTTGATAACAGTCTGATAAATGGTTTAAAATCAGTAAAATGAAGTTTGATAAAAAGAGGTGGTAGTGATAAAGCTGTCTTTGCTGCACAATATGCATTTTCATCACCTGGTATTCCCAGGAACCCAGCAAAATGCAATACGAAAGTTAAAGGCAAGTTCATGATATAGTATTAATGTATTATGAATGAAAATATTTTCAATATTTCTATTGCTAAGACTTTCTAGCACAGAAAAAGAGTCAGAATAGATAATAGCTCTCGTTACTTTGTTTGAATATATTCAAGGGCAAGGTAGATAAATCAACAATATATGCATATTCGTTTCAAATGATGTTCAACTAAAATCAAAGTTGCTGTACATGCGACTCTGACCACAAGATTAAAGATAGTGTGTAATGAACTCAATACACACCATCATTGATCATGTGTCTGGGTCATAGTGACCTCATTTGGATCTAATGTCAAGGTTGTAAATACTGACCTGTTTTGGTTAAAGGGCTACTCCTTCTGATTTTCTCCTGTAAATCATCAACTATAAACTCAATCATTTCTCCTTTTCTTACTATGGTTCCATGTGGCATACTCTTTGACAGCATTGTCTCCTCAATATTTTCAAATTCGGGATCTTTTTTCACTGGAATTTCTTCTGTAGTACTGGCTGACCTACAACTCCTCCACTCTGTAATTACATTGGTACCGTTGTTGATGTAGGAGGCCAATTGATTTTGTCCGTCACTTTTACTTCTCTTTCGTTCATACTGCTGTAGTGGTTTGGGTAGACACAAGCTATCAGGTCGGGCAATATTAGACTCGGAGTCGCCAGATTGTTTGTCAGTCTGCTCGCCACTATCACACAGCTCAAGAGTGCTGACACTTTCACTGTTACTCACTCCCTCTACAGTTACATCAGAACTTGTACTGTATCGGTGTTCCCGTCGCTTTCCCTCCACTCCTTCACAAGCACCCTCAGTGAGTACTGTATCACAAGAGAGTGAGTCAACAGAACTTGTTTGATTGGGGCTTTCTCCCTGATCCTTGTTATTGGTGAGAATGTCTTCCATTGTACTGTAATCACAGTCTGTAAATCAGTCGTGTTATCAGTACTACTTTTCTGCAACTTCAGTCTTTATTTCTTTTGTCAATGTCTTCATTTCCATACAGATTTTGCAGTTCTAACATCTTATCTGTTTAAGATAAACAATAAAAAGTCATGCTTTCTCAAATAGTTGTTCTTATATCTGCTGTACAACAAGTCAGAAATCATGTTTTCGATACCTTCATTGTCATCTTCATTTGCAGCAGGCTGGTACTGAACAGAGAATTTAAATATTTTTTAAAACAAAATGTTGGTTTAAGTTATTTACACTGTAATATCACCCTACACTGTATACCTCTTTTAGCTTGAAATATGAAGAAAATAATATAAAATGCTGGGTAACTTTTTCATTTGATACATTTAATCTTTATGATAAATCACTTTAATTTGTGTTTAGTATGATGAGTGTAATTTGGTATGATGCGCAAATATCACCGCAGAACATTGCTTTGGGAGTTAATGGAGAGTTCAAAAACCTTGATATCTCATGTATGTACTGTGCAAGACTTTAATGAATGTTGTGTTTCGATGATTAAGTATTTGCTGTTTTCATTCATGACAGGCATATTAACTGATATTTTATGGTTTTGAAATTATTAAGTAGATTGCACGACAATCTGAGACAGAGAACAGCACCCCACATCCATTCACATCGATGTTTTCGGATGGACATGCAATTTAAGTTAATTTGTTCAACAGAATTACAATCTGCAGCCATACTTACCAGGGCTCTCAATCTGCCAGATTTGGGGCCGAATACCCCAATGCAAAATAGTATCTTTTTTCCCAATTTAGACCCCAAGTTTCCCAATTATAAGGAAAACGCCACTATTTTTCCCAACTCTAAGGGTCCCGGGCCCCAGTCCCAAAATGGGGTGTGAGAGCCCTGTTTACTTATACCAAATTACACACTCATACCACACACATTGGACATCCTGAATATACAATGTCAAGACAGAATGTAATTTATGAATTTAAGACAAATTGTTGACAAATTCTATTATCTGTTTAACTGTACCAAACAACCAATACTCAATAAAAGATGGAAGTGTCCACAAATTATCATGAAAGACCAAATACTTAAATTTCATACATTATTTAACCATGTAAACACTACATGATTTGATATTATTAGCTAAATTGATTACCAATATTAATGCGATTAATTAATACACACACAAAAAAGTTTCCATCCTGCCCAACCATGTACTATTATTGTCACCCATTTGTATATATGTATTATATATTATATATACCTTATGTATGATAATCACTAAAAAATATGGCCTGGTGGAGCAATGGTAGACGAGATTAGATAACAACCGCGAGATAACTCCAGGGCTCAGTGTAAAAACACAAACGCTAACAACAAATTGGCATAGTTTTCGTTTCCCAGTCCGAACAGCCATATAGCCAGACTTCAAACCCTACTGGTATATTGTGTATACTCTACAGTAGAGGACGCTTACCGCTCGCGAATGACTTTCCGTCAGTTGAAGACAATATGTAAGTATAGGAATATTTCAACCATCTTTCAAATATTTTGTCACAATTTCAAAGCTGAATGTGTGATATGGAAAGAATAATTTAAAATTTTTGTTAAATGTCAACATCGGACGGCCATTGTACAATTTCAGTTCTATGTCACTTACACGCTCGACGTTACAACGCCTTTCAGTAGAAACGTTCAACTGATAACGATTGAAAACAGTAAACCGAACCGGACCCAGGCATGGGTCGACCACGAGGAACTGTGGTATGTCGTATAACAAGATGAGTATTTAGGAAATGGCTGATTAGTTTCAACACAGCAGTGAGTATTTGAGATATTTCTGTCTGATATTACTTTTTAGTGAACGACACCTTAAATGATGACACTGGCGTTTGTGACTGGATGTTACTAAAACGGTGAACGGGAACACGCTAGTGAGCTTAGAATCAAATTATAAGACAGTTTAGATTTGTATAATTTTAATGCTGCGGAGAAAAAAAAGAAAACGTTTACTTTTCTTTATATGTATATTAAAAAGATTAACATATATGAGTTAACCAAAGCTTGACATGTAAGCTTAGATCAATCGTAAAGTATAGGTATCTTGAATAATCCACCGATTACCAAAATAAGCGCAGTGCCATATTGCTTCAAAAAGAATCATTTGACATGTATCTAGCAATATACACTGAACATGCATAAATATGAATTATGCCCTGTGTGTGATTAAACATAGTCTTAGCTCAATGTTTCATACACTGCTGTAAGGGAGATAACTCTAACAAAACATCACAATATTCTTAGTCTTTATATCTAATTTTCTATCTCTTTATGTGAAATTGTATTAAGATTTTTGGATTATTACGATGTATAGGCATATGCCAGTCAACATTTTTCATTCATCAGTGTTCAATTCTATAATTCTTTTAGCCACTAGTAACGTTTTCACATCCTTTTATAACAAATACAATGTTCTGCTTGTATTTTCAAAATATTGCTTTCAAATTAAACAGTGATATAAGTGCAGTGAAATGGATAAATACACAAGACCAATATCAAAGACAATAGGTCAAACTGCATCATCATCAAAAGACATCGATGTGGAGGTGATAGAAATGGTTGAAGATGATTGTGTAATAGATGAAACACAAGTAAGGAGCACCCCCAAGAAGCGTCCTCAAGATAAAAAAGCAAAACCCAATGTTCATCTTAAAGAAAAAGACAAGATGTAAGTAAAAAATTATTGAAAGTCATGTCACTACAAACATTTTGGAAACCTGGATTATTGTCAAAGCGGTAAGTGTCTGCTCGTTAGGAGAGTGGATAGCAAGTGTTAGCTAATCAAGTGAGTGGGAATCAAGTGCTAGCTTATCAAGGAAGTGGGATTCAAGTGTAGGCCCACAAGGGAATTGGATTCATGTTTTAGTTCACCAAAGGTATAGGAATCCAAAAGGAAAGCAAGTGCTGCCTCACTGATGGAGTGGGAATCAAGTTTTAGCTTACCAAGCAGTATTTTATTTTACTCAGATATTTGAGTCCTAGGCTCATGATTTTCCTGTGGGAATCACTCGAGACCCACTATATCTCTTTGTAATTGGACGTATCATAATTTTAGAAACAGTATTCTAGACTCACTTGAACAATTCCTGCAAAATTTGCTGCCAAGGGAATTAGATTGAAATGTTGACTCACAAGGGAGAAGGATTGAAGTATTAGTTTACCAAAGGATTGGGAATCAATTGTTAAATGACCAAGGGAGTGGGAAGCAAGTTTCAGCTTGCCAAGGGAATGGGAAGCAGGTAATAGCTCACTGAGGGAAATAGAGGTGTAGTGTCAGCTTGTTTAGAAAACAGGGATGAGGTCAAGTGTTGGATCGCATAGGCCTGTGTACTTAGGGTAAGTGCATTAGCTTTGGATAACTAAAGGAATGATGTTTAATTGTCTTATATACAAAATAACAGGTGTAATTGTCAGCTGATCATGTTAATAATGGGATGATTTCCAAGGTAAGAGAGATAAGTATTAATAAGGTTAATAATGAGAACAGGGTGAAGTGTGAGATAACCAATGTAATGTATATGTCATCTTACCAGGGAAACAGAAGTTATTACTATTGCTACTAAAGCTGTAACTGAGATAAATCATGTATTAGTCCAGGACTTGTAATGTTTAAATATAATTAATCATGTATTTCAGGTTGGTTGATGTCAAGGACGGACAACTGTTGATACTAGAGAATGGACAGGAATTGTCTGTCATTGGTCTGTGTACAATGTCAGTTCTGTGTGGCTCTGTTAGTGTGTTCGGCTATCATTGTGACGCCAGCAAACCATCAGTTGAACTTATTTCCACCGTAAGCACTAGTCTGTTGAAAATAATATGTGGAGGAGTGGAAACTGGTTCAGACACTATACATTCTGTTTACACAGATTCTAAACTTGAGCAGAATGTTATAGATAGACTACCAAGCAGAGATGTGGCTGTGGTGAAACTAAGTAAATTAGAAGCTCTTCATATAGACTTTATTATCAGTCTCAGAAAATGCATGGCAAATCAACTTTTTGGAGGGATTGAGGATGGCCCCCATGGGAGGTTTTCCATAGAACCAGAAGAGAGTAAGACAATTCCCAGATTCAATTTTGTTGAAGACCACAACTTTGTTCTGGACAAATGGAAGGAACAATTATCTGCAGGTAAATGTTATACATCAGTCAATCCTGGTCAGCTTTTTCATCAAAGGAGCCATTTACTGGTTTCTAATAAAATTTGTTACGGTTTTGGGAGGGGTATTTCAAAGTGTTTTTTACTGTTTTGGGAATAGAGCCAATATTTGTGTTCAATTTTGGAAGAAAGATCAACAAAATCACAATTTATCAGAAACTTGGATAGTGTTGTCCTAGTATACAACTTATGGCACTATTTTTTGACAATTTGTTGGCTAACATTCTTGTGGAAATTTGGATGTTTGTATTGGGAAAGAAAACATATGAAATTTTTTCCATTGTATCAATATTCCACCTAAAATCATGCCAAAATAATGCCTTTGGGTTATTAAATTAAGGATCTTTTATTTTATGTTTGCATTCAAATAAGTATATTTCAATTCAATTTGGTTTAGTGATCAAATTTTGAATTGGGCTACAAAATACATGAAGTACTAGTACATGAGTATTCTTATTGCATGACTTATTTTCCTTTTTTTTTCAGATATTGAGATTAATTTGAAATAATAAATTATGTTGATGTAAGTTATGTTGATGTACACATTTACGTTGATTTTTTTTTACCGAACATTGCAGACAGTTCTTCTGTAATAATCACATGTGGTGACCAAGGTCAAGGAAAGTCAACTCTGACTCAGTTTATACTCAACTCAACACTAAATGAGTAAGTTGAGCGATACTTAATCATTTGACATAACAAGACACTAACTTCATAGATGAAATGTAAAGTTAATTACCATTTAATATCCTGTGATTAATGCAGGCCTGCTGGGCCTGTTGTATTAATTGATCAATGATAATATATCTAAAAGGCTGTAAATATCACTAATGTTACTGTATTGATGGTAACATGATCCCATACTTGGTACAATGCTTTTAGATGAGCATTGACACACTTGGTCTTATGATTCTTTTATGTTTCTTTGTAAGTGACTACAAGAACTTCAGAAGGGATTTCACCTTTATCTAATGTTACATTATCCTTTGATGGTTGATCCAATATTCAGTAGTAAGGGTTGGGATCTTTGCCCCTGTATGTTACCACAATTTGTTAAGCTTCAGTACATCTTATATCTTTCATACACACTTATTCCTAACATATACTGCATGGATTGTAGATCTCACCAATACATATTTTGTATTACACACCCCTAAATTCAGTTTAGCAAAAAGGCATAACAAAATTAGAGTTTATTATTAATTGGTAAATAACAGTGAACAGTAATTTGTAATGTAAAGTATTTTTTTATTTTGACAGTATAGAGAAAGTGTGTTTTTTAGACTGTGACCCTGGACAGACGGAGTTTAATCCTCCTGGCAGTGTGTGTTTACATACTATTAATAGTCCTGCCTTAGGTATGTAAGAATTACCTTATTTAAGTTTGCTGCCCCAAATACATCAGTATGCCATAAATTAGATTATCATCTACTCAAGTTGTAAGTTGTTAATGGAACTACTGCTTTCTTAACTTAAATAGATGAATCTTATTAAACAGAAAACTGTAAAATCATATATTTTTATGGGGCTTATTTTTTGTGACTTACCAAAAAATTACTATTTGTGGACACTTGATTTCATGGATAAATATAGCTCAATCAATCTACTTATACTTACTTGAAATATTCATGGATATATGAATTTCCGGATTAAGAGTACCTACATTATCAGTGGCATTAATTTCCCCAAATTATGTCTTTACTGTGAATTACATATATGGGTGGACTTAGTTGAGTGGAGATCAATATCAGTGACACTTGCTTACAAAAACTTCTTGCTTATGATTCCAATATACATGTAGTTCAAGATGGAAAATATTAACAAAACTTTTTTTATTGTCACTCTCACTCCCTCTATAGATATGCCTCAGTGGATAGCAAAAAATAAAAATCAGTTGTCTTTTCTCTCCACTTTAGTTTGTATACATTGCTGTATACTTCAGTTTCATTTTCACTTTTTAAAATTAATTCATGATCACAGATTGTTGCTGGCTCTGACAATTAAAATTACAATTTTTTTTTCTTATTATATAAAATAGAATGTAAGAGATTTGCAATTTTCACTGTACATTCTAACGTAACTGTTGATTGCAGATTCTGATCATCAGTACTGTGTATCCATAATTTACTGAAGTGTTTTGTCTTCATCAGGGCCGTCGTTCAGTCGCCAGAGGGAACCAACAGTGTAAGCATTAATATGATACTATGAAACTTGTTATGTATTCAATTTCTACCTCCAGTACAATTTTTCTGCATATTGCTACATCAGTATCTATTTTGTCCTCCACACTTACTGACTAAGGTGTGTTAAGTTGAGTTCCTTATTGAAAATATCAATTCTGTGAAATCCATTTCAGGTCTTCATATCAATGGTCTTGGTCAGTACTTCTATAAATAGAAAATTTGATTTTCTCACACTTTGGTATCAGATAATGATTGGAATTGGTTGGAAAATCAAAATTGATCATGGGTTAAGAGAAACTTTTAGATTACGTAATCAGTTGATTACCCATTTACCTTACTTTGCTGTTTCATCCACTTTGTATAGATTGAAACTGAGATGTACTATGGGATCATCTCTTTTCAAAATTCCCTTTTTCTTATAGTCAATATGCTTATTTCTAAGACACTCTAAACCTTCCTCAAAATTGGTTATTCCTTTTTGAGTCATCTGACACAAAGCTATAGCCGCCGTGCTTCATCTGTTATTAAGCGTTGTGCGGAAAATGTTTCTTTAAAATCCTACTGCTCTTTCCTTCCTGGATGGATTTCAGATTTGGTCTGATGCATCATTTGGTGAGGGTTATAATTTCTTATATTCAGAATTTTGATGTGATATGTGAGGGACGGGGCCCCAAAGGGGGAGGTGCTGAAATTAGATTAGTCTCCTCTTTTCTGCATAGGTGGATTTCAACAAGTTTTGGCCTTATTCATCAGTTAGGGAAGGCAATTATTTCTTAAATTCAGAAACTTGATTCGACCCCAAAGGACTTGGGAGCAGGGCCCAAAAAGAGGAATTAAACAATATTTTGCTTCAAAAGTTACTCCTTTTTAACGACTTGGTAGATTTCAACCAAATTTGCCCTGAAACATCAGGGAATGGCAGCGATATCAAACATTAATGAAGTGATCCTGAGATTGTCTTGACCAAATCTTATTTTTCACTTTGGTCCAAAATCCAAGATAGAACAAATAGTCTGAAGTTCACACCGATGAGAAAAATATTTGTAATTTGTAACCAAAGTGACCATTTTGTAGCATGATTATGCAACTGTTTTTCATGAACAGAGCCTACCGTTTATAAGTTTCTGATACTTTGAATGAATTTTCGAAATTTGAATTAATCGGATTTGTCAGATCACCATTACCAAGTTCTCTGATTTGTCCATCCATCCATAGTATGTCAGATGACAGTTGAGGGTCATGGCCCTCTTGTTCTATTTGATAGTTGTTAACATTTAAATAAAAACTGGCTGACTTCTAGTATCAGCAAATCTTACATTTAGTACTTGTTTTTCAACAGCTGGTGTTTTAATGGATGTACAAGCCCAGGTATAAACCCACACTTATACATCCAATGTATAAATCACTGTTTCCATGCCTACAAACAGATGAAGCCACGCCCCCCTCTCATAATCAACACAATGGGCTGGATGACAGGTAAATGTAATGATACAGCAATTTTTGATATTTGCAATAAACATTGGTGGGCCTATGATCAGACATGAACTTGTTGCCAGATAAATTATATGAGGCTCCTTCCTTTGGAAAATATTTGAAATTGCTATTCTTAATCTTGGTTCATTATGCTTGTTCTCAGTCTTCATTCGATTTCATAGCATTTGATTGGCCTTCCACATTATTTTCAATTAGATAGTGACCGGATATTTCAAATATACCCTGACCCAAAATAACACCAGCTGATCATGGGGCAATAAACCAGCAAATAAATAAACATATATTAGTCTTTGTTTTACTGTTTTGTCTACTTCAATGAGGATGAAAGTCACAGCTCATACCCTGGGTTTTTTTATTGCAGGCCTTGGCCTAAGTTTACTGGCTGAAATTCTGAGAATTGTTCAACCTGACCTGATGGTACAGATTGACCCTAAACATTCAGAAGGAGATGTTCTACCCTTAACTCCCTCCAATATGGCTGAAATCCCAGGCTTGTCAAATCGTGGCACAGTAAGTATATATAAGTATATATTTATACTTACATTAAACTCTCTTCCTGATTGCAATATGAACGGTGAGGTCAGCTGTTTCATGTTAACATAGAGAATGCCATCACTTTTTAGTTCTCATCAGATGGTAAACTGCTCAAACTGCCCATCATCCGTAGTCCTTCCACAAATTATTTTTTGACTTTGTCATCACTTTGACATGGTAGTCACAGCTGCCATTTTGTAATAATGTTGCTGAATAATGACTTTAATGTAAACATCTGTTTCAAATTTCATTTCAAGTTTCATCATTGGAATTCAGCTTGGTCTGGGCCAAGTGTGGTATGTTTTTGGTCTCTTGTTTGAAAATATCACATAGTGTGTGTATGGTGACTTTATTCCTTAACTACTTCACCTCATTGACATTAAGGTCTTGATATGATTACATTGACTTTATATGATTGGGAAATGATAAGTCTGTTTTATGTACGAGTGATCCTCACTTGTGCTGAAGATGAAGTATCTGGTTTGTCAGGATCTATTGACATTCAACAGGCATTTACTTTATAAGTGTATGATTTTTCTTCACTGCAGATTAAAGAGACCATTTCTCAGAAGGATTATGGTTTGATCATAATTAAGTCTGTGGTGGACAAACAGTCCAGGTAAATATTTTGTTCCTCGTACTTGTGATCAAAGTCTGTCACCGACTTTTTTTGTGCTGTACCCTTTAGTCAGGTCAATATTGAACCTCTTAAAGTGGACAATATTTTATCATTTTATGAACCAGAACTATCCCAAATTTTGATATATTGATCAATGCTATACTAGATTTATACTGAATACTGAATATTTTACTCTGCACTATGACTTGTACAATTCAGAATAATTGGTTTGTGTCTTATTTTTATCATTAAAATTATTATGCATGTTATTTTTTTCTAACTTACTAAAAAGGAAAAAGAAAGATTTGTTTTATCGGGAAATTATTTTTTAACAAATTCAAATTTAATGTTGCAGAGGTCAAAATAAACGTCGTCAATTCAGGGAATTTGCGATGATGAGTTATTTTGCAATGGGCTTACCAGAGGGAATTCTGGCAGCTAAACCCTACATTGTGTCCTGGTCCAGAATAGCCATCCATGTTTGCCATGAAACAGTTCCATCCTCTCAAATACTAGAGGCCATCAATGCATGTGTTGTAGCTCTCTGTTGTCTGGACTCTAGATATCCGGTAAACTTCTTTTAAATATTATCTATTAGCATTGTGAAGTGTTATGAGAAGAAAATTTATTGTTTGTGTCACTGATCTTCTGTTTGGCATGTTCGTATCTTGTTTAGTAGTATATTTATTACAGCATAGCCAGTTATGTTTGAAGGAATGATATTTTCCCTATTTTATGGTTCATTCCTGTGATAGCAAAAAATTTAATTGGTGAAATGAGACGTGAAAAAAATGTCATTTTACATCCAGACCATGAAATTTTGATTTGTTGATATATCATTTAATCATTTTGAAAGGATATTGTGAATATTTCAACCTGCTACCAGCTACAAGGTGTTTCATGTGAAATATCTAGAAAAAAGTAACTATTGTGATAAGTGAATGCAACTTTTAGGTGAAATGACTTGTTTGTGATATGCAATTACCATAATGCTAGTTTAGCATTAAAAAATATCATTGGTAGGCAGCTGTCACTATACATATTAAATATGTACCTGAAGGGTTGAATCCCCATAGATTTCATTCTGTGGATATGCAGAAGCTGTGGATGATTATGATTTCAGAGAAACATGTCCTCACACAGGTGGGCTCTGATTCTGCAATCTTTGTTCTAACACTCTAACATCAAACAAATGTATATATCATCATAAAACAAGTCCTCACTGCAGAGGGACCCATTCACAGGAGTGGGAAATAACTCTTGTCTGGTCATCCACGTGGATGGATTTAAGCGCCAGGCCAGGACTTTACTGTTAGGTCAGTTGCAGTTCACTGGTTAATTAATCTGAGATTCTTATCAGTTTCTTTTGTTGTTTCCTAGCTAATCAAGGAAGGAGAGGATTGTCCATGGTTTGTCAAGAAGACTCCGGCTTGTGACTGTGTGGGATATGGTAAGACCACAGAAAATTAAGACTTATATGTTTATATTTATGTAGTTATATAATGTAGCTACATTGTCATGTCGATTTGTCACAAAACTCAAGTAAATACCCTCTTTTTCGGAAACTGCTTTATTGATTTTATAATAAAGATTTTTTCTATGGCAGGTTTTGTACGAGGGATAGACAGAGAAAAAAAATGTTTGTACATAGTGACTCCAGTTGCACTATCCAAACTTGAATCTGTCAATTTGTTGATGCGAGGTGATGTGAATCTGTCAGAAGAGCTCTTTCTTGAGGTAAGTGTCAACAAGGTAAAACAGCAGCTCAGTTAAGTTGTTTTAGGACTCTCAATTATACACATGATCACTCACTACAAAGTCATTCACCTCCAAATCAATGTCACTCATTATATTGGAATACAAAGTATACTCTTTGAAGCCTCAAGCAAGAAGCATTAAACATGGTACCTCACTAAATCACCACAAGGTCATTACTATGATGAAAGATCGCTCATTCAAACAGCACAAGGTCACTTGCTAAAATGTCTAACAAGGTCACTCACTAAAGCAACCACACAGAGTCACTAAAACATTAAACAAAGTAACTCTCTAAAATGTCTACTAAGGTCTTTTGCTGAAATGTCAAATAAGATCTTTCACAAAAATATTAAATTCTCTGAACAGAACTTTAAACAAAGTCACTCACCAAATTATCAAACAAGGTCAATAAAACAATAAACAAGGCCACTCACTAAAACATCAAACAGGTAAGGTATGACATTAACATTCTAGTAGATGATTGGTTTACGCATGGCACTCAATTCAGTTGTTAAACTATTTTTGACTTCTTATTTACACATTTACTTAACCATTGAACGTCTGTCAGATTGCATTTATTGTCAATATGAATGCAATCTGGGTGACAGATACATAGAATGACGTCAATTAGGGACTCCGATGAAACACATGCTACGGTTTGTGAGGAAACTGCTTGTGGGGATCTCGAAACTGTCGCTGCATGATCGGTAACTGGGGATCGCGAAACTCTCGCTGTGTGATCGGTAACTGGAAGTGTCAGGGTAGACAACGATGCACTGAGTGACTTTTTCTGTGTTGTCGAAACTGTGCGGTTATAGGACCGAAGCGAACTTTCAGATTTATGGGAGCTCATGAACATGAGGTGTCTAGCCTGAAATCCTTGATCATTCAAGTATTGTATCGCTGTAGCCCTAAGGCAATGTGGTGTGTAGCGTTTGTCGATGGAGGAAGCACGACAGATATCAGTGAGGAAATTCGCGAATGTTCGCTTCGACAAACCTTTATCGGTAAACCAGATATCGTTAGGCGACGGTGAGGAGACAGCGCTTTTTCGATACTGATTAAAAAGACTTGTCGCGTTTTGACTGGTTTTTTCTAACAGCAGTTTCAACATTTTCACAGAAAAAATATTAATGCGCACTCTCTGAACTGCATTTACAATACTGTGAATGCAGTCCAGATTAATATAGACATAAAGGGTGACCACAGAGCAAAATGTAAATATATGATGATATTAGTTTAAATAAGACTTCAAGTTCATTGATCTCTGCTTCATTTTTGGTTTGTTTTGACAGTCTTTCACAGGAGTTGTGCCATATGTTGATGATACTGCAACTGCTACAGGAGCCAGTTCTCTCAGACAGCGAAAACGATTGCCTAGGAAAACCCGGGCTAAAGTAACAAACAGACAGGATGTATGGTGATTAAAGTTAAGTTGTACACAGCAGTGCTGGTAATCAAGGTCCTATACAGTGCTGACAGAGACATGATACCTTGTTATTAGAATTGGCTGTATACATCAATACTGAGATAGACTGCAGGGTTTTCCATAAGAGCAGGTCGCCGGCCAATTTGGCTGGCTTCTTTGATCATTTGGCCGCCTACACCAATCCAGTTCCATAATAATATTCCATACATGACTACATGTACACAGCAGGCCACCCCCACCTCGCCGCGTTGCAGCTCGGGTCAGCTTGCTTCACCAGCCACCTACTTTCACTACACAGCCTACTACTAACAAAATTATGGAAAACCCTGAGACTGGATATCTCATGATTAGAGTCAGCTGTATATAGCAGTGTGAGACAAGGACAATTCATCTCATGACCAAGGTCTACTCTAGGCAGCAGTGCTGGAATGGCAAATAGGTGATAACAAAAGTAGGCTACATACAACAGAGAAACACAATGCAGCAGTGTTTACAGCACATGTATGGGTTTGGACAATGTAATAATGAATTTTAGACTTTTAGACATTTGATTTATGGTTTTGAAGTTTTTATATTTTAACTTTTAAAATACAGATGTGATATGGTATTTGAAAATATATTGAGATAAAAGTGACATTGATTTGTTTTATGTGTTTAGAAAATTAATGACATCATCCATCCTTGTTAAGGATTTCGTCAATGCTCCATATGGCGATTTTGGGTATCGTCTTGCACTCCCAATTCTTGCTACAGTATCTTGTTAGGGTTTGTCATAAAACTGCTCATATCAGGCTTTGGCATAATGAACAAGAGATCCACAAGGAATCTTTGCATTTTGCTCATTGAAAATTGGATCTTTTCTCTTCTTTCCTCTTCTCTGTTTTTGCTCTTAATGACAAGACATTTCAACATTCCTTTGCAGAAATTGCGATGATAATCTTTACCTGCCTGGAAGCCATTTTGTTTGCTTTCAATCAGTCCCAAAATCAAATGCACACAAGGAGAGACCAAAGGGAACATATCTATGAAATTTGAGAGATGTCTCTTTAGTACTTAAGGAATCAGGGAAAACAATTTTTACAAGGGTGAATTCCAAGATGGCTGCCAGTCGGCCATTTTGTTTTTGTGATCAGTCCCAAACTCAAACAGGCACAACTAGGGACCAAGAGGAACCTATACATCTATAAACACATAAATCTATACAGTTCTTTTGAAGAAATAGTGATAACAAACTTTATTGAAAATATCTAAGATGGCTGCATGATCAGTCCAAAATTAAATGGGCACATCTAGGGACAGAGGGAAACATACACAGGAAATTTGAGATATCCATCCAGTACTTCTCAATGAATAGCAATAATAAATTTTCAATGTCAAAATTCAAGATGGCCACCTGTCAGCTATTTTGTTTTTTTTGATCAGTTCCAAAATCAAACAGGCACAGAAAGGGACCAAGGGAAACCTATACATCAGCAATTTTATTTTTCTGATCAGTCCCAAAATTAAATGGGCACAACAGGGAACAGAGGGAAACCTACACAGGAAATTTGAGAGAGATCCATCCAGTACTTCTCAAGAAATAACGATAACAAACTTTCAAGGTCAAAATTCAAGATGGCTGTCTGTCAGCCATTTTGTTTTTCGGGTCAGACCCAAAATTGAAGAGGCACAACTAAGGACCAAATGGAGCCTACATATACAGTTTGAGAAAGAGCTAATCAGCACTTCTCAAGAAATAACGATAACAAATGTTGTTTATGGACGGACCACAGATGCAAGGCAATTTGAATTGCCCACCATCTGATAATGGCCGGCTTAAAAGCCATAGACTTCTGATACTTAAGTAAAATATCATTACCAAATCTCACTCAGTATACTTGACTGAGTATCTAGTGGATTGTGTTGACTGGGGGAAATTTCTTTGATAAAAAGGATAGAGAAGGCAATAAATGAAAAACAAAATTTCCTTTTCAGTTGAGTAATCACAGGAAAAGTTTGCCAGTAGCTGTCACAAGAATAAAACCATATCAAGATATATTTCTACAGAACAGAAGAGATGACACAAATTTATGTTAAAATTTTTTCTTTAATTATAAATTACATATCATGCACTATAAAATATCAATCCAATTAAAGGACTCCATCACTGCAAGTAAATGACTATTAACATTTAAGGACCTACTGTAACTTTGGTACCAGTATATACCAGGTACACATCATACATTTAATTTTATAATCTTTTTTGTACTTTATATTTCACAGAAGTTGTTAAAAAATCAATTGATGGAAAGACTCACAAAATAGAAATTTATGCTAAATTGATAAGCTATTCAGGTAATAAATCAGAATTTGTCATAGCTATACATTTTATGTTTTAACAAACATAGATAATCACACAACCCAGGGCTGCATTTAATATTTAAAATAGAAAATGGTAACACAGATCAGAAATGAAAGTATTGGACAGAAAACTCAGAATCTGTTCATTTTCACTAGGTATATTCCAGACAAGATGTGTTTTTATTTGATATATTTCCTCCGCTACCTGTATCACTCTCATATTTTAAAACATGGGTGGTTTGTGTTTCTAAGGAAGCTGAGATCTGTCTTGGTACTTTGAGATTCAATAAAAAAATAATGTCGCTATTTCAGTAAGCAAATTTAGACATATGTATACATATACTTGTAAGTTGATGGACCAGTTGTCCAATGAGGTTTTGAATGAAAGATTTATGTCAGCAGATCTTATATGTAAGAAATTTCAGTAAACTACGAGTAAATACTGTTGTCAAAAGGACAAAAACACACTGTACAGTATAGTAATTAAACCACCAGTCAAACCTGCCTCAAAGGCCACCTGTATATAACAAATACCTGCCTACAAAGGAAACCTGTATAAAACAAATATCTGGTTGCAGGTCCAAATGCAATAAAACTCATAGTACATGTATGTTAACCTCTGTTTAAGGATCATCTGTCTAAAAAATGTGTTTCTACGCTCCAGTTGGTAGTCTTTTACAGATGCGTTTGATTGTACTCAACTTTTGTAGCATTCATGACATGCAATCAGATGCACAAAGTAATTTAATATCATTGCATATTGAGACCTGCTAATATGAAATGTAATACCCTTGGCCCAGGTATGCTGCATACTTTATGCATGTATATTCAAAATCTGTCTTGATTACAAACTAATATTCACAAGTTTTGAAAATATTTTTGGCCTTTGGCCCATTGACTTTACGAAAAGATTATATATATATTGACATTTTAAGTCAAACTGATTACAAACTAATATTCACAAGTTTTGAAAATACTTTATGAAAAGATTATATATATATTGACATTTTAAGTATAAGAATTAAGATAAGTCAGCTTCTATGTAAACACATAGTTTGTTACATGAAATTTTCTCTGCTGATCAACAATGACCCAAAATATCACACAATAGAAAACTTCTACTCTTCATTTCTCAGAATATTCAACCGCACATATTTTTTGTACACTTGTTGCTTTGAAAACAATAATTTCTAACACAAATACATATTTCTATATCCATTGAACTTGGATTCATTATATCTACCAAGATAATTGGCACATACTTTTCGATGTATTTTCCAGTTGGCATCAGCTTGAACAATCTCTCTTTGCTTCAAGACCTACTTGTATGAAGTATGGCTGCATTTCAGTCAATTTCAACATTCAGCAAATGCTCTTTCCATTGTGAGTGTGAGAGAGAAATGAAGTGAACTTCACACACATCTATCTACCATGTTGTTTCCCCTTTAAGGAATTATCATTACTGTCAGTTGCTCCACCGAGCATGGGATCATTTTTTTCTTTTTATTTATTTTGTAAAACTGATTGTGTCTATACAAAATGAATTCCTTTCTATGAATTAGTTTGCGTTTCAGATAAAAGTTCCAAAAAAAATCATTAGGCTGAAGTGGGAAGATGTACATGCATGTTTCGACAAGTTTCATGATAAGCTTGCACAAGACCTGTTTTGCTATGAACTCACAAGAAAAGTTTCAAAATCAGACTAAATACAAATATAAGGATTGGATAAGATGTTATGTTGAGGTTTATGGTGTATAAACCTCATATGAGCCTTGGGACATTTTTTTTATAAGAACTGTGAATATATTAACTAACATAAAATTTGTCTCAAGTTCCTTGAGGTTTATACCCCATAAACCTCTATATAATATTATTCAATCCTTCAGTAAACTGTTAATACTGGTACTATTCTGCTTTTTAGATAATTAGGTTTATTGTCAGCAAGGAAGAAATTCCATGGTAATGTGAGGGAAATATTTGCTTAAAATTAATTGAACATTTATTACTATAAAAAATTCAGTTGAAAACGAGAAACAAAAAATCACAGCTGGAGAAATGCTGAAAAATAGATGACAAGCACATTGTGGTGAGAAAAATAAATGTAACTTTACATTTATCTGAAGGCAAAATGCTAAAGAGGTAGAAATGTGATATTTATTCATGTGAAATAATTTGCAGGAACAAAAGGCATTTTTGAGACTGTTGCATTAATAAGTTTTTTCCTGATTTCAAATTTGACATTGGTTCCAACTTTTGCATATGGCGTGTCGATGTAGCCCATGGAGACATTTTTGTTAAGGGAAGGTGAAGGGCATCCACTGGTCAGTTTACCAAGCACTTTTTCTCCAGCCTCATCATACACAACAGTGCCAGCTATAAAACAAAACAGAAAATAACACGTACACTATCAAAGTGTTTATAAGTATACCATATATTTACTCATTTTCAGTGTTTTCAAATTCAACATGGTCACTAGTAAATAATAAAATGAAACCTGTCTATTAAAGAGCAGAAAAAAGCAGCATATTACTATAATTGTATTACATTGGGACAAGAAACCAGTGGCCTTTATAGAGAAGTAGCAGTACTTGTTAATAAAGATTGCCTTCAATGCTAGTTAATATGCATTGAAGTCTCCTTCCACTAATTCTGATGAACTACTGAATGGATTACAGATTACCTTGAAACTTTTTGAGCTTCAGTATGGATCCTTGTTGTGCATGTTACATTTTGACCTTCTTCAGGTAAGTGAAGATGGCTGCCAGCAGCCATTTTGAAATATAATATTTCAACTTTAGTACATACTGCCATTTTTGGAATCACCTCAGTGAATCATATGCTACTGGAGTGTGAATGGCTGAATTTTTATCTTAACATTTACTATACCTTAAATTTACACATAGGCAATACCTAATTATATCTGTTCATTTTTATAATAAAACATGTAATCAGAAACATATGTTACACCGTATTGAAGTAGACTTTGCTGCTTTAATGTTGCTGTCTTGGGCCAATCATTTTCTGGTAGGAACTGAGACACCTGACACAATGATCTTATTTTTTGACATGGAGACTCAAAAATATTTCACATTAAATAAGGTTTTAGCAAACCTGCAAGTCTTACCTCTGGCAGGTGCACCAGTCGACAGAAAACCAACACGTTTTGATTTTGGTTTGTCCTTTATCTGTTGTAAGATAATATCAGCTCCAGGAAAGTTGGCCTCTGCTCTCCGCCGCTTACCTAAATTCAATATACAATTATTTTCTAGTTTTAGTCACATAGGTGATCCTTTGGTACATATATATGTTTTCAATTTTAATGTTATCTAGCTGTTGATATGCTAAAAAACACAGTATCTTAATGTGTTATACACTGTCAGTTAGATATGGTTTCAATGTGTTACATAGCATGTCAATGTGTTTCTTTGTGTGTCTGTGTAATACATTAGTGTGTATATGTGTAACATGCTGTGTCAGTGTATTACATTAGTGTGTCATTGTGTTACATTGGTGTGTCATTGTGTCACATTGGTGTGTTAATGTGTAACATATGGTGTTTGTGTGTTGCATCAGTGTGTCCATTACATTAGTGTGTTTTTGTGTTTCATAGTTTGTGAATGTGGTACCCACAGCAAGATCGATATTGATTTGCTAAATAGTATTTCAAATGCATTACATATTATATCAGTGTGTCAGTGTATTATAAAGAGTAAAAATAAGGTGTTGATATGCTAATTAGTATGTCACTGCAATACATAGTGTGTCACTGTGCTAGGAAGCACATGTCACAGTGTCATTAGCTCATGTGTGACTATCAATTTACTATTAAAATCATTTAAGATACCAGGTAGTCGTTTCCACATCACACAAAGTGTTACAATTCCACAGTATTTACCAATAGTCCATAAAAGGCTCGCTTCAACTGGAGTGGTCTCTTCATCAATATCATTGCCATAGAGACACAAGCCAGCCTCTAGACGAAGACTGTCTCGAGCACCTAGACCAGCCAGGTTTACTTTTGCTTCCTTAGAACTCAACAGAGCACTGGCAAGTTCTTCTGCCCTATCAGCACACACTGATATCTGCAGGTAAATTACATTAACTTTTAAAAGTATATTATATATTTGATTTTGATAACCCATTCATTACAATAAAATGACTTTTATCCTGCAACTGGCACTGCCATTTTTGGAATACACCTGCCACATATATTTTTGCTGTATTTAGCAGTGACGAAAACCAGCTGTATTTTTACTTAAATATTACATTTAGAAATATAGATAGTTGTTAAAGTAAGTGATTTTACATGTTGTAATGAACATGTTGATCTATGAAAATTCATAAAATCAATGTCATATCCGATCAAGTTTGGAACTATATCTCAATGCGAAGCAATTACTTCGGAGTCTGTCATCAGGCAAAATTCAGGTAAACACGGATTGAACAACAATAGTCAGGTTTTCCATCTATGTTGAAGGAATAATAGAATACTTGGTCAGTGTCTTAAAATATAAGCAGTATTTTGGCTCAGGACAGAAAAACAATTGTGGTAAGCCTCTTTTATCTTTCTTCATCCTTGCCAAAATACTGCTTTTATTTCAAGACACTGACCATGTATTCTAAATGTATTGGCCCTGATCTGTCCCAAAATGAAAAGAGCACAACTAGGGATCAAGGGTAACCTACACATATAATTTGTGAAAGATCTATGCAGTAGTTCTCAAAAAAAAGTGATAACAAACTTCACTGAAAAAAATCCAAGACAGCTGCCTGTCAGCTATCTTGTTTTTCTGATCAGTCCCAAAATCAAACAGGCACAACTAGGGACCAAGGGAAGCCTGCATATGAAATTTGAGAAAGATCCATCCTGTACTTCAAGAAATTGTGATAACAAATCACATCATCATCTTCTGTGTAACCACAACTTGTCATTCTTCACTCAGGGATGTCAAATACATCCCATCTCTGAATTGTCCTCTCCTGTGTAATCACACCCTGTTACTTGACTCTCAGGGACACCAGATACACCTCAACTTCACACCATCCTATTCTATGTAACCACACCTCACTCTATTCTCAGTGATATCAAACCTACCTCCCCTCAACACATTCCTTCCCTGCCTTAAAACACCTTATCACTGCACTCAGAGATACCAAACACCTCATTCCCACACTGTCCTCTCCTGTAGTGTATAACCACATCTTGTCACTCCATAATCTGGGACACTAAACACACCTCACCTCTGCATCATTCTGTTCAGGGTAATTGCACTTTGTCATAATACTCAGGAAGCCTCACACACCTAAGCTCCACAATGTCATTTCCTATGTAACTGTATCTTTTCACTCTTCACTGAAGGACACAAAACACACCTCACCTCCACACCATCCTCTCCTGTGTAACCACACCTTGTCACTCTACATTCAGGGATTCCAAATACTGTTGCCAGGGTGTTTGTCATAAATGGAAGAGTAGAAAGGTCAAAGTCAACTCCAGTTTGAAGCACTTGAGCCATCTTAGGACCTACACTCCAAACAAGAGAACAAATATCAGTATTTCAAATTACTGTTGCAGTTTATAGTATATTATATATGGAAATTCAGATTTTAATCTATTTTCATTAACACAGTACCAGTTGGTAGTTATTTGAATGAATCTTGCTTATTTTGAGAAAAACACTGCTATTCTTTTTTTTCATTTTATTTTTTTTAATGAAAGTTTGTCTTCCTAAAGTTTTTCTAAAAAGGAAACGAAGTCATTTAAAATCCAAGATGAAATATAATTTGGACTAGAAAAACCATGATGCTGCATCACATTTGAAATGCGGTGATATCAGAGTTCAAACAAAAAGCTATTGGTCAAAAAGGACTTCTTAGCTCATAAGAAACTGTCTCTCTGATCTGCCTTTGACATCAGAACCAACCAATTGTTACTCATTTAGAAGTAAAAAATAACAAGAGGCCCATGGGCCTTAACGGTCATCTGACAAAAAGCAAGCCAAACTCTAACAACAGTGAGTCTGCTGTTAAAGCAGTTGGCTTTATTCATTTGAATAAACTTGGTAGCCCTTCCTCCCAGCATCCTACAGGCCCAATATCAGCACTCTGAGCCTTTTAATTACTGAGAAGAAGTCGTTTACAGATTTTAACATATTTGAACCCTGTGATCTTGAAAGTGGGTCAAGGTCATTCACTTGAACACATTTGGTAACACTTCCTCAAAGCATCCTACAAGCCCAATATCAGCACTCTAATCATTTGGTTATTGAGAAGTCATTTGCATATTCTAACATATTTGACCCCTGTGACCTTGAAAGTGGGTCAAGGTCATTCATTTGAACAAACTTGGTAGCCCTTCCTCCCAGCATGCTACAGACCCAATATCAGCATTCTGAGCCTTTTGGTTGTTGAGAAGAAGTTGTTTAAAAATTTCAACATATTTGACCCCTGTGACCTTGAAAGTGGGTCGAGGTCATTCAATTGAACAAACTTAGTAGCCTTTCCTCCAAGCATCTAACAGGCCCAATATCAGCACTCTTGAACTTTTGCTTATTGAGAAGAAGTCGTTTGTATATTTGAACATATTTGACCCCTGTGACCTTGAAAGTGGGTCAAGGTCATTCAATTGAACAAACTTAGTAGCCTTTCCTCCAAGCATCTAACAGGCCCAATATCAGCACTCTTGAACTTTTGCTTATTGAGAAGAAGTCGTTTGTATATTTGAACATATTTGACCCCTGTGACCTTGAAAGTGGGTCAAGGTCATTCATTTGAACAAACTTAGTAGCCTTTCCTCTAAGCATCTAACAGGCCCAATATCAGCACTCTTGAACTTTTGCTTATTGAGAAGAAGTCGTTTGTATATTTTAACATATTTGACCCCTGTGACCTTGAAAGTGGGTCAAGGTCATTCATTTGAACAAACTTGGTAGCCCTTCATCCCAGCATGCTACAGACCCAATATCAGCACTCATGGACTTTTGCTTATTGAGAAGAAGTCGTTTGTATATTTTAACATATTTGACCCCTGTGACCTTGAAAGTGGGTCAAGGTCATTACTTTGAACAAACTTTGTAGGGCTCCATGCCAGCATGCTATGGGCCAGGTATTAGCCCCCTAGGCCTTCTAGTATTTGAGAAGAAGTTTTTTGAATGAAAAGTTTACGGACGACGCACGGCGGACGGTGGACGATGACGGATGAAGCACGATGGCTATGGGGCATCTCGACCCTTGGGGTCAGACGACCTAAAAATTCAAAATATAACTTGCAATTACAGATATAAATATATGCAAGCAATGCATGTGCTACCTGTCAGAATATAAATTTTACAATAATAGTGTCAAATTCATGCACTTTTTTTGTGTTTAAAGAAACTTGCTAAACTGGTAATGATCATTGTCATTCTAATCCTTATAGCAGTATTATATTGATGATGATTAAAAAATACACACCTTGAAGAGCAAGGAGTCCATTGTCTATCACTTCCATGTCAACATCCATGCCTTTACTCTGCGACTCCGCAAGATTTTTCTGCACAACATACAGATTACTTTATCATGTTGTTTTTTTTTGTCATGTAAATATTATTGTGACAGCATTAATCTCATTCAGAACTTTGGGAACTGCATTCTGAAGAAAGTGAAATAAATAAAGCACTTCCTACTCTACTGAAATGTTAAATATAAACTATCAGCAATAGTTGTGTATGTAATCTTACAATTAGCCTATGCCCATGCTTCCATATATATGTAATAAGCCCAACCTCTGACTCTAAGTAAAAAATAATGTGTTGGCCCTGGGGTCTTGTAATAAGCCCATCCCTCGACTCTTGAGAAAGACGTCATGTGTTAGCCCTTTGTGGCCTGTAATATGCCCAATGCCAACTTTGAGTAAGAAGTAATGTGTTGACCCTCTGTCGTCCTGTAATATGCCCAATTTCTGATTCTAAGTAAGAAGTAATGTGTTGGCCCCTTGTGATCCTATAATAAGCTTGCCTCTTAAATTTGATTAAGAGGTTATGTGCTGACCCCTGTGCCTGTAATAAGCCCATCCACTGACTCAGTGTAAGTAGTAATGTGTTGTCCCTCTGTGGTCCTGTAAAAACCCCACCCCCTGACTGTGAGAATGAAGTAATGTGTTGACCTTCTGTGGTCCTGTATTAAGCCCAATCTCAGACTCTAAGTAGGAAGTAATGTGTTGTCCCCTTGTGGTCCTGTAAAGAGCTCACCCCCTGACTTTGATTAAGAAGTAAAATGTTGGCCCTGTGTGGTCCTGTAATAAGCCAATCAACTGACTCAGTGCAAGAAGTAATGTGTTGGCACACTGGACTTACAACAGGATCATGGCTTTTACCTTGATAACAACAACAAACATACAAAGACAAGGTGCAGTTACACAAAGAGTTCAAATACAAACCTTTATATGATCTAAATCCTTTTCAGCACATCCTGCATTAGAAACCACGTAAATATATCCTTGGTGAGTTTTAGCAACAATCAAGTCATCAATGATCCCTCCTGTAGTATTGGTGAGAAGAGACAGTGTTCCCTGGTTCTCCTTTAGTGCTGCTACATCCCCTACAACCAGACTCTCTATGAAGGCCACATTGTCCTTCCCAGTAAATTTTGTCTGCAACATGTGGGAGACATCAAATAATCCTACTTCTGATCGAACATGCAAGTGGGAAGTTGAAAGCCCTTGTTGTGCATATGTAACTGGCATCTCCCATCCCCCAAATGGCACCATCTTTGCACCATTTTTACAATGGAAGTCATACAAACAAGTACGCTTGGTTGCCTGAAAATTTAAAGAAAAATCTTGGATTAATTTACAAGAAATCAATGCCAAATATCAGAAAATAATAAAATGCTAACCTGAATCACTTACATTACTTATTGACCTTGGCCATGTAAATCAATTTTTGTTTTTATACCTTAAAAAGTATATCATTTTAAAGACAAAGTAATGCAAGCAATTACAAAGCACAGCTCCCAAAATCTGGACAATTTTTTCAGTTCCAAATTGGGCAATGAAATATGCATAGAAAATGGTAAAGCGACATAAGACCTATACATTTCAATATAAATATAACAAGAACAATAACAGAACTGAGAAGTTATTTATAGGTCACAGAGTACATGAGATATGGCCCCTAGATAAGACTGAAGTTAAGACAATATAGCTGCAGTAAAAACTATTGCAAGTATAGATGAAACCCTAATGAAAACGACAGATGAAATGAAGGCAACTCCTCTCTTACAAAAATTATTCAAGGTTTAATTTGATATGATATAGCTTTGAGCTTACAGTTTATCTGGCAAGAGAGCAAGAGGTCAAAAGTACAGGCCATATCAGGGACAGCTCTGTATCTATTGGCATGTGATGACAAAGAGAAAAAGCATGTACTGCATTCATTGCTTCTACCAACTATATCCACAAGGGCCAATATATAAGAACATATTTTTGATTACTCCTTCCTGTTACATCTGTAAATCTGCATGCTGACATGTTGTGTATTGCATACCAAGCCAGGAGCATATCAATTAAAGGTGCACCAGGCACAATTGCACCTTTCTACATGGAACAGTTTCCTGACTTCATAGGTTTGCTTTAATGTAGTGCTTAAATACTGATCTTGACATATCTTTTTCAAACTTCAAGTTTGAAGTTGAGAGTACAGGTTGCCTTACTAGCCTTTGCTAGTGTAAATTTCCCTTTAGTTGATCACACAGTAGAGTGTCTGGCTAGAGACCGAAGGGTTGCAAGTTCAAATCCCAGCAGGGCAGGGTTATTTCTTATTACTTCTTCCTATTATAGATTTGGTGCTGTTGACCATTCCATGAGTAGAAACTATAGGAGAATGAGATACTGCTATGGAGATATCATCACCAGAACACAGACGTTTGTTAATGAGACAATACCCTGCAATGGGACAAGTCACAGATACCGAAAACCTGTATGTAACTAAATATACCTATATTGAACATGTGTTGTTGTTGTTTACGGGGTCGAAAGACTGAAGGAAAGTGTAGTGCAGTTGAGACTACTGGTCCTTATTAGCCTTCGCTAGTGGTATTTTCCCCTTAGTCAGTCAGTTGAGTATCCGGCTAGAGACTGAAGGGTGGCCAATTTAAACACTAGTAAGGACAGGGTGATTTTTTTCATTTCTTCTTCCTATTTACACCATTTAAGTCTTGCCTATCATCTGATCTATTTGTATGTTTTTGTATGATAAAATTGTGTTGAAACGAAATGAAACATCAATTCATCACACTTTACAGTAGGACCTGTTCTATACTTATATTTCCATGTTCATGAGCAATGTTTTCAGTATGACATTGAACGGCTGTAATGATCGTCTTTGGTGCCCTCTCAGTTTCTATGACGTTAATTAAATTGCAAGTTTGCTTAAGTCTACTTTTGTGCATACGTACACCTGATGAAGCATACTTCCTCGAACATCCTATGTAATAATGTATTTTCAAATTATGACAGTTAGTCAACCCTGAAAATGTCTTCCAAGCTTTAGTAAATATGCGGTTCATCCTTTTTCGGGAAATCTAGCAGATGACGGAAAACATCAATAAGGGCATATCATAATATTAGTTCCGTATTATATCACATTTTTGTATTTGAAGTTTTATTTGCATCTAGATTTACTCATACGAAATGATAATTCATCTTATCTTGTCGACACGTAAAATTTTCATATTTCATCCAACCATGTATTTTTTTATTATAAGGGTTAATAATATAAGCCTAACTCTGCCTATTTCTGAGATAGTTTACAACAGACATTATGATTGGCTACTTGATCGTACATTTTAGTTTTGTTCTCATCTTATTCATATGTATTCATAAGTCGATATACCTATGATCTACTTCAACACAGAGGTGATATTTAAGAAAATAAATATTTTGAATTCGCTAAAATGTATCACTGAAATGAAACCACCACTGTATACCTAAATCAGTCTATCCAATCAAAAGTGCTGTTACACGTGTTTAATTTACCCGGTGAAATCATTCGGAAGCAATCTAGACTTTTTAGTGAAGAAGATTCTACAGTCCGATGTATTCCGATGTAAAACGTGAAACAGAAAGTTGAAAAAGGAACTGCAGTTAACACAAAAACTTCAAAATGTTGTATTTAGAAGATTATTTAGAAAGTATGTTGCTCATGATACAATTAAACTGAACATGTAACTATTATAGATAGCAATTTTTAAAGCCATGTCATAGTATACATTTTGAAATCGGTTTGTTTGTGTAGATTATATATGTAATAAGCCACAAAACGCACAGTCACAGTCTCATATTTATACGAATATAGTAAAAGTCCTTTGTTATAAATTATTGAAATCCCTTAGATAACTTTATTTAACTGACTTCAAAGTATTTATGATTTTACTATTTTCACATCAATGTAATTCATTTGAAAAAAGTACCAGCTTGTCCATATGGACAGTATAACCTTCAACTTGATATCGGGCATGTTTGAGTTGAATAATCTTATATATATTCACGTTCAAATTTTCGATTACGTTGTATGATGATATCACCAAATCTGTTTTATAAGTTTCTTAACTTCAGACACAATAAAACAAAAAGTTGCATGCAATTTTATAAAAAGTTGTGTTCTAGCAATTGTCACCCAGTTGGGAAAAAGACTCATGGTAATATAATTATGATACATTTGAATGTGATGCATTTATCTCATGAGTTCAGTTTTAATTTTTCAGTGATTGAGAATCTTCCAATGGAAATGAGAGAAAAATTAACAGAAATGAGAGAAATGGATCTGCAAGTTCAAAGTAAGATTATATAAAGTAACATGAACATATGGTTTAGCAACATTATCTCTTCTATAGGTGGTTGGTCAACCATCCTGGTATAACTGTTTGTAATTGTGAAAAAGTGAACAGAGGGATGCAATATGTATTAGATGTACTGAGATTTAGTTAGGAATTAAAACTATCAGGTTATTTATACTTTTTATAATGTAAAGATTTTCAACTTGGACTTTTAATTTGCAACCTTCAACCAATTGGATTGAGTTGTTAGTATTTAAACATTCCTAAGAAGATCCAGCCTTAATGAAATAATTTCCATTTCAATTTTGTTAACAGACATTTTTTGGTAATTGTGTATAATCATACTGCTTATATATTTCTGTTACTTTTTTGTCTCCAGATGCTCTGGACAGTTTAGATGAGCGTGTGAAGTCATTTTTCAAGAAATGTATTCAAACAAATGTCAAATCTGAATCAAAGGAAGAAGAATTCGAGAAAATTAAACAAGTAAGTTGTAAGAATGTTTAATTTACTTGCATCATAGTTTTTTTTTTTAATAGATTCAAAGAATTCCTAACATAAGAGGCTAAAACATATATTATCTCATTTTTCCAAAATTCTTATTTAAAGCCAAACTTACAAGCTGAATGCTAAATACTAGCATAATAACGATATTGTATACATAAAAGTGGGGATTTATTTTTTGTAATATATTAACATTTTGAAGTTACAAATATAATACAACACTACAAATTTCAAACTCTGTACTAAAGAACTGATTGAGTTTGAGAGTAAAGTAAATTGATCTTATTGATAATATTTTGATTGATATTGATGATATTTTGATTGAAATTAATAATATTTCACTTCAGGATTATTACAAATCATTAGAAGATGCAGATGAAAAGGTTCAGTTAGCAAACCACATTCATGATTTGGTATGTATACAGGATGTTTTTTCATATGCTGGCAAGTACTCTTCTCATACCATAATAACAATTCATTTGAATGGTGTAGTTTACATTTATCTCTTATTTTGTTTTTCATGAATGAGAATGTGAAAATGAGATAACACAAATAGAATTGAGGCCAAATATTTTTTCATATATTTGAGGTTGCTCATGATCAATAACAAATACCAATATCCATTTTGTTTGATTATGATGATTCAAATTTGTTTTCCATTTTTAAAATTCATTACTCTTAAAATTAAGAAAAATTGAAAGTTGAGATAAACTTATGCTAACATGTTTTGTCTTAGAATTGAAGTTTGAAATTGAATTGTTTATAAATGATATACACAACAGATAGAAATAGAAAATAGAAGAGAATGAGTGATTCAGGTCAAAGGGCCTATTGTTTTCTAATGTAATAGATTTGCTGATTTTCTGTTGAAATAGGTTGATAGACATTTGCGTAAGTTAGATCAAGAATTATCAAAGTTTAAAATGGAATTAGAAGCAGACAATATGGGTATTACTGAAGTCTTAGAAAAACGTGAGTATATAGTATTCTCTGTTCTCATTATCAATCACTAACAGGGTATGGTCTTTATCAATAATTAGTGTACATTTTTTATGACTGTATAAACTGTGTCGTCTAGTTTTCATAACCTTAGAGAAATTTTCTAGAATTTTGATCATGTTGTAAATATTGTTTATCTCCCATTCAAACTTCATCAACACATTTATCAACAGAAGCCTGACTTTTAACACAAAAAACCTAAGATATCCAATTTCATTTTAATTATCAAAATATTTCTTTGTAAACCCAGGTTTTCAAACCTTTTTCAATCCTGTATAATCGACACAAATTTATTTTCTTATACCAATCATAAAAATTATTTTCAATTTTCAGGATCATTAGAATTAGACAAACAGCCATCTATCAACAGTCACAGAGCAGAAAGTAAGTTGTCCATCAGACTATTAAGTTGTGTGTCTTATTTGAAGGAAAATACAAGGTATTACATATCATCATGTGTTACAATTGGCTATATTTGTTCATTAATATTCTCTTCCTCAGAACATACTTTCTTAATTAATGAAGGCATTCTATATCCATTGGTGAAAGTTATCCAGATTAATCCGGAATTCTGAATTTTCAGTGGCCGCAGAGGCCATTTTTCCAAATCCTGGAAATCTGTTGAGATAATCGATTGTTTTCACACGCTACACTGTTTACGACATCCAGAAATTAGTCTGTGTTTACATTGGAACATTGATAGTTACTATGACAAAGTAATTTTTGACAAAATGAAGTATTTACCCCCAGGGTATGATACGAAAGAACTTGAGACAGACATTAAAAGTAAGTGGCAATGGCAGTGGCTTAACAAGATCAATGAAAACGAAGAAAAATGGGGACAGTGGTTAAAAAAAAACCCAGACATTAGTGGGATCACTTTTTGTGAAGTGTGTGGAAGAATACTTAAAGCTTACAGTTCTGTATATTAAGATGTTACTTTGAACTGAAATGAGAAGTACTTTGTTCTTGCTTAAAATGTTTATCTATTAGCTATATCCCTGGGGCTTCATGGGGGCTCTGCCCCAACTTGTACCCCCACCAGGGATTTGCTCTGGACCAATTTAGGGCCCTAGCGGCCCCCAGGACCCCCAGCTTAATTTTCAGAATTTTGAAAATGTGCAACTTTCACCCATGTGTATATGGAGAATCATGGATCTGGTGTATATCAAATGTCTGTAAACCTGACATTCAAAACACCATATCTAAAAAGTTTTGTAAGTTATGAAATATTTGGCAGTATATATATTATTGTTATATGCACAAAATTTGTGAACAGAGAGACGACTTCCAACATCTCAACCTTCTGTAACCAACCATACAGAGAAAAGGATCACAACAGAAAAAGTGCTTTCCTCTCTGGCTCATGAAGCTGCAAGGGAGACAATTGGGGCACGAAGGCAGTCCAACTCTGGGTCTAACTCACCAGCTATGCCCATGTTTAACTCCACACCAGCACCATCACTTACTTACAGTCTTGGTAAATGTTTTCTTTTTTATGTTTTGATGGTCTGCTCTCCCTTTTCTTTAACATTTTTAGGAATATCGTAAAACAAATGATAAAATACTTGTATTATCATAGCTTTCACTATTGCTTTCAATGATTGTGTTTCAAATAGTTTGTTTGCCTATTCTGCAAATATTTATTAATGAAATTGATTCTGCATGAATGTTCAAAGTGACTTTCAAGGTTACAGATAAGTGTAAAAAAACCAATATGTCTGCATTAGTTCAAAATGTACAAATCTAATACTTAACTTACTTTAATAGCAAAACCAATTATGACAGATGCAACTATGCACGCAATACTGTGATGTAACAAATTTATTGATTTATGCCAGGCAATGCACTCACTGCTATTAAAATGGTATCAATATGGATTAGAAAACACAGTTTGTGAATAAGAATGTTTATCAGAGAACATCGGTAACAATAGGCACAGTTTATATTTTCACTGTACCAGTGTTAAACAGGAAGAATTCTTTAGAGTCATTAACATTTACACTGGTTTTTGTGTTTGTATATGTTCATAAGAAAAATTGAATAACTTGCCCAAAGTAAAACATATTATTGTTGCTTTTTATAATAGTGAATGCTTTGTATAGTTGTTGGTATACTTTACAGGTCACATGGGAGCCGGAAGTAATGCAGCTATTGCCGCAGCCGCATCTCAGGCTATTGCAGCAACACAACATGTGGTAAGTGGCATTACATTTTGTAACTTTATAGGAACAGAAGAAGGAGGGATTACTTTACTCCTCCAACTTTACCTCAATAGTTAAGAAGTTCCTTAACTCCATAATTTTATAGAGGGAGAGAGGGCAGGGTGTCTTTGATTCTACAAATCTTCGCAAGGGAAAAGAAATTGTCTTGTGCTCCTTCTTAATCTTATACGGGGAGAGATGACAAGGTCTTTTAACTCCACAAATTTATGCATGGGGAGAAGGAAGGGTCCCTTTTAACTCCTAAAACCTTTCCAGGGAGAGAGGACAGTGTTTCTTCACTCCACACACATTTACAGGAAGAGAAGAAAGGGACCCTAAACTCCTCTAACCTTGACAGAGAAAGAGGACCGGGTCCCCTAATTCCGCAAATCCTGACAGGAAGTGAGGACATGGTCCCTTAAATCATCTGAGCTTTACATTGAGAGATGATAATGCTCTAAACCACTCCAACCTTTCCATAGAGGTGACAGGGTTCTAGGCTGTAAATGGAATGGAAACAGGGTCTCTGATCTCTGACTCCTCCAACCTTTATAGAGAAAGGACAAGATCCCTTAAATTCTCCAAGATTTACAGAGAAATAAAAAGGGTCTTATGTTCTCTAAGACTTACTGGAAGTCAGGGTCCTTAAACACCAAAAACAAATCTTTCACGTGTACATAAGTTGCAGGGAAGAACATATTTTACTTGAAAAAAAAATAATAGTTCTAATAACTTATTAACTTCATTATGATTCCGAAGAAAATCTTTAAGAATGTTTGGAAGGAATGTGTAATATGTTCTTGATTAAAAAGCTGTACAATTTATGTTTTGTACGTTGAATAAAATTTCTTGATGATGTTTTTGAAAAGTAGTAAAGACACTTTTTGTGATAATACATTGAAACAGAACAACCTAATCTGAAATGTGTTATGTTATATTTAATTTGAATTATAAGATCAGGCAATATCTTTTAGGGAATGTTGGAACTATTTCCCTTTGAAATTGAACAAGTAATACCCAGCGCCTTATAAGTCTTGCTGTCCATTCTTGCAGATGCAGCAGGGCAGGAGAACTCCTAGTATGAAAGCTAGCTATGTGGCAATGTCACGAACAGCTGACCTTACTAAAGAACTTTCCATTCCAAAAGAAACAGGTTACAACTCACAACCATCAACACCCACTTCTAGTCATGAGCCACCGGCAAAAGTACCTCGACAGAAAAAGTAAGTATAGCTGTCTGACAACACCACTTCTCATGTCAAAATGATTTTTACTTCATGAATACTTATCATCATATTCACAATTCATTCCAAATTTTCTGAAATTGTATAAAAATTTTACAGAAATGTTTTGCAAAATAAGTCATTATTAAAGTAATGTTTTATGTTAGCTATGACATTAATGCACTTCAAAAACTTTAAGATAATTAAGGAATTATTAAAGTAATGTTTTATGTTAGCTACAACATTAACGCACTTCAAAAACTTAAAGATAAATAAGGAAAAAATAAGGATCAACAAGAGATGGGAGTACTACATTATTACTTTTAATTACAGTATATCAGCCATATATCCTGAAACATAAATAACCCTGCTGAGTCTTCTCTTCAATTTTTCAGACAAACTTCCAAAGCAGCTCAGTTACTACAGCATCAACAACAACAACAGCAACAACAACAACAACAAACAGTTCCTGCACAACAACCCAGTATACCAACACCTAGTCCCCAACAACAGATACCTCCCATCCCCCCACCCTCGCGTCCCCAGCCCAGTCAGCCTGTTATCAGAGATCCTGTTCCAGCAGCTGAGGAGGTCAGTACAGAGTTACAGATTGTGGATGAGCATGGTACGCCCATCGACTGGCAGAATGATCCCAACGAGCCTCGTTATTGCCTTTGTAACCAGGTGTCCTATGGTGATATGGTCGGCTGTGATAATGATGATGTAAGTTTTCTATCAAATTTGTCATGTAATTTTAAACTAAAATGCAAATCTGTAGTATCTTTTAACAAATTTCTCTGAAAAATATCATTTACCACAACATAAATTGGATTTTTTATCATGTTTATCTTAAGTATTCAATAACTAGTATGGAAATGTATTAATTGTGTGAGATTTATCTTACATTGCAGTATTTGATTACATTGTAGAAAAAAGTTCCAGAAAGAATCAGCTTTTTTAGAATTTGCATGTAATTGTTAAATCTGAATGTTTGTCAATTTAATTACTATTTTCAAAACCATCAGAGTACCATGGTACTTTAACATGGAGAACTAGAATTGTTCTCACATTTTGATTGCCTTCATAATTCAAGTCATTAAAGCATTATTTAAAAATAATATTTTTTTCAGTTTTATAGTCTGTATTGATAATATTCCTTTTCTTATACAAGTTTTCTATCATACTTGCAGGATTTCAAACTACATTAGATTCACTTTCAGTGTTAAGCCTACTGTATCAGTAATGTTCCAAAACATCATATCTGGACCAAGCTTTCCTGTAAATGGTTTTGGTTTTTGTTGATTAGTGACATGCTTTCTATCTCAGTGACTCTTCTTATTGCTTGGTAGATCTACAGGTCCAGTTTTCATTTTAATATTATGAACTCTTGGCCTGTCAAATGGTCGAAACAAATTTCTTGATAAAACTGCATAATCACTTCAAAAAGGCTATAATGGTCAAGTATATAAGGTGAATATGTGATTTGTTTATCTTTCAGTGTCCAATAGAATGGTTCCACTACGGATGTGTGGGTCTGACACAAGCTCCCAAGGGCAAATGGTACTGCCCCCAGTGTTTAGCGGCAATGAAAAGACGAGGCCGTAGATGATGAACATGACAATTTAGACTCAAAACTTACAGAAATCAAGTACAGATGGTGTCACCTCCTAAAATTGAATTTCTTTAAATTACAACAAAAAATACAGAACCAATACCAATGTTTTTTCTTGTCTTCACATCTGTACTCAAAATGGTGACTTTTGAAAGGTTCAAGATTTGAAGTTTCATTTTCATATCTGGAAATTACTGTAAACTACAGTGTTTGTAGGCTTAGGTCTAGTTCTTGTGAAAGCGTGTTGTCATTTTGAGAAAACAGGGTTAAGTTTGGAATTGACTGATGGTTCTTCACTGCTGCCGTTTTGACAAGGGTGTATTGACGGTAATGTGTTCTCTACAGAATGAGCCAGTTCATTCCTAGTTATGTGTCCAAACTTACTGTGCAGTACATTGTTATTATCCTCATCTCCAATAATGGTCCATATTATTTTGTCAGATTTACAAGAAATTTTGTTGCAGGTATTGTGACAGAAAATGAACTGGATTCACATTTATCGCTCTACCTCCATTTATTCTCACACTATTTTATCTATATGTGTATGTGGGGCAAGAAAGATATCCATATTTCAGGCAAAAAACAACTGTATTATCAAATTTCACTAAAAATTTACTTCATAAACTTTCATAAAATTAGGCAGAAACCATTTCTTAGGATTAAAGATCAAATTTGAATGGATTGTGTACATTACTATATAGACATATCAGCCTCCTCTGTATGAAGACATAGCTGGCTTGTCAATAAATCCACCATACCTACTTACCACATTGTCTTTGAATCAGTTCATTAGTGAAAATTCTTTTCATAAACACAGTTGATAATTTCTGTCAAATTTTGTTCATGAGTGCTTCTTGGAATGATACAATGTTGTCACATAATTAAATTGGGCCCTCTTTCCAACTATGTATTGAAATATGGCCTTTTGTCTCAAAGATTTTGAATGGGATATTAAATATCAATCATGTGCTATTTCACCTAGAATTGCTGAATTTTGTATGTGATTACATCATAAAAAGATGACATAGGCAGAATTACATTGCTTTTGCATGTGTATACCCCTTTTGATGCTGGAGTGCCCATGCTGAACTTTCTGTGATGCCAGATTTTGTTCAGAAGTGACTGCCATCAGATTAGTAAGATAAGTAATTATCAGTGCTTCATGCTGAAATATTGTACCCCACTAAATCTATTTGGTTCGTATATACCTCATAATACCATAATGCCATGTCCTTAACCTTATATTTAGGTGGTCATTGGTCAAGGCAATAGGGTCAAAGGTCTCATTTGACAACTTTTGCCAATTCATCATACACTGATATTTATGTGCATGTATGGATGTTATAGTATTTCCAGAGTTGGGCTGCTCGCAATACTTCGTTTAAATACATTAAGTCTTTGATAGTTCATCTCTATATTAAAGGTTTTCAAATGAATTATGAAAATTCCTATACAGATATTTAACATCAAATTTGATGTGAGGACTTTAGATCTATCTGTGTTAGGCTGTTATGGTCAAAGGTCATTGTTATGGTCAAAGGTGAAGGTCACTCTTATATCATAAACTATGTTACAGTATTTAACTGATACATTTTTTGATGCTCATTCACACAAATCATACAAGTTTTTTTTTATCTTACCAGGAGGATTCCAGAATTACTTTTTAGACTATGAATTATTTGTTCAATTTTTCACTGTACCATTTTTTCAGACAGCAAATATGAGGACCATTTTTATGGTTGGCTATTTCCACTACATCACTAAATGGAAACCTCTTTACAATTTCATCACCCACAGAATTTATGTTTGATTGAAAATATTGAAAGGAGTTTGAAATACATGTATATATATAAGTGGACATGGTGACAGAGTACAATGTCTGATTCTGTGGATGCAATCAGCAGTTTTATGTTTGCTAAATTGGTGTGGAAATGTCCCTTTATGTAAACATATCAGAAACACTAGAAAATTTAGCAAGGTTTCAGATGGAGATTTTTTAAAGTTTAAAGAGAAAAAGTTTAAATTTCACTTTTACAGTAGAAATTGTATTGCAGTATTGTTTTGTTGTGAATAATTAATGTTTGTGTGCATGTGAGTATACATCTCCTTGTTTATTTGGTTGTTTGTTAAAACACACTCCACTTAAGATACCTATTAATGGAAACAAGACATGCTTAATGAGTATGGATTAGTTTTATATATGGAAGTAATAATGGAAGTACTCTCTGTATGTATACATGTATACAGTGTGTATGTGATCTGTTTAAGAAATATACACAGAGGTGGAAACAGCAGTATCTTGCCTGTTGTAATTAGTGTGCAAAAGTCATGCTGAAAAAGTATGCATACAGTAGCAAATATTTCGACAAGTGTTATACACTGGCAGATGTAGTTTAACCACGTCTTTCTTTCAGTGTTTACTGACTTGATATTTGGTTGTAGTAATATATATATAGGAGATATGGTTTCCCTGTAATCATTTTGTGGAAAATAATTCAGAATCCAGTAATTAGAATTTATAAACTTCCTATGTGATGGTAAGCATGTAGATATGCAATATAAAATTTAAGTAGTTCCTAAGGTCAAGGTCAGTGTTTCTTAAATTTTAATCAAGGCTGCAGGAATATTATAATGAATGAGAAAAGAACAATGTCCATTATGATTAGTGAGGATTGGACACTCTACTTCTTTCCACCTTGAAAGATTTGATGTACTTCATTTTCCATTTCTCTTTGCAGTTATGTCCATTTGAAAAAATATTATTCTGCACTCCTGATATAAAAAAAATGAACTACAAATAAGTTTAAGAAAAATAACATTAAAGATGAGTAGATTAAAGGTTAAAATGCTAGTAATATGATAGTCTAAGCAGAAAATCGACAGTGGAAAACAATAGTCTCAGGTTGTTGTGTGCAATGTATTGTCAGTTGAGAGTGCTTATCATATCATATCAGGTTTTCACCACATTTACTAGATAAAAATGATGTACATTACAAATTGTTGTCAGTCTTAATGTAGAACCACTTAGCTACAGCCTTACCAGGTTTGTATCACTCAAACAAAACGATAACTGAAAAGATAAAAAAAAATATTAAAAATTGAATAAGTTATTAGTTTTGAAGTGTTACTGGTTTTGTATGATTTGATTTTTTTTCATATCATTTGAAATATTCGGAAACTTGTTGTGTTTTGATACACGTAGAATGTCTCAATATTTGGATAAAGGAGTTGAAGTGATTTACCCAATGCGCTGACTATACATGGTCAGGTTAAACAGTGAACACACACTTACACAAAAATATATGTAAATATATATATGTATGTATATATACCTGGTACTTAATACCAAGACATTTGCTGGTTTAGTTGGTCAAGGTGTCAAATACTTAGTTCACAAAGGTCAAGTTCACAAAGGTCATCTTCAAATCTTCTTTTGATAAACATTTTGACCCCAATTGTCCATTGGTCATGTGCTAAGACCTGAGGGCAACATTGGTCAGCTATCTTGTGAAATTAAATGTAGGTCAAATGGATGAAAACTAATGTAGGTGAGGGAGGTTAAGTTGGTGTCTATTAGTAAATAAGTCAGTTATCAACACACTCTATTCTGACACAAGTGTAACCTGGTAAAAACTAGGCACAATATACCTCTTGGCTTGAGAAATCTCTTTAGCTCTGTCATTTAAGCGTCAGACTAGTAAGTCAGAGGTCCTGGGTTTGAATCCTAGAGTTGGTATTTAAATCAATAATGACCTCTGTTTCATTGGTACCCATGTAGGGACTATGGAACAATACTTAGCTTTACTTTTACAGACATTGCTGTAACCTTTGGAGACTTGAGGACAAGTTATTTCCTGAAGGAGGAGTTTGTGACCCTGGTAAATTACTAGTGGCAATATACCGCTCAGCTAGAGAGAACTTCTCTTTAGCTCGATTGGTGGAGCATCAGACTAGTAATCTAAGGTCCTGGGTTAGAATCCTAGCAGAGACATTGAAATAAATGTTAAACAAGGATGGCTTGAAGATCTAGAAGTATTGACAGTAAATTCAGATCTTATAGATTTAGAAAATCCACATCATAAATCAATGGCCAGTGTAACTGAATTTATGGTAAAATGTGATTTAAAAAACATACACAAGACATACAGAAAAATTTAAGTAATTGAAGCTGATCATTGAAAATTTATGTAAGCAGTGAAATTATATATAAGACCAGTATGTGAGTGAAAGAATTCAAGTGAACATATTTTACAGGCATTTGGGTGGTTAAGATGTCAACTGTCTGATGTTGGAAATAGCCATGGCTCAAATTTATACCTGGAATTCAAGATGCTCATATTTGAGGGGTGAAATTACATTGACTGGATCTTTGTTTGCTTGGGTTATCTCCTAAGTGAACAACCAGGATCATTTTTAGGTTGAATCTCTTTGGACTAGCAGATGACTATCTCAAATCTAACAGAACAACATGTTGGAGGGCCAACAAAGCAATTGCTTAAGGACACAACCATGACATTACAGAACGAAGTATGTTATCAGCTTCCTGAGAAAGAAAAACTACCTGGACAAATTGAACCACACCTCAGATTCTCAACTGATGTTGCAAAGTCTGATGCTTTGCTGTCAAAGCTTTTGCATTTGGATAATGATGGAAGTCCTAGTTTCATGTTTTTAATCCTAGAGTCATGATAGAACCAGTGTCTGAATCAAGGTTGTCTTAAAATATGAAGTAGCAAACATTAAACTGCAGTTATGAGTAAAACTACAAGTACATATATTATCAAATATCAAAACAAAAAATAAATTTTGTGAAATAAATTCTTTTTCTTAGTTTTGAAAATCTTGCATCCAGCAATGTCAGGAATTGTTTTAAACAAATACTGTTTCAGTAACTAAACCAGGATGATAGTTTAGTTCAATATTTTCCTTTCATCAGAACCGCAATGCATCTGCTCAAATACTTTTATATGCATTTTTTCATGTCGGTGAAAACTCTTCCAAGTTAGTTGCTCAGTGTATTTTATTCTATCATATCAGACACAAACGTTTTCTGGTGATGCTTTGTTTTAATATGGTTATAGTTTGTTCGCTGTTATTACCCACTTAACGAAATCCTATCAGACAGCACGCACATGCATTATCGATCGGTCAAAGTGAAAGTACACTTTGCGTTTATAAACAGATATACATCAAGGAAACGCTTGAACAGACATAGATTCATGTTTAGGTTACAAGCATCTGGAAAACCACGACTAATTCCATCAGCTGACTGAGGCACTGACTGGCACGAGAGAGATGCAGACACCAAGTTAACCGTGTCTGAAATGTTTCCATTGTTTGAACTAGTGCGACTCTTCACTGTGAAAGACGACTATGATTTTAGGAATTCCCCGACAATTGTTCGTTATGCATACAAAGAAGCAGGCGAAGTCAACCTTCTAGCACTTGCTTGTACAAATGGTAACTAGATTTCGTACGGACCGATTCACGCATGTTATGTCACTCATGTGCAATGGAAGTTCAGCGCTTTCCAGTTGTTGATACGTCAATAACATGTGACGCCATAAAGTTGATTTACATATGATTATATTTAAAGAAAGTGTATATGAAGGTACACTGATGACACTGACATTTAGTTATATGACATAATAGGAAAGGCGTGTAGCGTTTGTTCACCAATAACATTTCATATTGAAAAGGTTTTTTTTTTTAACTCAAGCCATCTCATACACTACTGATCGATGTACATATACCTTGCCGGCATTAAAACGGAGAACAGAATATACACATCCAAAATAATATATAATTTAAGATAATGAAGTTGATGTAATCACAAAATGAGAATAAAACACCTGTTTATAGAGAAGTTGGTTCATCAGTGTCCTTTTTGTATACAATTTTGTATTGTGGTAGACTGAAACACAGATTAGTTTACCTGTACCCAGGTCTTCTCAGTAGATAATTCTTATACATAACTTTTTCCAGTCTCATCTTAAGAATTCCGTTACTTTTGAGATCTTCACTCAGAATCCTGCATGACTGGAGAGCTTTGCTCTTGTAATTAGACTAAGCTTAAGCTTAGGATATTATAGTGAAACATAATTCATGATTGCAATTCATAATGTACTTTGGTTTAGGCAAAGTGAAGTCTTCAAAATAATTCATTTACCTTGTATAAGGACTGGCCTGTGAAAAACAAAATGGCTGATAGGCAGCCATCTTGGATTTTGACAATAATAGTTTGTTGCTGATATTTCTTTAGATGTACAAGATGGATAATTCTCAAATTTCATATGTAGGTTCCCTTTGGCCTTTTGTTGTGCCATTTTGTTTTTGTGACTGATCAAAAAATCAAAATGGTCATCAGTCAGCCATCGTAGATTCTGACTATGTAAAATTGTTTATGCTATTTCTTTGGAGAAACAGGTTGGATCTTTCATAGATTTCTGGATTAGGGTCCCTTGGTCCCAAGTTGTGCCCTTTTGATTTTGGGATTGATCAAAATAAGAAAATGGATGACAAGCAAACGTCTTGGATTCTGAAAGATTGTTATCACTATTTCTTCAAAAGTGCTGAAAGGATCTTTCTCACATTTTATATATAGATTCTTCTTTGTCCCTTAGTTTGCCGTTTATATTTTGGAAGTGATCAGAAAAACAAGATGGTTGGCAGGTGGCCATCTTGGATTTTAACAATGAAAGTTTGTTATTTCTTTTAAAGTACTACATGAATTTTTAATTTGGGACTAATCAGGAAAGCAAATTTTCTTAGAAATTTTCAAATGATGAGGAGCAAAAACAAAAAAAAAGGAGAAAAGATCCAACTTTGAATGTACAGATTAGACAATGTTAGGTGCCAAGATCCCTCTGGGATCTTCTGTGATATTTTCTGCTTAATCAGATCTAAAGATTTTGAAATTTAAAAAAAAAACTGTCAAAAGCTGATGAGGCATATCACATACATATAATTTCATGAATGGCCCAATTTTGGCAGGCAGATTGTCCTGTGCAAATACATTGCAACATTCAGATGTCTGTTTGGTCAAAACCAACCAGCGGAATTTGCTATTCACATGCAACTTGAAGGCTGAACTTATGCAATGTTAAGACATATTCAGTGTTGAGACCAATATTCTTACATTGTAGGGTATGTCCTCCTTCGGTACAGTAGTGGAAACGGGAAACCTCCGACCACTCACCAGTTACCATGGCCACAAGATAAACCTATTAGCTCAATGTGTTTTGACCCTACTGTAACTTGGTTACTGGTTCTGGCAGAAGATGCCACTCTGTTCATCATACCAGCATTGTCCGTCATGGTAAGATTCATTTTTAGCTGTTACATGAGACGAGTTTAAAATCATATATTTTCCTTAGTATCAAATTTCATGCTTATTCAGAATAAATGTTTTTTTGTTGACATTTGATCTTGTGGAAGAAGAGTATTAAGAAAATCAACCAGTACAATCATGGTGATATTCAAGTGTTCTAATAACTTTATAGGTGGATGAATTGGTGTTTTCAGAATAACAACAAAACCAACGAAAATAATGGATTTTACAATTAACCTATGATGAGACCAAGTTTGTTGAAAGAAATTAATGACCAAACTGATTTTAAAAATTTCCACCAGTGACCTCTTCCATGATCTGTGGGTCAGATTGATGATTATTTTATACAGCTTCTTCAAAAATATCATTAGCTACAGTTCAATGTGTTTATCATGAAAGAAACTAATTCTTCATAACTTAACAGAAAAATAATATGTAATTATTTGTGCATTCCTCTGTCAAGGAGATCAGAATTGTTATAAATGAAGTGGTGATAGTACCAAGAGCTTCAGGATATGAATGAAATGAATCTGAAAACAATATACATAGTTTGTTTACTCTTTCCTGAAATAGATATTTCCATAGTACATGTAACCATACATGTTGATAAGCTAGATGATAATGTTTTCTGTAGGATCCAACTGCCAAAGTCAACCAGCTATGGAGGGAAGATGATGTTACTATAACAAAGGTCAAACGACCCAAAGGTAGGGATGGATGATATCAAATATCTTCCTGGTACATACCATGTGTCAAAAGGATTTAACATTTTCATAGGTCCTGTTATTAGGTGAAATATAGAGTGTTCTATCACTCAAGTGAAATGTATATAATATTCTACAGGAAACCATGAAAGATACTATTTTATAACATTGATTTCTAGAAACTAACAATGTCATGTAAGTAACTGCAATGCACTCTGGGAGCAACTCTGACATTCCATTACAATGGAAGTTAAACATGTAGAGACAATGAAGGAGTTTTCACAGTGTTATATTTTACAGGTGTACCTACTGCCGTCCTTTGGTGGCACACCCTGGACGATCAACAGGTAGCCATTATTGGTACAAAGGTACATATTTAATAGATCCTTAACTCTAAATGGATTTTAACTACTTCAGATTTATTTTATTTATTTTTATTGCGTGTAACTAATTTTTGAAGGTTTTATCTGAATTACAAACAAGGTAAAATCCAATAATGATCCACACTATTAAAAGTTTATGCACACAACTTGAATGAACTTAAAACTCTTATAAGCACAGAATATTGCAGATCATATATGCTGGTTGTTTTCATTTGTTTTTTTAATCAGGTTGTGCTGAAAAGCAGTTTATATTCAAAGGAACTACTAAACTGACAGTAAATCTTTTCATGGTTTACAGAAATTGTTGTAGGAGTGTATGTTTCATTCACAATTTATTCATTACACATAATGACCAATGTTATATAATTCATTTGCTTGCAGACTGGGGAAATCATCTTTGTGGATCTACTGACAAGGAAAACTTTGAATGAAGTCAAATTTGATTGTAAAATCATGCAGATAGACATAGTGGAAGATGACCAACAGATGACCACCAACCTTCTGGTAAGTTTCAACTAAAAGACACTTTCCAGTTTGCTGAATATTCATGTATAATTTAATGCTAATAATAACAAGTTTTTGCTAAAATCACCTTGCATTGAATTAAAATTGTAAATATTGTACCTGCATAAGTCACAATTATGCAAACTTACATTTTTTTTCTCTATTTATAGATAACAGACCAGTCTGGTGTTCAGTGGAAATTACTTTTAGAGAGTCGTACTCATGAAATCTTGTCCCTGCCTGATAAGGAGCTACTTGACCTGGGCTACAGCAGTGTTGATGGGAGAAACCTTCCTGTAATCAGTATCACTTCTCCTTCAGGTAAAATACATATATACTGATTTACCTACATAACATGTTTACATATGTTACTGGATAACAGTAAAGGGGTTTTACATAGATTGTATTGAACCCCTCCTATAACAGTTTGATACCTTCTTTGGATGGTTTCTGTTTTTCTCCTAAGTTTGGATTGAACCCCTTTTATATATATAGTTGAAACTTGTTATCTGATAGTCAGTGGGACAATGGGAGTTATCAGAGTTTTTTTTATTTTAGTTCAAAGTTTTGGTGGGAACTGATGATATACTTCAAATTAAAGAGGGTCTCAGAATTATATTAGTTAAAAATATTAACCAGGTTTGACTTTATAGTTTCATTTGATATATTCTTACCCAGTAGATGTCTCCACAGTTTATAAGATATCTTTCCCCAGTGACTTCTTCGATAGGATTCCCTCCCATTGTGTTTAACGTTACAGTCAGACATTTTCTTGAGCCTTGATAGATAATTCAGTAGAGTGTCAGACTTTGTGACCTCAGGTGAAGATCTGAGGTGTGTGGTTTGATACACTTCTGGGAATAGTTTGTGTTTATTAGGAGGCTGAAATCACAGGTCTTCCTATGCTGGCGTAGTGTCATTGGTCAGGACCCTAATCGATATTGATAGTCATGTATGTTTATCAGTAAGGTAGCGTTTATCTGCTACAAGGAGATCCAATAAAAAAATTACCCAGGTTTTTCCTGAGGTAATAAACTCTGCAGAACAAACAATTTTTTGAAATTATGCTTTACAGTGTATTTTATATAACTTTAACAGATCAAACTGTTGACTTGTTCCTGCCTCTGAGATTTTACCAGTTCCAGAGATCTGTGTTCCTGTCACCGCAGTATGCAAAGGGACGGCACTTTGTTGCAGCTCATTGTGACAAGACAAACACATATCAGGTATTAGGGAATAGTGTACCTCCCAATCTAGATTTTGAGATTGCTTTGGACTGACTTTGATTTTTCTTCAGTCACTTTCAAAGTTTCAACACTGGCAGCTCATAGCATGACTGACAAGTCCAAGAATGACCAAACAGCTGTATGGTGCAGCTAAATTCATTTTTTGGCTATACTTAATTAAATTATGAATTTGTATATTAAAGTGGGGCTGTGAAATCATAAATTTTCATGGGTTTTTGTTTTCATTTATTTTAAACATACTCTTAATCAACTAATTCATAATTTCACAAATTGTTACAGTAAGTATAAGCAGATTTATTTAGTTATGTTTAGCCATATAATCAAGCATCCACCAAACAGTAAATTTTTGAAAACCATGAATATGAAGCCACGTGACAATATCTGATTTTACAGTATCCACTTGCGTGCCTTTTATACATTCCATCAACATTTCAATTTTCAGATTTATGACAGTGATGTGGAACACAATCCTCTTTTTGTGTACAAGTTACCATTTGGTGCCTATAATGTCATCCTGACAGACAAAGTCATATTTACTACAACACGACTCGGAGGGGAGAAGAGATTGCTTGTGATAGCTAACCAGCGGGCAGAAACCTCAGTGGATGACCAACAGGTAAAAGCTATGGCATCTATGTGAGTTGGTTTTTAATTAGATCTCTTGCGAAAACCAATAATTAGTTGCTAGTGGTAATTGATACAACAGGAGGGACCTAAAGATTTCATGTGGCATATCTTGTGCAGTGCGTGATCTTCAACTGCTGTACATTGTATGACAGTAAACCTATAAGGAAGGAAGAATGCACCTAAAATACAAAGATTTGTCCTTAGTGATTTTATGCCCAACAACCAGTGGTTTCATTTCTTCAGAGCTATGAACACAGTTGAAACTGAAATTTGTAAAAGGAGGCAAAAAAATATATTGAAACCATATCAACAATGGAAGGATTTTGTCTCTTGTATTTCAGGATTTCAACAAGGATGCAGTGTTACAACAGTTTGATCTGCCACAAGAGGAGCACCTGTTGACGGTCCTGAAGAAGTCTTATCCATTCTACTGGCATGATAAGCGTGAAGAAGACCTATGTCAAAAGATGGCTCAGGATATACAGCTTGGTCTGGGACGGGCCAACAAAGCTGGGCCAAGCATCCTTCCACCCACCGCCTACGATATGACCGTCACCAGTCATACTGTTCTCAATGGCTGTGTCATAATAACAGGGTCATCTGTGTATGAATGTAGGCCCAGGTAAATCTTGATACACCTAGACATTATTCTCACTATGCTGTCATCATCAAGAGAATCATTTGTGTAGGACAAATTTTAGAAATAGTGTTCTTTGTAACTATAATTTCTGTATATTTACTCCAGTAATATATGTATCCATTAACTTAATAAAAAATACTGTTTAGAGTTACCAGTTAAAGTGACAAGTTTTTTAATGATATCTCAAACCAGACACATATGATGATTGTATATGTATGAATATTCTGTCTTAATGATGTAGGATATCACCAGAGCGACTGTTCCTACAGATGGCCGTCCAGCAGCTTGACCACTCACGGACAGAGGTCTTAGGTATAGGTCTTGGTCTTGATCTCAACACACTGTATGAAGTATCAGCTGAACATGTATTGAAAAACAAGGATTTCTCTCAGGCAGTCAGGCTTTACAAGCTCTCTAAGGTAAGGCTTATAAGCATTCAAAAACAGAGCTTACAGGCTCTTTAAGATACAACCTACATATATACAAAGATGGGGCTCACAAATTCTCAAACACGGGGATTACAAACATCGTAAATTAGGACTGCATATATACAATGATAGAGCTCACAAGTGCTCAAAATCAGGGCTCGCAAACATTGTAAAGTGGGGTTGCAAATTCGGAAATATAGAGCCTTAATGCACTCATAAAATAGGGCTTGTGAACTGTCAAAGAGAGGACAAAAAGTTTGCAAAAGGTAGAACATGGAAGCAGTTTTAGTTTTCGAAATCTCAATTGTAGAGCTTAGAAACACTTGGGGTTACATGCACTGGACCTGTGGTAATTGAAAGTATAATGGTGCTTAATAAATGAAATCAATTTCAAGTGAAATTTTAAATTTTTTATGATATGGCAATACTTCAGTATTTTTATCCAACAGTGTTCGCATGCAAGGAGAGTGGCAAACTTTGCTCAGTATGGTTGCGTCCAGGAAGTACTAACCTACGCAAGACAGGTACTTTGTATTCAGAACCAGGACATCAATACCAGTGAGAGAAAACAACTGACTGACTTAGCCATACACTGTTTTGTACATCAGATCCAGGAACATTCCAGAGACAAGACACAACTTCAGCAGTCTTTTCTGTAAGACATTCTCTGACATCTTAATCTGACCTTCTAAACTAAATTTTTTATAAAGCTTGAAATACATCTAACGTTATGATGAAAATGAGTCATACAATTTTTTAAGGGCAAATTATGAATTTCACATAAGAAATGAAAAATCTGGTAAAATTTTGACAGAGAAATAATGATTTTCAAATGACATTTAGAAATAATTTTTGTTCTATTCTCATTGACAGTGAGTTTCTTATCACCAACTTTTCATATGAAGAAAGCATGGTTCTTTCTTTGCTGTCAGAGAATGGCCTGATTTATATTCTACTGGAGCTTGCTAAGGTGAGATATTCGGAGCAATAATGTGGGTTGGTAACAAAATACCACTGCATGAAAAAGGTATATACTTAGTGCTGGGAATATTTCAAAAAGAATAAATATGTTGATAGGATGACTAAAATTAGAATATCAAAGATATTAGCAGTCAGAATAACACATACAGTAAAACGACAAATTTTAGCATTCATTTAATATTAGTGATTTTCATGCCTAGCCATCGAAGTGTTAAATAAATATGACCACTTAATTTTCCATAATGCTTAAAACAGATGAACGAAAAGTTGGAAAATGGAATTTATTTATCGACACCAATAATTTGTACAACAGACCAGTAACACAATATCTAATGGTTTGGACAGTCTTGTTTTTACAATGCATCTAATAGTCCTGTAGTCTCAAACGACTTAATCAGGAGCTCTTTGTTTTGTGTGATGATGTCACGGGCTCTCATAACCCACACTTCATAAATAGGCTTCAACACAGAGAAAAATTACTACCTATGTGTTGTAATCATTTATTCTGTATCTATGTTAAAGCATAACAAAAAAAACCAGTGAACCGTACACGTTATTCTGTTCACCTGTTGTGAATACAAATATTATGCTATGAATAGAACATGAATTCCACACTTCCATGGCATCAAAATTTATACCAATTTTTCTCAGCACTAAATTTAAACTGCATGAAAAGGTAGTCAGACCAATGGTGCTAAGTATTGACAAGCTAAATTAAATCATTTTACAGTATCACAAGCATCTAAAACAGGTTTCTGTAGTCTTCAAATAGCAGCAAGGTTATAATTGAATGTTCAGTTGAGTAGAACGAATACCATTCTGAAGTGAAAATACCTTGGTGACAAATTTTATGTGCAGGATGTCCAGATAACAAGATAGAAGGATTATTTTCATCTTAACTCAGTACATTGAAAAAACTAGCTGTGAATTTGACACTTGTGAGGTACACAACATAGGTAGATATTGTAAAGATCTGCTTCCTGCATGGGTCTAGGCACGTGGCTTGGTCATGGAGGCATTGGATTTGTTGGCAAAGAACAGCTACACCAGACTGGACAACCATGTAGTGGACAGTCTTGTCAGCAAGGGCTTCATCAACCACCTTGTCCAGGCAGCATCAGGTAGGTTATGATAAATGAGGGACTACACCAGCCTCAGGTAGGTTATGATAAATGATGGGCTAAACCAGCCTCAGGTAGGTTATGATAAATGATGGACTACACCAGTCTCAGGTTGGTTATGATAAATGAGGGATTACACCAGCCTCAGATAGGTTATGATAAATGATGGACTACACCAGCCTCAGATAGGTTATGATAAATGAGGGACACCAGTCTCAGGTAGGTTATGATAAATGAGGGACTACACCTGTCTCAGGTAGGTTATGATAAATGATGGGCTACACCAGCCTCAGACAGGTTATGATAAATGAGGGACTACACCAGCCTCAGGTAGGTTATGATAAATGATGGGCTACACCAGCCTCAGGTAGGTTATGAGAAATGATGGGCTAAACCAGCCTCAGGTCGGTTATGATAAATGAGGGTCACCAGTCTCAGGTAGGTTATGATAAATGAGGGACTACACCAACCTCAGGCAGGTTATGATAAATGATGGGTTACACCAGCCTCTGGTAGGTAATGATATTTGGTCAGTAGGCCACCTATGCTGGCATATCCAGTTCTAAGAGAAAAATGTCAAATGCAAATGTTGTATCATAACAACATTGTCCAACCAGTCAAAAAGATGGATCTCCTAGACAAGTTGTTTGATGAATTAATTCAAATATTCAATGAAGTTTAAGTCAAATTAACTATGACATAGGGATAAATGAATATGTTTTTTTACATGGCAAAATGGGTAAATCAAACTTGCTCATGTTGAAATTGCCAATATAGATATGAATTCAGACATAAGTATAATATGTATTTATACTGGAAGCATCTATAGATGTGTAAGCAAATGTTTAATTTCACCTTCTTAAGCACTAGCTGTAATTACTTTTAGAAAGCAGTTCTCATCCAGCTGGCTTAGAGGGCCTTCAGGATGTTTTTGTTTCTTATAAGCGTAGTTTGTTGTGCTAATTCATATTTTGTGATCAAACCCAAGCACCAAGTGCTAAGGTATACAGTATGTTAAACAAAAATAAATCTCCAGTTGTGGTTTCATCTCTTCATTTTATAGGTACGTTCTTCCAATCACTGAACCCCCAATATAGGACGGAGATCCTGTGCTCCAAGCCTCAACTCGCTCTCCAGCACTATGCCATGATACAGGACTGTGTGTCAGACCTAAGCCTTGACACACTGGAAAAACTTGCCAACATTTTTGATCCCTCAAGGCCTAATCTTAGAAACCACATTTCTAAACATATGCTTTCCAAGAAAAGGTAAGTAACAATTAACTCAATCTAATTTTTTGATACAGTTTTTCTCTAAAAGGGTATTTCTGTTGTTTTCAGCTGAGATTAAATTGTAAATGAAAAGGCATCATATTTTCTTTATATTGTTTATCATTACCTTTTAGCTATATCAGATACTGAAGAATGAACCGATCTGTCCACACTTTATGTTTGCATCTTGCCCTAAATTTTGTTTTGTTTATAAACTGTGTTCGCCATTTATGAGGTGTTGATGTGTTTTCCCAGAACTTCCAGTGTCTCCTCTCTTAACTCCCAATGCAGTGATGGAGAACCTGGGTCCATGGTAAGTTTGGTCTCTCAATCTGCAGCAGGAGACATCCAAGTATTTTATATTTCCTGAGTTATTTGCTGAAATGGAATGAGCACATAACCTTTTTGGATAGCAGTGTATCACAAACTAAAATCAGGTGTGGGGCACCGCAATACAGCCCTTTCTGGTCTTTTCCATGTTTATTTTATTTGCTGCTCATGAAAAAAGACTGAGTTTTCACTTGCATTCCAGGCCAATGTATTCAGTTTAATACAGTTCATTCCTTTAAGGACAAAGGCTTGGAACATTTAGTAAATTTATTTCTTAAAGTTGACTTATTTTGTCTCTATTCAGTTTGAAATATCCCTAGATCAAAAGAATTCCCTTTTGCACAAGTATTTGTCTTTTTGAAGTAGCGAGGCAGGTAGAAAATAAGTGTTAGGTACATATTATCATATCTTTAACTTCCTGTTGTCCTTGAATGTCATGACATTTTCATCCAGATGTCACATTCAGATACCACTTTTTCAGGAGAATACCCTTCCCGAGCCTTCAAAATTAGTGGAGTTCTTTGTAACCATAGTTTTACAACTCAACAACAAACGTGACAAATCAGGTGACATTCCCAATACAGAGGAACTACTGACCATGAATTCTAACGATATATCTAAACAGGTTGGTATCTATGGTTTATGTTCATTTTAAGTTTGGTAGATGTGACAAAATTTCAACTGAATTCATTGACTGCATTTAATTTATTATGTGTTTTGAAGGTTTAAATAAACATTCAAATTTCAGAAATGAAATCAATCATGTTATATGAAGGATAAGTTAAATGGAAATTTGTTTTTATGCCAGACACGTATATAGAAGAATTACTTTCCTTCTATGTTCAACATATAACACCAGCTAAATTTTCATTGAAATGAAAGTATTTGTTGGTTGCCTATTTGTTACACGATATTCTCAATGCAACAAAATTGCTCTGAATTTAAGAAGCATTTGAGATATGCAACAAGATATATTATTTCAAGAGTTTTAGCTCTCATGTTGTAAGTTGTTCAAATGAATGGCCTTGACCATGTTTCAAGGTCACATGAATCAAATGTGTTAAAGATTTGAAACATTTTCTTTTTGAAAATTCGATAGCACAGGGTCGTGGTATTTGACCAGAACAGGCAGCACACTACAATGACAAGCTACGAATTTTTTTAGGATTGAATTGTTTTAGGGGTCAGATGTGTTGAAGTGCCAAACAACTTCTTTGGAGTAAACCAAAAGGCCAAGGTTCATGATATGTGCCAGTCAGTACACTGAGATGAAGTGCTAGCAGACTTCTTTCAAGGTCAAAGGGGTCAAATTAAAATGTGGCAAAATCTTCAAATCTTGCTTGAATATTTCATCTGCAACATACTCTAAAAAAGGGGTATTAAGTTTTGGATGACCATGAAATCAAAAGTGATGGATAATACAGGCCCATTGTGACTCTTGTTTTGAGTCTTTTATTAATGTTGCAAAAAACGCCATTGTCATACTATGGTAATTTATGAAAAATAAGTTGATAATGAGATGATATATAATTGTGATAACAAATTTACCTAGTGGACACTTCATTTAAAATTTCTGATTAATGGGTAGAATAGTGAATTTGAATTCTGTAAAAGTTGGTCAGAAATAGGAATTCATAACGAATGGATACATCAGACTGGGAAGGAATAATGCCTGTTGATATCAGATATTGTTCATAGTGGCATGCATGCCAAAATGGTGAATTAATTACACAGAATTTATGGTAAATAGTTGTATCAGAAAATTGGTATTTCTGATAAATCATAGATCAGTGTGTTAAAAAACATGATGAGTTGATGAATCAGATGATTGGTTTTGAGATCAATTTATTCACAATTTATATGTTGTGATAGATGCTGTTTAATCATCAGAATCATATTCTTCAGCATCAAATGGTTTTGGCATTTTTGTCCACAGTCTACGGAAGGAAATAAACAGATAAAAGTGTGGAAGTTGTCTTGTCGCCCAGTGTCATTAGGATCTGGACATCAGCATGTTGCTTTAGTGCGTAATGGTGACCTATACACATGGGGACGCACTTCTTATGGCAGGTAAACAGCTGGGCAATACACAATGATTAAAAAATTTTAAATTTGTTTATTTTGACAAAATGTTTATATTGGTTTTGATAAAGAATCAGTAATAATATGATACAGAAAGTATCTGCTAAAATTTTAAATCTCAGTTTTTAATTTTAGACTCTAATACCTGTGATGTAATTTTCACACAAATCAAAAATCTTTCCATATACAGTATTATACATTCATAATCACTTAAAATTGATTTGAGGTTACTAAAGGAACTTAATTTATATTAAAATGTACATAATGTATTAGTTTGATTGGCTATCATCATATCTGATTCATTTGATACAGATTGGGCCACGGAGACCTGGCCCCAGACAATACAGTTTCTCCTCCCTGTAGGGTGGAAACTCTACACATGCTCCAAGTCCGCGTCATTTCTGTGACTTGTGGAGGGGAACATACGCTGGCCCTCACACAGCAAGGGGTATGTTTACCATTATCATATTTATCAGGTAATAACCCATGCCTTGCAAAAAACACATCCTTATCAGTTTTGATATAAATGTTACCAAGTTATATCTTTGTCCAGTAATAAGCCCACCACCTGACTTTGAGTCAACTGTTATATGTGTTGGTACCTCAACTTATTGCAGAGTAGATTGAGTAGTTTGCGTCCATCCCTTTGGCATTGTTTTTCATTGGTCTGTCGACTTACCAGCTATAAAGTAACCAATCTAGAACAGAATGAGGAATTCCTACTTAATCTGGTATATGTGTAACATATCCCTGGATCAGAGGATTTCAACCTGTTTAAAGAATGTGTGAGAATTTATCTGTAAAGTATAATTATGGAAGCTTCTATCAAACAAACATTTGGAAAAAGACATGTCCAGTTACATCAATACCCTTTAAGGTGGAATTAAATTTGAGATCCTTTTCATCACATTATCATGTTTTTCACAATTAAAAACTTATTTCATTCCACAATAATGGCATATAGTCAGGCAAGTGATCCAATATCTTTTCCCAGTCCATTGGTGGAACCCTAGTTGGTTAAGTGAAAGGCTGGTGTGTTACCGCTGAGCTACCAAGCCAGCCAATTGCAAATATTTTTGAGATCATTTTTTGAGTTTTTTGTCTCAGCAACTATTTTCTGCATCATGAAGTTTTGAGTTGCTTTCTTCTTTTGATATTTAAGAGGGTAACACTTTCTTTTTTTGTTTTGTATACTAATACAGTTTTATATGATTTGGCAGGTGTTTTCCTGGGGATCGTCCCAGTATGGACAAGTTGGAATTGGTACGAGGCATATATATAGTCGACCAATGCAATTGGACAAACTCTCATCCCTACAGTGTGTGAGTGTCGAGAGTGGTCAGTACCACTCACTAGCTGTGACCGCAGATGGAGAGTAAGTAAACAAGCACTGTGAACCAGATAAACAATCTGCTGGATCACAATAACAGGGTTTATTTTCCTGAACTTGTGAGTGATCCTCCATAAGGCTTTGTATGTATCTGGTGGATAGATATACTCTGTTGATTTTAGTGTTGAATTCTGAATGCATTAAATTCAATTTTGTTTGCTCTGTTGAATCTGTTGAAGCTACTTCCTAAGCTAGTACATTTGTTTTGACCAAATCACAACCAATTGACAATCCTTCTTATAAATTAAGTATTTAAGAATGTATTATTTTTATATTTTAGAGTATATAGTTGGGGATGGGGAGTCCATGGACAGCTTGGCAATGGCGGTATTGAGGATGCGTTGGTCCCAACCCATGTACAGGCACTATCTGACAAACAGATAATCAGGGTGTGTGGAGGGTACTGTCATACATTGGCCCTCTCCTCACAAGTAAGTGTCAGTCCCCACATATTTAACTGCTTCAGTTTTCATTCATAGGCAATATGAACACCATCTGATTTTGTGGTGGTTGTGTGATAACATTACAACACATGATAAACATACTATAAATAGTAACAATTTGTGTGCCATTAATTGACATATTGTCTTTCTGTAGGGAGAAGTGTACTCATTTGGCTGTGGATTCTTTGGCCAACTTGGTTTGGAAAAAAACAAAAAACAGACATTACCAATGAAAATACATGCTCTGAAGGAAAAGGTGGTCATTATTTGCACAAAATTTTTTCACAATGTAAGTATGGATGAATTAAATACTTTCTTAATGGTTTAAATCTGTCATTAAGTTAATCAAAACTAACATATTTAACAGCCAAAGTTTTAGCTCAAAACTGTGTATTCCGTTTTTTTGTTTTTACTAGTTTTAGAAAAATGCAAGTGAAGAAAAATATGTTTTTTAAACCAGCTCAGTTCTATAGACATTTGAATACTGGCAAGCAAGTAGAATGAGTTTGATTCCAAGATTTAACCATGGGCTTCTTTGTTGTGTCTTGAAATATTTAATGTGAACCAAACAGGAAGAGGAGGCTGGTGTTTGTAAGAAAGAAATAATGTGAAATTGATTGCCATTTGCCAGATTGCTGTGACACAAAGTAATCATGTATACTCCTGGGGATGTCATCCATACAACCTGAGGTTTGCTGCACATTCTATACGTAAGGCACGCCAGGCCGGTGTCGTGGTTGGGGATCCAGTCGACCATTTCTTAATGCCTGATCTTGTTGACACCAGCTTTGTCCATGGACGAATCACACAGGTGAGATGTCAAGGCTTTTAATGTCTGAATTGTGTGAGGATAATCACTACTACAATTTTATGCAGTAATGACAGTTTTATTTCATTGACATGTTCAGACTCCTTTGATTTTGAACTTGTGTGCCATTTAATTTGCTGTTTTCTTTTAACAATGTGTCATCTGTGTCATCTGTATTGAGTTCCACTGAAATACATGTCCTGTTGACTTGTGAAAAATGTGAAGATTGATTGTTTGTTTTAGGCTGCTTGTGGCAGCTCGCATTCAGTACTGGTCACTCAGGATGGAGATGTGTACACCTGGGGTAGGAACATGGATGGCCAGATTGGAAATAACACTAGACAGGACATGGTTAGTTTGAAAATAACTCACCATGTAGGCTCTGTTTTAGTGTAACGAACCAGTTTTTGTCTTTCACTAACTGTTCTTCAAAACATTAACTTCAAAACAACCATAGGACATAGAGCCGAAAACTTGGTTCTGTAGCTGTATCAGATTAACAAATTTTTATTCAAATAAGCATGACCCCATTTCAATTGAGGTCACAAAATTAAGATACATTAATCTACATTTCTTTTATGCTGTTATTTACTGATAATTAATGGTTGTTAAAATCACAGTTAATTGAAACATTCATCTGTGTATATGATTACACTCAGACACAATAACCATTGTGTGTTTTATTTTCAAGAAAATTCCCAGTATGGTGACTAACATAAATGACAGAAGTGTGACACATATCACTAGTGGAGGAGAGTTTAACATTGCTCAGGACTCAGATGGGCTTGTTTGGGGATGGGGCAAGAATGACATGGGACAGGTAATTACTATAAGAGAGTAAGTACAAAATTGAAAACTGAACCTGGTTTGACTCCATCAGAAAACTCCCTTGATAATTTTTCTTATTTAGAGCAAGGGTACAGCAAAGGTAAAAAAAATGTGTATGTGAATGAACCTTAACCACTCTTACACTAGACAAGGTCATTGTCACAGCAAAGAGTATAAGATCAAATCATTGTTAAGCTTGTTTGAACTATAAATTACCTATCATAAGCTTTCTAGCTTCTTGGCTATCTAACTTCTTGGCTTTCTAGTTTCTTGGCTAGAGAGAATTTCTACTTTCCAGCTTCATGGCTGGAGAGAATTTATGCTTTCCAGCTTCATGGCTGGAGAGAATTTCTACTTTCTAGCTTCTTGACTGCAGAGAATTTCCACTTTCTAGCTTCTTGGCGAGAGGGAATTTCCACTTTCTAGCTTCTTGGCTGGAGGGAATTTCCACTTTCTAGCTTCTTGGCTGGAGGGAATTTCCACTTTCTAGCTTCTTGGCTGCAGAGAATTTCCACTTTCTAGCTTCTTGGCTGCAGAGAATTTCCACTTTCTAGCTTCTTGGCGAGAGGGAATTTCCACTTTCTAGCTTCTTGGCTGGAGGGAATTTCCACTTTCTAGCTTCTTGGCTGGAGAGAGTTTCCACTTTCTAGCTTCTTGGCTCTAGAGAATTTCCACTTTCTAGCTTCTTGGCTACAGAGAATTTCCTTTCTCTAGCTACTCTACTTGTGAAATTTTTTCCTTTCCTCGACCAGTGGAAGGTCTTGGTGTACATGCTTCCATTCCTAGTGGAGGCATTGCAAAATATTTACCTGTGTGCACACATTGTAATAGTACTAGCCACGTCTCATTTAGTAGAGAATTTCTCTTTAGCTTCAACAATTGAGAGTTTGTCTGGTAAGTAAGAGGTCATAGGTTTGATTACTAGTATAGAAATAATGAACTTTATTGCAGATATCCAACATAATTTGTTATAATAAGTTTTTGTTTATCACAATAAGGTAAAACAGGAGAAGGCAGAACTGTCACTCACTACTGTCACCGCCACTCAGAAGGTCATCAAGACCCACAACAGACGACGGGCAGGAAGTGGCATCACTGAATTCCTTCTCCCGACAGTCTGTCAAGGCTTGCCCATAGCTAAACCAGCCTCATCACTTTGGAGACCATCCCATCTGACAAGGTCGGGGTCATATGATGGGTCAGATGTTGATACATTGGTAAGAATTAGTAATGTTTAAATACACTCCTTGCCAGTAAAACATACTTGAAACATTCATTCTTTACTGATCATATTGTTTGGTCTATAAATTATTATTCTAAATTTTAGAAAACCCAAATATAGGTAAAAATGCTGTTGTGTTGCTTGTATTGGTGTATGGTTCCTTTACTCTTCTGCTGGATACCCTAGAGTATCATTAGAAAAAATCAGGCAAAAATAAAAAACTGTAACAGCATCAGAGTAGGTTGTTTCATTTTATTCCATGTCTTTCAACAAGCTTTACATTAAGTGGACTTCTTCAGGATAACATACAACACTTTTTTACATCCATTTTACATCAAATGTGGACTCTAGTCTCTATAGTATTGTGACATCCTACAATGGACAAGTGTGATAAATCTATTATATAAGTACTGCTTATATTGTATAACACATATATTGTATATTGCTTAGTAAAGATTGTTATCCCTATTTCTTAACAAGTACTGAAGGGATCTCTCTCATATATCATATGTATGTTCCCTTTGGTTTTTTCTTTTCTTGTGCCCATTTGATTTTCGGACTGATTAGGAGAGATGAAATGGCTTTCAGGTGACAATTTTTGATTTTGCGGGTAAAGATTATAATCACTATTTCTGCAAAGGAATGTTGAAACTTTTTATCATTAAGAGCCCTCTGGGACCTCTTCTTATGTGTTATTCACTGACCTAGTGCATTATTAGACATTTCATGTATGCTTATATATTTATGTAATTATATGTATAGAATTATGGGGAAAATGACAGAAAAATGTACATTCCTGGGATAATTACTGCTAACAGTTTGTAAAAAATGTCTGTATATTGGCGAAACACAAGGAAGAAAAGTTTCAAAAGTGATAATAACAAAGAAAATTTCCCAGATTACAATAAAACAACATTATAGTCAAAAGTCTTCAAAAAATTCTTTTTCTACAAACAATGTTTATGTTTCCTAGATACCTACTGTAGGTAAAAGTTTAACTGTTAGTGAATTAGTAAATGTACATTATATGGTTACTTACATTTGTATCTATTATTTTTGCCCCTCACCTATATATTTGGTTTAGTTTTCCATGTAATCGGTCTGATATGTTTTCTCTCCACAGTGGATGGAGGAAAGCCAAGATGATGTCCAGTTAGACCACCTTCCTGATCTACAGTCACTAGGCTGCAGAAAATATGGTCGTATCACCATTTTTGAAGTCCTACAGGTATTCATTGAACTGTGCAATGTTAATTTACAATGAGAAATTATTTGAGAATGTTTCTTCTCATATTGTATATTTCATGAACCCACATCTTTGTTGTGAGAATGTATTTCTCACATTGTTTATTTTATGACCCCACATCTTTGGTGCCTTGTAGGAGACAGACTGATCTATAAATTCTGTTTTCAGACATCATTCTTTCGGTTTCAGAGTGAAATTGAAAGAAAGTCAAAGACTTTTTTAATGCTACAAGCTGTTGATAAATTATTTCATTAAAAGGAATGAAAGAAAGAATGTGTGAAAAGTTATGTATGTATGGGTGTGTATATGTGTATGTACTTGTATATGTGTGTCAATGTGTTTTTGTAATACAATTTAATGTGTTAAATATATGTATGTTATTGCTAGAGTCTGTGAAGGAAAAAAAGAAAGAAAAAAGAATAGGTGTAAAATAAGAAAGGTCCCTTTTCTCACCCACAGCACCTGTCAGAGTTATGTAACTGTATGAAGATCATGCGTCAGTGTGTAAACTTGGATGACTGGCTCAGTGCTGCATACATTTGTCTCCACCAAAACAATTATGCACAGGTAAGATTATTCTTATCAAAGAATTATTTGGATAAAAATATCAGAATCTATAGTAACACAAAAGTTTTCATGAAAACTAGAATTACCGTGGAAATCTTCTAATTTAAGTTGTTAGCTTTTCATATAAAATTTCAGCCATGATGCATCATTCACAGCATCTTAGATCTTCATTTGTAAAGGTAAATATCATCAGGCAATATCACTGTGTTTCTGCATTCTAAACTGTATTTTGCTGAAGGTTTTTTGTCGCAGTGGCTGTGAAATAGAAAATGGAACAACTCTTAAACCGAATTGGTTTAGGAATTTAATGGTAAAACTCTGGTTTGTCTAACTTCATAGCTCTTCACAAAAATGACTGAGATGTAACATGTAATAACATGTACACCTATTCCCGTGATACTAAACAGAGCTGGTCTCCCACCATATTTTATGTGACTGTAATGTGACATGTATATAAAGAAGTGCACGAAACAAGGAAAGAATATGCATGCTGTATCTCACTGCATGTTGTAAGACATGACTTTTGTATGTGACTTGTACAGACCTGGCTTACAATGATATTAAAGTATGTGACTATGTGAAAAGCTCTATTACTAGACTCTAATGTGACGATTTGTGAGATGTAAACAGTATTTTATGATTCTGTACAGGCCCTTGCATACCACCTGAAGGCCCTGACCTCCTATGTCACTATGTTTGGCTGTGATTTCCTACAGAGTACACTGAGAGTTGTCCAACACTACACCCAGTAAGTCTGATATTTCAGTTTTGTTAAAACTTGCTCATAAACAGAGTCAGGTTAATTATAATTCAAAAATTCATTGATATTTAACAAAAAATGTATTGCTCAGATAAATTGAAATGTAGAATACAAATTGTATTGTAAATTAATATTCAGTGCAATGTAGAAGGCTTATTATATCTCGGGACATCTATTATATCTGTATGTCGTTTATGTGACCTAGCATTAGTAGTTGTGTATTACTGTTCAGTGTTTACAGTTTTTTGTTTCTTCTCCTTAAGACTTTGCATCTCACAAGAACTGCCAGCCTCCCAGAAAGAAGAAAACTACAGACTTGTTCTTATACAGGTACATTGTATAACTGATCAATGTTAGAACTCAATTTAAAGGGAGACTACTTTGTAGTAGCCCTTATAGTTGGATATGTTGATGTAATGAAATTTTCATTATTGCTCTTTTGTAATTAAGACTTCTTGTTATAGGGACAATTTAGTGAAGTTGGAAATTTTAACATGACAGCTTTCAATTCCATCTTCGAAATATAATTCCATATGAAAATTTTGACAAAAACTGTTAATTGTTTGGCATTTAAACCCGTCAAAGTAAAGTCCTCAAATGTGTAGTTAGACATTTTAGCTTTATTTATATGTATTAGCAGTTTCTAAGATCATGACTTTCTGAAACCAAAGTGAGATGGACATTCACATCTAACTTACTAAAGCCACATAACCAGTTAACAGTAGTTTCTTAACTATGTATATATATATATATATGTATAGTCATGAAACAGAGATTGAACTATTTGGCATGTAAACACTTTGAAGATATCTAAATAGGCTATGTATATTGAAATATTTGTTGTGTTGTTCCGGCTTTATAGGCCTGTATTTTGCAATTTCTGACATTCTTAAAATTATCACAGGTATCAAATTTGTGGTTATCTGTGCTTTCAGTAGACTTTCGTTTCTTTTGCTTTGAATAGAAACCCTGTTTAAGTGTGAGATAGAGTATCTTTGCTGTAGTGAAACATGGTGTATTGTGATTTTAGATGCTGGAACATTGGGAGAAGCATGATTTGTCAGTCAGTAGTCTAGAGGCCCTGCTGACAGAACACATGGACAGTGTGTGCTGTATTCTGAGCACATTTCTCTTCTGGTGAGTGCGATAATTTTGTACGCTACCACCATTTTGTTATGGAACATATCATATTACCCATGTCCATCCTACTGCATATGTCTTACATGTCTCGACCCATACCAAATAAAAATTTCATTCCTGTAGTCCATTCAGTTTTCAATTTAAATTTTTATACCATAGTCAGGTATGGATACTTTTGATGAGTTTGTGTTTCATGAATCAAAGGACAAGATATTTATTATACAATGTTGATGATTAACATGTCAGTTCTCAGGTGTTTTCTTGTTCCATATTGAATCTCAGCTTTTTCTTTTTCATATACACCTAGCTAAATATAACTTTGCATGTTGAAATGTTACTTATGAATATTTACAATAAAATAAAATCAGTTTTTAGGTTAATTTTTGTGAATGTGAAAACAACTTATATGTTGAAAAGTAATAACATTTCCTTTGGATTAAGACAAATGGAGTAAACACATGGTTATTCAATGTTAAATTTTTAATTTATGAAAATTTCTCCAGCTTACTCACTATTCTTGTTGTGGTTTGCATTTAAGGAAGAATCGAAAGACTGGTGACGGGGGCGACACCACAACTTTACCAGCCTGCATTGGAGTCTCCAGCCAATTCATGATGCATTTTACAACAAAGTTCTGTCTGCAAGTTCTCCAGAAAGTCTTTGATAAGATGCTTCTTTCAGACTTTGAAAAGAGATATCCAGTCAGTCATGGATCATTGAAAAAGCTGTTAACGTGTCGGATAGGGTCAAATGACTCCGATCTTGACCTCCAACCAGGTGATAAACTCATACCGTTTGATCAATTGTGGCAAGATGTGGTTCAAAATCTACAAAAGAGTACAGAATCACGTGACTATATATATATCACACGTACAGATATTGATCACATGACGGAAAAACTTGAACAAACCCAGGGACCACAGTCGATCCAAGATGAAGTCAACTCCCAAGAGCCAAACACAGTGCTCTTTACATGTGGTCACCACTACACACGACGGAATTTCATGGATGAAGTGGTGGTAAAGTTCAACAAGGAGTTATCCCAGGGTCCGGCCAGTCTACCTGGCAGTGCTGCTCTTTTGATGCAGTATTACTGCAGGCAAGGATTACTTCCCCTGGCATGTCCAAAGTGTGTACTCAACACACTGCATACTGCATTATAGAGTGCTTCTTGTGGAAGGGATTGGCTGGGTAGTTAAAGATGAATATCCAGTGATTTGTAAGCAGAATCAAACATTTAAACAAAGATTCAGTGCATTGAAGTAATTTGTTCCTATGTAATAGGTACTAGATTTAGAATGAAATTCTGAGAATAAATGTCAAAATACTATCTAAGACATATTTAGGCCAACCTGACTAGCTTCCATTAAGTTTTGTGACTGTTTGATGTTGACAAGCAGATCACTTAATGAACAAAATGATGAATGTTTGGTTGTGAAGTTGCCTAAGTTGATTCTTCTATTGTCATAGGGAGGTTAAACCTGCAAATCCTTGGAATTTAAAAGTAGGTTTGTGATATAAATTGCTCAAGTAAACTAGATGTGACTTGTTAGCTCACAATGTGTACTTATGGTACAGTTTGTTTTCTGAAGAGATTATTTTGTTTTATTGTTGTTCCTTATGAATTGAAACAAGAATTACTGGTCAGTTATACTTGTGAACCTGACTTGGAAGTCATCAGTATTGTTTATTTTGTATATGATTAATTGACTGTTTATCTGAAATTGAACCTATACCAGGTAGTATGAAATTTTGGTGTTCAGTGAGAAATTCCAAACAAATTAAACTCCTGAGTCCGAATTGTTATGATTTCCTCCTGACTCTGAGTCAGAATTGATGTGATTGTCCCCTGATATTAAACCAGAATTTGTATGATTGCCCTTTACTCTGAGTTAGAATTTGTATGATTGTTCATTGACTCTGAGTCAAGATTTGAGTGATTGTCCCTGACATTGAGCCACAATTTGTATGATTGTCCATTAATTTTTTTGTATGATTGTCTCTTGACTCTTGAGTCAGAATTTGTATGATTGCCCCAGACTTTGAGTCTGCATTGCTATGTTGACCTATTGGGCTTATCGCAGTAAAAATACCAAAGATTATGTTCTGGTGATTAGGGAAATGTCAAATTTATGGTGAAATTATTCGCTTAACCAAATCATGTGTTTAATTGTGGACGTCCAGTGAGCCCAAAAATCTTTTTTAATGGTATCCATAGGCAATGTTTTGTTGATGTTAATTATCAGAAATAACAATCTTACATAAGTGATGTTTGTCTACTCATTTTTGTGAAACTAGATGAAAATGATCTTAATCATAAATTAAATGACAATATTTTTTCCCAGACACTTGGATTTTCAAATCATGTAATCAGCTAAAAATGTGTGAAAACCTCATACTGTGGAAAGATCAATTTTCTCCCATAATGTTGATTATAGGTGCATATTATGTCAGTTTTGACAATTTTGAAACTTCTACAGATGATATGAACATCAAAGTAACAGTGATGTTTGATGTGACAATACATTGTGATAATGCATGTTAAGATTTGGCTTCAGTGTTAACAAATGAAAAAACTTCAAATGTTTGATATGTTTAACTGATAGTAGCTATAGTCTTCATTTCTACATTAATCAACCTATTCTGTGTTCACAATCCTGCCATATTTGTTTATTCTTGCATACAGAATATATATGTTTAAGTGGATACTTTCTTACAAGCATTTTAGCTATATTATTTAATTTTTATTTGTTTAGGTTTTCCCAATAATAAGGTATATAAGATGTGTTCTAGTCTAATGACCTACTTAAGAATGCTAAGGTCACAAATGCAAAGTACATCTACCAGACCTACTTGTGAATGTCAGGGTCACAGCTATAGTACATCTATCAGACCTGCTGATGAATGTCAAGGTCACAGCTTTAGTACACCTATCAGACCTACTTATGAATGCCAAGGTCACAGATAATACATCTTTTAGACCTACTGATGAATGTCAAGGTCACAGTTAAAGTACATCTGTCAGGCCTGATGATGAATGTCAAGGTCACAGCTATAGCACATCAGTCAGGCCTATTGAATGACAAGGTCACCACTAAAATGCATCTGTCAGACCTACTTATGAATGTCAAGGTCATAACTATAGTACATCTATCAAGATTTAATGCTATATATAACCAGTCGCCATTCAGATAGCTAGATAAACAGCCAGATAATAGAGATATTATTTTTTGTAAATAGATAAACAGTGCATGAAAAGCAGGATACCCCAGAGTATTTGTGATTTGAATGGAATGTCCTTCAGGGAGGTTTATAAAAAACAATAAAGTATTACATCAGCAGGTACTACAAAATGGACATTTGGTTTTTTTTTTCCTAGTTATTAATTTGAAACTAATGATATTAAGAGAATCATTCTTTTTTATATTTGCACTAGATTTTTTTAATTACCTTTGAAAGCATTAACTCAGATATGTCAAAAACACAATTTTTGTCAAAATAAAAGTGTAGGCAGTTGTTTCTCATTTGACAGCCTTGACTTGTGTCTCCCAGTCCTTGGTTGTGATCAACGTTTACAGGGTCTTCCAGTTTCCATCCAGATAAATATTAACATGATGTAATTAAATACAATATTGAATGTTAAGTTTTACATGATAGTCCTTCTGTTATTCTTACAACTTTCGACTGGTCCAAAGGACTGGTGGGCTTATGCCATGTCATGTTGTCTGTTTGTCTGTCTGTCTGTCTGTCTACCAACTTTAGCTAATTACCTGGTTCAAAGCATTATAGGGTGAGAGATTGAGGCCCTTTGTTTCTTTTGTTTATTGATAAAATGATCAATCAATTTACTCTTGTTTGATGGTGTACGACAATATCAGCAATAAGGATGGCTGAAGTTATACTTGTGTTTGTATTATGAATTTATTAAAATTTATTGAATTACAAAGTTGACAAAACTTATTTGATTTTCTTATTGATTTCAGTACAACCACTTCAATCCACCATTGTCACATGGGCTATTAAAATTTATTGAATTGATTGGATCTTCTGAAAACAAAGTTGACAAAACTTATTTTGAAACAGAAAAACAAAACAGTCAGCCATTTTTTGTTTTCTTTGTTATTGCTCCTAAATGTCATATTGTGGTTCCCCTCTCGGTGCTAGGTAGCACTCAATTTTTATATTGATTGGAAAACAAATTGGCTGACAGGCGGCCAACATGGATTTTGACATTAAAGTTTGTTTTGCTATTTCTTCAGAAGAACTGAAATGGTCTTTCTCAAATTTCAGTAATAAGGTCCAATTGGTCCTTTGTATTGTCCTGTCAATTTTAAGATTGATCAGGTAAGCAAACTGGCCAACAGATGACCATCTGGGATTTCATGTTTGTACAATCTTAAAAGAACCATTAAGTCAAAGCAGGATTTGTTTTTTTTCACATAAGAAACTCCTTTTAAAAGCCTACCACACAGGTAATATAATCAAATAATTCATAGCGAAATTGGGACAAGTCATAGTTTTTTTCAGATATTTCAGTGCAATTTCAAAGTTTGTAAGTTGATATATCTGTGATACCATTGGCAGCAGGTATGAACCTGATGGTGAAAGCTGTAGAGAAACATTACTTACATGGCTGATATTCAACCACTTACTAGAGCTTCCATTCATGACATCATGGTGACAACAAAGGGTTGGAAGGAATGTGGGTCCATAGAGAACAAGAAGAGATGAAGAGATGTCACATGAGCATGTGTGAAATTTAAATCACTCAAATCCTGAAGCCTTGTCCTGAAAGCAGGCAAAGTGAAGGAACAGAGGTTCATAATCAATGAAGTTAACATACCAACAATAAATAGCCATGGGAATGACAGGAAGAGCATCTAAGGTTTAAGCAAACAAAATAAGGGACAGACAAGGGGCAGTTGGTAAAAAAGGACGTACAGGAAATTCAAGACCTGAATATATCATCCAGGTTTTCTTCCAAGAATCTTGTGACCAGTGCTTGTCTACAAAGTACTACTAACTTCAGTGTAGATGATGAAATATCTGTGGCATTGGATGACCACACAGAACATCAGTAGTGTAGACTTGTACAGTGAGAGAACAAAGCTCCAACTTCCACTCAAGTCTATGATTGAGGAGTGCAAGTGTCTGTGACAAGGTAAAGGCAAGGACAGAAAGAAAAAAGAACACCAGGTGGGTACATTATACATTAGAAGCCGTGCTCCTGCATGGCATATTGTTTGGAATGTGGCATCAGGTGATCTTGGCCTGGTAGTGATTCCAAAACCACAATGGGATTATGTTTAACCAGCTGGAGGTATGCAGGGACATGAGTCAGCACAGAGATGAAGATAAAAGATGAGGTGTGTGTGTGTGAAAGTGGAAAGTATCCTGTTGCAGCATCTGGAATATGGAGGGGCACCTGCTTAGTTTCCTCTTGAAGTCAACATATACCTTGGTTAGTAAAGGACAACAATGGATAACACTGCATGTGTATAGTGTGGAAGAGCAGCCAACCTGGCTGGAGCTCTCACATCATGCCAGACGCATCATGCAGGATGGACAGCTGCTTTTACTGGCAACAATAACCTTAGCAGCAAGCCTTAACTGTGCTACATATAAGAAAAACGGTTTCAAAATGACTGAACTTTGTCGATTTTGTGAAATCTTGAGCAGGTAGGAAGGACAATGTGGAAACAATGGAGGCATTTGCATTTGCAAGAAATAGGAAATTTAGGACCGATATCTGTTAGAGAATGAGTTTCCCAATAGAAATGACTTCAAAAGCAATTTACCAAGACATCTTGCTATGGTCCTGCAGTTCCATGCAGGTAATGCGAGTCAAGCTAACAATGCCATGGGGAGATGAGGAAGACAAATGAAAGAAAGTGACAGAAGTACATGTACCAGCATTTGGTATCTGCCTATTGAGTTCAGCTGCAGGGGATTTCCTGGATGGTCATTTTGGAAGGAGTTCACAGAACAACTAGATCTGCAAAGGTGTGCAACAAACAGCGGCAATAGTGGCCAGTGGTTGGCTGCCAACCAAGCTTGAGGACGTCGTGGAAAAAGTCGAAACACCTTGAACATATTCAAACAAACAAAGTATTGAGAGCTGTTATCTATTCAGACTTTCTTTCTGTACGACAAAGTTTTAGCAATAGAAATATCGACAATATTTTCATTAACTTACCGCAAATTTTCATATTGTTTTTGCTGGGTTCTTCGGCAAATGGTAATACCAGACAATGAACGCAGATCGTGTCGCAAATATAGCTTTATCGCTACCACCTGTTGGCTTTCAACTTCATTTTAGTTAGTTTAAACCATTTGACAAATAAGATTTGATAGCTCAGTGGCAGGAGTGGAATCAATATAGTAATAAATTGCATTCCGTAAAACCAATCAACGGTGAATGGTCTCCTTGCTATAGAGACAACCACGGGACGAAGTAGTCCTTGCCTGGCATCAGATGGATCATATTTACCTTACACATTCATATATACTGAAAGGCGAAGATGAACCTCGGTGCTTAGCATGTGATGAGCCATTCACCGTTAAGCTTTTTTATTGGACTGCATTGAACTTCTGTCTAAAGACTGTTTGAAACTGTTCATATTTGTAAAATTCTAGGTTATCTGGAAGATGTTAGTCTGTATTGTAGGATATAATTTATGATATTATGATTTAATATATTTATAATACGAAAGCCTGGAAACATATAAAATCGCGTTATTACGTTATTAAGTGGTAATAAAGCCTTTTTAAAAGTCGTATTAACGCGAAAAAAAAGTCGTTTTATGACTTTTACAGGTAAGAATACAATTGTCATTGCTTCTGTTCAGTCTGTTACAAAAACCTTTGAAAGGCGTTATTACGACATTTGAAGAGGCGTTATTACGACTTTTGAAAGGCGTTATTATGACTTTTGAAAGGCGTTATTATGACTTTAATCACGTAATCATGACTTTTGAAAGGCGTTATTATGACTTAAATCACGTAATTATGACTTTTGAAATGCGTTATTATGACTTTAATCACGTAATTATGACTTTTGAAAGGCGTTGTTATGACTTTAATCACGTAATTATGACATTTGAAAGGCATTATTATGATTTTAATCACGTAATTACGATTTTTGAAAGGCGTTATTACGCTTTTATTTGCGTAATAACGCGAATTTATCTTTTTTCCCCGTCACAATTTGACCTTATAGGCTTTCGAATTATAATTTTGATCTTTTGTAAAATATAACTGTATGAGATTTTTAACATTCGTCTTGTACATTTCAGTTCGTTTGTGATATTTCCTCTTGGATCGCTGTTTCGTTCACCGGTTGATGGCCCTGACAGCCTTTTATGTGTTGGCGGGCCGTTACGGCTGTAAAAATAAATAAGTGAAGGAGGAACCACTTATTGTTGGAATTGGCTAGCATCGGAGTACTGTATTCAAGGTAGCGGTATCTGACCTATTTCTAATTCCTTCGGTTTTTTTTTAATTATCATAACAAGAATAATTTGGCAATGAACTTCCATCTTTCAGAGTATCAAGGATATGATGTAATTTTAGACCTGCCTGAATTTGTTATCATATCCACGCCTTTCAGGCAGAGGGTCAAAGGTCAATGTTTTTCCTTCCTCGGCTATGGTATGCTGCATCATGACTAAACATCACTGTGTTCGAACTCCTAAGTAGGATTCGTTTCGTTAATCAAGACCAAATTCGTGTGAAACAAAAAAAAATGATAACTCAGAAATAATTCATCTCAGTGTTTTATTGACTTGGCTGAAATGGATCAGAATAAAATTCTACACTCCAGGTAATGATCTAACGTATTTGACTAATGCTTGATTGTAATAATAGTAATAAGCATGTATTTATAGACGTTTCAAACCCCTTACATGTAGAGTACATTCGTTTGGTGAAAAGTAAGGAACATTCAACGCTCACACGTTGCTCTAGGATTTCAATCTTAAAGAATTGTTATAGAACATCTGGAATCAAGGAATGGCAAAATCCAAACAAAAGAGATGCTTCGAGATTATATATTATAACGATGATTTAACGATTTATAAGTTTTATAAATTTGAAGGAAGGTAAACTTTTTTAATTAAGCCTCATATATATATCTTAGTATATAGGCTATCCTTGGATCGTGATTTTCTACTCAATGTTGTACACGGATTGATTTTTGTCATTGTAGATCTTGATTTTATGAACTAAAATCTCCATGTTTCAAGCGTGAAAAGATCAAGATTAGTCTTTTTTCGACTGAGATGAAAGTGGTTTTTCCTACGTTTTGGCTAGGAGATAAAAATGAGAGTACATTTAGACCCACAAATAAGCCATCTGCGACATGGACATGTTCAACACCAATCACATGATGATATAACAATGAAAACTAGTTTATTAGGAAACTTAAAACATCGAAAAACTCCATAAATCATACACAGAAAATTAACATACATAACATATACTTCCACAACAGCATTCAGTAAAAAGATAAACAACTGTGCAATCATCATATGAGGATATTATATTAATATAATATATTGCAAATTCAGATATGGAAACATGAATTTCTGTAAAACTGGAGAATACCTAATTGCCAAATATAGTCGAACTTCTTTATTTCGCCCGGGACCGTTGGAAAACTTCGAAATATCCGAGTATTCGATTTAAGTGAGATCGAGTGATCGGAAAAGTCTGGCCGGGCCTGACGAAATACTTCGAATTAATAGGGGTTTCCGATTTGTATGCGTTCGAGATAATGAGGTTCTACTATATGGCAAATAATGGGAAAACATGATTGGGATACAGCTGTTACGATTAAAGTAAAGAAACATGTTTCTTTGATTTTCAGACATCTCATATTTTGAGAATATTTTGCATAGATATTGTAAACATCAGAACAAAGCGATATTAACTTCTTGAGTTGGCGCTGCTAATTCAAAGGTCATGTGAAATTTTGGAAGACTTTTTATTTGAGCAGTGTTGTTATGATCACAAGTCGACGTGAATATTGATAACACACAAATTGTTTGTTGGAACTTAATCTATAAAGACTTGTAACAAAATGCCTTACATGAAAGTACCAGAAATATCAAAACAAAAAAATACACTAATACTGTGGTAAACAAATCGTGGTTTTAAAGCTAGAGAATCATAATATCTTATGTTCTTAACACAAAGGTAATGTCCATACCGGCATATGTCTCTTATTTTACATTTGTAATAGAAATCTGTAATATTACTATGATAATTTATTATTTGGTGTAACATTCATACATATTACATAACGAATTATTATATTTCCTAAGCATACACCGTTTTACATGAAATATATATATATGCCATATATAACATTAGCTTCTAGAATTTTTTTAGAATAAAATACGACAGCACAATTCGACCAACCTTCTTATGAATCGCTAATACATATACAACGCTAAGAGTACATTAACCTTGGAGTCTGTGACATAACCGCTTTGTAATACTTTTGCATATATATAAATATACATTTACATTACGCATTTATGAATAATTAGGATAGTGAACTGTCAACAGGTATTTATTATAACTTAAAAAAATATTTTCCTATTCAGAAGGGTTCTTTTCTAAATATTGAACGACGATGTTCCATGGACTCTCTCATCAATGACGTACCGAGGAATGTATGACAACAGTGAATCGCATTTGGCTATATAAGGAATATATGATGTACTGTATGGTAAATATTTACTTCACAAACAAAAAAACAAAACAAAAATACACAACGCCACATCAAGCCTATATTCCTATGTCTACTGAAACAATCAAGAATATAAAGTAAATGACAGCTAGATAAAAATTGTACATAACTTTCGCCATACGGACAATTTTACACGCTTTAAAAGTGTGTATTTATAGGATAAGAAATAAACTAACCTTCCAATAAAACCTGCATAAAAATATTTTGATATGAAATTCAGAATTGATTGAACTATGTTTAATGATAAACAAAACGAAAAGAATAAAAGTTTAATTAATTAGACGTACAAACTAGAAACTGGAGTTTTATTGCATTCTAAATCAGCTCTAACACATCCACAGGCCTGATGATGATATTCGTGAAATTCTATCAAAGATTTAAAGATGTGTAGTTATATATATTTGTATTAAGAGATAGTTATGTAAGACATGATACGACCTAATGTAGCGATTATGTAATACATATACAAGTAACATTAAACAATATATAAATAATAAAAATCATCCATCATACAATCAATAATAACATGTTCAAAATATTATCATAAATATAAAATATCGTTTCACTTTAGATACTGATAAATCAATTTCAACTTTGTTCATTTTTTACATGTTTTATGACGAGCGAAAATTACATCATTTTCATACTTGTATATATTTTTGTCAATATAGATAGAGATCAAATCTATTACTCCTTATTTCATATTTTATAAACAGAATATCATTTTTCATAGTGTTGGGCTACTTGAGCGAAAAAGTTGCTTTATCCTTTTGCAATTATTTAAGAGAGGACAAAATAAAATTTATTTAGGTATGTAAGCTAGTAATCTAACTGAGTTACGCTCCAACAGATCGTTTTTTATCATCACTGGAATCATTTTCACTACTGTCCTTTCCATCTTCTTCTACACCGAAAAATAAATCTAATAAGTCAATTTCTTGTTCGTGATCTTTAGTATTTCCTTGGTCTTTCTTCCTGGACGGACTTGGTAAATTTCGAACGCTTTCGGATTTCTGTTCTTCATTATCGTTCGATAAAATTAAGTCTGAAATTGCACTTACTAGTTTTGAAAATAATGATTGTTGTGATTTCTCATCATTGTCATCGTCATCATCGTCGTCGTCATCTTCATCGTCTACGGGTTTCTTTACTCCTTTGCATCCATTTTTACCACACTTTTTAGAGTCTTTATCATCTGGAATTCCATCATTATCATCGTCATTGTCTAATTCATCAGGTATGCCATCATTGTCATCATCATCGTCCAGAATATCCGGGATACCGTCTCCATCTGAATCTGCAAGATTATCAGGAACACCATCACCATCAGCATCCGTATCCACGTGATCAGGGATTCCATCTCCGTCAGAATCTGGTAGCTTATCTGCAAATCCATCGCCATCAGCGTCCGCATCTAAATAGTCCGGAATACCATCGCCATCCATGTCCTCATCATCATCTAGAGTTCCGTCACCATCATCGTCGTTGTCAAAAGCATCTAGTATTCCGTCATTATCATCGTCAAAATCCAAATAGTCGGTAAAACCATCACCATCTGTGTCTTTTTCCATAAAGTTAGGTATTCCATCTCCGTCAGAATCGGAATCTAAATGATCAGGGATGCCGTCATTATCATCATCATCGTCTAGATAATCTGGGATACCATCACCATCGCTGTCAATTTCTTTATCATCGGGAATTCCATCGCCATCAGCATCGTCATCTAAGTGGTCAGGAATACCATCGCCGTCATCGTCATCGTCTAAGTAATCAGGAATTCCGTCTCCGTCAGTATCTTTTTCTTTATCATCTGGTATACCATCGCCGTCATCATCATTATCTAGATGATCAGGAATACCGTCCCCATCACTATCCTCCTGGTTGTCTGGAATTCCATCGCCGTCATCGTCGTTGTCTAAATTATCAGGAATTCCATCACCATCATCGTCGTCGTCTAAGTAATCTGGTATGCCATCACCATCAGTATCTTTTTCTTTGTCGTCTGGAATACCATCTCCGTCGGCATCGTCGTCCAAATGGTCGGGAATTCCGTCACCATCATCATCGTCATCGAGATAATCAGGGATGCCGTCTCCATCTGTATCTTTTTCCTTGTCGTCAGGAATACCATCATTGTCGTCATCATCGTCTAAATAGTCAGGAATCCCATCACCGTCACTGTCTTCTTGATTATCTGGAATTCCATCTCCGTCATCGTCGTCATCCAAATGGTCGGGAATTCCGTCACCATCATCGTCGTCATCGAGATAATCAGGGATGCCGTCTCCATCTGTATCCTTTTCTTTATCATCAGGAATACCATCACCGTCATCATCGTCGTCTAATTCATCAGGAATACCATCGCCGTCATCGTCATCATCGAGGTAGTCTGGAATTCCGTCTCCGTCAGTATCTTTTTCTTTATAGTCTGGAATACCATCGCCATCATCATCATCATCTAAATGGTCAGGTATTCCGTCACCATCACTGTCCTCTTGATTATCTGGAATTCCATCTCCGTCGTCATCTTTGTCTAAATGGTCGGGAATACCATCACCATCATCATCATCATCTAGGTAATCAGGAATTCCATCTCCATCAGTATCCTTTTCCTTATCATCAGGAATACCATCATTATCGTCGTCTTCGTCTAAATAATCAGGGATGCCATCACCGTCGCTGTCTTCCTCATTGTCTGGGATACCATCTCCGTCATCGTCTTTGTCTAAATGGTCGGGGATACCGTCACCATCATCATCGTCATCGAGATAATCAGGAATGCCGTCTCCATCTGTGTCTTTTTCCTTATCATCTGATATTCCATCTCCGTCATCATCATCATCCAAATGATCTGGAATGCCATCGCCATCATCATCGTCGTCTAAATAATCGGGTATACCATCTCCGTCCGTATCCTTCTCTTTATCATCTGGAATACCATCACCATCATCATCATCGTCCAAATGATCTGGGATGCCATCATTATCGTCGTCATCATCTAAATAATCTGGTATGCCATCACCATCTGTATCCTTCTCTTTATCATCAGGAATACCGTCACCATCATCATCATCGTCCAAATGATCAGGTACACCATCTCCATCAGTATCCTCTTCCTCGTCTGGAATACCGTCACCATCATCGTCATCATCAAGATAATCCGGAATACCATCACCATCTGTGTCTTTCTCTTGGTCATCAGAAATACCATCGCCATCGTCATCGTTATCAAAATGATCAGGAATTCCATCATTGTCGTCATCGTCATCGAGATAATCTGGTATACCATCTCCGTCAGTATCTTTTTCTTTGTCGTCAGGAATGCCATCATTATCATCGTCGTCGTCTAAATAATCAGGAATTCCATCACCATCACTGTCTTCTTGATCATCAGGTATACCATCTCCATCGTCGTCATTATCTAAGTGGTCGGGGATGCCATCACCATCATCGTCATCATCAATATAATCTGGTATTCCGTCACCATCTGTATCCTTCTCTTTATCATCATCGATACCATCTCCATCATCATCGTTATCTAAGTGATCTGGAATGCCATCACCATCATCGTCATCGTCCATATAATCTGGAATACCATCTCCATCAGTATCTGTGTCTTTATCATCCGTAATGCCATCTCCATCATCGTCATCATCTAAGTGATCAGGAATACCATCTCCATCACTATCTTCTTGTTCATCAGGGATTCCATCACCGTCATCGTCTTTATCTAGATGGTCCTGAACTCCGTCTCCATCGTCATCGTCGTCAAGATAATCTGGAATGCCATCGCCATCTGTATCTTTTTCTTTGTCATCATCAATGCCATCTCCATCATCATCATTATCCAGGTGATCTGGAATTCCATCACCATCATCATCATCATCAAGATAGTCGGGAATACCATCCCCATCAGTATCCTTCTCCTTATCATCAGGTATACCATCACCATCATCATCATCATCCAAATGGTCAGGTATGCCATCGCCATCGTCATCATCATCCAGATAATCCGGAATTCCGTCACCATCTGTGTCCTTTTCCTGATCATCAGGAATACCATCACCATCATCGTCGTTGTCTAGGTAATCAGGGATTCCATCTCCATCACTATCTTCCTGGTTATCGGGAATGCCATCACCGTCATCATCGTCATCCAAATGGTCGGGTATCCCATCGCCGTCCATCACTATCTTCCTGGTTATCGGGAATGCCATCACCGTCATCATCGTCATCCAAATGGTCGGGTATCCCATCGCCGTCATCGTCATCATCAAGATAGTCGGGAATACCGTCACCATCAGTATCTTTTTCCTTGTCGTCAGGAATACCATCACCATCATCGTCATCATCTAAATGATCCGGAATACCATCACCATCGCTGTCTTCTTGATCATCAGGGATTCCGTCGCCGTCATCGTCGTCATCTAAGTGATCGGGGATTCCATCATTATCGTCATCGTCATCGAGATAATCGGGAATTCCGTCACCATCTGTATCCTTTTCCTTGTCGTCAGGAATACCATCACCATCATCGTCATCATCTAAATGATCCGGAATACCATCACCATCGCTGTCTTCTTGATCATCTGGAATTCCATCTCCGTCGTCATCTTTGTCTAAATGGTCGGGAATACCATCACCATCATCATCGTCATCAAGGTAGTCTGGAATTCCATCTCCATCAGTATCCTTTTCCTTATCATCAGGAATACCATCACCATCATCGTCATCATCTAAATGATCCGGAATACCATCACCATCATCATCGTCATCAAGGTAGTCTGGAATTCCATCTCCATCAGTATCCTTTTCCTTATCATCAGGAATACCATCATTATCGTCGTCTTCGTCTAAATAATCAGGGATGCCATCACCGTCGCTGTCTTCCTCATTGTCTGGGATACCATCTCCGTCATCGTCTTTGTCTAAATGGTCGGGGATACCGTCACCATCATCATCGTCATCGAGATAATCAGGGATGCCGTCTCCATCTGTGTCTTTTTCCTTATCATCTGATATTCCATCTCCGTCATCATCATCATCCAAATGATCTGGAATGCCATCGCCATCATCATCGTCGTCTAAATAATCGGGTATACCATCTCCGTCCGTATCCTTCTCTTTATCATCTGGAATACCATCACCATCATCGTCATCATCTAAATGATCCGGAATACCATCACCATCGCTGTCTTCTTGATCATCAGGGATTCCGTCGCCGTCATCGTCGTCATCTAAGTGATCTGGAATGCCATCATTATCGTCATCGTCATCGAGATAATCGGGAATTCCGTCACCATCCGTATCCTTTTCCTTGTCGTCAGGAATACCATCACCATCATCGTCATCATCTAAATGATCCGGAATACCATCACCATCGCTGTCTTCTTGATCATCAGGGATTCCGTCGCCGTCATCGTCGTCATCTAAGTGATCTGGAATGCCATCATTATCGTCATCGTCATCGAGATAATCGGGAATTCCGTCACCATCCGTATCCTTTTCCTTGTCGTCAGGAATACCATCACCATCATCGTCATCATCTAAATGATCCGGAATACCATCACCATCGCTGTCTTCTTGATCATCAGGGATTCCGTCGCCGTCATCGTCGTCATCTAAGTGATCTGGAATGCCATCATTATCGTCATCGTCATCGAGATAATCGGGAATTCCGTCACCATCCGTATCCTTTTCCTTGTCGTCAGGAATACCATCACCATCATCGTCATCATCTAAATGATCCGGAATACCATCACCATCGCTGTCTTCTTGATCATCAGGGATTCCGTCGCCGTCGTCGTCGTCATCTAAGTGATCTGGAATGCCATCATTATCGTCATCGTCATCGAGATAATCGGGAATTCCGTCACCATCCGTATCCTTTTCCTTGTCGTCAGGAATACCATCACCATCATCGTCATCATCTAAATGATCCGGAATACCATCACCATCGCTGTCTTCTTGATCATCAGGGATTCCGTCGCCGTCATCGTCGTCATCTAAGTGATCGGGGATTCCATCATTATCGTCATCGTCATCGAGATAATCGGGAATTCCGTCACCATCCGTATCCTTTTCCTTGTCGTCAGGAATACCATCACCATCATCGTCATCATCTAAATGATCCGGAATACCATCACCATCGCTGTCTTCTTGATCATCAGGGATTCCGTCGCCGTCATCGTCGTCATCTAAGTGATCTGGAATGCCATCATTATCGTCATCATCATCGAGATAATCGGGAATTCCGTCACCATCTGTATCCTTTTCCTTATCATCAGGAATACCATCACCATCGTCGTCATCATCAAGATAATCAGGAATTCCATCACCATCACTGTCCTCTTGGTTATCAGGAATACCGTCACCATCATCGTCATCATCTAAGTGATCTGGAATGCCATCATTATCGTCATCGTCATCAAGATAATCGGGAATTCCGTCACCGTCTGTGTCTTTTTCTTTTTCATCTGGTACTCCATCGCCATCGTCATCGTCGTCGATGTAATCAGGAATTCCATCACCGTCGCTATCTTCTTCTTTATCTGGAATACCGTCTCCGTCGTCATCGTCGTCTAAGTGATCAGGAATGCCGTCTCCATCGGTATCAATTTCTTCATCATCTGGAATACCATCGCCATCGTCATCGTTATCGAGAATATCTGGTATTCCATCTCCATCACTGTCTTCTTGGTTATCTGGAATTCCATCGCCGTCGTCGTCGGTGTCTAAATGATCTGGAATGCCATCGCCGTCATCATCATCATCGAGATAATCAGGAATACCATCACCATCAGTATCCTTTTCCTTGTCGTCAGGAATACCATCGCCATCATCGTCATCATCTAAATGATCCGGAATACCATCACCATCGCTGTCTTCTTGATCATCAGGGATTCCGTCGCCGTCATCGTCGTCATCTAAGTGATCAGGGATTCCATCATTATCGTCATCGTCATCGAGATAATCGGGAATACCGTCTCCATCTGTATCCTTTTCTTTGTCATCTGGAATCCCATCGCCATCATCGTCATCATCTAAATAATCAGGAATTCCGTCCCCATCAGTATCTTTTTCTTTGTCATCAGGGATACCATCATTGTCATCGTCGTCATCAAGACTATCAGGAATTCCATCACCATCTGAATCTTCAAGGTTATCAGGTATTCCGTCACCATCGTCATCTTCATCTAAATAATCTGGTATTCCATCGCCATCATCGTCATCGTCTAGATAATCAGGTACGCCGTCTCCATCCGTGTCAAGTTCCTTGTCATCTGGAATGCCGTCGCCATCATCATCATCATCAAGATAATCTGGAATACCATCACCATCTGTATCCTTTTCTTTGTCGTCCGGAATTCCATCTCCGTCATCGTCATCGTCAAGATGATCTGGGATGCCATCGCCATCCGAATCTTTCATTCCTTTGCATCCTCCATCTTTGTCACAGTATTCTTCCTCGCTGTCTGGTTTTCCGTCTCCATCGTCGTCGTTATCTTGTGAATCTGGAATACCATCATTATCGTCGTCATTGTCTTCGCTGTCTGGTATTCCGTCGCCGTCGCTATCTTTTTCTGCATCTTGCCCAAACCACAATAATTTCCGTCTGTGGCAGTTCGAACACGTATCCTGGAAGAAAAGTCAACCATATTTTATATGTAGATTATCATTTATTATTTTTTCCTTCAAACAGAATTTGAATGTTTGCAATTACTACTACGTAGATTGATAAAAACGCCTATTATAAGCTGGATAACTTGGTGCGCCGTCATGCGTAATTAGAAAACGAATACAGTCTCTAACAGGCCGTGGGTCTTAGCTAACCGAGATATACTGGATTTTCCTCGGTCATATCCTAGTTTTAAATATTATATGTCTATCATGGCATCACTGACGAGTCCTAGAGGAACGAAACACGTGCACGATGCAGTTTAATTCATCATTTGGCTCCGCTGTATCTAGTTCTGAATTTGTTTAGAAAAATTGCATTCTTTACACCTGCTGTAATAACTTTTAATTTGCTCATGTATTTCACCCATCCATGATGACTGTGGTGTGTTGTCTTGATAAATATGTCTAAACATTCTCGATGTTGTTACAAATTATCACTGCTAAAAACAGCCTTAGATAACATAATCTCGAGATTGTAAGTTTACACATTGTCTGTTAAGATAATATATATGTATTTCTTTCATTTCTAGACTAAAATTATCGGATAATCCGGCCTGTCAAAGTCTGGTGAACTTACTTTGTCAAACAGAGAATTTAATTTGAACAGTAAACAATTTTTTTGTATAATTTAAAAGTACAATATAGCTTTCATTTAAAATGTTTTTTTTTGAAGATATACATTTTAGCTGTTCGGCGATATAAACTTACAAAGAGGATATCCAAAGAATATTATAGCTATGTATTCTAGTTTCCACATGATGTCCCATTGTCTGGGACCATTTAGGTCGTTAGCTCCACCAAGTCCCTGAAGGACGAAGCATCTGTGTGACGCACTTAATACATTATTTACCTATTCTGTGTAGAATTCTAAATTGGTTATGAAAGATGCTATTCATTTGTGGCCTTATAATGAATGTAACCAAGTGAAGATCAGGTCGCTGTTCTGTGAATTCTTCCTTCTCATTTCAAATTCATCTCTGTTCACGATTGAGAGACTGAATTCAATTTTGAAAACGCCAATATTTTGTAGTAAATTTCTATACGATTGATTTCTCTGAAAACCTAGATACCTACAATGTAGATATGCTATGCATATCACTTAGACTGAAAGCACCCTAAAGAAATTAAACCAGGATCACTCCGAGAAAAGTTTATGAAATATTCAATCTTACAAAAGTGATAATCAAAAGTTTTGTTTTTGGAGTTTTTGTTTGTTTGTTTTGTTATTCTAAGTTCCCAAATTACACATTCCACCTATTTTTAATCATAATTATCAACGTAAAAACACTTGTCAGCTTTTAAAAAATTCGACATCAAATCGCAAGGGAAAAGCAGTGGAAATGTTCCTACAGACCCCATTAAGATTTTATCTTAAGTTATATACAACAGTGGTCTACATGTAAAAGTGATATGATGATATGTTATAGAGAGGAGTTAGTTTCAATGTTAGAAGGAAAACGCTTACAAAAACATTCATACAACTAAAAATATCATGAATCATTTCAGAAAAAAAGGAAAACGTGCTGAAAATGGATCATGCATGTGTTGAGCTTTATAAAAATTTATAAACAATATATTTCCCTTTAAACTATCATTGCCAATGGGTTTTGTTATTGCAATTGATCGGTATGACTCTTTAATAAAAACATCTTGGGTCTCTAAGACTTCAACAGCCCCTTGGCATTACTGTTGAAACCTTGAACGACAAAACAGCCGATACTGTTATAATTTATTGTGTATACTATATCTTATTCTAAATTTGTATTGAAATGTGTTTTTTTCTTGAACGTCTTTTGTACAGACAAAGACAATACACGTGTACTTCTGTCTTCAGTTGACTTGAATTTAATACAGTAAGTTCGAAAATAATGTCGAAATTTATCTCGTGTAATGAATACTAATATTCAAACATCCCTTTAAAATCTATAATAATTTAAAATAAGCTTCATTTAAAATCCAACTTGATTGCAAATAATACCGAACCACATTCATTATTTAACAATTTCTTTAGAAGTGCTATTCACCACGATAAATGCATTGTTTCATTACCATAACATAAACTGAACATGTGTGTTGTGAAATTTATGTATCCTAAATAAACCTCGCTACCATGTAGACTGCTTCATGGGAAGATATGATTTTGGCGTACCGATTTTAGTCCCTTCTTTTTTCTTTGTTATCCACAATTTCTTCGAAATCATATAATGCGTGTTCAGCAATAATTTCCTACCTTAAACTTATTGCGTGTTAAGTTCTTTCTTCAAATTAAAGATGTCGACATTTTCCATGATGTGAATGTCATTTTATGAAAACGAAGTCATCACAATGCTTGTAGTTTTTATCGAGTCAGCCCCTTGTGGATTCTATAGAAATAAATATTTTTAAAAAACCCTGTTATTTTCACGTTCTAAAATATCTTGAATAGATGTTATATTTCAGCAAATATCGAAAGTGGGAGAGAGGATTTGTCTATACACGTCAAATATTAGCTATTACTCAGTCGTTCTATAAGATTAACTCAGAGACCCGTTATAAACTACAAGAAAAAGTCATGTGTTCTGGATATCCATCATGTAAAACTTGATAAGCCCATTTGAGTTATTAAATGGTACATTCTCGATTGAGACGATTTACAACAACCGCGAGAACACCAGACATACTACCAGACATCGAAATAACATATCATCCGATGAGATCATGAAATTCTCCTTCAACCAGCGGAAGATCAACTGCCTTTCAGTCACATGGGACTTTTGTTGAAATTCAATGTTTTAACAGTTATCTACAAGGAACAGAAAGCAATATTTTACAAATAAAATACAAATAAAACTGGATCACTCACTAAATCATATTGCAACGTCACTTCCTCTTTTCCCTCCGCGAAAACGAGGACTTTAGTAGGCATCTGGGATGTAGCAGATGACGCTTTGCCCTTATAAAAGTTTTTTTTTTTTTGAGAAAGTGTGCTTTTTAATAGGTCTCATGTTAACATTGTTTTAGATTTTGTCAAGGAATAGCAATAACGCTGTTGTTTACACTGGGTATCAAGCCATGTATATTGAAATCAGTCAATCGTTTACTTTATTTATAGTCGATGTTGATGATAAATATGTCCAGTATATACAATAATATGGCTATGAACAAATGTTTTATACATAACCATACTCTCGTACTATCCGGAGACGTACGTGTGTAGGAAGGGAGCAGTACTCTCACAAAAAGTTAACAACACAGGAAGCAATCTCGGTGAATGTGAACTGATCATCATACTCTAACCAAAGAGACTTTTTTTTATAAATATAGAATTGAAAAGGTCATCAGAAATCGAGGTATTGCATATAAAGTGAACAATATATAATTTTTGACATTTCTTTCGGCCATTTTGGTATTTGAGACCCTTTGCGTCACCGACGAGTCTATAAGGATGAAACAGCTTAATGATGCAGTTTCATTCATTATTTGACTCTACTGTATCGGATTCTATTCTTTTATCAAAATGTGCTGTTCACTTATGCGTTTTTTGTACAATCATTGAAATTGCTGGTAGTAGACAATGTTGGTCCCTGACGTTTTCCGTAACCTTCATGCCATTAAAATTCATCTAAATGCACTTATGTTCTGAAGAAATTGTTAGATATACGAAAGTTAGGAAATTTATCATGGGGCTAGTGGGACTATTGCACTCTCCCGTTTATATTTTGGCATTTCTTGCCTAGGTCACCTATTGAGTTTCAAAATTAAGGTCCTCAACATCACAGCTGTATGATGGAGTTTGAATCATTGTCTAAATATAAATTTATATCAGGAGGTACTATTCACTAGTGTGTCATATGTACAATCTATAAAATATATCAAGTTTTTTATTTTTTTTTTCTAAAATTATCAAAATACTGATAAATTTGATTAAATAGTCCCCAGGGATTATTATTGACACCAGAACAATGAATAGATTCTACTCCATCCCAGTCAAGACCTGACAACTGGTGATGAACTAAGTTGCAGGAGGCTTGAAAACGTTGTCCTTAAGCAACAGGTTTTATCTGATGATTTCTGTACATTATTTTCTTTCTGGTTTCAATGAGAATGATGACTTTGGGACTCGCTGATGTATGAGCCATAACATCCTTCTGATCCATTTTGGTTTCACCCATCGAAGTATCATAACAAATCAATTATTGATTCTTGGTTCAAAGTCAAAGTTGCACTAAATCGCTGGTAAGTAAAATTGTTCTCGATAAGTAAATCACTTTTGTTTTATCTTGCCTCTTAATAATGGTATGTTTGTTTGAATGAGTAGATCCAAAAGTCACAAAACTATTTGCGAACAGTTGCAATTTTAAACACTCATTCAATTATTTCAAAAGTTAAAACTCTTCAAATGATAACTGAAGAGGCAAAAGATGAAATATACATTTAAGGAGAGACGTAACATTTTTCTAAAGTGAAGAAAGATGTTTTGTTACAGTGAGGAGATAAGGATCCACCAAACTCATTCTTTAAAAAGTGCAAAACTCTTCTGGCAAAAAAACACATGCAGGAATTATGAAAATGTGGATGAAATTCAACACAAAACAATACATAAAAGAAAGAAACATTTTATTACAAAATGTGAACATAATTTCTGGAGACCATAAACGGCCAATAACTCCAAACAAAATGCTAGCACAAAATGGCTGGTGTTTCCAAAACACAATCGTATACCTAACAGAGTCCTATAATGATGCCCTAACATGGAATGACATTCTAATTGGTTCCTTTGCTTTTCTGTATAAAACAACCTCTGGTACATTATCACTTCAGCATCATATGAAAAAACATTTTGTCCGACAACGGTTAATAATACAGACACATGCAATGATGCATATTTCAAGGTGAGTTGACGGAATTAAATTCATATACTTTATTGTGCCCATTCAAGATAACAACAAGCATGTCCTCAGGACAACATTTACTACCTGGTATTTAAGTAGGTTATCACAATTTTTATGAGTTAAAGCAGTTTAAAGCACTGAGATATGAACCGATTATTAAGATGTGCGCTGTTCGTTCACTCATTGAATTGCAATCTAATTCACAACACCTGGATACTTCTTGTTATTAAAAAAATACTTTATAATTCTATTAAAGAGTGGAATTCAATTTTTTGAAAAGAAAACCTGCACTTTTATGATAGTATTTCTTTCATATTAAATCTCAATCACACCCATGAACAATGACAATGTATACATTCGTACAATCACAACTTCCTTTCAATCGACGTGTAAACACAAACATGACATTCACTCCATGGTGAGAATCAAACACAAGATACCTTATTGCAAAACTAAAAGAAATTTCGACAATTTCTTGAAGAAAGTTTTTTAGTTTTCTTTCCAATATCTTTACACGCTAAAAATAAGTTATTCTAAATTGATCTTGTGGTTACAACTCGTCATGTCTTTCTTCTTCTGCATCTTCTTCATTCTGAAACGAGAGATAGGAGAAACTGCACATTACACACAGGTCCAACTGGTGAGGTCTGCTTACATTAGCCTACCAGAGTGACTATAAGGGTATGGTGTTACTTCCTACGACAAAAAATGTAGTTTCTGCAAACTGTCTAATCTGTCTGATAAAATATGGCACAAAACCAATACCGCTGTATTGGAAATGGAAGGAAAAGAGAAAAACATCACTTATGGTTTTTGGTGCTGTGGAAACTTCCAATTTCAATCCATTGTGGATGACAATTATATAGTAAGCAGATTGTTTCTTACTTCTGGACATGGCAGCATATCACTTTTGAAACTTGATCAAAGCATTCAGAATACCTTTAGCACTCTGTCCAAGTTAATTCTAAGTTTCATGTACCAAACTAGGGTTTCCACAAAATACACTATTTTCTCTCACAATGTGTAATCTGTATGTTGTTTTGTTTGTGCGTTGAGTATTTCTAATCTAGACTATATCTGTGCTGTTGGGCCTGTAAAATCTATCATGATGTCAAGTTTTCTATATGTGGATTTGTGTCATGTTAACTAGAAAGCCATCTCTCTGAAATAGACTATGATTTATCAAATCTTGAACCAATATGTAAACTCAGCCTAATATGTAAATCTATCTAAATAAGCTATTGAAAAATACCTCTATTACAATGCTCAAGATTTAATACCTAGCAATTTATCATCACAAACACTGCGCAAATATAAAGGAACATTTTTACTGACTTCATTCAGATATACATTGTCCTTACTCTGATTTCATAATGGAATATTTTGAAATAGTCCATTATGAGTCATGAGTAGGGGACAGGGTTTTGTTTCGCCTGTGTATAATGTTATTTCCTCTCCCATCACCATGGTAATATCTTTGCCTGGTTGCCTTCACAATGATTTAGCAGTACCCCTATACATCGGGGCGAGTATTTTCTTCTTTCCCTAATATTAATAATTGCATTTTGCAATCACTGGAACATATTTTGTGCATAGACTCAAATTCTGTTATCAAACTCTACACATACACATGCATTTTTTGTCTGATTTTTATTTGTCTCTATTCTAAAATATCATGCAAGAGTGTTAAAAAATCCTTAAAATTTCTTTGTCATTTCAAGGTCAAAATGCATCAAACTAGCAAACATTTGACCTTCATGGCCAGCACAAATCAAACGATTTGACTTGGTGTCAACACAAATTGAACAGGCAAAGCAGCATGGTATATGTATGATGGGAGATGGAAATATCAAAAACACACACGTCAAATTTACAGGTAAAAAAATCCATGCAAAATGGCTGCATAGTCGTTGATTCTTTAAATTTGTGTTGAGTTTCTGTCCTTGCCATGTTTTTCTTAAATTCATTTTCATTTACTGTGTTGATAATCGCCATGCTCAAAGTTCTGTCGCATAGAGATAAGGAGCAATGACCCTATTTCTTGTGTTCAGAATATAATCCTATTCTGTTAAGTATGTTAAGACTTTGGTCCCTATTCTGTTGTGTATTCGGACTTTGGTCCCTATTCTGTTATGTATGTTAGGACTTTGGTCCATATTCTGTTGTGTATTAGGACTTTGGGCCCTAATCTGTTGTGTATTAGGACTTTGGGCCCTAATCTGTTGTGTATTCGGACTTTGGGCCCTAATCTGTTGTGTATTCAGACTTTGGGCCCTAATCTGTTGTGTTTTCGGACTTTGGGCCCTAATCTGTTGTGTTTTCGGACTTTGGGCCCTAATCTGTTGTGTATTCGGACTTTGGGCCCTAATCTGTTGTGTATTCAGACTTTGGTCCCTATTCTGTTGTGAATTAGGACTTTGGGCCCTAATCTGTTGTGTTTGGACTTTGGTCCCTATCCTGTTGTGTATTCTGACTTTGGTCCCTATCCTGTTTTGTATTATAGCTTTGGTCCCTATTATGTTGTGTATCAAGAGTTTGGTCTCTTTCTGTGTGTATTGCACCCTGTTCTCTAGTAAAATATCCTTATATATATAAGTTACGCCCTGTTCTGTAGTAAACTGTCCCTATTCCCTGTGAATGTGTTACGCCCTGTTCTGTAGTAAACTGTCCCTATTCCCTGTGAATGTGTTATGCCTTGTTCTCTAGTACACTGTCCCTATTCCCTATGAGTATGTTACGCCTTGTTCTCTAGTAAACTGTCCATATTCCCTCTGTGAGTGTCAGGCCCTGATTATTAGGAAAATGTCCCCATTACCTGCATGTATATTACACCCTGTTCTTTAGTAAACTGTCTCTATTCCCTATGTATAAGTTACACCCTATTATAAGTAATTTGTGAGGTGACAAGACTACAGGTCATGCCTTACCTGATCTCCATCTTCACTGCTCACTTCTTCTGTTTCTTCATCTTCAGCAGCAGCCTCTTCTTCAAAATCTGGCAACTCATCCACCTGGAAGACAACAACATATAGTCAGTATGGTGGAGAGAATGTCTTAACATATCTGTTACTATTCTTATATTGGTCTTTCAAAAGAAATAATTGTCTAAGGATTGCAATATCATTGTAATTTTAACGAAATAAATGCATCTATTCTGTAAAAGTTCAATACAGATCCCCTTGCTTCACTTCCAATTTCCTTTTGCCTATAAAATTCAATATTCTACGTTCCCTTATCCCAAGTACCAATTCTTTTTCATTTTTCTTTTGATCCATCACCAAAATTATTTACAAAGGAAGAATTGTTAATGCACACTAATAGAAACATTCAATGGAAAAATTGGAAGAAAGTTAAAAATATATTTTACCGCAGCATCCATTGGAATGTCCAGAGATGTTCTCAACATTGCCTCAATTCTTTGGGCAAATGTTGCAGAGTCCTTGATGGCGAAACCAGAGCGGAGAGTGGCAGTATCATACAGAATTAGAGCAAGATCTTTAGCCCCAGCATCCTCAGCTTCCACTTTAGCCTTAAGGTCTTTGATGAGGGGATGGCCAGGATTGATTTCCAGGGTTTTCTTCTGTGTTGCATAGTACCTGTCAGGAAAATAACACCAGTTCATTGCAGCTCTCATTTAGAATTCTTAAAATTCTGTAACCCAGTGTAGAACATCTATGTGTCAAACATTTATATATAAAATCTCGTAAATCTGAAAGATTTTTAACAGAAATGAATTAATTTTTTTCCTTCTTTTTTTCTTTTTTATCTGAACATCTATTATAAAAAAAAAGACTAATGAAAAGTTACTCACTCAGAAGTTGGATCCTTGGCTTTGGCATATGCCTGAGATTTCATGATCCTCTCCATGTTACCTGACCAGCCGTACTGGCTAGCAACAAGTGCACATGGTGACTGGCTCAATCTCTCAGAGATGGTAGCCTTCTCGATTAAGTCCTTGAGTCCCTCATCCTTCAGCCAGGTGGTCAAAGGTTCATACTCCTTCTGGAGTTCATCTTTAGTTTCCTTTGCCTTCTCGCTATCCCCATCGAGTTTCAGACCCTCCTTGGCGACATTCTGGAATTTCTTGCCGTCAAATTCAGGCAAAGACTGTATGCAATACTCATCAACGGGCTCAATAAGGTAGAGGACTTCATATCCCTTCTTCAAAAGTCTTTCAACAAATGGAGACTGTTCAAGCTGTTGGACAAACCATTGAATTATTATACAAATTGACACAACAGCTGCAGAATTCTTCAATAAAAAGATTTATAAAGATAAATCCTTACATCAAACTTAAGATAGAGTTTGCATGAATTACTAGAAATCTATGTCTGAAACACTGGAAAAGAAGCTTAAACTGAATATTTCTCAAAGCTGCAGGCTTCAAGAGTTTATCCCCATGCAAGAGTATTCTGCATAAAGTAACAAGAGATCACTGAGGGCACCCACCATTGTTTGATCTTTATTTGATCTATGAAAGTTGGATCTGTTCCCTTTCATTTCTCTTCTCTGTTTTTGCTCTTAATGATAAGAAATTTGAACATTCCTTTGCAGAAATAACGATGACAATCTTTATCTGCCAAATCCAAAATGGTCACCTGGTAGCCATTTTTTTCCTGATTAAAGCCAAAATCAAATGGGCACAACAAGGGACCATGGGGAAACATACATGACTTTGACCTCAATAAGATTGAATTGTCATAAACATTAGTCTAGAAACCATAACCTGCACCTGATCTTTTCTCTTACCTCTTTCCTGCTTGTTCCTGCCATGAAGTAAATAGATTCCTGTTTTTCTTTCATTCTCTCCAGATAGTCAGCCAGACTTGTATTTTCAGTTTCAGAGTTGGAGGAAGCAAATCTCAGAAGCTTGGCCAGACGAGTTCTGTTGGAGTGATCCTCAATGACTCCAAGTTTGATGCTATAAACACAAATCAAAACAATATAACCAATGTACAACATACGGTCATCATCACCAAGACATATGTACAGATCATTTAGAAGACTACATATGTCCGAGGGAGACAAATGCACCCTACCACAATCATTTTGGAACTTTTTAGTGTAACGAGTGTTGCTGACGTCCGACAGAAAGACAAAGAGGAAAACTTTAGTTCTTCTCTTCTCTCAGGTTTTATTAGGAGGTGTACTCAGTACATAAAATATGGTGAAGAATCTGAAACTTTTTTTTTAATTCGCACTGGAGCTGGGCAAGGCTCAATTTTTGTCTTACTGTATCCATAAAATGGTTCAATGGTCATGACTATATAAAAAATAACTGATCACAAACAAATCAGAACTTGACCACAAAATCATTATCCAGCTATATATACTAAAGTAAACAATTATCTATATGGATTAAATAGTAAAGGAGAGGAAACAAAATAATGACAGACAAGTTTTAACATTACATGCCTTTGTCCATAAAATCGCACAGGCATAAATACTGAATCTAACATAACCAAAAAAAACCATGTACATATAACCATTAAAGTACATAGGTACCAAGTTATCTTTCAGTCCATGATGAACTACTTCTATACAGCTTCAATATTCGTTTTCAAGCACTCTTAGGCATTCATTTATTCTTTATCTAGAATTTATTTCTTAGGAAACTATTTTTTTATTTGACTTTGACTTGTGGAGTAAACTGACCTGGTGCTGTATTCTTTCCAGAACTTTTCATAATCATCTTTATCGATTTTCTTGATCATGTCGAGCGTCTTTCTGACTAGTTTCTTCTTGATAACCTTGAGGAGTTTGTGTTGTTGTAGGGTCTCACGGGATACATTTAATGGAAGGTCATCAGAGTCAACCTGTTGGAAGTACAGCAGAAAGTGCACATGACTGTTTATAACAACAAAAACTACCAGTGATGTCTAACAATTTTATTGACATATCATCTCTGATATTTCAAACTGAAACATTACATGTGTATTCAGACTGTCTTCAACAGCTCTAATACGACTCATACATATTATGTAACTGTGTTTGGAAAATATTTCAAAGTCTTTGAATAACAATGTGGCGGACAGTGTGGGGCTGAATAATTTTCTACACAATCTTATACCATTTTTTTATTTTATTTTTTTCTTTAACATTTTTTCATGGCCAGACTTCAAATCTGTTTTTAACAGACTTTTAAAAATTAAAATTCTTTCTATATTTTGTTGTGAACTAAGATAAAGTAAAACTTGCAGATAACCATACTTACCACACCCCTCACAAATGATAAGTATTTGGGCATCATGTCTTCAAAATCATCAGTGATGAATACTCTTCTTACATACATCTACAATGCCAATAGTGCACAACATAAACAACACAGTGTTCCTTGGTACATACATCAGACTAAAATCTTAGACAGTTGAAAAACATGATAAAAACAATTGCATTTTGGCTCAGAAAAAGTGTTAACCTTTTTTGGACAGGAAAAAATAAGTGATTTTCTCAGTTTGTCAAACTGGTCAAAAATTGAAGTTTACTCTGACAGATTTAATAAGATGACAAATTGAAGATGTATTTAAAACTGACCTTGATGTGGTCAGTGCTTTTGCCATAGTTCTGGAACAAGTCGGGAGCAGCTGTTTTTGGTACATAGAGAATGGACTTGAAGGTGACTTCGCCCTCAGCAGTGAAGTGGACTTTGGCCAATGGATCATCATGATCTTTACTGATGGACTTGTAAAATTCTGTATATTCGTCATCTGTGATATCGGCAGATCTGAAAGTAAATATGATGACAATGATATCATGAAGTACCTATTTTGTTAGAAATTATATGTTCTACTAGCATTAGTAGTCTTACAATGATGGTCTAGGGAAAATGTTTTCATGAAGCTTAATCAATAAATTGTTAAATTAGAAAGGGGTCTGACAAAGCTTAAAGCGGAAAAGGATTTGTAATACTGTCCATAATTTTTAACCCTCATGCAAACAAAAAATGAAGCAGAACTGAACCATTCAATTCATCTTGCAACCAAAATTATAATTCATATCTTGAGATAACGAAAAGAATTCTTTTCATTATTCACTCCTGTTGTCACAAAAGCCAAGCTCTTTTGAAGACAAATCCTTTAAATATTAACCAGACTGACTTCTTTCCAATAACTGACTGCTCCCAGATACTTTCCAATTACTGATTGCTCCCCAATACTTCCCTTTATCTAAATGCTCTATAGTACTTACTTCCTGGTCCAGATGGGCTTAACACTGTTCATCAGTTCCCAATCCCACACAGTCTTCGAAACTTTCTTTGTCTTTGGCTTCTCTTCATCCTTTTCTTCTTCTACCTTTCCTTCATCATCATCCTCATCTTCATCTTTTTCTTCATCTTTGTCCTCCTCTGCAGCCTCTTCTTTAGCCTCCTCCTCATCAATGGGTTCTTCAACCTCCTCGGTCTTGCTGGTCCATAGGTAGATGTTGAAGTTGATGAACTGGCTGTATTTGCGGATGAGATCTTTCAAGGTGGATTCCTCCAAGAAATCATTTGCCTCCTCCTTCATGTGAAGAGTAATCGTAGTACCACGTGCAAGTGTGTTTCCGCGAGGGTCCTTGGTGACGGAGAATGACTCAGAGTCAGATTCCCAAATGTGTTGGTCATCGTCATTATGTTTGGAAGTGACAATGATACGGTCAGCAACTAAATAAAATTTACAATAATAACCATAAATAAAAGAAAAATTCAAAAACCACATTGCTACAATATTTTTCATGAAATAATAAGTAATATCTGTATTTTCTGAATGAAATGCTATAATGAACATTCAAAATATATATCAGTCATATTTGTTAGGACCATGCGAGTTAAAAAAAAAGGGTTACGTTATGTCTAAATTTCAAGGCTTCAAAATAAATATGCTTACAGGATTTTACATTAATCATTCACTATTTTTTCTTTCTGTTGATGTAGAAAGTCAAAATTGACAGAAAATTAACAAGGAACATGAGAATTTAATGACCGATGTATTGAAAAGTGAGACTTACCAAGGAAAGAAGAGTAGAATCCCACACCAAATTGTCCAATGAGATCGTTCATCTCAGTTGCCGATGAGGCCTCCCCGAGATGTTTTAAGAACTCGCTGGTACCAGATTTGGCAATGGTTCCAAGGTTGTTTACAAGATCAGCTTTCGTCATACCAATACCAGTATCTGTTACATGGAGGACATGATTGTCTTTGTCTATCTGCAAGGTCAAAAGTTACAGGTGAAGGTCAAACACCATTAATTTTAAATATATAGAAATCTGGCAAAAGTTTATAAAGGATTATACATGATTACTGTGTTAAACCTGTTTCAAGAGACCAATCTCAATAAGAGGTCTCTTAACCCAGGTGGTCTCTAATACAGGTTCAGTTGACAATGAAATAGCTACCATAAGAGACATGAAATGTGGTCTCTTAACCCAGGTGTTCTCTAATACAGGTTCAGTTGTCAGTGAAATAGCTAAAATAAGAGACATGAAATGTGGTCTCTTAACCCAGGTGTTCTCTAATACAGGTTTAGTTGTCAGTGAAATAGCTACCATAAGAGACATGAAATGTGGTCTCTTAACCCAGGTGTTCTCTAATACAGGTTCAGTTGTCAGTGAAATAGCTAAAATAAGAGACATGAAATGTGGTCTCTTAACCCAGGTGTTCTCTAATACAGGTTTAGTTGTCAGTGAAATAGCTACAATAAGAGACATGAAATGTGGTCTCTTAACCCAGGTGTTCTCTAATACAGGTTCAGTTGTCAGTGAAATAGCTACAATAAGAGACATGAAATGTGGTCTCTTAACCCAGGTGTTCTCTAATACAGGTTCAGTTGTCAGTGAAATAGCTAAAATAAGAGACATGAAATGTGGTCTCTTAACCCAGGTGTTCTCTAATACAGGTTTAGTTGTCAGTGAAATAGCTAAAATAAGAGACATGAAATGTGGTCTCTTAACCCAAGTGTTCTCTAATACAGGTTCAGTTATCAGTGAAATAGCTACAATAAGAGACATGAAATGTGGTCTCTTAACCCAAGTGTTCTCTAATACAGGTTCAGTTGTCAGTGAAATAGCTACAATAAGAGACATGAAATGTGGTCTCTTAAATCAGGTGGTTTTTGATTTTAGATTAGAGTGTTAGATGCCCGATAGTAACAATTACTGACTTTAATGAAAACATCAAAGAAGTACCCAATCAATAATTGTTCTCATCTACAGGTAGTTTATGTATTCAATGATTGTGCATCGCAAGAATTTCTCAATCTTTCAAATACTGCCACAGTAATATGGAAAAAAGTTGTTTTATATGATATTAACAGCTAAGGTGATATGGAAACTAGCCAGTATGTTGATTAGGGACAGAATAAGTAATGTTTTACACAAGTTATCCAAACAAACAAGAAATGTTTAACTGTTTTTCTTGCTTTTAAAACATATTTTTCATAAACTTCACACATACAATGAAACATAATAGTCAAGAGCTGAAAATCACATTTCTACCATCTAACTTAGATTTGCATAAAAATGTTTTGTTTTTTAATTTTTTCTTTTTTTTTTTAATGAAACCAAAACATTCAATGATAGAAAGAAAACTAACAGTATTACCAGAGTATTAATCCTGTTGAATGTTGAATAATTCTAATCTACACAAAACAAATCAAAAATTTAACATTGAGGCACTATCAAAGAAAATCAGAATTTGTTTCAAGAGAACAGTTTGGATACACCATCCTATTCAAGCATTAATGTGATTCGGACCACAACCCAACACATTCTATTTATAAGCACATACTAGTGTTTACGTATGCTGTACATCTTCCCACTCACAGTTTCTGTTTTCCAGATTTTATATCTGCAATTCCCCTATACATTACAGGGAAGTGGATGCTTGGCACTACCACAAGTATCATTTCTAACACAAAGAATTACATTTCCCCAGTATATCTACAAGTAGAACATGACACTGATGCTATTAAAGTTGCTCAGCAACAGTAAATCACTACACCTTATTTTTATATTAAGGATGTAAGGTACCTTACATATTAAAAGTTCACATTTCTGCTAAGAGTTATCTCCCTTAATATTTTCTAATTAATACCTTGTCAATTATTCATGTATGCCATCAATTAACTGACTATTCAAATCAATTTCTTAAAGAATGAGTGATAACAATCATTTGTATGGAACTCTTTTGGGCAATGGACACAGGTCACAAAATAGTACCATACATGTTTAAGTTTATACTGATCAAATATAAAGCATATATTTTGTGAAATGCAATAATCTCTACTGAAACAAACATTCAGTAATATTGGGAAAGACAAATCAGGAGACTTAACAGAAATATTTCATACTGAAACATAAAAGCAAAATTATAAATACAATTGACTTATACTAACAAGATATCTGGACCTACCTTAATTTTGATACTGAGTTCCTCTGTAGCAGACAAAGCATCTTTGTCTGTAAGACTCATAAATCGAATCTTATCCAAAGCATCGGAGGCATTGGAAATCAATTCCCTGAGGAAAATCTGCAAAATAAAAGGTCAATTTCATTGCTATTTAAGTTGCTTTTATAGTAAACATAAAAAATTTTCTTTTGAAAATGAAACTATACTATTATCAAAATCTAAATCACCTTTTTATTTTTTGATGTTTAGTCCTTTGAGAAGGTTTGTACTTAGTGTTCGCATTAATTGAGGACTTAAGAGGAAATAATGATAGTTTAGTAAAACTTCAGGCACTTGATAAGACCACTCCACTATTTTTAGAATAATGCAAAAAAGTAAAGATGATAAATGTTGTATAAGAACTGTATATTTTTTTACCTCCTTATTCTTGTACAGAGAGTTAATGATGAGTTTCATCATTCTGTTAACCTCTGCCTGGAATGCATGTTTCTCGGCCTTCTCACGAAGCTCTTTCATCTGTGCCACATTCAACCCATCCAATTGTATGGCCTCTTCTTCCCTGAAATATACAGAATTTCCAGAGGTTTTATTTCCTATACAAACATACATGTTAATTAATCAAAGCATAGAATATTTAATACCGTATTTACCCAATTATCACTGACTCAAAGTCAGGAGTGGGCTTATTAAAGGACACTGAAAAATGTATTTGGAACTGCAATATGCATAAGGCATGGGTTTAATGTTAATAAGTACATAAAGTGTTTTGATGCTAGAGGGTGACTTTAGTCTGTTGTCGGTTCCAATTTTTTTATATTTCCAGAGTTTTTTTACTTGAATAAAAACCGTTGAAGCTGTTCACTGATATGATATAGTGAGACAAGCAACACAAGATCTTTGTGTTGTATCTACTTTCTGAAGGCAGCAAAGTCAAATATTGATGCAAATATCTACTATCAAAGGACAGTAATGGTGGTAAATATATCTTTATATATACAACCTGATAGACTGGTCATCATGCATGGAAAACAACTAATCCTCTTCAGCCCATTAAGTAATTATCTTTTGGTTTTATCAAATTATTCTCATCTTAGCATTACTGGTTCGTGTCAAGTTTTCGATAGACTATCAATTTGAAATTTCATGTACTCGAGTGTCTCGTGTGATTAATATTGTAAAATGTGTACAGTGAATTACTTTATCAAAGAATCTATATTGATGTTATTAAGTTTAATTAGTAACATGTGTATACTGCATGGACGTAAATTTCATGAAGGTAGATATCTATGAAACTGATAAAGTCTGTGTACTGTTATATTTATGGGTCTGTAGCTAAAGCTATACAACAATTTGATCAATATTGTATCCATCAAGGGATTACTAATAAAAACACAGCAATACTTTTAAAGGCTGCATGAGGAGGTCTTTTGCTGAAATGATGTGTATTGTAATTGAATGAATACTGTTTCAGATGAAATAAATGATAACTCTTCAATTTCATTACATTCTTGTACAAGTGTACTTATGCTAGAATTCACGAGAACAGTTGAAGTTTAAAGTACATGTATTACTCCTCTGATTTTACTCTGAACTTTATTTCTGTGATTAATACTGGAAATGAATTTTAAAAAATGAGTCGGGGTTGTCAGAGGTTGAAAACAGATTTTAAAACTGTGACAATTTATACTGGCTCATAGGTACTGTAGCCTTGACATCAGTTTTGTGCTAGTTTTCTTGGTTTTTTAAAAAAAAAAAGTTTGACCTCTGACCTTGCATGTGGGTCAAGGTCATTTAGTTGCAAAAATCTAATTATGTTGCATGCTTTGCACTTTCATGACACATCTCTATAGTCTCTAGTTCTATAAGAGTAGTAACTGTTTGTTTTTTTGACAACTGTCTACTTGACAACAGGTCAAGGTCACTGAACTAAAACCATGTGAGCCATCCATTTCACCACCTTCGATGTCAAAAAAGTATATATCTTATGGCTCAGTGGATTTTTTTGAAAGAAAACAAATTATGACAAATGATGTAATTAACAAATGCCAAGGTGTAATTGGTATATTTATGTCCCTATTCACCACCAAAGGGAGCTGTTAAGCAAGCAATCCTTCCTTGAGCTACATCTCTATAACACATGTTGACAGAGCTCCACAGTAGCTTGTTGTGTACACATTGCAGTGGTGTAGAGCAATACAAATACAAATTGTGCAGCACCTGTGGCCATACATGGCAAGGCATCCGATTACAGCACACATACATACACCTACAGTCTGGTGTGTAGCTAGCAATTAGGTAGGTGTATGTTTGGTGGGTCCGTAGGAGGAAGGGATAAAGTAGTACTATTGAGTGGAAGGTCAGAGACATGATTTGTTTATATACTGTACATCCAGAATTTTCTCAAAAGAGTTCATAGCCTTTAGAACACAACCCTATAGTAATCTAAAATGAGTTAGATAAAGGGAATTAACAATACGAGGGAGATATGACCTTCAAAAAGGTCAATGTACCTTCTTGTCTCCACTTGAATGTCAAGGTCATGATCAGAATTCATATCTTAGGGTCTGATTATGAAGGAAGGTATCGGTGTTAATAGATCATAATGGTGTCTGAAGGGCCAATGTTTTTATCTGACTATACCAAGTGCATGAAGGTCAGCATCTGACTAGGTCGCCTGTTTTTTTTTATTACACTAGGAACAGAGGTATGAAGGTCATTGTCTGACTTAAGCTCAGCTGTGTGTATCAGACTAAGAACCAAGTGTATCTCAATAGGTACCATGCATATGAAGGTCAGTGCCTGAAGGTCATTTGTTTGTATCATACTTGGAACCAAAGTGTATGAAGGTTGGCTATTTATATCAGACTAGGTACCAAGTGTGTGAAGGTTGACTGTATCAGACTAAGTACTGTGTGTTTGAAGGCTGACTGTTTGTATCAGACTAGGTACTGTGTGTTTGAAGGTTCAGTTTGTATCCGACTAGGTACGGTGTGTCTGAAGGTTCAGTTTGTATCAGACTAGGTACTGTGTGTTTGAAGGTTCACTGTATCAGACTAGGTACCGTGTGTTTGAAGGTTCACTGTATCAGACTAGGTACCGTGTGTTTGAAGGTTCACTGTGTCAGACTAGGTACTGTGTGTTTGAAGGTTCACTGTATCAGACTAGGTACCGTGTGTTTGAAGGTTCACTGTATCAGACTAAGTACTGTGTGTTTGAAGGTTCACTGTATCAGACTAAGTACGTGTGTTTGAAGGTTCACTGTACCAGACTAGGTACCGTGTGTTTGAAGGTTCACTGTATCAGACTAGGTACCGTGTGTTTGAAGGTTCACTGTATCAGACTAGGTACCGTGTGTTTGAAGGGTCACTGTATCAGACTAGGTGCCAAGCCTATGAAGATTGGTTGTTTGAAAGTCTGCTGATTGTATTAGACTAGGAACCAATGTTGATTTGGTTGAAATTTCTAAGAGCCAGTTTCTGTAACTGATACATCTCTATAATTTACACATGAACACCATTAATTTCTATAAATAGTCCAGGTAAACACATTCTCCAGCTATACCAAACCCAGGTTAGGTTCAGCATCACGCAGATGCTTGCAATGCATACAATGCATAATCTTTTATTAGCCATATTGCTGCAAACACAGAAAGGACCTTGATTTTAGAAAATCTCTCAGTGTTGCACAAAATAAGAGCATAGTAGTCAGGTGTCCAAGAAATAAATGTACTGTTAAATATACTCCTAGATGATGACAGATAAGGTGAAAATAGAGATTTCTGTTGAGAGACTAATGACTGCCACATGTGTTATTCTACAGGGACTTGTCAATTTGCTGTTTACAGTTGTAGTGTGTGGGCTTTATGAGTTTTCCTTCAGTCTATATAGCTATATATAAGTACCTATGACCATTCCCCCTCATTAAGTTCACATTCTCAACACCAATAAACACCTACCTAGTTATCTGTTCAGAAATACAGAAACATTTCTACAGTCATTTGCTTCTAATATTAGTACTTTTACCTATAATCTATACACAAAAGGGTTTTCAATTTGTTGGAATACATCAAAGAAGACTAAATATATGCCAATGTATTCTAAAATACATTACTTACACCAAAAAAAAGTAATTTTTGTTCTTTATTTTCTTAAGATGATTTGGTATAAACAACTTCCTGAGAAAATCATAAGAAATATTTGATTACCTCATTACTATGTTTTGATAAATTATACCTTACATTATAAGTCAATGGTAAATCACTGTGCTAATATTGTGTAAACAAATCATCATGTTTACCTTACAAATAGAAATTACATGTGCTTCACAAAGTTACAACATTGATACATTCATAATATGTTTTCAAGAATGTAATGATTATATATGTAATTTACATAATTTGTTTTGTTTGTTTTCACATTTAAGCTAATGTTTGTGTTTACATTAATATTGCTGACAATGTAAATTCAAAGTTAAAGATATTTATCCAAGTTTATACATGTATGTTTCTCGTTTAAATTTGCTAAAATGAGCTTACATGAGATTCTTCAATATAAGTGATATACACATATAAATAAAGCTTGATATAATATTACAATACATTTTTAACGAAAAATATGCTCGCCTTGTTAAATTTTCTATAAATACTACCAGCCTTCATTCCAGAAGATTTACGATCAAACAGATATCATTGTAATGATTGCTATGTGGAGATATAATTGTATAATGATTCATACTACTATTATTATGTATTATCGGGTATTGATTAATGTCTTCAAGGGAGATAACAAAAACAAAATCCCAGATTATAAAATTGCACTGCTGGAAAATGAAGAAATAAACATTATATTGACAGAAAAATAACATTATTTAGAAACGTAAAAAGACACAATTAGGACTTTTTAAAAATCTGAACTTCTGTTACCTAAATTTTCAATCTAAACTTAAAACTGATTTTTTGTATCCCCGGCATTTTGTGCCATGACTTTTTTATTAATTCATGAAGAAAGAACCAATGCTATAGAAAACTGGTTCCAACCCTGCAATTCTGATTACACTAGCTGTGCCTTACACTGCAGGATCTGTTTAAAAACTACATTGTGCTATACCTGTAAAATGATTTACGGAAGGAACAGATGGTGGACTTATGGCAATAGTATAAATCTCCAAGCCTGTTATCCTCACTCTACAGATATATATAGCAAACAATTTTGTAATTAGCCATCAGGTTTTCTAGTCTTTTGACTCGGACATTATGTACATTGTAATGATCGATGGATACTTAAATACTAATTATCAGTCAAAAAAATGATTTATTTTCCATGATCAGACAGTAGCTCTGATGTTTTTTTAATCTTGATTTAAACAAAATCATTAGGACTTTTTAACTTATAATGATGTTTAAATTTGACAGTGATAATAAGACTTTTAAAAGCATTTGATTATGTCAGTTTGGGAAAGTGATGATAAAGTGTTCCAGTTGCTGGTGTATGGGGCATGATTCTGTAGAGGTCACAGTGTACCAACCCCTGATGTATGGCATATCAGGTATTCTGTAGAGGTCACATTGTACCAGACTATGATGTATCACATATCAGGTATTCTGTAGAGGTTACAGTGTACCAACCCCTGATGTATGGATTATGATCAGAGATCCTGTAAAGGTCACAGTGTACCAGACCCTGATGTATGACATATCAGGTATTCTGTAGAGGTTAGTGTACCAGCCTCTGATGTATGGCATATCAGGTATTCTGTAGAGGTCAGTGTACCAGCCCCTAATGCATGGTATATCACAAATTCTGTAGAGACCATACAGTGTACCAGCCTCTGATGTATAGGGCATCAAATTCTTTAGAAGCACTAGTGTACCATCCCCTGATAAGTATCAGGGACTCTGTAGAGACTACAGTGTTACAGCCCAGCTAACACATGGGTTATCTGGGGTTCTGGTAAGGTCACAATGTACCAGCCCCTGGATATTGGATTCTGTAGAGACCATACAGTGTACCAGCCCCTAACGCATGGTGTATCACGAATTCTGTAGAGGTCACAGTGTACCAGCCCCTGATGTATAGGGTATTGGATTCTATAGAGACCACAGTGAACCAGCCCATAACGCATGGTGTATCACGAATTCTGTAGAGGTCACAGTGTACCAGCCCCTGATGTATAGGGTATTGGATTCTATAGAGACCACAGTGAACCAGCCCCTAACGCATGGTGTATCACGAATTCTGTAGAGGTCACAGTGTACCAGCCCCTGATGTATAGGGTATTGGATTCTATAGAGACCACAGTGTACCAGCCCCTGATGTATAGGGTATTGGATTCTGTAGAGACCACAGTGTACCAGACCCTAATTTTTAGAGTATTGTTGACTCCGTAGGGGTCTCTGAGAGTCAGGTTTATCGGCCTATTGATTGAGTACTGCCTTGCAGATGTTTATTTGTTGGGTTCATTGCCCTATGAACAAACATGGCCATTTTGAGGTGGGGTCTCCTAGTAGTAGCTGGTGGCTATTTCACTACTTTACTGAACACCAGTTCAGACTAGCATTACTATTAGTCTCAATAAATGAAGCAAAAGAGGATTGTGTTACAGAGACAATGAAAATTACACAATATGTTACAGTTTGAATGATATGATATATGAATTCTGCATTTTATGAAGTTTAAACTTTTCAAGAATGAGGAAACAATGATCCAATCCATTATTCCTTCCTCTAGTGAAATTGTATACCTCCAGGCAGTATAATAATAGTTGAGAAAGACAGACAAGAAGCCAAGAGATATGGCAATCATAAAAATTCTGTCAGCACCTAAATGATTATATCTAAAACTACACCTACAGGCAATGGACAGAAGATCAAGCTATCCCGTTTTAGAAACCATAATCAAACATAAGGTCATAAAGGCTAATGGATTCTTAGGTAAATGGTTTCACACATCTTGCTACTCAAACACTTCCAACAACCTCAGTTAGCTACAGGTAAATTCCCACCTGAAGAAACATCTTTTCTACACATTTCTGTTTGTACTCCCAACCCCCCTGTCCCCCACTGTAGTATTTTATGGGTAAGAAGCAAACCCATTGGGGATTGGGGGAATTCTTTAAATGTTTAATATGTTATTTTTTTCACATTAAATAAGGATCATGGATGGGATTATCACAGTGTGTGTATTAATAGTCAATTGTAATTTTATTAAACGATCCTTTGGGTGGGCTTATTTTCGGGCATGGACTTCTTGTTAGACAGATATCCAGTAAGTTAGCATTTTAACTACTGATAAGTGCTAAAATACAGAAAATGTACTAACAAGAAAAATGATAAATCTTTTTCTGCAATTTTTTTTTTTGAATATAGACCTCATTCCCAATAGCAATGACCTCATATTTCTCCAATCTAAGAATTAAACTCCCAGAATTAATGGTGGTTTATGAATATTGAAAGTGTCCGGATGGTATCACCCCATATACAACCTATTTAAAGTCATCTCTGGATTTAGATGGCTGAACAATGTATATTACCTCTATTGGAGAGAAATAAACCTATTAGCGGTAGTTATGACAAAATTCAAACATCTTTGTGTTTTATTGTTTTCCCCAATTTAACTTATTGTTGTTGCTCACTTTCCCCCCAAATTCAAAGCCAACGGTCCCATCCCTGAAGCAGTGCAAAAAAAAAACTTGAATACTCCATAAAAAAAAAGTTATTTTTTCGCTTTAACTCATCATTACTTACCTCTGAACAACTTCATCATCTGTTCTGGAACCTTCACGACTTTTGCCTACACTTTCTTCAACAGTAACATCTTCATCTTCACCTTCTTGGGCCGCACATAACCCTGCTAAATATAAATAAGATTAATCGTAAACAGTGCTCCAGATAACTTTTTGACAACTCCTACCTTTATAACGGGTTTTTCCATATTAGGGTAACACTGAATTTGTAAACATTTTTGACACATATTTGCTATGCGACTGGTTTATAATCACGATCAAGAAAGCGCTTGTTGAGTTTCGTTTACTTGATAAGTGTCTGTTTGACTTAGATTATTGAGTTTTCTAACTACGTAATATTGGAGCCGGACATTGACGCAGAGTCCGGATTTCGCACGGGTTAATGACGCAAATCTTATTTTTTTCCTAGCGTGAAATTAGAAATATTGTGCGTGAAAACGCATTCACGCAGGCTATCTGGAGCACTGGTAAATATAAATTTCACACAAAAATTCTCATGTGTGATCATTGATTCAGATTCTTGATGCTACTTCAATCAATGTAATTTCTCTGAGAAAGAATTCATCAAATTAAGTAAGATTATTTCTGCAATTCCAAATCTCAGCTACAAAACAAGACCAAACTTGGCTAAACCAGCTTGATAAAGTTATACTTGAACTAAGGTATTGTCAATATGTGATGGACGAAGGTCAGTTTAATTTCTTACATTCCTTCAACATTCAAATATTCATTCATCCCATTTTTCTGTCATCTAGCTGGGTACCAAATGTAATCATGTTATCAGACATTACACTTAACACCACACTATAATCAGACTCTCTACAAACTGACCTGCATTGTGACTTCAGATAATTTCAGACAAGAAATAGAATTATGTGGTAATTCTATAATTCTAGCTACTAAATGGTACACCAGGGTATCTTTTTATCTTATTTGAAGTTATAAAAAAAAAAAAAAAAAATACCATATTCATCATGCAAATTGCTATGGAGGTTGGCACAAACTCAAATGGAAGGGTTGGGCTTATTGGATGAAGAAATTACATAACATCATTTTTACTGAATTGTTTTAGACATGCATGGGCTTCTTCATGGATAAACAAGGTGTACCGTAAGAACATAATATCTATGCGGTTTGAAATTGCTGGGCTTGTAGTCTCTTACTTTCAAGACAAAACATGATTCATAAATTTTTGAAAAGAGGTGTTCCTTCTCTTTCAACACTTGTATACAACATATACATGTACGAGTATAACAACCATTGGATAAGGGGTTAGTCTAAACTGGGACCAGCACCGTGTTGTATTTTGTGACGCTATGGTGTGAGGTGTTTATAAATCTTCTATAGGTAAGGTGGTATAGTTATAATAACAGTTATAATAACAGGTTCTCCGAGGTTAATTACATTACATGTAAGAAACTTGGGTATAAAAATCTAAGCATTTTGTGGCTGGTGTAAGGAACTTTATAGGGACTATTTGATACCGAAATACCACAATCAAAATCTTGTCTAGGTTCAGCTGAAATGCTGATGACTGTTGTTCAAGTACTTTTTCATTGTCCTTGAATAAGCTCAATGCCCTGCTTTCAGTCTAACAAAACTTTTCAGGTGTGAGAAACTTTGAGGATTTTGTGGGATACAATGATATGTACTTAATAGTACATCTGTTGGTGTTTATCCATTACATTCCTCTAGAAGATAGAATGTACCAGGCACTTGTGTCCCCACATCACCAACATCTCCTATACATACAGTAGTATGATCCTAGAAAACCTTGGCAGGCATCTACAATATGGCTCTTGATAATCTCTCTACCTTCCCAAGAGAGCGAAAGCCTGTAGGGAAACACATTGCTGTCATAATGTATTCTGTGGAGTTTCACTATAGGAGAAACATATAACAGAGAATACGAAAAGGAAATGCATCAAATAGCTTCGTAACAGAACATAGCTTCATTTAAGATCACAGCCTTCGAATCAAACACCTAAATATCTTTTAAACTGAAAGCAAGATTCCTTTCTTTTATCTGTTTACACTGCTAATTGCTTTGTTTTTAATCTAGACTCGAACAATACAGGTTACACTTATAGCGGAGTGCCATGAAATTAGGTAGGAATCTCGTGAGATTTAGATTAAAGTTAGAAAGAGGGGAAAGAGGAGAGAGATAATAGATCAGGTTAATTAAGTGAAGCAGATAAAACCAACAGTAAATTATCCAATATGATCAAGAATAGTACCACAAATCATCCAATAATATTAATCCTTGAACCTTTCTCTCTGTTAATTACTATACATGACCCCATTTTTTCCTTAGTACATTGAAAGAAATGACTTAATTGGGCCATCACCATGAAGATTTGTTATTAACTTTGTTCTATATCATATTTGTGTGTCTTGCCAAATAACCCAGGTGGTTTTGTTGCTTTACAAACACTAGAAAACATCGCATATATATTATTTCATTCAAGAAGGAAATGGCCTAATCAAGCCTTGACTTCACCCTCTATTAACCTTAGTAACCCTTTATACAAACAGACAGTGACTTAGAACCAAATTATCTATAATGGTTTGCATATCAAGGTGTTAAAAATAAAGACAGAAAGATATAGACACATGTTAACAGCTGAATTGTTGGAAGAAGATCTGAGTGTAGTTGGTCCAACAATCTGACCGGATTTTCAATGACTGATATACCAGGATATCGCACATCTGTATCTAAGGTATCTACTGTAGATCTATATAAACCTGAAGTCCCTGGTACTGACATATCAAAAGTACTGACTATCAGGACATCTGTATTACTAAGAACAGTATTGTTTATAATTAATACCAGCTGTGGGCATCACTCACTGTCTACATCAACTTGTGGGATAGTTAACTGAGCCAGACAGTGGTCAGTAAGCCATCATGTCCATTAGGTAGGTGGTAGGGTGGAATGGGATAGAGGGAACTACTTTTTTTCTTATTAACTCATCTCTTCCAAGAAGAGGAAGAGCTAATAATGCTGTCAACTCACTGCTGAATTAGTTTTGAAATGTGATGATGATTTTGGTGCAAGTGTTGAAAGACATCAGTGCAACACTTCCTTATTACATTATGACTCCAGTTGATATTTGGGATTAAGGTTTCAATTATTGGACTTCATGTCTAGACAGTCCACATTCTAAGGTATTGTTGAAATATACTGGACAAGTAGCTTGACAAACATATCCCATTTATAAAGTACACACAGACCGGGAATATCAACATACAGTAACAAAAATGCCATAGTATATCTGTTTCATTTGTTATTGACAAACATCTGCAAAGTGAACTATGCCATTCTGCTCTTGTTTTACAATCCAGACATGTCTATATTAGTCATTGCCTCTGGTACCTATTATACTTGAAACCAAAACTAGAGTGTCTACATCTTACTTACTTTAAACTCTAAAGATCAAAGGAAATACAAAATGAAATTCTCACAAAAGTAATTTTTATTTTATGTTTCTATTTTTCTTTTTCCATTCTGAAACTTTACCCATCTTCCACAAAAATCTATAAGTCGAGCCATAGGTGTGGACAAGTTGAACTGTTCCTAATTATTTTCATTTGAATATGAAAAAATAAGACAATGGATAAAAACTATGTCAATGCAAACATGCAGTCTTCCATTTTGTGTGGTGTACATATTTATGATGAAGATCAGATGTGTTTGGACTACTAGCAACATCAATCAAGAAACTTGTAGATTACATGTAGAGGTATACATGTACAGGCACTGCAATGGCAATCTACAGACTAGGTAGAAAAAAACTGAAAGGAATGATGAAAAGGGAAGTGAGGTGAAACTAACAGCAGCCATATACTTCTCTAGATCAAGAGAGTCAAAACCAAATATATACCTTTTAATTATCACATTATCATAACACTTGTTTGAAGAGAATTTGCACATTTTTTTTCCTTCTATGACTAGTCAGGTGTGGTAGATTTGAGTTCAGCTTTATTTTAAATATTAAATAGTATTGGAAGTATAAAGTGTGAGGTGGTACAAAAACTACACACTTCACTGTTTAAAACTAAACTTCCTTTCAAATATGAGAGAAAACTGTGTTAACTCTCTTTCTGAGACAGAGCTGCCATACATTAAATCGGTAGAAATGATGTTTTAATCATATTTCATTACCGTTTGACAGATTTCTATATCAACATATGATTTTCATCATTAAATACATTCACACAAAGAAACCCTTGACACTTCAGTTGTCCTTGTCTATTTTGGTTTGGAAATAAAACCAATGGCTACATCAACATATAAACTACAACTCAGAGGTAAGCCACGTACACGTTGTTGGTTCATTAACAAATTGATTACTTGAATGTGCCAATGTGACTATAGAAAAACCAAAATTACAAAAGCATTAGCGCTAGAAATTGCTTCAGTTCTAATGAATTTGGAAGACAAGAGCACCAAAATTGTAACAAACTTAACATAATCATGTCTTAATTTGTAAGAAATGCCTTCTAGGATCAAGAATGGAGTTTTTAATCTATGTCACGAAATTGTAAAATATCAAGAAATAGTAAATTATCATATCAATACAGTCTATTCTATATACCTGAACAGGTGGTTGGTTTAGCAGTGAAATAACCAGAATATCTGACCATTCTCCTAAATGACAACTAGCATAACAGCATATAAATTTGAGAATTCTATCAATCAGATTTGTGCTCATGTTTCTTCACTTGTTGGAGGAGTAACAAAACATATACTCCAATCATTACCATGTTTAAGATATCAGTACATATATTTCTGATGACATAGATTCATTAGTGATATTGACAACTTGGAGACAGCTAACTTAAGTACCAGTCCCATCACAGAGCCATTAACTACACTAGTCTGATACAGAGGACTTCATCCATAGGGTATTTACTGTGTATAATATCAGCCCTGTCAGGACTGTGGCTCTATACTCAGCCTCATACGTAGGACTGCAAGTATTCACGGTGTATTGTTTACATAAACACCTTTATTAATTGTCTCTTTGACAACACTGGTGTGTTTGCAGGAACATGTGTGTAAAAGAAAAAACCTGTTGTACCAGCATCTTTATCCGATCAAGTAATGTTAGAGTTGTACCTCAGAGCATGTAAATCTTGAGGGCATTCTGCTGATTAAGGAAAATAAAGTACACACGTAGAAACATTCAGCACCTGTTGATCAAGGTAGATAAGGCTATCACTGATATAAAAAAACCAAGATGTGATGAAGGTTGTACGCCAAGTTCTAAACATGTCCTTCATCCGTAACCTTGACCTTCGTGTTAATCTAGTATGTTATTCTTTTAATAACTACATCAGAAGTGCTAGCATTCCAAACATCAAAACTGAAATGTATGTGATATGTGAAGTAATAGGGACAAGACTTAACCCATTTTCCAAGATTTTGATATAGCAACTGAACAAAATCAGAACAGTGTTAAGTATAAATGGTATATTGTGACCAGAATGTACACAAAGTCCCTAAAAATCTGCATCGACTTATTGCTTCAAGAAATATCAAGTTTCATTCCTTGTTTATGATTTTATCCTCAAAAGTTGATGTCAATTTCTCAGTCAGTTATTAGCATTGTGATTCAACTTATACATTCAAAATTATTACTGAAGTGTTATCAATGTCAGTGTCTGGCCTTCAACAACTCAACTTAATTTGAAATCATCCACTACCTTCCTCCTGGAAGGTTTTTATACATGATCAGTAGAAAAAAAATATACCCCAAACTGGAAAATATTCTTTCTATGATCAAAAAGGGGTGGGGCAATTAATATAAGTTCAATTTAGCTACAATCAAGACATTATAATTGTGTTTGGTTTTACAACCTGGATATAGTAGGATGCTTTAGATCTGGTTGGTAGGCTTAAAAGCATTCTCATCCTGATGTATGACCTTAGTTACATCATGACAAAAAAAGTTTCCCATGAAATACGTGCATATGAACAGGGTCATAATTACGATCAAATCAATTTTCGGTAAGTTGGTCTGTCAAATTTACGATACAAATGATGCTGAAACAGAGTAAACAGACAAAAATATCGGCTAAATAGGCACATAGCATTTTAGACTACAAAGCGTGAAGCCACGCAAGCTATTTTCAGAACACCGCCAACACAAGGGGGTGTCCTTGCAAATTATTTAAACCCTAGGACAAACTCACTCTTTCTTAAGAAACAAAGGCACAAATATTTACACAAATCCAAATTGTGAGTTTCCGGGTTAACAAATACTTTTGAAAAACTTTAACTGGTGATGCATCTTAAAATTTTATGAAACAAAAATGTGCCACATGCAAAATGCCGGCTGATTTTGCGAAGGGGGGATGGGCGAGAGTCATAAAATGTTATAAAAATGCACACAAGGAAACCTTACCCGACATTAAAATAAGTCCCAAGACACCTATATACAGTAATTTCCACCTCATCTTCCTCCCGTCGGTGCAACCCTCGACTGTGGTACAATAATGAAGAAAAAGAGAAATCCTAACTGTCAAAACATGTGTTGATTGACGTTATAGCCTGCCAAGGCACACCGTTCAGAGGGGATTCCCTTTCCCTTGAATTGACCAATCAAATAGTACCACGATCTGTATTGTGACCAATCACACAAGAACAAGTACAAACCGATCTCTCTCAACTTGGCTCATGTTGATTGGTGGGATTCCCTACATTCCTAATGTACATGTTCGGGGCCATTTATACTTCCGTTTCTGTCGCTTAAGTGGTTGTAAATAATATTTTTACCGGAAGTACGGTTAGTTTACATGGAGATGTCACTCAACAAGATCTCACGCACTTACTGTCTGTAATGTGATCATCTGGATTCTTTTCAGCTGTGCCAACAGGTAAGACACGACAATGGTATCGAGATAAAATACTGATAAAAGGATTTATTATAATTATGATGGGAATTAGTTGAATGTTAGCAAAGAATGGTCCCATTATTGTAGGTAACCACCGCAGAAATCAATTTTATCACCCTGACTATCGGAGGCATCACTTGCCGTCTGTTGTCATCCTATGGTGTTATAGTTTTGCTGACCGCTGGATTAGAGGCGTTCAAGTGTATTATTTATATCAAATTTCGGGTATACGGTAAGTCGTACTCTGTCACTAGTTATTTTATGCAGCTTTAAAATATATAATCAAGTAAGTCATAGTTGTTTTTCTTTGATAAAGAAAGTTACGTTAGAGAAGAGAGAAACTGATACACCAAGAGTATAAGATAGGTGATGCTAGAATCGTTTGGACAGACTAAGTTGAGGATCAGTAGATAGCAAACAAAGTTTTAATCTAAAAAAATGTTTTTTTCACATGTTAGGAATAATTATGGCCGAATACATCTGTCTACCCAGTACAGTTAAGTTGATCAACGTGTAGACAAGGCTGACTTAGTGGTCTTGCATGCTCTGTGATGTCATCTCATTTAGGATGATTTATGTCAGAAATATCTTAATTGGTTCTTTTTTTATAATAATAATGGCATATTTCATTAATTATCTTAAACAGACAAGTTCATATACACAGAAACACTGGTGTTGCAGTAGCATTCGAAATATTAATATATGGCCCTCTTTCCATTCCGAACAACACAATATGACATTATGTAATATTTTCAAGAAATACAACAGTGTAGCAGGTTTACCATACAGCATCACATCTTTCTTATAAGCTGTCAAGTACATGTGTTCTCAAACAGCACTGATTTTCCCATGTTACTGGTAGAGGAAATGGAAACCATAGCACCTGTTTCTTCGAAAATTGAATATATTTGCTCCTCAATAATTAGCAATTCCTGCCAGCTTCAGTCATTGAAAAGGAGCAAAGTTTTCTTGGCATTTTAAAGTAGATATTATGGAATCCTAAACCAAATGGTTGTATTGCAACTTTAGTAACTGTTTACAAACAATTGTTAGCACACAGTGATTGAAATTTGAATGTGTAAACACTTTTATCTTAAAACATAAAATACAATTTTAGATTGATCTGATAAAACATATTACATTTTTGTATATTAGTTTTATTAAATATACATATTGTTAAATGTTTTGTAACTCAAACTGATGAGAGTATTTGACCATTTGACTTGTGTACCTGGTTATTAACACTGCTGTATGATTACAGAAGGCAGGAATATCGTGATATTACAACATACTATAATTAAGTGTTAAAGCTCATTGAATTTCCAAAGAAACAAAACTGACCACAAGTGAACCATGTAATAAGTTAGTTTTTTATCAACTATGTAAACAGTATACTATGGTATTAATTTCACATTGAACAAGATATTAGGTAATCAAATGATTTTAATCTAGCAGCAGTCAAACCTTAGAAAATATTGCAATATTGAAATTTTTAGATTGATATCAGAAGAAAGACTCTGTGTCAGTTCTGTGCTTTCTTTACTGATTATGCAAAGCCCTTATTATACATAATGGCCTCCCAGGAAATAAACCATGACATAAATATGAATCACAGATTTTGCCAAAAGATTGTCATCGGTAAGAAATTGTCTAAGCTAGGTATAGGGTGTATAGGCAGCTACATTGGTTTGGGAAAGAATATTGAGATATTTTAATACCAAAGTTCTATGATTTTCAGATGCAAACATATAAGTAAAAACAATCTCCCTCTCAACAGACACCATGCAGTTGTCTATCTTGCTTGAATATACCATACACATTACCATTAGGTATAAATTATAGATAAATGTAATAAGATGTTAGTAAACATTTCAGTTATGTGTCTGTTTTACCAGTACATGGATTTGACTATAGGGTTTGTGCCGGGTCGATATTTTCAAATGGTGGTACTGGTCTCATTCCATAGTAGTGTAAAAAACAAAAGCTGTTAGCACTGATATATTTTTACTATGTTTTATCAAACCTAATTTTATTTCATAAAAGATGGTCAGCTGCTGTAACATTCCCAAGTCATCTTATGCAACAGAATTTGGGGCCAAACATGGGCCCTACTCCTAATGGCAAAATCTATATACAAGGTTACATAAACATGTAGGTATTTTTTCTATTCAAGAATTAAAATAATTAAAGTTTTTAAAAAATTGTCATAAAAATGGAGAAGATGCTGTCCCATGTACAGTTTAGTGACAGATAACCCAGATTGAGATATTTGTTTATTTACTTCAGGAAAGTATGATCTACATAGGAGAGAAATATTAGTAAACACTATACATGTAAATCATTGAAGTATCTTTGCAATTTATTGTTTTTAACAATTTAAGATCTTGTCCTACTTCACATATACAGTACACAGTATATCAGATTCAAAGTGAAACTATTTTCTAAATTAGAAATTCCCGTTCTTGTTTGGCCTGACTGTCCTGCGGATGTAAACCCAAAACAATCAATGAGAAATTGTTGATGTTGATGACTCACTTTTCCCCAGGGTTTGTTTTCAGTAAATCTACTTCATCTTGTTACGTATGTAAAATGGAAACTGCCAATACATGTTCAATAACACGGCTTCAATGATTCTTAAAGAAAAGTAGAAGCTACGAATGTTTGTGCCTATATTGCATACGTTTGATTCCAATATACTGTTAACAACACTGGTCACATTTTGTGAAATTTTGATCGAATATGGATCAGTGTGTTATTGTCCAGTTTATGATTATAAATGCATTCAATTTGCCTCCAATGTTCATCCAATCGGGATTCAAAAGTTTTGATTGTTGGTGACGTTACAACGGCATTAGAAAGTGAATTCCAGTGGTTTATCACCCGTTCACAGAAAGAATACTTCCTCAGATTTAGTCTGCTCCTTCTTTTTAGTAGTGCAAAACTGTGTTAACTCTTGTTATCTTGTTATTGTTTTGTATCAGGAAGTCCTCTGCAACAGCCCTATCATATCCTCCAGTAACAAGTGCTAACAGAATATTTGTGCCAAAGTTGATCATGTTAAGTCGTAACAAATATTGTGTTAAAAGAAGAAGAAGAGAGAAAGAAGAATGAGAGAAAGAAAAATTCAGTTTGTTTCTCCTGATTACCATAAGTTTTTGAAAACAATTCTTTATTTTACAATAATGCTTCACAATCATCAACATATGAATATTTGCCCAAATTTTTATACATATGTTCAGGTATATAGGAATCAAAGGACAACCATTTAATACCATATATTTGCTTTAAACAAGGGAAGAATTCTATTGCTGAAGTGTTGACACAAAGTACTGTGTGACATTATGCTCTCTTCATTAACTGAATCTTGTATGAGATGTTTGATAATATTAATGGTTCATTGTGTGACAAAACCCCAAAGTAGTCTTACACCACTTGTTTGTCTTCCAATAAAGAACAGATAATAGATTGTTTGCATTACTGAACATTCAAGAACCAGGGGGGTAATGCAAGGTATGTATGGTGTTCTGTCCTTACTGAAAACACAACACACACCAACATAATATACACAGGATACATCTTTGTTGTTTATCATACCAACAAGGAACCATACTCTGCTTTGAAAATTAGTCTTTAATTATGTGATTCCAACTAATATTGACTGTTGGTCAGGCGGTACAGTGGTAATACACTTACCTTTTACCCACAACATGAACCATCTTATGATCTAGGAAATGATTCTGATTCATACTAAATAGTTCCACTTATTTTCTTTTTTACTGAAGTACCGGTATTCTCTTTTTTTCAATGAAAAACACTTTCATTTGGGAAAATATCCATGTCATTTTAAAGCTTTTATTTACTAGTTTTGGTTATAGGATATGGTAGTGAAAAATAATTTTTAAGTAACTTGGGTGTGTATTGAATCATATTTCGTAGCTGTGATTTGATATTACAATATAAGAAATATCAAATAATTTGTGGGCTGTAATAGTTCAAATGGTAGATTATTAGATTTTTCAACTTCAAGTGAAGTTCCAAGATGTTTAGTTCTGTCTCTTCCCTGGATAGGTCTGTGTTTCTCAGCTGTAAGATCAGAGGTGCATAGTTCAATCCCTTCCCTTTCGCTGGCGAAGATCGGAGATGTGTAGTTCAATCCCTAGCAGGGGTGGTTTGTATTTCTCAGGTGAAGATCAGAGATATGTAGTTCAATCCCTAACAGGGACGGTTTGTATTTCGCTGCTGAAGATCGGAGATGTGTAGTTCAATCCCTAGCAGGGGTGGTTTGTATTTCTCAGGTGAAGATCAGAGATATGTAGTTCAATCCCTAACAGGGACGGTTTGTATTTCGCTGCTGAAGATCGGAGATGTGTAGTTCAATCCCTAGCAGGGGTGGTTTGTATTTCTCAGGTGAAGAACAGAGATGTGTAGTTCACTCCCTCTCAGGGACAGGTACAAGTTTCTCAAGTGAAGATCAGAGGTGTGTAGTTCAATCCCTATCAGGGACGGTTTGTGTTTGTCAGGTGAAGATCAGAGGTGTGTAGTTCACTCCCTCTCAGGGACAGGTTCAAGTTTCTCAAGTGAAGATCTACGGTGTGTAGTTCAATCCCTATCAGGGAGAGTTTGCATGTGGGAGGACTCCAGCATGCAGTTCAGTGCTTAAGATAGCCACCAGCTACAACATGGAGATCCCAACTCAAAATGAACTTGGCTGTTCATGTGGCAATATACCCAGCACACAAACTCATACAAATAATAACCTCAGTTGTTATAAAGACAGTAAAGGAGATTGTTTTACACTTCGCTGATTTTTCGGACAATAAAAAGCACATAGGAGAACAGAATCATATTTTACCAAACAAATGGACATAAATATGATGACATTTTATTACAGTACTCTATGCTTAATTAAAGATTAATTACTTTGTCCTTCAAAACACAAACTATTGGAATTACAGTTTTTCATGCAGAAAATGTCTAATCATACATTTAATTACATAATATCCTGACTAATAGTTTGAGATAAATTTTAATTTCTTGTCTATTCCAACATCATATACTTATCTGTTTCATTTAATCACCACATTACTCAAACAAAGCAAAAATAATTTCTTAAAGTGTATGATTAAACCCAGATAAAAAACTTCCTGTTTACTCAAAATAATACTCCTTTTTATTTACCTTCGTTACATATCCTTAAATACAAGTAAACAAACAAGTATACTGTACATCAGAACTGTTGATCCTGTAATTCTACTTAAATCCAGATTATCTTTTCTTCCTATTTCCCGCTTGATTTAATGTTTAATTGGGGACTTAAGGCATATCTTTGCTAGAGATTTGTCAGCTTAACAAGACTGTACTGAGTAAATCCATAAAGGCTACCTTCTGTAAGTTGAACACTTTCAATGTTTGAATCTATATCTATGGAGAATCAACCTTTCTTGTCTTGTTTGAGTTGCTACAAGGACAAAGAGCTGGTGATAGGTTGTAGCACAGAAGAAATCTTATATATACACTTCTCCTCCAGTACTGTTTATTATAGTTGCACATTCTTCTGGCATATTCATTCATAATAATTCCTCAGCGATCTTAACAGTGTTATCACCTGGGGCCAGAGAAACAGGACCTATTTTATCAGAAAGGTTTGGTTTACCAATGTTAGATACATTCTCTTAGTATAAATTTCAGGAGTAATTTAGTTTCCAGCCAAGCCATACAGTTAAAATTTGTTTTGCCTGTTTCTAAATTAAAGTTGATACAGACCCCTCTTGTGAATCCTTTCCCATCAAGATAATTGTCATCATTGACTGACACACTTTGTAAACTTCAGCTGGTGAACTTCTACCAAAATTTAATCAAATGTTCCTTGTAGAGGCAATCTACAGACAATATTTGCATTTCTTCAAAAACGCCAATAGATACATAGATAGGCTTATTAACAGACATAAAGTTGTTTCGTGATCAACATGGTATCGAATAAGAAGTGAAGGCCATGGCAAACAACTAATTGACTGTTATACCTAAAGAAAAGCTTCATATTTTGTATTTGTTGTACTGGTGCATATTTCGAATTTTTAACAGTGTTTAAATAGGTAGTACTATGTATAGATATATCCAGTAATTTTACCAATTTAACTAACATAGTTAAATGTTTAAATGGTCATTAGTTTCTGGCCCAAAGCATTTTACATACCTGATTAATTCAAGTCTACCATTTATTTTTGGGTGTAAAAAGTTAATGTTAGATATATTGATTCATTGTGCATAAACGTAGATGAAAAATGAGTAATGTTCACGAAATGTAGACCATTTGGAAAGTGTGAAATTTACAACAAACAGTTAAATTTCACATGCCTGACTGAGTCAACAATATCTTTTGATTTCTTAGTTAACATTTTCTTTAGAGTTTGGAAAGAAAATCTTTGATGAATTTAAATGAAAAAGAAAATCAAGTAGATTTCATGAATTGAGAAAGAGTGTTTTGCTGTTTTTGTTACAGTAAATAAGCTTAAACAAACCATTCACTTTAGGTTTCAGTTTATAGTGTCAAATTAACAGTTTGAATATAGCCCACAAAAACTGACCATTGCTAATGGAATAATGTGGGTGTAAAATAACAGATTGAAATTTCATATTAATGATAGAAGTTAGCTCCTGTTGACTTGAATAAACTAGCATTAAGCATAGTTTGAAAATTGCAATTTCCAAGGTAAACAAAGGAAGGAAAATAATTGATATCTGTAAATATACAATACAATGGAATTATATAATAAATGTAACACACAACTGGGGTGAAAAAGCTTGAAATGCGTAAAAAAGGTTTTGTAAAATCACTAAAAAGAACACAATTTATGTTTCTTATTGACAAAACAAAATCTATCTTAAAGGACCTGCTAGAAGTCGATACACACTTGTGGGTGATGTGTCTGTAGGTGATTGGCTGATGAGGAGGACTTGTACCAGGTAGATCCACATCACCTTTATATGTAAATTATCTAGTGTACCTAGTGAACCAAATTCTTTCCATTTTAAATCAGTATATCTAGTTTCAACAATAATTTGCTGAACTGTTGATAATGAATTCAATATAAGTTACAAGGGACCATTAATGTAATTTATTCAAATTACCTACCAGATAAGAGTCAATCTTTTGTTATACTATCATACAACTCAATATAATAAATTTGGTTTTTGAATCATTTCCCTTCATGTAAAGATATTGGATAATTAAGTACTTCTAATTGTACATTATAATGGGAAATAGCTGAATAATGTTTCTCCTCAAAACATTCAATTTCTCAATATTTTCACAATTTCTGATATTTGACTTTGGAAATCAATAACCTTCCTGAGACAGGTAAACAATAATTACAACTAATTGTCCAATTATGATAAACAGAGTTTCTGTGGGGCCACTTTGATGGCTAAAATCAGCAGCCATTAATGGAAATTGTCAAGTAATGATTTAATGAGTAAATAAATGAGTTGACTGTATGATGGGGAATTTACATGGTTATAAGTGTATTGTATCTAAAGGCTGATGGGTTAGGTGTGTCGGCTACGCAGTCTTTCTTAGAGGAAGTGACAGTGTTTATAACTTTATGGAAAATTTAATATTTGTATGGGAGGGGAAGCAAGACAAAACATTAATATTTACAAAATAATCATTTTCAATTTAAAACATCATGAATGTTGGTCAGAAATTCAATGGAAAAACTTTTTATATTAAGATTTTGAAATGTTTAGAGAACAGAAAAAATATCTATGTTAAATAAGAAATTAAGAAATCTACCATTTCCTGAAAAAACTTACTCATTAATTAAACCTATTATGTCTTTGTCATCTAAGAAGTCGATGAAAAATCATTAACTTATAAAATTAAAGTGAAGTTAACATGAATATTTTGATATAAATGATGTTGAAATTTGTCTTTAATTATTAGTTTCCTTGACACAAAGGCATTAAATTGGTCTCCGGATTGATTTATTGTTGAGATACAATATGTTCACCTAGACATTTGTCTATGAGTAAGTAAATGTTTGCTGGGTAAACTTGAAATGGCTATAGATACATACATTTATAATATACCGGGTATATTTCATGCTAAGCAGTCTTTATAAGGAACTACAAATACAACGTGTCTTGTCAGACAACCCACATTTTCATGTATCTATGGTTCAACTACATTAATTTACAGGATCATACAGGAGATTTAAATGTATCGAGAACATCAGGCCAAGATATTCAACAGTTCTTTTGTGTCTAAACTCTAGATAGGCATGTTTCTGTAAAAGGTAATGTGGTGTTTGAGTTTACATGTTTGATACATTACAACAAAGTGATATAGAGTGCTGGGTAAGATTTTAAGTCTGGTTTAAAAGATTTATAAGCAAGGTAATCTGGACATAAGGTAAGTGCTGTTTTTGTGATGATCACAGTCTTATCATTTAAAACATGGCAGGAGCTGACCCGGCGTATGGATATTGTAATCATGGTTTTGATTTCTGAGTTATTGTCATGATTTGCTCGTAGATTTTTGGCATATTTTAATGGAGATTTTGGTGGGCATATTTAGTCTGAAATGCTTGGTCATTTTCTATAGAATGAAAAGTACATTTTTTCCAGTTTCATTTGATAATTCAAAAATATCAAAATGTCAAACAAAAGTTTAACAAAATTACAGCTACATTAAGCATTTTGCTTTAATGTTGAAAAGGTTTGGGTATTTTTGTATTTTGTTTAGTTAATAAGCTTTGAATATAATGACAAATGTCTTGGGTACATTGCATTCTATATTTCTTTTTCCTTGAATGCTGATCATCACCCAGTCAAAAAAGTGAGTTTTCAGATATTGGAAAAATGTGGTTAACAACTATATTTTCAGATTAATTTAGGATGAGTTTTGAAATTGTTGAGATTTATGAAGTTTTTATCACATGACAGATTTATTATAAATGAAACTTCTAAGCGGAGGTGAACCAGCTATTTATTGGTTGTTGTCACTTGTTTCAGACTGACAGATGGACTGGCTGAAATTTTGTGGATGGACCTTGGTCAAGCCTAAGTGACCAGTGTGTAAAGGAGTATCTTGTCACTATGGTTCAACTGGGAAGTCTCCTGGATGACGAGGAAGGTGTTGTTCTGGTGGCACCGCCTCAAAAATACTCCCTCCGAAAATCCATTAAACCTTTCATCTGCTCCACGCCAGATGATTTCACAGAGGAGCGTGAATTTTTAAGTCAGAAAATTTTTCCACAAATCAACGAATTATGCATGATGCGTGGATGCCGCTTTTCTCCTGTGGATATTCCGTGGGGAATGCAAGATGACCAAATAGCCACTGGTCATCTGTTGAGACTAAATCTAGAGTATATATGTAAGTCTTTACCCTATTTCCTGTGCCTGTTAGGTGAGCGCTATGGACCCTACAGACCTGTCGACTCACTACCACTGCCTAAAAAGGTAACGCAGCTTCCTGAATACGCAACTTCTCTGGACCGAAATTACCTTGTGGCAGCCTCTGCCGGCTATGAGTGGGTTCTTCAGGAACATCACCAAAACAACAGTCTCACCGAACTCGAAATCATCCATGCCACTTTTCTCAATGATTGTGATTATTGCCATTTTTATTTTCGTCAGCCCGAACACCTGGACAAGAAATTTGGACATTTATCAGATGAAGCACGACAGAAACTCAGCAAACCTTACCTACCTGTCAACGAATATGCTGACCTTAATATAAGGGATTTAAAGCAGAGAATTGTCAACAAAGGACTTCCAGTGAAATATTTTAAAGTGCTGGAAGAATTAGGTGTTCATGTTATAAAGGATTGGACTAAAGTAATAGATTTGGTTTACCCACCGCTAGAATACCCCGTAACAACTCTTGGTAAGTGTCATTGAAGGCTGTTGAATAAAGTTTAAAAGTTCAAAGTTTGAAGAACTCTGGTCACTGCAAAATTGAGAAATGAATACTTTCATCTGTGACATTGAATTGGATTTGCTTTATATATGCATGAATACGGTATATATTTTTTTTGCATAATCGTTTAATGCCTTATTGCCTTGTTATTCAATGAATATACCCTTGTAACATTTTTGTGTACCTGTGTAATTTAATCTATAGTGACCTCTGTTAATATCCTATGCAAGTTTCTTTTTCATTTCAAAAAAGAACATTTAATCATTTCCCCCTCTATTCAACTAACTGAATTTTAAAGAAAGTAGATGTATGCAGTATCTTAAATTAGAAAAATAACTTTTTTTAGAATTTCATTGTGTAGAAAAATTATCATTACCCTGTTAGAAGCCTGTGTCAGTCATTTTGAATATTTGACTTTCATTAGATACTGAAGATTATCAAGAATGGGTGTGCAACGAGATGTTTGCCGAAAGTCGCCGTAAGGTGTTTGTTAACTCAGTGGATATTAAGACACTCCATGATGAAATGACGACCTTTGCCAAGGCTGCTCTTGATGACCCACCAGAGGAAGTACAGGAAGAGGTAGACCGCTTCAAGTCTTACTCCATAGTGACAAAGCTCAAGAAAAAGTAAGTAGCAGTGACCAGTATCAACAACATCATTAGATCTTGGTAATTGATCGCAGGCTTAGTTATAGATATATCTGAACATGTTAAACAATTGCTATAACAATTTCTAAGAAATAATGCAAAACTTGGAACAGCAGGTGTTTAGGACTGCCATTTCCTTAGATTGGTGCAGTTTATAAAGAAACTCATATTTTCTTCTTTAATTGTGGTGTTTGAGATTTAGCTTTCTTGAGATCTACATGACTTTTCTTTCCCCATACATTGTAGTCTTCAGTGAAATTAGCAACAACTCACCAATTTTAGGCACAGGTCAAAATGGCATCATGGTAAACAGTAATTTTTGCTGATTTTTTTTATTATTGCATATATATCAAGTTTATCACCTATGAACAATGATAGTGAGTTATTACAGAAATAGGCACATAATGAGGTTTCTTGTTAATTATAAAAAGGAAATCCTGGTCAATGGTCTGGATATGTAAATTTTTGTGTCATATAATATAAAGCATGCACACAAAACACCATCATCTGTAAACAAAAAAGGCTTCCTGCCTGAATTGGTTTGTGATTGATGTTACTTATTTGGTGATTCTGAATTAACTCAGAGTTATCAAATAAAATCTACCACACCAATAACAAAATCCGGTGTGGAAAAATGGAATTTTACTGACTGTGTCACTACTGTCACTGTCATTTTAGCCGGCCATCATGCATTCATGTTTACAAAGTGAACTGCCTCATTTTCAAAACTATCGCATGATGTTATCAGTGGTAAATTTGGGAGGCAGTTTCCCTAATCAAAGAAGTGATCAAAGTGAACATTGGAAATCGACTGTGAATATTTGGATAGTGTAGAAACATAAAACAAAGTATGAAAAACATGTACAATCAAAAACAAAATGTTTTCATCGTAATGTCCCTTTAATTCAACAAGCAATCAATAATTCCAATTGTTGAGCTTGCTGCTGTTTCAGCTCTTTTTCTTTTGATGTATCTACGTTTATGCCAAAAATCAAAAGTTGTCGTAAGTTTGTACCATGTATTTCATTAACAGATGACAAAGAAAGTAAAATTTCTCTTTACCCACACCTTGACAATTTCATTTTACATTTCAAGGCATTGTGTAAATTGTGCCATTCACTGTGTAGATTCAACTATTTAGATATTTTTCTGATGTAAAATTTGGAATCCATGGCAAGTTTTCACTTTATAATTTACTAGCTTGTGTGAAATTTCATTAGTAAAATCTGTTACAGTTGAGTGTAATAAAATTTTATTATAAATATTTCTGTAAGTTGAATATAAAGACATGTAATTCTAGATGTGTTTAAACAATTACATATAACATATAAAGTTATTCAAACTGTGAAAACATTTAAAACTGTTTTCAAATACAAGTATATATTGTTTTGAAATAAATACCATTGTCATTATTGACTCAGAGTAAAGATAAAACCAAACTGTTTATTTCAGCAATGACAGATTGTGAAATAGAAAGACTTGATACAAAGACAATGATGAAATAAAACCTAGTTTGGCCATGTTTAGTTTACATTGACAGAACACTTGAGTAATGTAAACTGTTGTACCATTGTTACGTCACTATGTAGTTTTTTACATAATGAGCACTTTCACAGAAGGGTACCATTTTTATCGGACAATACGCCGATTATCGGGAAAGTGAATCTACCTATATCTATTTCAGCTCAATGGAATTACACAATTACACAATTTCATTGTCCTGTTTTGGGTTCAGAAATAATATTTAGGCCTCTACCTCCCTGGAATATACAGGTTATATGCTTAAAACCATATTGTTAGAAGATTTACCGGCATTAACTTTTCCAGTGTCATTTGGAAAAAAGCTATAGCAAAGCCTAGAGGCTTGACAATCTGAGTCTTTAATCATATTTCTTTATACAAATTTCTGAGAGAGAGAGAGAGAGAGAGAGAGAGAGAGAGAGAGAGAGAGAGAGAGAGAGAGAGAGAGAGAGAGAGAGAGACTTTAATTACTAAATAACACATCACAATCCGGTTTGGTTTCTATTACAGAAAGCCTCAGGAAGTCAAATATAAGTCTATGATGTTGATACATGGTGACCGCGGTAGTGGAAAGAGCACACTTGTGGCTAACTGGTTACCAGGGTTCAAGGCCAGTCATCCTGACCTCAAGGTCATCAGCCATTTTGTAGGTAGCAGTCATCGTAGTACAAACGTCGCTGTATTCCTGAAGCAGTGTATCAAAGAACTGAGGGAAGAGTATCTCAGACCAGGTAAGATCATAGTATTACACTGATATTTTCTTGACAAGTTCTTTTTGTGTTGCTTATGTTTATGAGTGAAATGAGGTCCTTAACAGTGAGATTCTGGCAGGTATCTTTAAATTGAAATAAAAACAAAGCAAAGAATTCTGTCACAACAACAAACCATTAGTCAGTGCTTGTTTTTTCAGCAGTTTGGTTAGATCTTCAAGTTCATTTACCAGTATAAATGATCTTTAAAAACAATATGCTTTCTTTTTATGATGGGGCCAGTGTGACTTGTAACACTACATTTAAAATGAATTTTTTTTGCACATCATACCTGGAAGTGATATTGATATTATGTGGTATTGTTGACAGATACGGAGGTGGATAAGCCACGAATTACAGAGGAAGATCAGCCATGGAGTTTTGAGGAAGTGTCACAAGCATTTGTCTCGGCTCTCTCTCTAGGCCCCTGTGTAATTGTCCTGGATGGAATTGATGAGCTGGGACTAACTCTTAGCCAGACTAACAGACAGGTTATTATATTTTCTATTCAGGTCTTAAAATGTTAATACTCCACAACAAATTGAAAATCATTTCATAATTAAGATCCATTCGTCTGGTCCAGATTGTCAAATATTCATATTCATTTTCAATGCATGAACTATTAAATATCTCAATTCTTTTATTTGTTGATTTCTAACTCTTTAATTTCATTTCCTTTTCAGATTAAAGAATTTAAATGGTTGCCTTTCCCTCTACCTCCCCAGTGTCGTTTTATCTGTACGACCTGTCGCTCGGATTTGTCCTATCATGCTATGACAAGTCGGCGTGACATTGTTTTACATCCTGTTCCACTCCTTGATACTGATAAACTCCGCAGAAACTTCCTGGAAGAACACATGCAGCACCATTTCATGTACCTTAAACCTGTTGACTTTGAAAACATACACTCTTTGAAAGCTTGCAACAATCTTCTGTATCTGAATATTCTTTGTAACGAAATGCAGACTTTTAATGTACATACACATCTGACTCAATACCTTGATGACGTTTATGACAATTGTGCCTCTCTCCGTGAATTGTGTGTGCATTGTTTCCAACGTTGGACTAAGGACTACAGTTGGCAGAAAGAGAACCTATACGGAGACTCCACAGAACTAGAACCAGAGCTAGGTATGTTGTTAACTCCCTTTGTGGAAGTCTTTCTTTCTTGTACTGATCTCTATCTAGTTGTATACAGAGTAATTTCTGTGTTTTATCCATTTAGAAAATTGGGCAATGCCATAATAAATTTGGATTTTCTTAATAAGGAAGCACATTGGATTTACAAAATTGTGCTGATTAAAATTCATATTGGATAAGATACAAACCACCAACTTTGTTATCAAGCAAATTATAGAAATGTCAACTACAGCATAACCTCACATGAGTTTTTGTTTCAGGGTTCAAAGGTCAATGTCTGTGTTACTATAAAGTATTTATCAAATATACAAGGGATCAGAATATTCATATCATACAGATTAATGTGATTTTTTAATGGAAATATTTGGTTCCTAATTATTGTTGTAAAATTGATCATATTTTAAGGTTTTTATTAGCTATAACATTATGTATTACCACTAACTTGATTCTTCAAAAGGTTAGAAAGTAATGGATGTGGGGAAATGAGATGAGGAGTAGTGTAAGTGATGGGGGATGGGATATGAGAGAGGGGAATGTTAGGGAAGGATGGAGGTGAGGAGATGAAGATGTTAGCGAGCAAGGACAGGTTAGGGGAGAAGGGGTGTTAAAGAAGAGAGATGGGGACATGGAGAAGGGAGTGTGAGATAGGAGGGATGGGGTGTAAGAGGAGGTGTTAGAAGGGGGACAGGATGGGGATAAAGGGGAGAAGGGACAGGGCTGGGGATAAAGAGATGTTAAAAATGGGGATGGGGATGGGGGTGGTGAGAGGGAGGTGTTAGAAGGGGGACAGGATGGGGATATTGGGGAGAAAGGACAGGGCTGGGGATAAAGGGGTGTTAGAAATGGGGATGGGGATGGTGAGAGGGAGGTGTTAGAAGGGGGACAGGATGGGGATATGGGGGAGAAGGGACAGGGCTGGGGATAAAGGGGTGTTAGAAATGGGGATGGGGGTGGTGTGAGGGTGGTGTTAGAAGACAGGAAAAGGGAGGAAGAAATTGGAGATGGGTGATTTTAGGGAGAAGTGACAGAGTGGTAGATATATGGGTGTTAGGGATGTAGATGGGGCTGAAGAAAGGGAATTGTTAAAGAGGAGAAAGGGGAAGAAAAAAATGGTATCTAAGTGGAATATCCATAAAAGGTAAAAGTTACTAATTAAAATCTAAATACAACAATTAAATCTTCTATCTGTCTGCTTTACTATCAACATATTGCAACGTCTCCTAAAAACTGGTCTCCTTTAAACATCCTTACATGTTTGCCATGATACAGGTTTTACTAAGCCACATCATTACATCAGCCATTTGATAACAGTATAGCATGGTTTTCCTGTTCAATTTCAGAATTCAGTAGTATTTTGTTGCATGTGATTTGTTTTTTAAGTTCCAGAAAAAACAAAGGAAGGTAAAAATTACAAGCAGAATGCAATGAAATTGCTTTAGATAATGCCGATTTTGTGGTTGTGTTTGATATGTAAAAATTCATGCATGATCTATGGATGATATTGAATTCATGCACTGATGCCAGATGTGATAGTAGGAATAATTTTAACATGTATAGATTGTTATTGGGTTGTGTGGAGCTAGAACGGAATTAAAAGTGTTATTTATTCATAGTTACGCTGGATAATATATCATAACCTTGTTGTTGTTGTTGGTATTGTTAAAACCTTTTGTTTGTACAAATGCCTTTTGAATGTTTTTCTAATATCAGTACTAACATATCTTATCAAAATATGGTTTGGGCCATTTATTGGCCCAAAATGTCATCAAGATTCAAATTCTTAGTTCCTTATTTTTAAATTTTGTTTTTATGGTAACAATTTGAAATTTGCATGAATTAGTAAAATTTGAAGGCGCAGTCATTTTGTTTTTTCTCTTTCATAATTGACAAAGAACATGTTCTTGAATACACTTTGGACTCTAGATTTTGACTTTTTGACTTTTGATCTTGATTGAAGCTGATAAAGTTTTCTAATTAAGATGTTTATTTACTGGTATACGGTATCCTCCCTATCTGTTGAGTGTTAAAATTAATGATGTGATGATTAGAGTTCATATCTTTATGAAGTATGAACAAATCACATCTCTAGTTGTGTCTAAATGATTTGGTGCCATATAAATAACAGTGTTACTATCTGTAGCTAAATCTACTACCAGGGTGATATTCTCATATCTTAGCCCATCATCCTTAGAAAGATATGTCACAGTGACCTATTGTAGAAGAATGTGGAAGACATCAGTGTTTTCCATATTGTTCTGTAAATGTACCCTATATGTTATACTATCAGTAATATCATACATGTATATGTATTTGTCATTACATGTCATCTGATCAGTTTGATTTTCAGTCGCTGTTTTATGTAACCTGTGATTGCATGTTTAGGATGACGTGTTATAGTACGAATGTGCTAGAAATAGAAACATTTACAATAGGCCTAATTCATTGTATGTAGCTCGAGACAACAAGAAATTTCAAAAACTTTCAAAGCAAAATTGTCACTTCATATCCAGACAATTTAGTCGAATTACAAAAAATATTGGTTGACTCTATATAGCATGTACCCAGTTGTGTGTCAGTATGTTCATATACGCTGATTTTACTCTACAAAAATTGATGAAATTATTGAATTCTTAAAAATCTCAGCTTTCACAGTATTGATGTATGTTTTCAATATTTGTATACATGTAGATGTAAGTGGAACTACCCTTCCTTGCTCAATCAATTCATATCTAAGATATTTTGACCAATTATAAAGCTATATTATTCAACCTATCCCAAATTATAAACAGGTTCTATATAACAATTAATTGATCACAATATTGATCAGACCTAGAATTATAGTTCCTGTATCAAAAGGAGAAAAATATTTGTTCTTCCATTATAGTCACACACAGCTGAAGTATACATTTTGTTCTTTAGCCAATAACATTTGAATGGATATTATAAGATGCTAGCAAAACACAATCAATGACCATAAAGAATTCTGTTTTAAATACCGTAAAGACTTGTGAGAGGTTTGAGAAAAATACGCATAACACTTACAGATTATAAACACAGAGTCACATGTGTTTAACCTTTTTTCACTCTTGTATTTGTTCTATAGAGTTTGAAGGCTGGGTGCCTGATGTCCTTCGACTCTTTGCTGTATCCAAAATGGGTTTGACCGAGACTGATTTGTTTGCACTTCTTCAAAGAATTGGCTACACAGGAAGTCGCATTGTGAAGAAATTTGATTGGCTGCAGTTCCGCACGTGTCTTGGGAATCTTCTATATGAAGGTCCAGATGGGAGACTAGTTTATGCCCATCAACATTTCAAGGAAATTGTGGAATATGTGCTGCTGCGTAAGTGTTCTTATACTTCAAAATAAAACTATTAATTGGATCATTTTCAAATTTCAAGGGTTTTGTGTTTTCTTTTGGTTTATCAATTTGATTTTGTTTTCGTAATCTGATAATATTTTTTATAAGATATATATGCTATTTTAACCAATTTTTAAAAATTGTTGACTTGTGGTTATTTTGTTTAATGTTTGATAATTCATCAGCTATGGCTTTTTATCTAATTCTGCCTGCATAGGCCTAAAAAGGTTTTTGTGTTAGGATTTCTTCTATATATACCTTGTTTCAATTGGATTTCTGGTAGATAGTTATATATATATATATATATATATAATTAGTTAGTGTATCAGTACTGACCCACTCTATATACATGTATAGGTTATAGATCCCTGAATGTTTGTTAAAATTCCATTTAGTTTCACTAGTTAGAAAATCACTTGTACAATTCTTTTTGACTTTTTGGGAAATCCTCAATTTATTCCTGATAAAGTGTAAAAGATATTACAGAATTAATCTTATGTACAGATGTCAATGATTTCTAAATATAAAAGATTATTACATCAAAATGTATGTAAATTTTTAAACTAGAAACATTGTTGAAGCAACAAAGCTTTGTGATCAAGTAAACACGGTGGACCTGCTCAATAAGGCTAGCTCATGGTTGTCAAAATTTTGGTGCTGGTAAATTTCAAAGTTATGCAGGTTTACATCTATGATGCAAGAAAAGGACAATCGTTTTCCTGAAATGTTTTAAGTATTTTCCAGTAAGCAGAAGAATATTGATCTTTTGTTCATTTCATCAAAATTTTATACTCGATATACATCATTATGTGGACATGTCATCTTACCAAACAAATATTTTGTTTTATGAATTCAAAATTGGTTCAAAGCCAGAACTGATATATTGATTTCAAAAAAACATTTCCTTAAAAAAAAAGCTGTCTTGAATTTGGGTTTGTGTTTAGATTGTTCTTAGACCTTGATGATGTGTTGAGATGAGTATAATTACTGTACTGTATGATAACTAGGTTACTGGAACACAGTCAACAATGGTTAAAGGCTTTTATAAGGTGGTAAATTGATACAAATAGCATTAAATGATGATAGTTGTCTTTCATGAAATCCATAGAGTGTAAAGAATCATCATAAACAATATTACATTATGAACAGTTTGATAATTTGACATTGCGTGAACAAGCTCGTTGTCTGACACAGCTATTGTATCCTTTTGTAAAATATTCATTCAATAATGATATTTTTATTTTTATGAAGCCAACCAAGCAGTTTTGAATAATTGACTTATTTTCTCCAATACATTGGCATTTGTTCAAAGAAATCTATTTTGTAATGAGATTTTGATACACATACAGATTTCTTCAATAATGTAATTTATGTTCTATTTTAGTCTTGTATCTGAAGTTTGAAAAATTTGAATCCTAGTCAAAAGATTTCATTAAAGTAATTTACTCCAAATTAGTTTAAGGGATCATTAGATTTAATTTAAGTCAACCGTTGTTTGTCTAGTGGTATAACAGTCATGACTATTGAAAGATATCTGAACAGGTACGTCAGGGTTCACAGTGATAATGTGACCTTGTGTATTCTGTTCAGACATCATATTGTGATCATGGGAAGAGTTTTTGGCATTTAATCAATTTCTATCTAGTGTTATACTGATGTCATTCATGATTTTCACTCTTGGCAGGCAGAATTGTCTCACTCAAAATTACGAACATAATGAATAAAAAAATGAACAGGAAAGTTTCCTCACCCTTAGACCATTTGATTCTCTATTAAGGATATTTACGGTAGCTCTTGCCCATAAGGATAAATCCGGTAGGTTTCGCGCATGAAAATATTTATGATAGGTCTCATCCATAGGGATATTTACGGTAGGTCCGCTCATGAAAATACTTATGATAGATCTCACCCAATAGGACATTTATTGTAAGTCTCACACATGAGAATCTTTATAGTAGGTCTCGCTAATAAGGATGTTTACAGTAGGTCTCACCCATAAGTTATTTATGGCAGGTTTTGCGCGTGGATATATTGATGGTACCGTACTGCTCACAACATTTCAGCAGATTACACAATGCTGTGTTACATAATCTCCTTTAGTGTTTTACTTTGTAACTACAGCTGTGCTGAAGGAGGTTTGCCAACTCTGTGTATATCAACTGTACCAATTGTCTAGCACATATGGTTCCAGTTATCCCCCTTACATATTGACTGTCATTGTCAGAATAGTGGTTACAAGCTGGTGTTTTGTAAGATACAATATATTTAAATATAGCCAAAACTGTCTAAAATAGAACAGAAGAAATCTTTCCAGGTGGTCATTATGCACAGGTATATTATATGTAGAGTTTATAGACAGAAACCTGTATATAAAGGTGCTCTTGGCAAACACTCTTTGCTATTTATAGACAGCTTTTGTAATGAATCAGGTTTTTGGAATATGATAGAAACATGGTCTTTATAGAAAAGTGGAAAGTTAATAGAAAGATGATTTCTAATGATAGTTTATAAATGATTTTTATAGACAGGTAGAAAGGTCAGAGAAATGTAGTATTTATAGATTGAAAATTAAATATAGCACAATGTAAATAGGTTGAATGTAAGAGAGGTGTTTTTACAGACAATTTGACTTAAATGAACTTTTTTTCTGCTTATAACTGGTCTGTCATAAGAAATAAGTTAGTTTATTAGGTACATATCTAAGATAATTTATCCCTGTGATTTTTACCTGTATAGTTCATAGCTCTGTAATTACCATACCTGTCCTGGACAGTTTACTGAGATTTCACAAAAAAGGACTTTATCACCAATATGTTGTAATTCAGGTTTCTTACACACATGAAAAGTTTCATTTAGTTAGCCGACCTCTGGGTCAAAAGATTAAGTAAATTAGCATATCAATCATGATGTCTGTTTCTTCATGACTTGTCACTCCTTGACAAAATATGAGAAAGAAAATAAAAACATTTTTCTGAGCCATAAAAAAGAGCATGTTGGTAATTTGAGGATTTATGTGTTTGTGAAAGTTATGCATGTCACCATGCTTTATATATTAAATAAGGCACATGATATTAATTTGCATGTATGTATATTAATAAATGTTATTTGCTATTCAAGAAAAACACTAATTTGCATGACTGGTAATGGTTTTGATGAACATGTATGATTTATATAGGTCGAGCAAAAAAGAAGAAAAGCAAGGGAAACCAACGAACACAGTATAATATTAGTATGTTTGTAACATGCACCCCTTATGTACACCACTGAAGTTGGATGTAACCTGCTGTAACACAGTGTGGCTGTATAAGGCTGTAATCTTGTAATCTATGCCTGTGTGACTTAAGTAAACCTGATGACAGCTCACAAGAATTTTACAATGGTGTCGTATTAGTTACCCCTACACCTCTTCCTTTTATATATTTGTTTTAATATTTTAGAATGGATAATGATAATCTTCAAAATTATGATATGGAGATAGTAGACAGTACAAGCTAATTTAGGATTATCAAAAGATTATTTCAAATTGCTTTTTTGAATCCTTGTTAGAAGGGTTATCTCCCTTGTCTTCCTTCGCATTCAATGTGAGCCTTGCATCAGGTATACCTAGACTAAACCTAATTTTCTGATACAGTAGGGACTGAAACCACCAGTGTTTGATAATGCTGTGTGAACAGCAGGCCAGTCTGTCTAAATGCCTTGTTGTTTACCATCTGAATTGCCAGTAGATATGTGATATGATTTTGGTTTACACTAAAGGCTGTCTAAATATTGAGTTATCTCTCTTTAAATGGGTTAGTGACTTGTAGAGATATGGTTTTTGTGTGTAGATGCTGCTTTGTTAGGGATATAATTAAGGTTAATACATTCTGACCTCTTGTCAATTAAATTTAATTGGTCTCTCCTGGTGTGTTAATTAATAATCTTGTTGAGAGTTTTACCCGTTTTTGTCTGTGGTTGTCTTAGAGTAGTATCACAATCCCTAAATGGGGTATGGTTTCATAAAACTGGCTCCTGTAGAAATTTGTGCTTTTAATCAAATTACAAATGGGAAAAATGGCAAAGAAGCTGAGATTCCCATCATGGTTATAGATATTAGCAAATCTTATTTGTTTTTTATAGGGGTATATCCTGATTTTACTGTAATTATATAAAAGTATAGCATAGTTTGATTAATTTCTTAGATAACTGAAAATGCTAAAATATTTACGGCATTGCTGGGGTTAAATTTCTTTTATTACTTAATGATTCCTTAACATCGAATTGACAAGAATTATACATGTATTTTGGAAACCTCAAAATATTTTCTTCACTCCGTGTTTCTCGGTACTTGGATATTAATATGATACCTTCCAAAAAATTTCACCATATCAACTTATTATCATGACCGTTTATATGATATACATGTATTCATTTAACAAATATTCTGTATATGCTATTTTCACTTAATAAATTGCCATAATATCACAAAATTATATTACTAACATGTTCTCCTGGATCAGCTTACCTAATATTCACAAAGACTGTACCACGTAATTATATAGCATGTCACAATTCTTTCTTTGAATTTTAGGTGAAGAGTTATCTGCCCAGAACTATTTTACAATGTATTGAAATGTCAAGGTAAAGAGTTATCTGCCCAGAGTTATTTTACGATGTATTGAAATGTCAAGGTGAAGAGTTATCTGCCCAGAGTTATTTTACGATGTATTGAAATTTCATAGCTCGAATTTCTTTAAACCTTTATCAAAGAAATTTGCTTCAAAATATGTTTGAAGATAAGGAGGTAAACAAATTTGTTGCTTTCATGCTTATAATGCTGACGAGTTTTAGAATGACGATATTGATGCGGTAGATGTTTTTAGAGATGTTGTTTTAGATATGATTTGTGTGATTTGTTTTTCTGGCTAGGAAGTGTTTTAGGAAAAAATTTGTGATTTTATTAACTTTTCAATAAAGTTATTATTTCATGTAGCAAAACCAAGTTATCAAAATACAGTTTAGTCATGTATATAAATGTTCAGAATATTTGTAATATCATCTAAGTATTTTCAAGCAATTATATATATATATTCATTGTCATATTGCCTTGTAATTCTTATGACTTTGTTGTGACATCTTAGTGATTATAGTGAAAGTGATAAATTTGTCAGATTCTAATTGTTTGTAATCATCAATTTGATACACAAGAATATATATATATATCTTATGACCCCAATTAAGAATCATTTCGGGAATTAAGCATTTTTTAAGTCTAACCTAGTTTGTTGTCTAGTTTCAAAATTTTGCCAGTATTTGAACCCAATAAAAGGCTGACTGTTGTTGGTGAATTAAAACTAACAATGGAGTAAAGCCAACAGACCCTGGACAGTTACTTTGATAACAACCTGCATAAAAAAGAAATTTGAAACTAATGACATTCACAAAGTCTTGCCATAATTAACTTTTTTTTTTTTTTTTGGTAATTTTAGAAAAGCATTACTTTTTAATTTTTTACTCTGTGAAAACGGAAATAAACTTATTTATTGACTGATTCTGTTTAAAGATCATTAGCAGATCTGAAACAGTTTGAAAAAAAATGAATATTTCAATTTTTTTCTGCTGAATAGATTCATTCAAGTCAATTGGTTCTGAAGTGACAGCTAATGATGCTGCCAACAGAGAATGGAGAGGAGAGAAACAGAAGTTCCATATCCACATGACCAAGTATTTCAAGCAGCTGCCTTTCTCCAATGTCATCCTTCTAGGACTGCCTCACCAGTTACTGATGGCTGGAGACTTTGAGGGACTGTCAAAGGCCCTCATGGATCCTGTGTAGGTTTTAAAATATTCAGAACAACATGTGTTTTAAATAATTGTAATATATTGGTTTTGTTTTGATTAATTGACCAGATTGCAACACAAATGTTGCTTACAGTAGGTCCCTTTGTTTGCAGTCACCATTCCAGTTTGTGAGTTCGCATGTGTTGAAAACACAGAGCCAAATATTTCAGTTAATTTTATTATAAATTTTCATAGACTGATATAAAGTTTCTTTTTTTTTTTGTTTTTTGTTCTAAAGCTGTCTAATTTTGGGTCATTCGGTTTTTTTTTTTTATTTGCCAGAATCATAAATGGCTTCCTGAATGAAGAAAAGCAATGCCCATCAAATAAACTGGACCTTGCGTATTACTGGTCAGTTCTAGCTGGTCAAGGTATTGACATAACATCCACCTACACACAGCTGCTGACCAGCCTTGGTGTGTTGGATGACCAGTCAGAGGTAGGTACAATTCAGGACAACAAACCCAGTTAAGTAATGTTCTTAAGTTGAAGTCAATAATTTTTCCTTTTTACAATTTCAGTATTCTTTTCCTACTTGGAAATGTAAGTACGAGAAAAACTCTAACTTGGAAATTTTGAACCATCAAGCAAAAACCAATCAACAAACAAAAATCAGTCTATTCTAAGTCGGTGCTGTGAAATATTTCAATAATATAACAGGGTCTGATAAAACTAAGGGAGCTCCAGTATGACAAAATGAATTTTTCTTTACCTGATAGGATGGTGACGGGACCATTCTAGTCAGTGAGAACGGAGACGCTTTGTCAGTGTCTACCTTAGACGAGAATGGAGAAGTGTTTAGACCCCATGTTTTTACCAATGTACCTCGAATCATAACATCATCCCCGCATGAACAACGTACACTGTCGGTGATTGAAGAGACATCAAGTGTTGCAGACAGCTTTAGGGTCAGTGTTCAGTTGTACTCATCTAGTATGAACGGTAGTGTTTACAGATAGCAAAATCAGAACAACATGGCTCAATTTCAAACAAATTTTAAAGATAAAATTCATCTGCCAGTCGTGTTTAAGTACATTTTTTCCTCATTTGTTATTTTTCCATACAATTACTTTTGGCATTATCTGGTTATTCAAAACATTCATAGATTTATAAAGTTTGAAATAATTTATTAAGATCATAAATGTCTTTCAAACAGTCAGGTTTGAAAAATCTAATTGTGTAATAAATTCACATCTCTTGTCTTTGTGATCAACAGTATGGAGAGGAAGGGGAAGATGAACTGCCAAGGATCACAATCTCAGAGGCACAGAATGGGATAGACACCATCTTTTTAACAGAGAGTAAAACAAGCATCACATCAGGTAAATACACTAAACCCTTGTTAAGGGGTTTCTTGTTAAAATGTCCATCAAGTGTATTTCAGGTAAAGGTGATGAGCACGGAAATTTTAGGTGAAAAGAAAAGCAAAATTTTGGCATAAAAAATCCTCTGATATCTGCATTTCAGTTTAAGGAGAAAGTGACTTGTTGTCCAGGAAAAAACCTGTTTATACTTACAAATCAGGTTAAAAAAAATCATATAGTTATCTCCCTTTGACCATTACATGTTAATTTGTAACAGTGGCTTGTCATGGAATTTTCAGAGACAATTTATTTTATTATATTCAGAAATCACTGGAAAATTAACTTTAACTTTACTGAAAGCAATGAAAAGAAAAGAAATTTAATGAAAATTTTTCTCCAGGAAATATATGGCTTATAATTCATTAATATCTCATATTTATCTTTATGTAATTTCATAGCTGAATCTGGTTACTGAAGTTATGAAATGTTTTATGATAGATCAAGGACCAAAGGAGATTGTGCTGACCTCCTCTAATATCAAGCTGGCCTTCATGATAGCATGCTTTCTCAAGGACACTGGACATCACAAGGTCACGGACACCATATGTAGGGCACTCAATGACAAACTGGATAAGGTAGAGTATATAATAGAATATAGAATATACAGAAGAATTAATGTACTATACATGCGTAATGTTTCCTTGTAGACATTGAAGAGTTTCTAAATATAAATTACAGTACCAGTTCTTTGTTTATTCATTTTGGTAGGTCTATTTAGATTATTTCTTGGCAATGATTTTGATTCAATTTTCAGCTGTATGTAACTAAATAATATGCTTTCTCTCTCGTAAATTATTTTTTGAGTAGGTAACTTTATTAAAGTGTTCTATCATGATTCAGAACTACCCCTTGTCTGAGGATGACCAGCTTCTGCACGCTCGTGTCCAGGAGATGTTGGGTCAGTTCAGTAAGGAGGTGGAAGCCGACATGGAACAGACAGAGAAGTGGTTCCGACGTGCACTTAGAACTGTCATGGATATTTCTGACCTAGATATTGAAGAAGGAACACCTAAGTACTATGAGATAACTAATCTTAAAGGTAAAATTTTCATTTATTTTCGTTGGCAAAGGCTTCCTCAAAGTCATATTTATTTGAACATTTCTGTTTAGCCACACAAATATTTTCATACATTTGAGTGATCTGTTGCCATGCAACCATAATTTTTCTTTTTGATTTTTGAGACATTTAATAGTTTTCCAGATGGTAAATTTTTTTGTGAAAATCCTGAATTTAAACATCAATGACATTCGTGTTCAAATACTATATTTCTCTGATTAACATCACATCTCACTCTAAAAATGATGTGAATTATTGATTGACAGTGAAAAGTAATTGAAAAGCAACATTCTTTCTAACAATAGGGAGACTGCTAAATCACCATGGAAACCTGAGGCTTCAACAGGGTAGCATGGATATTGCTGAAGATCTACTAAAAGAGGCGCTCGACTGTGTGACCAGTTGTGGTAACCTAGCAACACGGGCAACAATTCTCTACCATCTAGGCATTCTTAGGTCAGTGGAGTACTTGTTCTAAATAATGTATTTTATATGTGAACTTCTTAACAAATGTTTACTTAGTTTATTTATTTCAATATCCATTTATCTCAAATTGTAACATCATCCCATTTGTTTCATTAATTCTGGTGATTCTTTATGTCTTTAGGTCCCAGCAGTTTGAGTTTTTACTGGGAGAAAGCTGTCTCCGTCAATCTCTTCTTATTCGAGAGCAGTGGTATGGCAGAACACATCCTCTGGTGGCAGACATCTTGTATGTCCTAGCTGGCATCATGGGAAATCCTCAAAACATTCGAGGGTATGTTTCTTTAAAGACAACAACCTATGTAATTCTATATGGCAGGGTCTGTTAACTGACTTGTAATATGTTTTAATGTAAATGAAATTGATTTGGTAAATAGAATTCTGCAGATATTATTTATATACAGATAAATAAATACATACCAGTATTAGGCTTGATAATATCCCAAAATTATGAATAAAATTATACTTGTATCTGAATTTTAATATATCTTAAATATGGAATAAAATATTTCATTATTTTTTAAGCTATGACAAAGTGGCTGCTGAGACTGTCTACAGACGTTCACTGGAAATTAGGGAGACATGTCTGGGTGCAACTCACCTATCTGTTTCTGATATTCTTATGGAATTAGGTAGGTTATTTCATACCCTAAACTACTGTCTACAAATTTCTTGTTAAGCCCAATAAATAATAAAGAAGGTATGCCTTGCTAGATCTGAAACAAAGTGTAGCTATGTAATCAATTAGCCATCAACAAGTTTTAATGAAGTCAAAATTTCCTTAAACTTCCAACTTTCCATCTTAAATCTCATCTTCTTGAAGAGAGGGAGAAGATTTTAGGGTCTACAAATTTTCACGACATAAGTCAAAGTATTTTAAATATCTCAGATTTATTGGGAGAAATGTTGATAGACATTGAATTACATTTTATTAATAATGAAAACAGTGATAATTATGTAATTAATCACTTGCAGCAAAGTTGGTGCAAGAAGAATCAAGCCAGGGAGCAAAGGGTGAAGCTGTGAAGTTATTACAGCGAGCTCTGGACATCAAAACTACCCACTTAGGTAAGGCAACTTTTCTATGGTATATTCAACTACAAAGAAAAAAAAAGATATGGAAGTTTTTATTTTTGGCTGGGTTGCACATAGTTAAAATCCGGGTTATATAGTATGGTGAATGGTGGGCGGGTGGGCAGGTGGGCAGGCAGGTGGGAGAGGAAAAGGGGTACAAGTTTTGTAGAATCTTGAAAATTTGTAGGATGTTTATAGATATGTTGAAGATGTGCACCTATTGATTTAGGATTCATTCTGGATGGTATTTCTTGATATTTTGGAACTTGGTCATTTTTAACAGTCTGGCGTGGAAAATCCAAGATGGCAGCCTTTGCCTCTCATTGGTTGAGATGTTGTTTTGAGCATGTTAGCCTCTCATTGGTTGAGATGTTGTTTTGAGCTTGATATATAACATTGCACTCATCCCGCACCGGTCAATTATGGCTTTGCCCCATTTTTAAAAAGATGTCATGCCAATTCAAAACTATATGAAAGTAATTAATTCTGTTTTCATAAATAACTATGTTTTCATTGACCACAGCAAATTCAAGTGTGATGAATTTTGACATAATTTTCATTGTTACACTTGGTGTTGTTGCTTGCAGCATTACACTATTATTTGACATCTTCATTGTAAAACTGCAGACGTCATAACGCCACAGGTTATAAAATTCCCTTGGTTGTATCATGAATTTCTGCATACTAGATATGAATGTAAAGATACTGTACTGACTTCTGTATTCTGTAATGGGTCATATTGAAAAGTTCTACAAGCTGTGTTTGTTGGATTATCTTGAGAGTTATCTCCCTTAGGCCATTCATGCAATTTTAAGGGTGTACCGTGACAGTTTTTTTATACAGATTGTGTAAGGGTCTACTAATTGATATTTCAAATACGTATTTTACATGTGTGGTTACATTAAGACAATTAAGTTGTTGATATTATTTTGTGAGTTATCTTCCCTTAGTTCAGAAGCTTGACACATTGATGGGAGACAACTTTTGTGAGTCAGTACTTTTGATACTTGTCAGTTGTGGCTTATATCAGCAATTATGGCCACAGTGCAAACCCACAACCAGCTACTTGTTCCTTTGTGTCTTTTTGACAAATTAACCAGCTCTTGTGAACCAGAATAGTGACTATACATTAGTTATATAGTTACACCTGTAACAACTGATTACATGTCAAAATATCACTGACATCAGTCAGCACCATACACTGGAAAATCAACATTTGAAATGTATGTAAGTATAAGTAAACAAGTTATGATAAAAATATTGCAACAAACTGAAATAGAATACTTACAGCTGATTTAAAGGGCAAGGTCATCACCAGAGTATTTTTCTGGAGATTATCTTTGAATGTCAGAGTTATACTTAACTTAAGTTTAAATGTGTTTTTAACAGAATTTGAAAACCTAAGGTCAAGGTCATGACTAAGGGTACAAATTCTCCATTGCTTGTTCAGATTCCAACTTTTCTAATGCAAATCGTTATTAAAGGTAGAGTTCAGATGTGTATGTGGATTTTGCTATACGCCTTGATCACACTTCGACCAGAAGTTATGTTTTATATACAAGATTAAAAGCACTATTTCTCAATAGCTGATGCAGGTTATGAAATGCAAAAATATTTGACAAGAATTTGCATAATTGTTACAAGCAATAAGATGTATGGCACTTCCCTACAGGTATAAAAAAATAGTTTTTGTTTTTTTTTTGTTATGCAAAGAAATCCAAGCTAATCATCAGCCCTAATTTTAAATACTTTCAGTCTGTTTTTTCTGATTCTATTTTCTTTAGGCTGACCCTACCCAGGTGGCACCCCTTATTAGCCATTGTAAGTTTATTGTGACACATCGGAATGTTTTAAGGGAAGGTTATAAGATTTCAGATACATTACCATTTTAAAGTGTGGCCAACATCTCCATATATCAGTGGGTATGTACATGTGGTTACTGGTGGTGCACTATGAATCCTATTGGGACCATGCAGCCCTATGTAGTCTGTAAAACCTCTGTTAAGTCTGACCTTAAGTGGAACACTGCCATCCTACATTGTCTGGTCTACCTCTGTGTTAAGTCTGACCTTAAGTGGAACACTGCCATCCTACATTGTCTGGTCTACCTCCTGACCTTAATGGAACACTGCAGTCTAGTCTGTACTACCTCTGTGTTAAGTCTGACCTTAAGTGGAACACTGCCATCCTACATTGTCTGTACTACCTCTGTGTTAAGTCTGACCTTAAGTGGAACACTGCAGTCCTATGTAGTCTGTACTACCTCTGTGTTAAGTCTGACCTTAAGTGGAACACTGCCATCCTACATTGTCTGTACTACCTCTGTGTTAAGTCTGACCTTAAGTGGAACACCTCCTGGGTCTACCTCTGTGTTAAGTCTGACCTTAAGTGGAACACTGCCATCCTACATTGTCTGGTCTACCTCTGTGTTAAGTCTGACCTTAAGTGGAACACTGCAGTCCTATGTAGTCTGTACTACCTCTGTGTTAAGTCTGACCTTAAGTGGAACACTGCCATCCTACATTGTCTGGTCTACCTCTGTGTTAAGTCTGACCTTAAGTGGAACACTGCCATCCTACATTGTCTGGTCTACCTCTGTGTTAAGTCTGACCTTAAGTGGAACACTGCCATCCTACATGGAACACTGCCATCCTACATTGTCTGTACTGTCTGTGGTCTACCTTGTGTTGGTCTACCTCTGTGTTAAGTCTGACCTTAAGTGGAACACTGCCATCCTACATTGTCTGGTCTACCTCTGTGTTAAGTCTGACCTTAAGTGGAACACTGCCATCCTACATTGTCTGGTCTACCTCTGTGTTATGTCTGACCTTAAGTGGAACACTGCCATCCTACATTGTCTGTACTACCTCTGTGTTAAGTCTGACCTTAAGTGGAACACTGCAGTCCTATGTAGTCTGTACTACCTCTGTGTTAAGTCTGACCTTAAGTGGAACACTGCAGTCCTATGTAGTCTGTACTACCTCTGTGTTAAGTCTGACCTTAAGTGGAACACTGCAGTCCTATGTAGTCTGTACTACCTCTGTGTTTAGTCTGACCTTAAGTGGAACACTGCAGTCCTATGTAGTCTGTACTACCTCTGTGTTTAGTCTGATAATGGTTGAAATCTTTATTATTTAACAGTTTAACTTGGCCACCTTGGTCAATATTTCTGATATCAATATTCAAAGTTCTAGCCTGTCCATCTGTTGTAAACTTTGTCTGGAAACGTTCTCCATATGTCATTTTGTAGGGTTAATCATCATGACCTGTAGTTATGTTTTTCTGAATTTCAGTTTTTATTAAAAACATTTATTGCCTTTTGTTTGTTTTAGAATCTTAGATTTGTGTGGAAATCTCCATTTTTTAACAGATCTGTTTTATAATTGACCGACTTAATGACTTAGTCATGAAATTGTGTTTTCCTGGATTGCAGATTTGTTCAATAATTTTCAGAGGAGCTGTTGCCCATTGGTTTTTTTCCTTCTTTTGGATTAACTTATATCCTTGAATGGTAGTAGTCTTCACAACCTTGACATGAAATATGTTTTCCTGAATGGCATTTTGATACCACAATCTTCAGAAGATTTATTGTTCTTTGTTTTCTACATTTTCATCTTGTCCTGAGATCAAATTTTCTAGGTTCGTATGATCTCTTTAAATGTGATATTCTTTGTCATTAAAACATAGCACTCTTTCCACCATTTTGACTCAGCCCAGCTGATTTTGTTGAACTTTGTAAACTTGATGTCATGACATGACAATGTACATTTAATGTGGCAATTTGATGGGACAATTATTGTTTCATTTCCATATTTGTACTCATTACCATAGAACAAAGTATTTCTTTATTTGTTTGCGGAGGATGGGTATCTAATGTTCTGCTCATGTCTTACTGGATACACAGCATCACATAGTTTAGTTATACCCTATTTGTCCTTTGCTACATATTTTATTCCAAATACGGGCCCGAGTTCAACAGTCAAATGACATCTTATAGAACATTTCTGGAGCAATATAAACTGGTTTGTTGGTAGATTTATACAAGTCTGAGTTACATTCATCCACTGCAGTAGTTAATGTGTGCTTTTGATAGCAGTAATCTGTGAACTTCGGGATGGCTGCTGCATAAGGGGGAAGGGGGAAGCAATGGTAGGGGTCACCCCAAATTCATTCTCATCAGCATGTACGCCAAAATCCTGTGGCGAAGCACCTGGATACTCAATAGACCTGTGTAAATGTACTATAGCATATACAAGGAAGCATATATGTGATAGACTGGTGTCATTGTTATCTAATACCAGTGTCAGTTTTATTTAGAAACATCTTTCCATTGTTTAAGTAAGATAAACAAACTTTGAGAATATTTACCGTACATATAGATTTATTTATTCTACAAACGAGATTAGAGAAATTGCACTGATGGCTTTGTTACTTTTATTACCATTACAAAGAAACCCGCAGTAACTTCTCTTGCCAATGTGAAGAATTGTTGCCAAAAGCCAGTCTAATCTGTTCGGGCTGGAATTGGTATTGTTGTACTGGACTGAAAGAAATCCATTATAATATGATTATCGATTATATGAAAGGTAAATTAGATCAAATGATTGAAACGTTGACAAGAATGATTGTCAGTCCAATTGGATTTTTGATATGTTTCTTTTTCTATAGTTAATGGAGAAATGATCAATCGTAGCAAAAGAGAAAAAGTTACAGGGATATATTTTCTGTGCCAGTGTTGAAGATAAAAGAGAAGCTTTCTTAAAAGCAAATATTGAATCTGAACTTCAATGTGTTTGGTATGAATGTTTCCAACACTTTCACAAGACCTAAATAAACAATAACGAGGGTTCATGTTTGAGAGAGTTACAAGCCTGTTTGTTTAAACACTCTGCTAATGATGATCTAAGTGGTATGATAAACCACTTTGTCTAACCACTTTGTCTGTCTGCTGAGGTTTGGTGGTCAAAACCTTTTTAGTTTTATTCATAAATTTTGTTTGTTTGTCTTACCTTGGCTCTCTATCAAATTTGAGGTCAGATGGGGAATTTTTTACAGCAGTTTTTCATGATATTGTTTGATTTCTTGCTTTTTGATCTTATTTGGTTGACTGAAACAAACTTTTTTTTTTGAAAAGTATAAGATGCCTTTTTATTTCACCTTCAACACTACAATAATGAAGTTTAAATATATATATATATATATATATATTTTCTTTTTTGGGGGGAGGGGGTTGTTGGCTCATTCATTGTGAAGGTAATTACAATATTTGTTCTTTTAAACTAAAAAAACTGATTTTGAATCGTTGATTACTGAAATAATTAACATTATTTGATTGTTCAATCTGACATGTTGTCAAAATTTTTATCTTAATTCAAAATTTTAATCTTAATCAAACACCATTAGAATCCGTGTAATGTATTTGATTTAATTGTATGAATTTTAAAACAAGACTGATGATTGAATTTTTTTTATTCTGACAAATCTTGCCTATTTGATCTGTTAGATGTTTGAATGGTGGCAGACGGTATAGGGTTTCAGATTGACCAAGGTTCGATCGTGACTCGCGTGTGACATTGGACAAAATGTAACATCAGTACAGATCAGTAGCCAATCTCTAACACACCAGTGACTCTGTATAAAAGATGGCCGCCCGTTACACGCTCTAACGTGTGTTGGGTATATGATTACATGACAGGATTTTTACAACAATTGGAAATCAAATCAACACTGGATTCTGACTGAGGCCAGATCTCCAGTAATAGGGAGTTGTACTTTAATTTTTGTTTTGTGTACATTTTAAGCTTATATCTGTTACACAGTACAAATTATAAATAAAAAAAGTGTTATAGGAATTTTTTTTACATTTTTACAACCTTTGTGACTGTCACTGCTAGATAAAGCAGTATTCATACAACAATATAAAACAGCCACAGACCTAACGATGAATTAATTTCATTCCTGGTATATCTGTAATCACAGTATTTGTAATAATGGTTAATTAGCAAATACTTATTTAGGAATGTGTATGTAGGTATGTATATGTGATATCACCTAGCTTCTGGAATAGTTTTGCAGTGATGATATACAAATGTTATTTGACAATCAATGAAGAAGGGTTATGATAGTTCTTTTGATTAAAAGATCTGAGGTGTACGGTTCGACACTCCCTACCCTAGGCAGTCTGTGTTTCTTGGAGAGCTGAAAAACAGACCGAAGTGTGCTAATGTGTTGTGTCCTTGGGAAAGGCACTTTACTGTAAGATTCCTCCAGATGGGATATGATGGGCCTTCTGTATGATGCTCAATGAGGTAGCCACCAGGGGATCCCACCTTAAAATGACTTTGGCTGTTCACAGGGCAACAAACCCGGCATGCAATTAATGACAACATGCTTTAAACTTTAAAATCATACAGATTAGCAACAGTCAACTAATTATGAATTATTATTATTAAGTAATTTATAATTTGGCGATGATACAAATCAAATGTGTGATATGGAAAGTAGCATTACTTATCAACATGTTTCAGACAAGGATTGAATCAAATAAGTCTGGTTGAATCACAAATCTGTTGCTTTAATTATGATAAATAATGTAAATCCTTTCAATATTGAAAAACTTCATGATACAAAAATATGAACATGAACTTATATGTTAAGGAAATAGAAATATGAATAATTTCTGGTATGGAATATAATCAGTATCAGAATTGTTAAAACTCTATATATTCATTAACTTTCAAAAAAATACAATCAATTCAATACATTCTATTTTGTACTTAGGGTTATGAAAAAGCTTCAAAGGGAATTACAGCTGTAAAGATCATATTTACTTATTGTGAATAAATACAAACATATCTGAACAATAATTTTCTATAGAATTCAAGAGATTTCCTGTAGGTTTTAGAATTTGTTATTAATAATATTTATTGAAATACATTATCAATGGATTACATTATTAAACATCAACTTTGGTGACAGAAGTAAGGATTGTAATATACTGTTCAGCTTGTTTGAAAAAATTTAACCTAGCTTTGAATTTATATAAAATGACATTTTTTTTCTGTGCAGCGGACAAACACAAATTTATATTAAATGTACTTTCAAGTGTCACCTTGCCTTGGATTAGTTTACTTTTCGAATAACGAAAAATATGTGATTTAATCAAAATTTTTTTGGCAGAGAAAATATTTCATGATTATATTTACTTAAAGTTTGATTCTGAATTGTCTCAGTTTTTCAAATTCTGTAAGATGAAGACATGTACTTATTTTTTTTCTTGCTTATTTCCTTCAGTCAATTTTATCTTTAACTGTAAATAAAGCAGTGACATTCAGTCTTGGAACTCAACCTAGATCAACTGAGGACTTATTCTGTACATTTTTTATTTAAAAAAATCCTGCTGACATCAGCATTCAGAGATAATTTAAGAGTGCTGAGTTCAATTTTTACATGTTACGCTGCAGGGAGTATTCAATACCTTTTTAGCTGCAGCTGTTAAAAGGTTTTTATTGACTTAACATAACATTGAAGTTGGCTTTATTGACCTTTTGGTTCTTTAATTTCTTTATGTCATCAGTTGATGTGTGCTTTCTCACGGTCTATTCTCTCCATGTGTTTTTATTCTTTTGTTTACTCATTCATTGCATTATATAGTTCAGAGCATAATGTACAATGTATCAGCTTCCTTTGGAGAGGATCTAAAGATGATATTTGTTCATGACTGCCTAATCTTTTTTAATGATTGTTGGTCAATCCTTGGTCAGTTTCTGTCACTGACCATATTCTTACTTAAAAGAGACCTTAGTTTGTTGTTTGTTTATTGTTGCTTTATCTCCTATTAACAGCCAGGGGCATGTGATTGATGATTGGCTCGGTTTGGGTGGAGGGTTTTCCGAGTTCCCGGAGAAAAAAAAACCGACCTGCCGCCAGTATCTGGTGACTGCCCCACATAGGCCTGAAACCCCCTACCCAGAGGTGTTCAAACGTCTCAACCAACTGGCCACAGTGGCATTAGTTAAGAGTGGTCAGATAGCATTATCTCCTGGCTTGCATTCAATATTAATGTCTCTATGTTATTCTGGCTGCTATATTGAATAATCAATGTGGGAAGTAGATCAATTTTAAAACATGTTAATTCTATAAAATTTTATCAGCCACTTTTGTTGACTGAGATGGCAACATGTAGGGGGGTCTTCAAGTATGAGAAGAACTTAAAATTCCTGAAGAAAATCCATGTTACTGAGCAGGTGACCACATGCTTTTTCATATATGATTGGGAAATCAAACCATGATAGGGAGAAGGCAAGTGAGGTTCACTGCACCACCTGACCACCCAAGTTGCTTTCCATAGAAGATCCAGTCTACATTTTCCCCCTGTCCATAGCAACCAGTAATTGAAATCTTTGAAAGTTTCAACAGCCATTAAATAGCAATTCTTTCTTGATATTGAGAGAAAGATAAATTTCTTTCACTGTTTTCACATTTCTTTTATAGGTTGAGCCACAGCTACATGTTATGACCTTGTAATTGTTTGAATTTGTCACCAAAAAAATATTTGATTTGTGCCGTAGTCAGGTAAACCATTGCTAAACTGGATCGTAATGGTGAGAATGGCTTAATATGGACGTAAAGACTTAAAAAAAACAGTGTAAATCAAACAAGAAACCTTGTTAGTTTAAATACTGAAAGGTAATCTGCTTATAGATTTAGATAATACACAAAAACCCGTTGGTTGCAGTCCTGTGTATTGAGTATTAATGTATATATATATATACACACGACTGATATAGGATTACTTAGTTAAGGGCCTAGCGCCAGGCCGACCAATAGTACACCAATGATTCAACACAGACAGCATATGGTACCTACATACGTCGCCTTGTCTTCGACAGCGATTTATCACATATTACTTATCAACAGTGTCGATACATTTAAGTGTGGACCTGCATTTTGAACTGTTAAGAAGTTTTAAACAGTGTTGTATGGTAGCCGGGAGTAATGAAGATTAACAACACCTGTTTAAAAGGAATTATACACTGATATGGTTTGACAGGACGCTTTAATACCATACATTCAGCAAACATGAATGACCAATTCCTAAACTCTAGTGGGTTCTTCTGAGAATAATTTTGAGAGTTTTATGGACTTTTAAGAGTCTCAACAGTTCCTATATCTTGAGGAGAAAATCAGTGACTTCCAACTGGTATAATATATGAATCTTTGAGAGACTATCTGAAAAAAGAAATAGAGTTTGATACAAGCTACACCTTGGAGGGCTTTTAACTTGAGATTTTTCACCTCTAATATGGTATCCTCTGGCTGCTGTCATGTAGCTTGTGAATTGCTGGTGGTGCTGTTTAGTCGTGAAGTGTATACACAAGAACACTAGGAGTTTTTTCATAACCTACATGTGTAATGACCACCTGTTAGAGACAAAGTACAGACTCGGACCATATACTACAGAATACCTCGATATCTACCTGGGTTTTGTTTCTCTGATTTTGGCACCTGTGTGTGATATTAAGTTTTAGGTGGCTGGGTTATCTGTACAGGTGAAGAGACTGCCAAAGCCAGCTATTGAACCTTTGGATTATAATCAATTAACCAATTCATAAACTTCTTGACGGACAGAAACCACAGTACATACATCTGTTTGGTATTGTTCAGAGACATACATAGAATATCTACTGTATATATAATCATACTATTCCATTTCCAGACACTTAACAACAAACTTGAATTAGAACGACTTCTTTCTTTTACGAAAAGAAATGGTTCAGCTATAGTGATCCACTCTAGCACTTGTACTTAAGTACCATTAATAGTCCGGATTACATTGTTCCTGACCTCTTATGTTCACGCTACATTAAGTTTTCTTTATCGTCCAGATTGTACATGTAGATTTTTCATGAATAATGTAAATGAAGTCAGACTTTGTGAAGTTACTGCTTCAACATTTCTCAAACACACACTGGACACTGTGAAGGAGACTGAGATAGCAGTTTGGACTTTCTAGATCCTGTGTAGATTTATCCAAAGACTTTTCAACTGTGTAGAATTTATACATAAGGGATTGATTTACATCAAGGACTGACCATAGTGGTCAACTGTTACAATGCCCTATTTATAGCTTTAGTTCTGGACGTCTGGAGCAGTATTTTACACTGCAGAGCGGATTTGTATTTTGTGTCCTTAGTATTATGTATTAATGACCTTACTTACGGATTATGTAAGTCTTTTGTGTTTAATGGCAAACATGTCGACTTAACAAACTAATCTGTAAGGGACATTGAGTGTAGATTGACTGTGTGTTGATAGTGGAGGATATGTTCTGATAGACAGCAAAGTGCACCTGTTTTCACTATTACTGTGTTAGTTGACAGTGATCACCATGTCTACTGCGTGGATTACATGTAAATACTTGCCTAAGGTTCCAGAGAACATCTTCAGCATGCCAGGTAAACTATTAACTGTACTTGTAGGTCATAAACAATATAATTATCCTATACACTCAGTTCTCAGGTACACAAGTTCTGTCCAAGTCACATTGATGTAGACAAAAAACCTCAACGGATAAAATGATTGTATGTTTCATTATTCATAGTTCTTAGTTCTACTGACATTGGAAAAGAATGGTATTCTGTACAATCCATTTTTATTAATATCAAATAACATTGAGATATATAACAGGACTTTTAACTCGGGGAATATTAATGTAAACCTAAGACTTACCCAGGGAATTATGTCACTAGGGCTGAATAAATAAAGTTTTTGATAGACAGTAGGTATACTGTATAGGTACAGAGAAATCCAGGACTAATAGCATTGCATTTACCATGGTAGGGTTATTTGCTACAGTGTAACCTTACCAAAGTCATCTGTGTATTATCAGTTTATGAACTGCCAGATGGGTAAGAGTATTGTAAGTAATGTAAACATGATGATTGAAAATGATAAATTTAAGCTGGCATTACTAGACGTTATGAATACCAACTAATTTATAATTAAATTCAATGTGAAGAACTTACATATATCATTAAATTTGCCCTTAATCAGCTGGCGTTCATAGGCCCTTGAATGCCAACTGAATGTCCTTTAACGCTGATATGGCCAGAACTACATCTTGAAACAACAGAATATAATACAATAGCTATGATAATGTCTGGTCTCATACTTTGTTGCTTCTGTCTAAACGGGTGATTCAGAGTATCATTTCATGAGTTAGTATAGTATTAGTTACTTGTTTTGATATGTAGTGACTAGTATGGTATCAGTAATATATTATTTTAATACCTTTCTATGGGATCAGTCATGTATTGCCAAGACTTCTTCAGAAAAATTTGATTAAATACATGTGACCTTAGCAACTGTAATTCTTTATTAAGTCTCATTTTATTCATTCTCCATTGAAATATGGCTTTGTGCTTAAAACTTGTAAGATCTACAAGACCTATACTTAAGGGCTGTTATGTTCATAATCTTCAAAGTGCAGTATGGTGAACAGCAGATTATCACATATCTGTGAAAAGTTTGTGCTGGTACTTGGAAACTTGAACCCTTCTAAATGGTAGGGAAGGAAAGCATTGCCGATTTGTTTTTGTATTGTTAATACAATATCAATAAAAAGGAAGGATCATTTGACAGTTAATATCCCCTGTGTTACATGGCGGTGCTATAAATATAAGGAATGCCACATGCAGTTTGAGTAGTACTACTTTTATCTGTTGTTTGAAATACCTTGCTCTAAATATCTGAATTATATATTGATCTAGCAACTAGTCCTGCACTAATACTCACGATGACTCACTGTGGTAATAGGTGGGCTTATTACAGGGCAATTAAACAGTATTTGTTGTTAGATAGACGAGACACAGACTTATTGCCTGACAAAGTATGGTGAAACATACATATCTACTTTAACTATTAAGGAATGATATTTAATTCTTCTGTCAAAAGTAATGTATCATTTTGATACATATTTTTATGAGATAACTATTCTGTGGTAAGTACTGTATGTGATACATATTTTTATGGGACAAATATTCTGTGATAAGTACTGTATGTGATACATATTTTTATGAGACAAATATTCTGTGATAAGTACTGTATGTGATACATATTTTTATGGGATAACTGTTCTGTGATAAGTACTGTATGTGATACATATTTTTATGGGATAACTGTTCTGTGATAAGTACTGTATTGCTTAAAGTTCTTCATATTCAACATGTGTTTTTTTTGTGACAAGACCTTTCCAGTGGTAACAAAATTTTTCTTTGACCTTTTGATCTTGACCGTAGCTTTCGACCTACATTTGAAAAATTTTAACATTGGCCATAATTATTGCATTATAAGATGTAGAGCTTTCATGTTCAACATGTGTGTTCCTTATGACAGGACCCTTCTGGTGGTACCAAAATTTTTGAGGATGTATCCTTGACAGTGACCTTTGACCTACAGTTGAAAACTTAGACGTCAGCCTTAACTATTGCACATTGAAGACAATTTTTTTTCAAAGTGTACATGCAATTAGCACATGTCTTATACAGTACAGTTTTAATGTCCCACGTCAGAATTTTGTTGCAACTAGGGACATAGTGTTTCATAAGCACATCTTGTTTTTTGATAAGCCAGTGGAGACTCAAAGGTAAAAAATATGTACACATTTTTCTTGTGTTGTTGTTTCGTATCAAGTTTGTTTTACTGAATGTTTATCTTGTGTTTCAGGAGGAGACCACATTGACACTCGTGCTGTGCGTTCTTACCTGAGCAAACTGGAGGTGACACTAAAGATGGGGCGCTATGAGTTTGGTCCCGCCAAACCTACTGACGTAAGGTCAGTGGAACGTCCATACAGCAATATGTCATGGCGAGAAAAAGATATCATCAATTTTGAGCGGAGAGCCAAATCAAGGTCATCCAGCAGAGGAGGTAGCTCAGTATACTCAAATTCACGTCCAGATAGTGGTAAGAATGATGCATCTTACAGCCAACTCAGTCGTCATAGTAGTCTCAGCTTTTTAAGTGCCTCCGAGAAACTCATGCTGGAGTCGGAGCGTCCTCGACTTTTACAAAGAGGAACACTAGACAGGCGCCTAAGAACCTCTTCACCTAAAAGTACAAACTCTTCTCCAGATGAAAGTTCTAAAAAAGTGGAAATCAATCTTACCTCAATGCAAGAAGAGGCTGAGGATTCGGGGAAGGAGACACGTGTAGCAGATCCACAGATTGATAGTTTTGCGGATGATATCGGAGGTATGGATCGAACCACACTGGCAAGGTCAGTTGGGAAACAAGTAACTACGTTTGATGTTCCTGACAGTCAGGATTTTGTTCCTGTACGTCTGTATAAACGATATGGCAGTGCAGGAAGTTCAAGGTCAGTGTCTCCTCGTCAGCCTCACAACAGCAAGACAAATGTTCGAAGTGGCAGTGCTAAAAGTGGTAGCTCGTACATTACAAGTGCTAGTCGAATGTCTCGTACAACACATAGCAGCATGCGTAGTCGCAGTGTAATGAGTCCACACGCAATCACTCCTGGTAATACCCGATCCATAACATATGGACCAAACAGTGATGTCAGCAGTCTCCTTGGTCCACCGTCAACTCCACGGGATATAAAAAAGGAGTACCATCATCGTTCAGCATGGTATCATGTTCCAGGCCGTTACACAACCTATACACAAGAATATCCTTCCAAACGTTCTCAAAAAACATTAGCTGCTCAGGCATATCAAAACAGATTTACTAGTCCCTCATCAAACAGTGAAAGGAGGAAAAAGACCCCACCTTCTAAACCAGTCAGACATCAGCAAAATGGTCGACAGAAAAATGAAAATGACATTAAAAATGAAGCTGATAATTTTGGACCAACAGTGAAAGGTATTGGCCCAGTATGTACAGATTTTGGAGACAATGGTTACCATGACAATTTGTTTACGACAGGTGGACCTGGTTACGAACGTTATCAAGCCCCTAGCAATAATCATGGTATCAGTGTGACTTTCAAAGAGGCTGTAGTTGTGGATTAAAGCAGGGGAAGCCAGCTATAAGTTACAAGCCAATGCCCATTGGGGAAATTTTCCTACATATTTGATGATAATGTTATCAGAATTTGTACAGTACAACCAATAATTGTCAAAGCCGATGCCTTTAAATGATTTACTATCAATGTTTGATCAAATGATATTTGTGAAAATGTGAAGAAATTTATTGTATGAGGTTTGATAATTGTTCACTGACTTTTGTTGAATTTTGTTTACAAGTAGATGAAATGATAGATTTTTTTTTAATCTAACATCAGTTCTGTTGTAAGTTGTTATATGATGTAGATCATACTTATAATGTAGATAGATTACAATGCGCAATACACAATAGAAAATAGGTCATTTTTTAAAAGTATTATATGTATACATACTTCATGGACATGATTTGTGTCTTTATTTATTATTTTCAATGTATATCTTGTGCTTCTGTGATATATTTTAGTGTAAAAATTCTGAGTCTGAAAACTTTCATTTCTTGTTGTAGAAACAAAATATATCAGAGCCCAAAGTATGTGTTATATTTGTTCCCCCCCCCCCACTTTTTTTTTCTCTCTCTCTCTCTCTCTCCCCCCCCCCCCCCCCCCCCCCACTTTTTTTTTCTCTCTCCCTCTGAAAATCAGTCATACTGATTAGATACATTCAGTTCTGTTTAAGTACTCCATTTTAGCTTTAAATATTTTTGAAACTACCCTGGCTACTGTGATATAGACCCTTATGTTTCTAATAAAAAATGAAGTAGATTGTGATGTCGCTTTCAGCTGTAAGAGTTAAGTGAGATTACTGTAGGGTATTAACCATTTTGAAAATTATTGATTAAGAGACTTACTGAGATTAACTTATGTTTCTTCCACTATGTAAACTCATGGTAAATGAATTTAGTTACATCATGTTAATGAAAAATGTTGACTGGTATTTAGAGACATTAAATATGTACTGACCCCACTTTCATGAATCTTCCTTAACTGAAGGATTTTTCCTAAAATCTAAATTGTCTATGGGAAAGCATTACATAAGTTAAGAAATTTTGTTATGTTTCATGAGCTCATGCCATGTATCAACCATATTCATCAAAACAAGCACCATGGGTTATCAGCAATTTATAAAGATTAAAATATCTGGACAGCCTTTAGGAATTCTCAAGCAACACAATAGTAGGACTTTTTTTTCATTTTTTTTTTTTTTTTTTTCATTTTTTTCCCTTTCAGTTTATTCATGAAATTGCAATATAGAGATGGGATGCTCTGATCCATCAGTCATGTAATTGTGATTATGGGAACTTTTCCAGTGTCTGTTGTGTTGGTAACTTCTTATGAGTACTGGGACAGATCATTGGATTTTAAATCAATGACAGATGACCCAAAACATGTCACAAGATGTCTGAAAAAGATTACTGATTTTTGGGGAAAAATGTCCATCTATTTAACAATTCCTTAAAGTATTTTACAATAATTTTTTCCCCCACAAATTCTGTTTTACCAGTAATTATCGTGTTGTAATGACGACTGTATTTTGGTGATGGTTGATATTGTGCCAAAGATTTTTTTGTCTTTACCAAAGAAAGTATAATCTTCAAAAACAGTATTAGGTATGTATCAATTCGGACAAATTATTGCTATTTATTACCACAGTTGATTGGAACATTCCCTTTATGGAATTCTTGACAAGTCAGAATAAATGGATTATTTGGTTTATCGTTGTAAGACCGTGATAGTTTCATTATTGATTTCAGACAATATTACATACAAGGGTTTAGTTTTTTTGGGAGATAATTTTGCCAAAAAAAAAATTTTTTTTTTGTTAAATCAATATGATATAGATTTATTTTTGTCTCTTTTTTTTATTAAAACTGAATGATATAGAAATATGAAATCAGTTTAACAGATGTATATATAAATATACAACATAAGAGATGACTGATATTGAATTATTTCATCGCCAGCATTGTGCTGTCTGCTTTCTCAAATTACTGGTATGTTTTAATGGTCAGCCCAGTAAATTACATATGTACTAAAATAGAGTAAACTTACATTAAGTAACTGTAGACTAAACCTAACAAGTGGAAACTGATTGATTTATTGTAGTATGTAGTCTGCTAGACCATCTCAAAAGCCAAGGGTGCTACTCTCAGGTACCTGATCCTCTGTACATGTCACCTAGTTGTAGATTTCATGTTAATGATCGCACAAACATCTCTAAATGGACAAAAAACAAAAATAGGTTTTTGGCAGCATTACTATGAATTTGTTTGACTTTAATTGAAGGAAAGTTTGTAAATGTCAAAATACAGGCATCAGCACAACATTAAGTCAGTTGTTATACACGTATCTGAAACAAACTTACTGGTAAATTAAGTTTACCAGGCGGAAGTAAAAATGTGTACACTGTGTTAAACCCTTGGATTTTAAAGATCTGCTAGATCAATGAGGAAACATTTCATGAATTATGAAAATGAGGACATTCTATGTTAGGTAATGCTTAGCCCAACATGTGATATGTAGATCAGATAAAACAAATTTACATAAACGGTCAAATATTTACTTATAAAGGCAGATAGTTACCACAATGAAAGATATTAATGATATTTTAACTAGATTTTAGTAGGAATAACTTGAACATTTCAACTAGAAATTACATTTTTATATTAGTATTTAATTTCTGTAATTGTACTTGTTTTCTGTAATAATTAATTTGATCTGAATTTACCATTATTATTATTCGATTATATTTGTCAACAATGATGTTGTTATGGCAATGAGTTTTTGTTGCCCTGACAACTGATATCAATTCTCTGTGATAAGCTCAACACCTGTGATGTATGGCCTTGGAAATTAGCTATATATTTACTTTACAATATATCTTATTGTTAATTTAGCTAACAATTAAAATATATTTATGAGAAACTGAAGATTTTGTCATTTTTAGCTTGTCTGGTCCTGAGTGAAACTTTCACTGATCTTACATAAAAAAAATCATGCCTCCTGATACATTATATATATCTTTTTCTCAGTACTCAGTCATTATAGCCCAGTCAGTAAAGTATTGGTCTTCATAACCTCGGGCGAAGTTGGAGGTACATGAATCCCTCTCTACTCTGGGCAGTAAGTGTTTCAGGAGAGGCTAAGAAATGGACTGTATCTGTACTGACATGGTTGTGTCCTTGGGCATATCATGCATGATTTAAAAAAATAAATTGAAATAAATCTACACTGCTATTTGAGCAGCAATCACTCATCCTCTGATTTTCCTCTGGGGCTGATAAATTTTGATTTAAGTAGATCCTGCTAGCATCAGTGTCTGTCTGCTGGAGAATCACCTGAGGGAGATAATTGTGATCCTGCCAATAACCTGTAGTACAGCATCCCAGCCTAGTTATCTTATTCTGACAATGACCAAATCAGACATGTCCAAGAATGAATTTGACATAGTGTAAGTAAGAAACATATTTTGCCACAGGGAAAGCAGAAACCTCAACATTAGCCTAATACGATTGCTAGTCCACGGACAATTTTGTAATTTTGAAACTTTATCGCCCAAATTTTTGCAAACAATTTAATTTCTCCAACAATATTTGAAGTTTGCACAGCAAGATGTGTTTGAAAGACACCTCTGTAATATTCTCTTTAATTTTTTAATCATGATTGTAAAATTAATATTTTGGGGGAATGCATGCAGATCAGAAACCAAGATGTCAAATCCTGACTGAGGAAGACTGAAGGGGTTGGATTTGATGTAACACTAGATCTCAGGATGTGTTTTCTATCCATCGATTTTATTATGGAGTTAAAACAGATCACATCATTCCTGTCATCATTACAATAGCTATAAAACCACAACTTTAATAAAAAGCCTGCATTGCAACTAATCCAAAGAGTTAATACCATACCTAGGAATAACAAAAACAGAAAATCATATGACTGGGTGACTGAAATTAAAGAAAGGTTTTTAATTTAACTGAACAAGGTAGTTATCAGGAAACACAGAAGAGAGTTGCCAATCCAATAGCAGACTTCTCATTACGTAATATCAGTATCAGTGAATCTGATGAATGCTCCCTGAAAACAACTTAATTTGGCACCTATTAAAGGGCAATAATTCTGTAATTAAAGGGTTGCATGTCCTGAATTTGGTACACTGCACAATACCTTAAAACAATTAATGTCTACATCAAGTTTCATTACCCTAGTTTAAATGAAAGTAATTTAAAATTAAGTTCTGTAATAACTCAGTCAATAATGGGTTGTGAGCCCTGACTTCAATACACTGCACATCTTAATATCACCAACATAGTTGGCAAGTTTTATGATTCTTGCTTAACTGAGGCTGACAATCCTTTTCCAGAATCAGCCCAAAGATTGTGCCAAACTCTTTGTACCTCAAACAACATATTAAAACAATACTCATTTTTGTCTGACTCATTCTTTATCTATACATAATATTTACATGAAAATAAAGTTTGAAAATGTGACATTGTGTTTATTTGACTAGTACAACTGCGTAGTTCATTTATAGGTTAAGATTATTTAAATCGTAAAATCGTCATTGGTAATTATTTCTTATCAAAAACAAAGTTGATGTAAAAGTAAAATCTAGTGGTCAGACAGAGGGAATGTTACTTAGAAAATGCCCATTAGTTTCCAGGAGGAGGAAAGTACATTAATGGAAGCTTGACATTCTCTGACTTCAGCATGTACAAATGTCAAACTTAACCTATGTCTTAGTGATTAAAAAAAAACTGGTCATTACAATTTCAATTTCTTATAGAAAAAAGTTGACAAAAAAAAATATTTTAAAAAATTCTCTCTGACATAATGCAGCCCTGACAGACAATTAAAAAATCATTATGTATAGATTTAACAAAATATTCTCTTATCATATGTACAATTAATCATATCATACTTTCACCAATGCTAATATGTTATGCACAACTGACCAAACAATATAAGAAAACATATATAGTTTATAATTACTGCAACATGACAAATAAAGCTGATAATGGATAAAGACTTCAACAAATACAATAGTTGAATTACAATACAAAAAGACACCCTTTAAAAATACAATTTGACAATTTTTCCTTTCAAAGAAAAAGCTAAGATATGTATGGTGTTAATCCTGGTTATATACTCCACAGTTGTCATCATATAACAGATTTTTTTTTTAAAAGTCGTGATCTTTGGTAGTTCCCTGTATCAAATTTTAATGACATGTATATCTCTCCTATGTTTTTTACCCTTCAGAATTTAAAGCTAGCACTGGGTATTTTACATGATCGTCACAAAAGATTTTAAAAACAAACATTCCTTCAATACCTTGAGGTCAATGATGCCATAGAACAGCTCAGGTAAACACTTACCAGGTATATCATAACCATTGCTCTCCCTTCACTTACTGTAAAGTCATAAATTTTTGTGGGGGGTTATTTTCATTGATTTTATCTGTTATCTAACTTGACAAATTCATTTGTTTATGAACTGTTGAGATTTGGTTTAACATTATTCATTTATTCATATTTATCCAAGAAATCTATCTTAAGAATTCAAGTGTCCACGAAAGAGTGATTTTTGAAAAACTACAAAAAAATGAGTTCCACAAAAATAAATTATTCCATAATAATGTACGCATTCTAATATGGCATGCTCAAAATGTAATGTATTACATGTATCAAATTTAACAGATGAATACTGATCAGTCCACAAGGCATATTGTTTATTTAATTTTAAAACACTACAAGGCCAACTGGCAATGCAGATTTCTCTTTAATAAAATCTAAATATAGTATGCATAACTTTCAAAATGTTACGTATCAAGTGTAAATACTATCAAATTAGGTAGATGTATAGATAATTACGGTATATTCCAGGAAAAAACTTACGAAATGAAAAACCTTACATGTTTTACAATGTTGCAATTTCCTCAATTACAGTACTGTTATTACCACTAATTAAACTCTGGTCAGGGTTTACAACTTAGTTCTTGAAGCTGTCAGTGGACCCAGAAAACACATGGATCAGATAGGGATTGCTTAAGTAGAGGTTTCTTTTTAGGGAGAGAGAATTTTTTTCTATCCTTGGCATAAAAGGGGGTTCAAATATGTTGTTTTGTACATGCTGTATTGTATTAAGAATAAGGTTTTGTTAAACAGAAATCTGCATTGTCAAATGAACTTGTGGTGTAAAATAAAATTATCAATCATTCTTCCAGTAGTCAGAACATTTGATGATAATATGGAAAAGGCAAGTGTGGGAATATACGACAGAATAAATGACAAAACTGAACAAAAAAAATGTGTGTATTTCATGTTTGAATGCCAGATTGACAGCTCTGATCTGTCAACCTTTACTAAATCACAATAGATGTAATTCTCAAACACCAGCAAAGCTCCATGAATAACAAATTGCAGCAAAATGAATTCATAAGAACATACTTTTAAAGTTTTTTTTCCCAGTTTCTCAATACTGATGAAACACACACACTCATGAGGTCATCACCAATGTACGATGAGAACATTTTCTGATATCCTTTTCAATTTTACAAATATGAAAGGCATAATGTGACAAAAAAATGGTTAAAAATGTGGTTTTGCATCGCATTTCATGATTACATTTTACATATATTTAACATATATGAACATGCTCTTCATTTTAAAATATTTTATGTATCACAGCTTCAGCTACATGGGTGAATTTTTTATTAGCATATCAACCTGATAAAACTATTTTGATGTGGCAATTTGAGACTGGAAAATACTTTGCACACTGAACTAGACATGTAAAATCCTATTTTGTTAAATGATCCATTAAGTAACAATAATGAGACAAGCCATTGATGGAATATCAAAACATGTGTACTTCATAAAGTTCATACAACCCACAAGTCAAATTATCTTCTGGGAATCCAAATCATAAACTCTCCTTGACCAAAATCACATTTTCACGCTGATAAAATGAAATATTTAAGTGTCTACAGTATATGTGTTGTATATACAAAATCACATTTTCACGCTGATAAAATGAAATATTTAAGTGTCTACAGTATATGTGTTGTATATACAAATTCCCTTTTAAGTGAAATTCTGGTTTCTTTCAACATTTTAATTATACACTGATACATTAATAACTGCAGAGAATATATATATGTAATCTTCACCAACCCATTAATTTCTAAACCTAGCTACATAGACAAAAGTATTACAATACAAAAATAAATAAATAATGGACTATCATTAAATATACCCCTGCAACCCCCCTCCAAAAAAAACATCATAAAAAAGATAACAATAATTAATAACTCAGTGAAAAAAAGTAGATATGAATAGTTGATAAACCAATCTATTTTCACTTTCTCTTTAAACTTCCCATCATTTTTTAATTTGATATTTATTACTTTTTTATGGACACCTTTTAAAAAACACAATCACTTCTTTGTTGATGTATTTTGAACAAATACTTTGAAAAAAAGAAAAAATACATGTGAACTGAAAGAAAATTTACTTTTCTACCAACATTTTTTTTGGCTTCATTTTACCAAGAAGTCATCTCAATAATGATACATTAACTACTACTAAAAAAAGAATCAAACATCATGTTGAAAGCATGTTACTTCCATAGGAACATATGCTCTCACTTACACAGACTCCACTGATCAACCACCAGGGCTCATCAATCATTTAGATAAGACACTCATGGGCACTGAACACGAACTTTGAATGATATTGCATAGACTCACATTACTGACAGAAAATGCCTTCATTTTCTTTATGATTATTTTCCAATTGTTGAAATTTCAGAGCACTTTCACATTTAAACTTTAAATGGATATTTTAGCTAAGCAACTATACACATACATGCATTTTGGCAAAATATAAGATGATTTCTAAGAGGTTTTGTTTGGAAGGTTCAGACGATCAAACTTAACAATACCCGACAGCAACCTGCAATATCAAGATTACACTCAACCCTACCTTTGGCCTGAACATCGACATCATATAACAAAGCACCAACTTTGGCAAAATGAAAAAATAAGGTATTTGAAAAAAAACATAGCAAACAGATTCACAGATTTCACTCGGGGTTGAACTAAGCCAGAACCTGGTCAGAATACAACTTAAAAATCTCTTTGGCAAAATCACCAAAATGTAGACAGTGTTTACCAATCAAAATTGAGGATATTTCCATAACTTCTTTTAAGATTTGCAGATTTCTTTCATACTTAAACTAAGTATAACTAATTAACGAAAATTTAAAACATCTTTCCACAAAAAATGTCCACAAGTTGAAAAAACAAGCAAATCATTTCTTTATATGACAGAGATACACCTTCGAACAGCACCTGATAGGCATAATCGTACAAATACACATCCAGTTTGAAAAAAAACATGTAAAAAATAATTTAAAGAATCGTTATCCACAAACAATTTACCAATCAGAATTAAGAAAACTGACCTCGTCAATAATCTCTTGTACAAAATTTTCTCATCTTTTATCAAATAAAATGGAATTACTAACTGTGTACCTGATGCACACAACACAAGGTTTTCTAAAGCTCGGTTTTAGGCTCTTTAGTCAAACCATATTTTTGTTGTTTAGCCTTGATGAATGCTGGATGAGAACGCACATGTTCAGCTGCCTTGAAGACCAGTCGGAGAAATTCTTCTACATTAAAGCCATAGTTTGTGAATTTAGCATGAGCTCCTAAAGTAGGGTGATGTCCCTGCAGGCAAAAACAACATACATCTTAAAAGTTTTCAATTAATTTGGACTTGATCTGGTCAGGATACAAACGCAAAATATTTTTGTCACAATAAAACCTTGAACATCCTTATTTTGTTTTTAGTTTGGATAGTGATGACAATATCATCAATACAAACAAAACTGATGTTTTACTACAATGACAACATACTTAATGCAACCCAAGTCCAGCCAAGGGAGATAATCAATGGCATGACTGTGTTATTGATGACTGCAATGTGGTGACAAGAATTTTGTGCATTTTCATCATGATGGGAAAATGTTCCAAAAGAATAAAGGCAATAGGTTTGTACTTACTGACATACTATTGAAATTTAGTTTGGATTCTGTTTTAAAAATTTAGTATACAGGTAAAATGTGCTGGCATGTTTCTGGTTTCTTTCAACCTGACCTAATTCCGGAGTCAAACTCACATTTTATAGAATAAATAAAAACTGGCAACTGGCATTGTCAGAATACATCTGCCATATATTTTTGCGGTATTCCTCAGTGGCAGCAAAACAGCATATGCATGAACAGATTGCCAAATTACTATCTTAATACTGAAACATTTCATTCGCAAACATAAATAACCTTAGAAATAAGCCATCTTGTTTGTTGTAACAAACATTGAATAGCTCTGACAAACCAATGAAACAGTCTTAATTTTCAAGGAGTGTTTCAAGATAAATAGAATACTTAGCCAATGTCTTACAATGTAAGCTGCATTTATATATCAAGAAGTTGTATTACATAATTACCTCATCCTCCTGATGAAGTTTGTCCTTCTTTTCCCACGTCATGTAGTGTACACCACGAAGTCGGGCAAGGTCAAAGTAGCAACCTTCATCTTCACAATTATACCTACAATAACGGAAAGAAGGGCAGTTATACATGTAACAATGTAGGGGGGACATCTGTCTCTAGAAAATATCGAGCCATTCATGAAACATTTTAGTAAGTGATTGACAACTCATACTTACAATTCCATGACAACACCCCAGTCGGGCTGAAACAACATGTGGGTAAGTCCCGCACCGTGTATTCCGATAAATATGTCACTGTTGTGGGAAATCTAATAAAAAAAAAACGAACTAGAACTGTAAGACATAGACTAATATAATGTACAATTGCCTGCCGTCATTTTAAATGATATCTTCACATCCTTAACTAGGACAAAAAATTCTACAATATGAATGAAGTAACAAGTAATTTACTTGAGAGGCTAGTCATTTGATCAATGCATCTTCAATAAGTACAATATTTACCTGCATCTGATCTTTAAAATTCATATTCCTGAAAACGGAACAAATGTATGTTAAACAACAATTCATTACAACAAATAAAAAATACAACTTGCTCATTCAACAATTTTTGTGATTTTTAAATTATACATATATATGTTTATATTTAAACTTATTTACTTGTACCACATAAGAACTTCTGAGTCTGGTAGTACAGAGTGTAAGAATTGGCACCATTAATAAACTGTCATTAATTTATCAGAAACATGGATAAAAGCATAAACAAATGTGAAGACTGATTCTCACCAAGTATAATCTACGGCTCTTACTTCAAATTCACCAACAGTTTTCATTGCAGCCACAAGCTGGAAATCATATCAATAACATTACAGGCTGTCTAACCTAGCACGATCATATCAATAACATTACAGGCTGTCTAACCTAGCATGATCATATCAATAACATTACAGGCCGTCTAACCTAGCATGATCATATCAATAACATTACAGGCCGTCTAACCTAGCATGATCATATCAATAACATTACAGGCCGTCTAACCTAGCATAATCATATCAATAACATTACAGGCCGTCTAACCTAGCATGATCATATCAATAACATTACAGGCCGTCTAACCTAGCATGATCATATCAATAACATTACAGGCCGTCTAACCTAGCATGATCATATCAATAACATTACAGGCCGTCTAACCTAGCATGATCATATCAATAACATTACAGGCCGTCTAACCTAGCATAATCATATCAATAACATTACAGGCCGTCTAACCTAGCATAATCATATCAATAACATTACAGGCTGTCTAACCTAGCACAATCATATCAGAAACAAAACATTGATATTTAGGCTTGGTTAGCTCATTATCATAGTTAACAAGAATAATCCCCAAACCGACTTAAAATCAGGGGGTCGCTTATTACAGTACAATTTAATACTTAATGTTGGACTCTCTACAAAGCTCAAATAGATATTGGTGGGCTTATTGCTAAACATGGGTCTATTGCTCAAGAAATCAATGCATATAATAATGGACCAAAATTTTTTTAGCAAAAATGGCTTTTCATTTTTAATTTTTGAGTTTAAAACTTGTTGATGGACAGGTAATTTGTAAATGGAAATTTTATCACAAATAAAAGCATCTTAATATGAATTGGAAATACCCTTAAAACTACAGTTGCTACATAATAAGTGGTTGTGGTATATCTCTTTTTACTCAAGCTTGTTATTTTTCAAAAGTTATAAAAAACATAACTAATAACTAACGAGAGGAAAAATACCAAATATAACAACTGTGACTTGTTTCTACCACAATTACAAAGCTATTCCAAAGCTGAATTGACCTGTTCTGTGCCTATGTGTTTTTTATTTACGTTATCAGCTTGGGCATAATCATATTACCTTCAGTAAAACGCTGCTTATTAATGTAGGAAACTGACAAACACATTAAAGTGTTATGTCATGTGTGGTATCACAGGTATATTTTTACACTTGGAATGATGCCTAAGGAGTTTAATAACATTCGTTTATTGTAGTAGAAAGTTACACAACAAAATATCTTCATACTGATAATCCAGTAAACTCATAATAGTTCTATCTGTTATATACCTCGTCTTGGTTGAGAATTTTTCTGTATTTTGTACTCCTTGTGAGTAATGTCACTCGAATCTTCTCTTTCTGTAGAAATAAAATCAGGCATAGTTATCTTCATGGTACTCAGTTACCATTGAAGGAATAATACAAGCATCAAAAATCACACTTTAACCCTTATCATGCTGTATTGTATTCACAAACTAACTTTAGTCGGTTTCGGCATGTGACCGTAACATGCCTAGGGGTTAAACCACATGAATTACTGCCTAATATCCTACATCACAATGATGTCTCTATATTCCTCATTGTAAACTCATGACCTCGTACTTTATTATAACATGATACATAACAACTCATATGTAATATGTTGTTCTACATAATATTACCCAGTCACTACATCCCAATAGTGAATGAGGATTCAGGACAATCTAGTGTATTCTAACATCAACTGTTTGATATCTTTGGCAGTTATCTCCCTTGTCACACTCAGATTATAAAGATCATGAATTTTTTTGTGGGGAGATTGGGGGAGGTGGGTTATGGTGATCTGTCACACACCTCGTTAACATTCATTCTTGAAAGACTGAACAAAACAAAGATAATTAAAGTAATCACATCATTTATAACACGCAGGTCTTCAGCAATCAAGCCCCGGTTGTTCAAAGTTGTTAATGATAACTATTGGTAAATGATAACCTTGTTTTTAGTGATAACTAGAGGTCTGAGCAACAGAGGCCTGACAGATACTTATCTACTTATTAAAATTTGATTGATCTGGTTTGCATTCCTTTTTTGAATGACTTTTCTCATATTTACAGAACTATCAAAATAATGATTCACGCAATCCTATAAGTCAATGTGACATAGATTCCATGTTTATTTGTCCTACCCAGATTAAGATCTAGGTTTTTCCAATCCTATAAGTCAATGTGACATAGATTCCATGTTTATTCGTCCCTCTCAGGTTTTTCCAATCCTATAAGTCAATGTGACATAGATTCCATGTTTATTCATCCCACTCAGGTTTTTCCAATCCTATAAGTCAATGTGACATAGATTCCATGTTTATTCGCCCCACTCAGGTTTTTCCAATCCTATAAGTCAATGTGACATAGATTTCATGTTTATTCGTCCTACCCAGATAAAGATCTAGCTAACTTAATCCTATAAGTTGTTGTGCAGTAGATTCCATGTTAAATCTACTTACCAGTGGTCCCTGCTGTTGAAGGCCAATTCTATGAACAAGTTGTTGATTAAAAGCCTTGAAAAAACTGCTACTATGGCAACCAGGTACCTGCCAAAATTGAAAGAATCAATCACTTCCTTTGTCCACAAAGAAAAAAGAATACTTTTAAGAAATCATATGAGAAGAAAGATAACATGAAAGAGTGAGTTATGTGATTGAACCATACACTCTGAGTGTAGTAACATTATGTTCTGAAAAACATTTTTTTTTCAAATCTTTTTTTCTTGAACAAAATTTACAAACACTAAGAGTCCAGAACATTAAGTGGTTTTTTTAACTTACATCCATGTTTTGACATTAATAAATTTGTGCCATTGTAATGAATGGATTTTTATTGATTTTACGACCTCTAGCTATCATGCTAAGATTTATTTTCTGTTTATAAAGTACAGGTAAGTGATCATAACCATTTAAATGTCAACCTTTACAATGAGCGAAACAACTATAAAGAAGTGAGTCTTGTGATGACTGACTGAAGATAACTAATTTAACACAAAATCTGGAAGACCAGGTTACATAAGGAACATGAAAAGGCCACATATAGCATCTAAATGTATCTTCAGAGAGAGTCATTGATCTACAATGAAATTCTGTGTTTGTAGAAATGTTACACCTTATACTTACCAATGGCATATTGTAGTACATTCCATATCTCATCCGAGCCAGCAAGGAAAACACTGCCTCTCTAAAGCATACCTGTAATTGTCAAATGGCAAAATCATAGAACTGTTTAATATCATGGTAAAACGACAAATCAAAATTCATAAAAATTCCTTTTTCATGAATGATTAATTTGTGAAAATATTCTGAGAGCAAAATTAGATGTAAAGCTTCATCAACCGACCTGGTTAAGCATTCTTTACCATGTTATATTATTGACCAATTTTCAATAGATTCATTAAAGGTATTCTTGACATCATGATATCATATACAGAATATGACTGGGTTTTTTTAAACAATATTCAAATTTTTTGTTTATTTTTGCATTTTAAGTACTTGGTTTTATTGTTAAAAAATGTAAAAACAATTAAGGGCTGATAGAAAACAGTGTTTTTTCCACCTTGATTTAACAGCAGCCTGTGTCTTAATAAATTGGGAAACAAAAGCAGGGTTTTATGTAAAATTGGAAAAACATTCTTATATTTTGCTTCATTTTGGGAAAATAACTCACATTTCCGTTAGGGGAAATAGCCTTTTTTTTAAGCTGCAAAACAGGGCCCCAAAAAAGGAACAAAAAACCTACTGACACTATCTAGTCAGGTAAAAATTGATTCTAAAAACAGTTTTGTTTCACTTCCAGATCTATCAAGTAATAATCAGCAAGTAACAAGTCATGATCTGCAAGAATCCTGTGTTTGAATTGGAAAGAACAAAAGGCTATTGGCAGCCATATACTCCTTTGTACTTGTTTCAGGAAAAATGTACCTTTTTGCCATCATAATCCCTAAGATATATGATTGGGTGGTCAGAGAACATTTTCCATGGCACCGAAAATAAATCATTGTAATACATCGGGCTCTGTAATAGAGATGTAAAGAATCATGAATCTATTAGTAAACATACATTACAGCGTTTTATATATTTGTTAAAAAGTTATAGATTTTCAACAAATTTATGCTTCAGATTTTCACCCTTAAATACAAATGTTTGTTTACGCCTACAGATATATTTGAAGTAAAATTCATAAAATCCATTGTTTTATAGTTGAAATTGAACTAAATTCACAGTATTACTGTTGTCCTTTTGGCAATAGAATGAAAGTGATGTTATACACAGCATTTCCATGACATGACCATCAGGAAGTATTATTTAGATGTACAAATAGATAAAACCACAAATCCAGGTCATGTAAAATATATATATTGTATCCCTCCTTACAACTATGGTGATGAAGTTAAAATCTACCGATCTCACTCACCGTGTCCCACATGACGATATAGACATCTGTACTGAAGGAATTGTTCACGTGTTGTGAGGCGTACAGATTTACAAAATCACAGAAGTGGTGATACAAATTGGTACCTGCAAGTAGAATTACTAGACAATGTCTGAATCTAGTCAAATAATAGATCTAGGATTGTACAAAAGACACACAAGTGAACAGCACCTTTTAATAATGTAGAGTGAGATACAGTAATGCCAAGCAATGAATTGAACTGCATCACACAGCTGTTTTGTCCCTCCAGGACTCGTCTGTGATGCTAAGGGCCTAAATTGTGAACCCTAGGAAACGAATGAGGAAAGTCCAAACTGATTGAAAGAAAAGTCAAAATCTAGTTGGGAAGGTGCACTTACCATATAATTCAATAAATTTTATGTAATTTTTCATACCAGAAAATATAATGAACATTAGATGATTTCAGAGCAATATCAAGTGCATGTGTACCGGTATATCCCAAACACACTAATACAGATTATATCAAACAATACACCCAAAAGATTTCAAAAATTACAAATAAGCTTGACTCCTAATCTTCAGAGTTCATATGATGGACCCCCTGCCCCCTCAACCCTGGGGCTAGTTTAGTTAAAATATACTATACTGCAATGTCACTATAAATGGCTTTGATACAAAGTGGCACATGTTCTAGAAATTTGAATTTGCAATTTCAAATTTGGATGAAAGCATCGGACATGGAATTGCCATAAATTTGTTATATATTGAACCTTGTAATATCATTGTAGATAATAAACCCTCACAATCATATACTGATATGACAGCTAAAGATGGAGCTTAGTTATCAAGCCATAAACATGATGAAAATACACTTTATAAATCCTTCATCACAAATTTATTTACTTCACAACTTGATTAACTACAGTAAATATTCCTAATTTGGAGAGATAGCATACCAGCATCTAGTTTGATGAGGTAGGTTGGTTTGTCGATAACTATATCACACTGTTTGTCCTCAATTGGACGGAACGGTAAAGATGTGTATGTCTCTAATTCAGCAAACCTGAAAAGTAGAAATTTCAATTAAACTTAGGACAGGATGAAAATTTCTTTATGTGAAGTTTATTTATAAAGGTCAGCAATGGATATAGTATGTCAACTACTGACATTGACGGATCATTATCATCACACAAATATCTTAACAAGGATCTGAAAAAATAATTGTTTAAACAGAATATCAAAGCACAACTTCACAGCATACTGTGAAATCATTAATTTTTGTGAGGTGGTTATTTTCATTAATTTAATGGGTACTCTTAATCCATAAATTCATATGTCCATGAACTTATGAAATAGGTATAAGTGGATTAATTCAGCTCTATTTATCCACAAAATCTAGTGTCCATGAAAACATTTTATATTTTTTTTTTTAATTTTTGAAAAACCATGAAAATTGAGCTACATAACAAAGGACAACTTAAAAGTAAAATAATCAACAAAGTTTCAAGTTACCCTTCCCTTTTGTTATTTTGCACTACTGAAGGAGACGACTTAATATGATATGTTAATGTTCCTTCTTTTATTTTAAAACTGGGGTTAAAGTGTACTCTTAACAATACATTCATGTAGTAAAGTTCTTAAAAACCAGGTCTTGAATTTCACCATTTTTTGGGATTTGGTCCCCTCATTCAGGGATAATAGGGGAGATTGTATGCATTTAAATTTACTGTGAGTTTTGAACGGTCTAGACATCTTAATGGAAGTTATATATGTTACTTAGGACACAGTTCTGCACAAAACATACTACATATGACTTTTTTTTTTGCCTAATAAAGGTGACAGTGTACTCATCACAATTTTCTAAATGGTTGATATAACCATATAAGTAACAAAACATAAGAAAATGTTTCCACATTATCTCATGCTATCACTTTATATGGTGCTTGACTTCCAAGTTCCACGGTGCTATAACTACTAAATAATCCATATCAAAGCAGTTCAGTGATTATAATTACATTTTACGTTTTGTTTCTAGAACAAGATATTTATCATCAAACGCTTTAATCATTATTGTAAACACCATTTTCAGTCTTGTATGACATTGTTCACCAATTATAGATACAATATCTCAAATGACCAGTATGGCAATGGTATTTACTGTATAATAAACGACACTACTGTCTTGTAGGTTTATAGAACGGAAATATCTTACTGATGGAATCATTGACATGAACACCAACAAATACTGGTAAGCTTACTTTTTCTTCTCAAATCTAAAGACAGGCTTACCTAAGGTACACTGGCTAAAAAATGAAAGAAGAACGCAAACTCCTGAAGCTGGATATGCCCATATGGTATACTATATGTTTTGGCAACCAGCAGAAGACAGCAGTAGACGTTATTGGCATATCAGGCTCCAGAATTTGGCACTCTTCTTTTATCTTTAAGGTATTTCTTACTTTCAAGAGACCTCTGTATATCACTGGGTATCCTTCTGAAGCCAAGAAGATAAAACTCCACATGCTTATGAAATTAGCAGGTTGTTGATTCTTTGGAAATTTACTCCAACCACAGATTTTTCTTATCTGTTTCCAGAGGTATATAAGTTAATGCAGATAAACAGGTTTGATGGCACTTAAAATGTAATATTCATGCTAAATCAGGGCGTAATCAAAGTTTGTCAGAAAGAAAATAAGATCAGTAGGTCTGCCCTTACTTTATAAACACCCAAACCTGATCCAACTTTTCAAACAGATAAACAACGACTCTTGTGATGCAGTGACTCACCAGGACTGGAGAGCACTTTTGTGTTCCCCTTCAGCTTTTAAGGCTTCCTTATCCAACTTACAGTGACCTCCAACTTGACCTTCAGTAAAAACATCTTCTCGAAACCTGTTGGAATAAAAAAACCCAGATGTATATTTCTTACTTGATTGATAAATCATTGACCAAACTGTTGCTTTATTTTGAACAATGACATACATTGTAGATCAGTGGCCCATATGATGGGTGTAGTAGTCTGGAGATATATCTTCATTAAAAATATTTGTTTAAACATCTTTTTTTAAGACAAGTATAATAAATCTCATTTGCCAAATTCAAATTTTTGTTTAGAATGTTGCTTAAAAACATGTTACATTTAGCGTGTTAAAATACCTGTTATTGCCCTCCTTCAATTTGGCATTGGTGAAGTCAAGGTAAAGATTTTTTGCCCTACAATAGCGTGTGTATTTGGCACACTCCAATGAAGAATCCTCCTATGTGAAAAAAGCAAGCTAATATTAATACATACAACAATTTTATATAAGTAATTAACATGGATCGATGTAATGCCCTTCCACATCAGGCATCCTTAACATGAACATCATTCAGCATCAACAATTTTCTCCAAAGCCATTATCAGGTCAAAGTAAAAAATCACTACAACACAAGATGATTCATGATCTAAGCTGTATGAGGTTCACAAACTGGTCCAATTAGGGATCAAATCATACAACTCAGATCTTCATCTCAGAAACACAAACCTGTCCCTGGTAGGGATTGAATCACACTCCTTGGACCTTCATCTGAGAAACACAAACACCTAAGGAACACAAACCATCCCTGGTAGGAATTGAATTACCCACCTCAGATCTTCAAATGAGGATGCTCTACAAATTTAGCTATTGCTGTCCATAATGAACGTAAACAATATACCACTTAGCTGAAGAAAGATTTAGCAAAATTCAATCTTTTTTAAATGATCTATAAAAGACTGGGGCGATCTTCTTGCCATAAGACTCGAGAATTAACCTACCTCTGAATCAGGTGAACAGAGAACTTTTAGCTCTCCACGTCTCTCCTTGATATAGCCAAAATCTGCTCCCTTCCAGAACAAGTCTAACTGCTCTTCCTTCCCATGAGCCCTAAAATCAGTCAAAATAACATCTGAATGTATACATGTATGTTATCAAGAGTTTGATTAGTGATTCGTTAAGCTTGTTTCAGATAATAACTAATGCACATCAACAATTATTTTTACAATTCCTGTCAACTGATGATGCCTAGATACAGTTCCAATGGCAGTAACTTTTGGTTGATTATCCTTGATCAGTCTACATATTTGAATGTCATTTTAAAAGAGTTAAATAACATTTACATAACATATCAAAAAAATTAGAGCATTAGTGAATCTGATGAATACTCCCCGAAAATAACTGTACCAAACACAAATTTTAACAAAGGTCAATAACTCAGTAATTAAAGGGCTGCAAACACTAAATTTGGTACATTAGTCGAGGACCCTGAATTCAATACACTGCACATCTTGGTACAACCAATGTATACAACCAGTTTCATGATTCTTTCTTATCTGTGAGCAAAGTAACCGTCCAGACATGAAAAGATAGACAGATGGACAAAGTAGTAACCTTGAAAATTTTCAGGGAGCATAAAAAACATTACAAATAATAAAATTTGTCTTAACATTATTTGCCATGTTGAGACACACATAAGAAGATTTGAAAATGATCATATCTCATAACATATACTCATAACAAATGAATCATGTTGAAATACTGACAAAACCTGGTGGTTTTCATGCCCATAAAAACTTAAGAGAAATTCTTATTTAATGGTTGTGAAATTAGAGGTTTGTTTAGGTAACACTGCCACCTACTCAAGCCAATATAGATAGAGAATTATGTGTTGATCAAGATCCTCAATTTTTTATCCTATGCCTGGACATGTAATTGTATTCCATAACTACCAGCCTCCTGACTGTTTTCTCAAGCCATGAACTTTACCAAACCATTGTGTATACAAATTCTTTTATCGACTTACAAATTATTTTTGTTTAAACATCTTGATTAAAAACAAAATTATTTCTTAGGAGAGATTTTGATTAAGATGCATTTAATTCAAGCTTGTGATAAAGATTCCTAAAGTGAAGTCAAATACATGTACACAGTTTCGTCATACGTTTGGGGCAAGATCAGATGAAATTAATCATCAACTTTCTTAACGATGAAATCTGGACACACTGTCAACGTGATATCATATTTTTGTACACATTCATTAGGATAGCTATATATTTAATACCTGGCAAATTAAAATTTGTAAGTTGACATAATTGTCTCATAAATATTAAACTCATATATGTACATTTTAATGTACAATAAATTGTTGAAAGGGAAGGACAATGTCTTACAACCGAAACAAAAGTTATCTAAGATGGAAATATCAAAGTAATTATTATAAAGTTGTACTAAGGCTGTAAACGAGATACAGAAGTAACATCTATTACAGGTAAATATTACCTATATTTGCCATTAAAATGACATCAATAAACACTTATTTAATTGTTTATTATAAAAATTTGTTATCAACCAGTCGAAGATGTATATAGTAATTCAAAATGGTATATACTGTAGAGAAAGTGAGAGCATATGCCCTTCAAGGTGCATTCCTTAGGACATAAAAACAAAGTGATCAAGAGTTCTCTTAGATATACCCCCATCCCCTCATCTTTTCTCCTGATCTAAATCTGTTGAGGAGTTATCTAAACTGACTTATGGCAAAGCCATGTGGAGTGAGCATAGAATTATGAGGTATTTCATTGCAGTAAACAAACAGTATCAATTACAATTAAACAAGAATTTTAGGGCTTTTCACTAATTGGTGAAAAGACCTATTGTTTTTGTTATGTTTCGTATTATTCTTATTATTATTCTTCTTCCAAATTTGTGGGTTCATAATCTTTTAAATTGTAAAAGCTAGACATACAGTCTATTCACCTATTTGTAGATACGTATATGAAGTTGTTGATGCCGCTTTTTTAAGTAGGTCAAAAATCCAATATGGTCACCATGACGTTATAAGTTAAAACTTAAAAATGGCAATATCTCGAACACCTTTGATTCTACAGAGTTTGTGCACTAATATTAATTGTAGAGAATTTCCATATCTAACTTTCTGTCAGCCATATTGTTACAAAATATGTCAAATAAAAAAGCTCGCTGTTGGGTAAAGTTTTCAAAATTTAACAATTTTTAAAATTTTTTTTAATTTTGAATTTTCTTGAAATTTTCTTCTTCAGATCGATGCAGAACGTCCTTTAGTGTTTTCAGTTCTTCTGAAACGTTTACCATTTCCGCTGTATGCTATTTTGAAAATTTTCTTTGATCATTTAAAAATGCCGACAAATAGAAAAAACTCGTTTTAGATCAATATTGATGGGCTATATTTTATCAAATTGTTACTGAGAAGATTTCCCCAGATGTCTTCTACCATTTAGTGACATTTACAAATTCAGCGGAAAAACAAAATGGCCGCCATGACGTCATTTCCTATTTTACCTAAAATGCCGTACCTCAAGAATTGTTGAAGCTAGTGACCTCAGTTTTAATAATATTATGTGAATTAAAAAGAAAACACTTTTCACAAGAAAAAAACTGCGATCAAAGGTCAACTTCCCGTTTTCGGTAGGGGTCAAAGTTCAAAAGTGTTATTTTCAGTTAAAAACGTTGACAATCTTCTCAAGTTCTGCAAAGCCTTGAGTCTTGATATTTCATGTGTAAGATGTCTGTTTAAATATCTATCAAGTTTGTTAATATAAATGACCTTGACCCACTTTCAAGATCACAGGGTTCAATTATGTAAAAATAGTTAAATGGTAATTTCTCCATTGTTAAGCTGCTCAAAGTCTTCAACTTTGGACATAAATATTCTGTGGACATTTCCTGTCGATTGATATAAGAGAAACGTACCTCAAAATTCAACTTCCGGTTTGCGGTAGGGGGTCAAAGTTGAAAAGTGCTATTAAGGGTTCCAGTCTTTGAAAAACTTCTTCTCAAGTTCTGAAATGCCTAGAGGCTCTATATTTCACCTATATGAAGAATATGTAACTGGCAACAAAGTTTGATAATAAAAATGACCTTGACCCACTTTCAAGGTCACAGAGGTCAATTAACTAAGAATCCTTAAATGACAGTTTCTCACTTTCTAGAAGGCACACAATGATGAAAATTGATTATAAACCTTCTGTGGACACTTCCTATTGATTTTCATAAGAAAAACTTCCCAAAATGTTCAAGTTTCGGTTTTCCGTAGGGCACAAATTTGGAAAGAGCTAATTAGGGTACCAATCTTTGAAAAACTTCTTCTCAAGTTCTGGAAGGCCTAGAGGCTTGATATTTCACATATAAGAAGCATATGTCACTGGCAACAAAGTTTGATAATATAAATGACCTTGACCCACTTTCAATGTCACAGATGTCAATTAACTAAAAATCGTTAAATCACAGTTTTTCAATTTCTAGAAGGCATACAATGATGAAAATTAATTATAAACCTTCTGGAGACTTCCTAGTGATTGTCATGAGAAAAACTTCCCTCAAAATGTCAACTTCCGGTTTCCAAAAGGGGTCAAAGTTCAAATATACAAAATAGGGTACCAGTGTTCAACAATCCTCTTGTCAAGTTTCACAAGGTCTAGAGAACTAATATTGGGAATATATTGATCATCAGATGTTACATTATAAGGCTTGCAAATATGAATAACCTTGACCGACATTCAAGGTCACAGGGGTCAAATATGTTTGAACCTTTAAAAAGTGTATTTCTTTGTTATTATGTAGTTATATATCCTTAACGTTTCAAGATTCAAAGTTCATCTTTGGATATGTTGTAGAGACTAACAAACAAGGAAACTTTCTCATATATTGTTATCAGGATAAATGTCAACTTCCTGTCAACTTGTCGCCAAAGAAGTGAAAAGCCCGCAAAATTGTTAACAACAATTTCTAGTTTTTCTTTTGATCTATCGAACCTGAAGTTAACTGTTTCTTCCTTAAATCCTCAATGTATTTATTGTGTTCCTAACTAGTTCATATGCTCCAGTCTTTTATCTTAGTTCATTCTTTCAGAAAATCGACACCAATTTACCAGGTAAGATACTAATTGCTTTGTCTTGTTCAACCAGACTCTTGTCTGCAATATGCTACCTCAATAGTTATGAAGTGATTAAGCATCTAGCTGAATGAGACCATATGTTGCTAATCAGTCATGTAGGCGAGTTGTGATATGCCATTGATGTAATTAAAGCATTACTGAGGACTTTATGTTCATGTCACACACTTTTGACGAATTTTTTTCACTTCTTTCTTCACAGTTACCTTTAGGGCTTGCTTTGCAAGCAGTCCTTATGGGCTACTCGAGCTATGTTTGCTATTAAGGAGTTCATCAGATATCTTGTAAATACATTTTTTATTTCAAAAGCACTTGATAGTTATCTTTAACCCTAAACCTTGACCAATGACCACAAAAACCACTTTATGATGTAACTCTATGGTATGAATATAAACTAACACTGTTCAGGGGTTCAAGAGATATCTTGCACACAAGCTTTCTATTTTAAAGTGGTCAAGGGTCAGCTCGGACCATTAACCTTAACTGATGACCATTAAAATCTAATCAAGTGAACACCTTTGTGGATGAAGCTTTGCCAGGTGTGGATATGAAGTAAAACTTTCCAGGAGTTCATGAGATAACTTGTACAAAGGTATTTATTTCAAAAGTGTTCAAAAGGTCAACTTCACTTCTAACCTTGGCCAAAGACCACAAAAATCTTATCTGGTGCAGACTTTGAAGAAGTGATGCTATGGTGAGAGTACAGACTAATCTTTACCATGGCTACATTTGATAAACATGGTTGTCATGGACACACAAAGTGATTACTATATGCTAGTATCCCCTCAATCTTACATTAGTAGGGAGTATGAATAGTTCAACATATTGTCTCCATTTTTCATTTCATGTACAATACATGCTTTCATCTTTTATGTATTGAAATCATTTCCATGTTCCAATTCATTTGTTTTATCTTAATTTCTATGCAAAGTAAGTAAACAGTAACTTTGTACCATCCTCGGCTGTTTCCTGGGCAGCTTGGCATGAACATTCTGTTTTTCTCCTCACAAACCTTCTCATAGCCCCAACACTTTTCCTGTGTCAGCTCCGTCTGAAAGGGAAACAAAAGATCATCTTAAGATAGAAGGAAGGAGATATTGAAGGACATTTAACACTCTGGTAATGTGAGATCAACTCAATTCTACTCAAATTAGTTATTATGTGACAGGTAACAAATCTAAGTAGCAATGTTTGTTTGTTGGGTTCATGGCCCTGTGAACAGCCAGGATTGTTTCGAGTCGTCTTGTAATAGCTGGTGGCTACCTCAATGAACAATATACAGGAGGCTCATTGCATGCCATCAAGAACAAGTCTGTTAACTGCCAAACTGCCTTGCTCAAGTATACAACCATTCCATTACAGATCGATCTCTTCTTGGCCTGCTGGGAAACACAAACTGCCATGGGGTAGGAGTATCCTGCCACGCACCATCCATGCTCTAGAAAGTATACTATTGCGGCCCCAATTTTTAACAATGACCTCATTTCTTTAACATTGCATTATCAAAAACATTGAAAGGAATTCTGTAACTCAACAAGAATTAATGAGGTGCACTGAAGAGAATGGCATTAGGCATTTTGATTTACGTAATTGCAGATTACAAATTACCAAATGAAATTCAAACCCTTTATATCCTTTATGCAAAAACTTATTTCAATGTCCATGTGATCAAAAATATTTCTCGGGACTTATCCATACATTTACTTATAAACAATATTTCTCGGGACTTACCCATACATTTACTTATAAACAATATTTCTCGGGACTTATCCATACTTTTACCTATAAACAAAGTAATGAACAATACCAGGTGCATGAGGAAAAATAGACACTATAGCTCCATTCCAGGTAACATGATTGTGCTCTTAACTTCATACCTAGCAGGTTGTTTTATTGTTATGCTGAATATATCAACTGTTTCCATGACATGATCCATGTACAATAAGGACAAGTAATACTGGTAATGTTATGAAATAAAAATGTACAATCAAACTTCCTTCTCTTGAAGTTGACAGGATTGTGAGAAACTCTTGAATTATCAAAGTATTCACGTTATAAACTTAATCATATCTAAGATAATATTTAGCATGAAGAGGAACACTTTGAGTTACACAGGGTTTTCGAAGAGTTTCAGATAAGTCTGACTTTCCTTTTTTTTTATTAATGGGCAAAATGAAGGATGTCATTAGTCCCCAAACAAAAAATGACCAGGTATATATGTATTTCTTGTCACTTCATGTTCACTTAGGTAAGTTTTAACAGCTGTAATCACTATCATCTGATTAACTAGCCTCATGTCATACTTCCACTAATGGACTGTACATACTACCATTGACTTAAATATATCTAAATCTGTGGTATTACCATTCCAGTTATTTTTTTTCTACTAAGTTTTATCATTTAAAATACAACAGATCCCAGAGGGATCTTGAAATCCACCATTTGTTTTTTTTTTATCTTAATTTGCTCTTTGAAATTTGGAACTTTTCCTGTCTTTTCTCCTCTCTGGTTTTGCTCTTAATGATGAAAATTTTGAACATTCCTTTGCAGAAATAGCTATGATAATCTTCACCTGCCAAATCCAAAATGGTCACCTGGAAGCCATTTTGTTTCTTCTGATCAGTCCCAAAATCAAACAGGTACAAGTAGAAACCAATGGGAAAGAAAGAGATCCATTCAGTAGTTCTTAAGAAATTGGGATAACAATCTTTACTAGACAAAATCAAAGATTGCTGCCTGTCTGCCATCTTGTTTTTCTGATCAGTCCCAAACTATACATGAAATTTAAAAAAGATCTGTCCAGCACTTCTGAAGAAAAAGCAATAACAAACTTGCAAAGGCAAAATCCATGACAGCTGGCTGTGCCATCCATCTGGTATTTCTGATCAGACCCAAAATCCAAAGGGACACAACAAGAGACCAAGGGGAACCTTCATAGAAAATTTGAGTGGGATCCACATATTACTTTTCAAGAAATAGCGAAAACAATCTTCATTTAAAAATTTCAAGATTGCTGCCTGTCAGCCATTTATTTTTCTGACCAGTCCCAAAATCAAAGGGGCACAACTAGGGACAAAGTGGACCTACATATGAAATTTGAGAAAGATCCATCCAGTACTTTTCAAGAAATAGTGATAACAAAAATTGTTTACGACTGGATGAATGACAGACATAGGGCGATTTGAACAGCCCACCATCATCAGATGTTGGACTAACAACAGTACTATCTGTTGCGGAAAATCAAGATCATTTTTTCAATTCCTTAACCTGCTTACAGAGTAGGATAAATCAAACATTTTATTTTATTTCCCTCTTTGAACCCTATTTATCAAATCAAGATATCTGAGCTAAACTGTAATTCAGATCAAATTTAGTCAAAATTTTAAGAGCTATTTTAGTTTCAAGGCATGTGTGTCATAGTAATGTGTGTGGGCGACAAATCCAGCATCAAAGTGAAAAGGTCACATGACCCCATAGGCTATGTAAACTAAACATTACTGATGAAACATTAGTAGCAACAGGCTGGATGATTATAACCTGAGACATTAATCATTAGGTTTTATATCCCATTAAAAAGGTGAGCTTTGTGATGATTGACATAAGATTGCAACAAATTCTACACCTAACTATAACTTTTGTAGGATTTTTTCAGGTGAGTCCTGATCACCAATTAGCAAGAGACATAATGGGGTCTTAAAATTTGAGTGAGTCCCACAGGAAAAGCATGAGTCCAGGACTGAGACCCAAAATTCACCGACCTAACGTCATATCTTAATCTGTCAGTTCATATCTTGTATTCTCAATTTTTCATCATGTTATTGTAGATTCTACAAGACCTCTGCATTTATACAACCATATAGGATTTTACAAATGAAATAACTTGATATGAAACAATTAACAAGCATAGAATCAGAGTCTGCTGTAATAGCAGATGTAATATCTGTTATATAACAAACTGTTAGGTGAGTGGCACATCAAATTTTAATTATTTCTATTCAACATGGACATGAACATAGGTGAGTGGCACATCAAATTTTAATTATTTCTATTCAACATGGACATGAACATAAGATTTTATTCATCAAACTGCTCAGGTTGATAATAAAATAGAACATTGTTCAGTCTATTCCTTTCCTGACATAGACAGACAGATTGCAGCACATTTTTCATCGTTGAGACAATCTTGTGATTCATTAGGATATGACATCACTACAGAGTATAATTACATGTGAGATTTATGACGTGTTTGACATGTTCACATCACATGGCAGAACATGTAAGTTATTGTGATCAGAGAGATATGCTTACAAGGATACAGGTGTCTCATTTTCTTACACACAATTTTTAATAAAAATCTTAAATATTTGTAGCAATGATTTAATAAAAAATCAAAGACAAACCAAAATTATGTCATGAGAAAACTTATAGAGCGCATATGAGATACCTCTGAAGTGTAAATGAAATATTTCTACAAACATCCTCATATATCTAAAGGATCTGAAGTAAGTTTTCAAGGCTACTTCAAATAAAACTCTTAAGTCTCTGTTAATAACATCTTATATGAAATGAAAGTAAATCTAAGATTCTTTTTATCGCATGACTCATCAGAAAAGTTCAATTTAGACAGGTTTGAATGTAAAAATATGAAAAACAAAATCTGATGGAGACAGCCACTTTATTGCACTATTTCAATTCATGGTTCAATGTTATTTTGTCGTCCATGTTAGTGACATCACAATCAATTTCTCACTGGTACAGCCAAGGAAAACCTCAAGGGTATATTACACTTATAACATATAAACAAAAATATCACATGGCTTAATTCACACGATAACAGACTGATTATGTAAAAAGCATGAAAATCCTAGTTCTCAGAACTTAACAATATTATTATATCAACTTAGATAACTATAGGAACTTAAATCAGATATCTTAAGGAACTTCAATCAGATATCTTAAGGAACTTAAATTAGATATCTTAAGGAACTTCAATCAGAATTCTTAAGGAACTTAAATCAGATATCTCAAGGAACTTCAATCAGATATCTCAAGGAACTTAAATCAGATATCTTAAGGAACTTAAATCAGATATCTTAAGTTACTTAAATCAGATATCTTAAGGAACTTCAATCAGAATTCTTAAGGAACTTAAATTAGATATCTTACGGAAATTCAATCAGATATCTTAAGGAACTTCAATCAGAATTCTTAAGGAACTTCAATCAGAATTCTTAAGGAACTTCAATCAGATATCTTAAGGAACTTCAATCAGATATCTTAAGGAACTTCAATCAGAATTCTTAAGGAACTTAAATCAGATATCTTAAGGAACTTCAATCAGATATCTTAAGGAACTTCAATCAGATATCTTAAGGAACTTAAATCAGATATCTTAAGGAACTTCAATCAGAATTCTTAAGGAACTTCAATCAGAATTCTTAAGGAACTTAAATCAGATATCTTAAGGAACTTCAATCAGAATTCTTAAGGAACTTAAATCAGATATCTTAAGGAACTTCAATCAGATATCTTAAGGAACTTCAATCAGAATTCTTAAGGAACTTCAATCAGAATTCTTAAGGAACTTCAATCAGATATCTCAAGGAACTTAAATCAGATATCTTAAGGAACTTAAATCAGATATCTTAAGTTACTTAAATCAGATATCTTAAGGAACTTCAATCAGAATTCTTAAGGAACTTAAATTAGATATTTTAAGGAACTTAAATCGGATATCTTAAGGAACTTAAATAAGATATCTTAAGGAACTTAAATCAGATATCTTAAGGAACTTCAATCAGAATTCTTAAGGAACTTCAATCAGATATCTTAAGGAACTTCAATCAGATATCTTAAGGAACTTAAATTAGATATCTTAAGGAACTTAAATTAGATATCTTAAGGAACTTCAATCGGAATTCTTAAGGAACTTCAATCATAATTCTTAAGGAACTTCAATTAGATATCTTAAGGAACTTAAATCAGATATCTTAAGGAACTTAAATCAGATATCTTACGGAACTTCAATCAGATATCTTAAGGGACTTCAATCAGATATCTTAAGGAACTTCAATCAGATAACTAAAGTTACTTAAATATGACAATTATAGGAACTTAAATATGACAATTATAGGAACTTAAATCAGATATCTCAAGGAACTTAAATCAGATATCTTACGGAACTTCAATCAGATATCTTAAGGGACTTCAATCAGTTATCTTCAGAAACTTCAATCAGATAACTAAAGTTACTTAAATACGACAATTATAGGAACTTAAATATGACAATTATAGGAACTTAAATATAAAATCTAATCATTCAAAACAAGATATTTCGTAGTATTTATTTAAAATCATTAGAACTTAATTTCATATTCATGAGATATTTTACAAGCATAAATGATGAGATATTATACATAAGATGTTGTGGTAACTGTCATATTCTGTGAATCAAATTACCGTGGCTCATAGTACTACTGAGCTTTTAACTGGCTGAGTAAAAGAAGTGGGGGAAAAAATCAATACTTGGTAACTAACAACAAATGTTACAGTTATTAAGGACATCAGTATACAAATCTGTTATGTGTCTTATATACAGTACTGAACATATCCTTACAACCTAACAGGTCAGAATATATTTAGAGCTGTATAGTGCATGTGTGATGAGTGTATTGGGGTCAAATGTATATACCTAATGGTCAGTCTATAGCAGTACCCTACTGAGTGGTCAGTGGTCTACAGCCAATGTAAAGGTTATCAACTGTCCATTGACACTTCACCTCTGTTAACCTGTTACACTAGTGAACCTGTGTGGCATTATATCTATTTATGAATATCCCTGAATAGATAGGGTCATAACCTCATGAACTCCTTACTTGTTATTTGTAGACTGACCAGACCACTGACCAGCCATCCTTTGACAGTAAATATGACTAAACCACTGACCAGCCCTCCTATGACAAATTAGAAACTACGATTATTTTCAAAGCTATACCTACAAGGCATTGATATAAAAAGAAACATGAACAACATCAGAAATATATACCCACGTTTTATCATTTCAGTTTTTGTAATAATCTTTTATGATCAAAGGCCCAATGGGCCTGCATTGCTCAATGTTCATTAAAAGTACAATCAATGTTCATCACAAAATATGTGCTCCACTGGCATCCCGAGTGGGGACATCCAATCAATCTTAACCAATTTCCACAACAAACTTAAGCTTCTAACAATCAGTTCTAAACAGTGATAATTATGGCTTTCATAAAAGATAAATGTCATTTCTTCTTTCTTCCCTCTTTTTTTTTTCTCTTGAAATTTGTCAGGCTTTCACCTACATATGTATAAACTTCTACTTCTCAGAATTTTCGCTAACCAAAAGAAGTCTTTTTACTGGTTTTGATAATATGATTCCTGTGACCTTAAATTTGGTTCTATGTCATTTCATTTCTTTATGCATACTTTATTGGCCTTTATCCAAGATAACTCTCAGCCAATATAATTCTTCTAGGTCTTTGACTAATCAGAAGAAATTGTTTATGGTTCATTTTCACAAATTTGACTCTCGTGACCATATATATGAGTCTAGGTCACTTTTTTTCGTGTGAGAAGTTGTTTAAATGAAAACATTGAGATCGTAAGGAAGAACGACAGACAGACAGACCGACAGACGACACACCACAGCATAAGCCTTTTGGCCAATTTGCACTAAAAAATTGTATTAAAATGTACTTATTAGTATGGATCAATATTTCTTTTTTTCTTTTCTAAAACTGTATTTCAATAGCATACAATTAACAAGCGTTGGGCTATGATTTATACTGCTATAAAATGACACAATCTTTTGATCAAAATGTACATAGTATCCACAATTAGTTGCAGTGCGACTGGTAATAGGGATTGATTACAAGGTATGGACTTGTATCTATCTAAATATCTGCACTTAACAACATTACACTGGACAGTGGTCAATACTATACTGCCCATTCTCTGATGATGAATAATAAACCACCATTGCAAGCCTACACTGTATATCACCTTTAGTTTACCTCTCCAGGCACAAACCAATATTATACATTCATATCATCAACACTACATATTAATTCAATTTTTAAGTTAAATCCTGAATTTTGAATTTTCACCAGCGTAGATCCAATAAATGTTTAAGTAGATATGTGATCTAAACAAAAAGGACTGAGGTTTAAGAATAAATTGACCAACATATCCCTACTGAGTTAATCCTGGGTGAAATTCTAACCAGACAAGGATCAGACATCATTGATTCCTGTCTAAGATAAATAGATATTGTGGCTGTAAATGGAAAGTGACACTTGACACTATAGGTCTGGTCATATTGGTCAGACAGAATCTGAATGGAAGAAGTAAATCCTTTATCTATCATATTTATCCAGAAAGTTTCATATTGAATTTAGTCAAAATTCATCGATCCATTTATCAGGAAAAGCGTTTTCAACTAATATCAACGATGGATACTTGCTATCTTTGATCCTAGTGGTGTTATCATCTATTACACGTCTGAAATAAACTGTGAGAATACTGTAAAGTCATTCATTTTTGTTGGGAATTAATTTTGTTGGTTTCTTTGGTACTCTTAATCCATGAAATCATATGTCAATGAACTGATATGATTAGTCTATGGACATTAATTGAGCTATATTTATCCACAAGATCGAATATCCTTGAAAAAGCGACTTTTTGGAAAACCATAAAAATTGAACCACAAGGATTTGTATGATTTATCGATAGTTCAATAAGCCCTGGGAGTCTTCCTGGTCCAATAATATACAAAGCCCTGGAAGTCTTCCTGGTCCAATAATATACAAAGCCCTGGAAGTCTTCCTGGTCCAATAATATACAAAGCCCTGGAAGTCTCAATGGTCCAATAATATACAAAGCCCTGGAAGTCTTCCTGGTCCAATAATATACAAAGCCCTGGAAGTCTTCCTGGTCCAATAATATACAAAGCCCTGGAAGTCTTCCTGGTCCAATAATATACAAAGCCCTGGAAGTCTTCCTGGTCCAATAATATACAAAGCCCTGGAAGTCTTCCTGGTCCAATAACATACAAAGCCCTGGGAGTCTTCCTGGTCCAATAATATACAAAGCCCTGGAAGTCTTCCTGGTCCAATAATATACAAAGCCCTGGAAGTCTTCCTGGTCCAATAATATACAAAGCCCTGGAAGTCTTCCTGGTCCAATAATATACAAAGCCCTGGAAGTCTTCCTGGTCCAATAATATACAAAGCCCTGGAAGTCTTCCTGGTCCAATAACATACAAAGCCCTGGGAGTCTTCCTGGTCCAATAATATACAAAGCCCTGGAAGTCTTCCTGGTCCAATAATATACAAAGCCCTGGAAGTCTTCCTGGTCCAATAATATACAAAGCCCTGGAAGTCTTCCTGGTCCAATAATATACAAAGCCCTGGAAGTCTTCCTGGTCCAATAATATACAAAGCCCTGGGAGCCTTCCTGGTCCAATAATATACAAAGCCCTGGGAGTCTTCCTGGTCCAATAATATACAAAGCCCTGGAAGTCTTCCTGGTCCAATAATATACAAAGCCCTGGAAGTCTTCCTGGTCCAATAATATACAAAGCCCTGGGAGTCTTCCTGGTCCAATAATATACAAAGCCCTGGAAGTCTTCCTGGTCCAATAATATACAAAGCCCTGGAAGTCTTCCTGGTCCAATAATATACAAAGCCCTGGGAGTCTTCCTGGTCCAATAATATACAAAGCCCTGGAAGTCTTCCTGGTCCAATAATATACAAAGCCCTGGAAGTCTTCCTGGTCCAATAATATACAAAGCCCTGGAAGTCTTCCTGGTCCAATAATATACAAAGCCCTGGAAGTCTTCCTGGTCCAATAATATACAAAGCCCTGGAAGTCTTCCTGGTCCAATAATATACAAAGCCCTGGAAGTCTTCCTGGTCCAATAATATACAAAGCCCTGGGAGTCTTCCTGGTCCAATAATATACAAAGCCCTGGAAGTCTTCCTGGTCCAATAATATACAAAGCCCTGGAAGTCTTCCTGGTCCAATAATATACAAAGCCCTGGGAGTCTTCCTGGTCCAATAATATACAAAGCCCTGGAAGTCTTCCTGGTCCAATAATATACAAAGCCCTGGAAGTCTTCCTGGTCCAATAATATACAAAGCCCTGGGAGTCTTCCTGGTTCAATAATATACAAAGCCCTGGAAGTTTTCCTGGTCCAATAATATACAAAGCCCTGGAAGTCTTCCTGGTCCAATAATATACAAAGCCCTGGAAGTCTTCCTGGTCCAATAATATACAAAGCCCTGAAAGTCTTCCTGGTCCAATAATATACAAAGCCCTGGAAGTCTTCCTGGTCCAATAATATACAAAGCCCTGGAAGTCTTCCTGGTCCAATAATATACAAAGCCCTGGAAGTCTTCCTGGTCCAGTAATATACAAAGCCCTGGAAGTCTCAATGGTCCAATAATATACAAAGCCCTGGAAGTCTTCCTGGTCCAATAATATACAAAGCCCTGGAAGTTTTCCTGGTCCAATAATATACAAAGCCCTGGAAGTCTTCCTGGTCCAATAATATACAAAGCCCTGGAAGTCTTCCTGGTCCAATAATATACAAAGCCCTGGAAGTCTTCCTGGTCCAATAATATACAAAGCCCTGGGAGTCTTCCTGGTCCAATAATATACAAAGCCCTGGGAGTCTTCCTGGTCCAATAATATACAAAGCCCTGGGAGTCTTCCTGGTCCAATAATATACAAAGCCCTGGAAGTCTCAATGGTCCAATAATATACAAAGCCCTGGAAGTCTTCCTGGTCCAATAATATACAAAGCCCTGGAAGTCTTCCTGGTCCAATAATATACAAAGCCCTGGGAGTCTTCCTGGTTCAATAATATACAAAGCCCTGGAAGTTTTCCTGGTCCAATAATATACAAAGCCCTGGAAGTCTTCCTGGTCCAATAATATACAAAGCATAAGGATAAATGTGATATCCAGGCATGGAGAAGGTCAAGTAACTTGAAGCTCCATAGTGAAAGCGCTGTTATTTGATAGCCCTTGCCATTCTACAGCTAAAGATGTACAGGTATTCTTATGCAAATGATGTTGATTCATTAGCTATGCAGTGTAGACTGGATACATTTTGCGTAGAGATATCTGACCTAATATTGATAAAATGAGCATGACAACAACTGGAAGTCACCATGGCAAAGCGATAACTAGGTGACAGTCAGTATCACAATACTCTTTAAAGTCGTAAGAAGTGTTCAAAGGTCAATGAAATGATGAAAAATGGCAATGAACTTTGTACACAAGTGTATTTGTAGACAAGTAATCCCAGTTGATGAATTGTAACTGATTTGAAGCATATTTCTATACTAGATATCTTGCAATATAAGATCAGAAATATAATTCTTTATCAAACTCAGATGTCATGTGGCTTTGTGGCTCATGCAGACTAGTGGTGAAGAAGAACACCTGTGTAGAGATTAAGAGAGAAGAAAAATGTGAAGAAATAAGAGAGGAGTTGGAAAACCATATCAGTAACCTTGAATATTTGCTCAGTTTCAAATGTGTAAAGTTAAAATATTGTCATGAAAAGCATTACAGACCACTAACACCATATACATGAAACTGAAACCAAAGCAACACGGAAGTCAGACACAGGTAAACTCATTTTGGAGATACAGAAAAGAGAAAACAAGAAAACAATTTAGAGGTATTTTCCCGAATAGCAACAACAGAATGGTAAAAATATGTTGGAATGTGAAAAAGAAGCAATATGGGTACTCTTTACTACATGTGGAGTATTATTGGTAGGCAATGAGTAGATCAAAAAAGTAATGAGAAAATGGACTATTAAGATGCACCTACATATGAAATTTGAGAAAAGTCCACCATATATTTCTCAAGAAATAGTTGTAACAATAGGTGGAACCCTCTCAGCCATTTTCTTTTTCAGATCAGACCCAAAGCCAAACAATGCACAACCAGGGAACAAGAACAGAATACATATGAAATTTTAAAAAGCTTGATCTGGTACTGAGGAAACAGCAATAAGAAATTAATACTGTCAAAATCTGAAATGGTCACTTGGCAGCCATTAGTGTTGTTTCACCTCAGTCCCAAAATGGGACAAAAACACAACTAGGACATAAGAGGAACCTACATCTGAAATTTGATAATGATCCATTTGTTACTGCTCAAGAAATGGAAAAAGTAAGAAATGTTCTAGCAAATGATGGTGGGCTAAAAGACATGGTTAAGTTGTCTTTTCATTCTTTAGAAGAACTGCAAAAGAGCTAAGTATCTTATTTCTTTCCCACAATGCAAACTTATACTTAATGCAATGCCTCTCATCTAGAGATGAAGCATTGTCTCTACAATATGTATTTTATAAATAGGCTGTCATTTAAATCAAATTTTCAGAGAGTTTTTCTACTGTTACCTTATTTCTAGATTTCCTGTTTTCTGATGGTTTAATATGTTCACCAGTGGTATAACTCATGGCCTTCATTCAAATTAAATTCACTTAAAAATAAAGAATATCATCAGTATTTCTAACTGGATCCATTCAAGGTCTCTGGCCCAAGACATATCATCATCCTTAAATTTACTTACATAAGATCTAATCTATCAAACAGGGCAAAAGAAATCACTGATGGTGCAGAAGTGCTGATTACCTTACTTGTCTTAATAGTGCCTTTAGAGAGTCAGAAGTTGATAGTTTCAGCCCATCAGGGGAAGGATACTTTTCATTACTGCTTTAATCCCTATTACAATCCTAAGTTAGACAAGGGGCTGCTTCTCCAACATGTTAGATACCAACTAAATGATGCTAGTTACGTTGGAAGTGAAGATGAATTCTGTCGAGCACTTTAAGACAAATAATCCTCCATATGTAATATTTAAAGTTCCAAAGGATCATTCTACCAGTTCACTAAACAAGTACAACTTCAGATCAAGGGGACTTACACATGGAGTTTAAGAAAAGTCCTTACTTTAATTCTTGATACTGATAAGGGGAACCTACACACAAATTTTGAGAAAGATCATTCTAGGGGTTTTTTTTCAAGAAAAGTATTAACAAAATGTGATGATAAAAATCTAACAAGGTCATCAGTAGGCAATTTTTGTTTCCTTATTTGCCCTCAATTTACACTTATCTACTGAGACAACAAAGGAAATGTACACACAGATAAAACTTTAAAATATCTATCAAATTTTTCTTCAGAAATATCCACCAATGCTTAAGATGAACTAACATTGTCTAAATCAAAGATGGCTACCTTTTGACCATTTCGTTTTCCTTATCCTTCACATAGTTTCAACTGTACGACTCAGGGCTAATTATAAGATGTCCATCAGAAAGATCCACTACATAAGGCCATAGCAATACGGACTTCACAAAAGAAAATACCTACATGTAAAAAGGAATCATAATCAAAACTCAAAGTAAACAAAACTAGGACAAAAATCAACACAAAACAAGAAAGAAACCAGGACATAGTCATCAAGATTCCCTGTCCATGTTCGTTTGTAAAATATATACATTTGAGTAACATGGAAAACTGGAAAAGATATCAGCCAATCAGGTCACAGTAACCTCATTAAATATGCAAAGAGTTTGCCAATTATCAACCTTGAACAAGGGATTAAGGTAACAAGTCTACCAAGCAAGTCTCATCATAATTCATACTTCAAAATCAAACTTGGGCACAGGATTAAGGTAATAAGTATACCAACCAAGTTTCACCAAACTGTGACCGGTCCTTTAAAAGATATCATCCGGAAAACAGCATATAAGAATGAATAAAGAAACCAGCAAATCAGGTCACAACAGCCTCATTAAATATGTGCGGAATTGACAGTATCCATCCTTACAGATAGAAAGATGGACCGAAGGAACCCATTTGAAGTTTCCCCGCCAACTTTGTTTGTTGGGGGATAAAATGAACAAAAGGAAGGATTTCCACAAAGACTCCTGAAACTCTGAAAGAGTAACAGTTTCAATTAATGACATCTTCCATATAATTCTTCGTCAGTCAAAGCAAGTAACGTCATGTTTCCAGATAAGCAGTTTACCTTCATATGCGGCAAGGATGATTTCAGAGTCTACCATCTGAAAATTTGCATAGTACAAGTCAAGCTGATAAAATACTAGTTGCTTCCTGTACATTTGACTGATGGATTACTGGGGCATTAATTACACTTTTGTTGAATTTGTAGACCATCAAGGTCTAGTAAAGTTGTATAAGCCAGCAAAGGAGGGGTTGTGAGAGCTCAGTCAGTTAGAGAGCTGGCCTACCTAACGTCAGATAAAGAACCAAAGTGTGTGGTTTGACAATTCCTAATGATTGGAGGTGGTGTTTCACAGGGAGCTGAGAAACTGACAGTCAGTGCTGCTGTTTTTGTGTCAGTGAGCAAGGCACTTTACCCTAATTACTCTTGATGGCATGTGACAGGCCACTCATTTAGTGAGGTAGCAACTAGCTACAACAAGGAGACCCTACCTTACATCGACCATGGTTGTTTGGAGTAATAACCAGTAAACAAACATGTGACCAATAACTACCCCTTTTAAATTGGCCCAATAATGAATGGTCCTACAAAATATTGACCTCAGAATTGTTACATTCATAAGCATTACTTTTACACCTTGACAACAATCATTTCTCCTAAACTCATTCAGTAGAGCACAAGTCTATTCAGCCAGAGAGGAGTGCAATAACTCTGTCTTCATAGCAACCCTTTTTTTTATCCTGGCCTTCTCAAGGCAACATGTGTTCCTTAGGAAGCTGACAGAACTGATTGCTGAGTGACAATCTTGTCTTGTGACTGTGTCCTTGTCATGTGTAAGACACTGTACATATTTAGAAAAGAGGCCCAATGGGCCTGCAGCACTCATCTGGTAATATATATATACAAGCCAAATATCATGCTGCAGGCCTTTTAGTTCATGATAAGTAGTTGTTTACATGTTTGACCCCTGTGACCGTGAACATAGGTCAAGTTCATTTCTTTTCGCAAACTTTGTCGAGCTTCATCCTAGGATCATACCTACCAAATATCATGCCTCTAGACCTTTTAATTCATAAGAAGAAGTCATTTCAGGGTTCGAAATTAACTATATACAACTAGCAAAATTCCAGCTAAAATCTGGTAATTGCTAGCTGGAAAATAATGAACTAGCAAAATTTTGCGAGTGGAAATGAACTATACCTAATCACTATTTTTGACGAAACATCTGCCACAAAATGCCTTTCTCTGTCTGCCTTTAAATGAGTAAATAGGTTACAAACGCTAAAGTGACATAGATTATCAATACATTCGGAATTCCTCCAGTTTTTCCCTTGATAGTTATGTGTAAACCGAATAAAAAGTTGTCTTGGAAAACTCTACGATTTCTGTCTGCTCATCATGTGAAACGTGACATATCAGCTATGATAACAAACTTTTTCAAAAGGAAAGCATCTGACAGTGCTTGCAATGACCAAGACAATAGTCAACAGCCAGAGCCTGGCCCTTCTGAAAAAAAATCGTTGAAATCGGAGAGCGTTTCTCCTGACGCTGCTGATATAAAATCACTGCCACAACAACGTGCATATACGGCCATGTTAAAAACGGTGCGGAAATGAGAAAAAGAATTGAATATTATTCTAGGATACAACAAATCATCTAGTAACGATGTTGTTAATACAGTATGGCGCAATGACTGCCGAGAACACGGAAGATAGTTGTCTTGATAATAATTTATTGAAATGATCGTTAATGTGAACATTTTTTTAAATAATATAAATTTGGGTACAGTTACATTTATAAATGGATCTGATCATATGACAGTCAGATTAGATGTAGCTCATACATGAAAAAAAGAAAACTGATAAATTCAAAGTTGTATAGATTTAAAATGTTGATACAGGTAGCAATCAGCCATTCTTATCCAATGTCTTGGATAACTTTTCCAATATCACTCAGTTCCTGAAAAACTCAATATAACAGTAAATAAAAGTCAAACCTATTCACCAAAAAAGTGCTAGTTTGTTCATCATTTTTGCTAGTGGAAATTTTAGGCACTAGCAAACCATTGCTAGTGCCTAAAACAGTTAATTTCGACACCTGCATTTAAAAGTTTTACCAAATCTGGCATCTAAAACCATGAATATAAGTCAAGGTTATTTCTTTCCGTACACTTTTCCAGGCTTCATCCTAGGAACATACCAGCCAAATATCAAAATTTGGTCCATTGGTTATCCAGAAGAAGTTGTTTAAAGGAAACAGTTGACGACTCAGAGGCGATGGACACCGCACCACAACATAAGCTCACTTGGCCCATCGGGCCAGGTAAGCTAAATAAATAGTGTACAACAGGCTTATTAGGTGATGTTGATCGAGATATCCACCAGCTATTACAAGGTGAAAATGTCAAAAAAGACTTGTTTACAAAGCACTGTTCTCTAGGTGATGATCTGACAGTAAACGGGGAGGAGATCCTAACAAAAAATACATATGTTCTTACCTTATAAGGACACTGAGAATCTTCATTACACTTCTCCTTGGTAACTGGGTTGTTGTAAAAGAAGTAAGGAATATGTTCAGTTGGTAGGTTGAGTTTAGTCCAGTTTGCAGAGACAGCCACAATAATAAAGATCAGCAGATTCCAGCCCTGCATCCTTATGAAATAAAAACAAGTGTGTATATATGACTGTTTTAACAAAACTCAATGAATCAGTAAGAGAGAAAAATGCACATGGTATGTTTCATTAATGCTAATGAAATGGTGTTTAGTTAACTGAACTTGCATAAACAAAGTCTTCCATGCCAAATACAGGTCAAAAATATATATATTAAAAAAAACAGTAACAGACTTCAAACTGGATCTAATTAATATTGGATCTACTGTCCAAATAAGGTGATGACAAACTATGAAAATTAAACATAATTCACAATTATTGTGAACCTGAAAAAGGTTAAGGTCATACTTCTTGTAAAAAGTCTTATGATAAGATTATGAATAATAAGATAGAATAAACTGTTAATTATATACCCCTGGTATCAGCAACATTCTGTCCAATTTTATTCACCTGATTGAAAGATTGAGAGCATATTGTTTTTGTGTTGTCTGTTTGTTTGTCTGTTGTCGACTTTTACCTTTGTCCATGACTATTGCACTGTAAGAGGAAGGGCTTTCATGTTTAGTGTGTCTGTTCCTTGTGACAATAACTTTTTGGTGGTACCAAAATTCTTAACTATGTGACATTGACTGTGACCTACATTTGAAAAATTGTGCATGCAATCAGAACATATTACACTAGTACAGTTTTAATTTTGTTACTAACGGGGACATAGCATTTCATAAACACATCTTGTTTGGTCAACATTATCTGCGTTTTTTACCTGAATGCATACAAGTTGCATCAGCTGTCAGACTCATCATCTGAGAAATGTTTTTGTGAATTGATCATCCAAATATAGAAAAAAAAAGAAAAGAAAGATGGCTAAAATCTAAAATAAAATGTACAAGTGATTTTTGTGACTCCGATTTTTGAGCCCTGGACCCATGCTTTTCCCTTGTTTGGGACTCACGTTTGACACCCCTCTTCGTATTGGAACTCCTAGAAAATTTGAAATTGGTGTTCTGGACATGCTTAAAAAATCCTACAGACATTTCTGTAGTACACTCTAATAAAGATCTGTGGAGTTTCAGTCCTTTGGTTGCACTTATATATAGATTACAATCATGCTAAAAGGGACTGTTGAGTAGGATAATTCGACAATACTGACTTGTTGTCAATGACAAAGATGAACTCCAAACTCATGACCATGGATGCTGCAAGCACTCTGACTCAAAACACTTGGAAAACCCAACACTATGTTGCAAAGGGAGATATTTGTTCATAGTAGTAAGCTACTATACCTGAGCTATCACCAGTTTCAAACTCAGGTTCTACTAAAGGGAATCGTCAATGAAGCAAGGACTCTTACCCTTCCTGAACACATGGTTTTATTATCCTTGTACATTTGAAGGGATCTCTGAGTTAGTCCTCCTTTTGTTCATAGCATGCCTTTGTTTCATAAAGAATTAGGATTTGCTGACATGAAAGTATTTTCTTGTTTCATTTCTATAACTCAGTAAAAAAGAGTACTTAATCAATAATATATGATATCTAATATATGATGTTTGGGATCAAACCAAACTATAGTTTGCATTTAATCATGGATATTTTAAGCTTCTGTGTTAGCTTTATACTACAATAAGAAGGAATTATCTTTTTGTAAAAATATTGTGTCTACTGTCTTTTGTGACATTGAGCATCAAGGGGTAATTTCCTTTTAGCTGTTTACGTTAAATCAAACACATGGATGGAATGAGAAGTTCGAAGATCTTGATCATTTCTGGATTTGGAAGATAGTAAAAAACTCGCATGATCATGAATCTAGCATTGTCAGCTTAGCTTTTAATTTCAAGATGACATCAGTAACCGATTCTTTTTTCTGTCATACTCAAGTTGAGTTAAACGATAATTTCATGAATATACTCGCCAATTAAAATCGCTCCTTTGTCCTCTATCAGTTGCCTGATTAACATAAATAACTTCGATGTCTGAGAGATGATCTTCATCTCCCGGTTATCAAAACTTAGCCAACATTCTTTCTCTTTGCCCAAGGGCTAGGGTTTGGTCAAATAACTTTGTTTCTGATTTATTTTAAAATAAACAGCACCCATGTTATCTATATTTATCGCGTGAAATATACCATCGGTGCTATCGCTGATGCATTTAAGTGCACTCTTATCAGAAACTATGAAAAATACCATTTTATCAGCGATAACTTCCTACCTGTACACTCTGCAAGCATGCTTCATTTACCACTTCCTGTTTACTTGCGCAAGGATGGTGCGCAAACGGAGCTATGAAATCTCGCGGTGGCCTCCTCGTGATGTCATCAGTGACCAATCGAATTCACGTTTTTCAGTGCGTCTCGAGGTGTGGGTCACAACCTCTGACCTTTATTCCTTGTCGGCGCACAACCTGGAAGATAAAACTTTAATGATAAATTGATGGTTTCTAATTGTATGGTAAGTAATTAACAATAAGAATTGTTAACTTATATCATTGTTGTCATCGTCTTGAATTCTGAGACGATACGATGTTGTATTTCATGATAAAATATGTCACTGACTTGAATTCTCGACGTTTCCTGTGAGACCGCCATTCTATCATTTTGTAGACATTTGGCTGGTTTACACTGAAAATGCCTTTCTTAAAATAACTTTAGGAGGAATATTTGTCAACGTTGGGTAATCATAATATTTTGTGTGCATTGGGTGGTAAAAGTCTCCTCCAACGTTTTGCAGATGTATCTGTAAACAGGTTTGTTTGGTGTAAACACGACGGACAGAGCTCCACACATGGAACGGGTGCGTGACCTCTGAAGGCTTGTCCCTGTGACACGGTCAAATGCAATACACGGTTACAAACCTCGCCATGGATTAGGCTGCAGTACAGCTTTTTAATGACAAGACTTCAACTCGATTATTTTAATATGTTTATAATGGTGTATTTTACAATTTAGGGAAACTCCAATTTCAATCGATTGTGCGACTGATCAAGAATAAAGGTAGCCACGACCTTTGTCCTTTAGCATATGCACTTGCTAAAGGAAGTAGGTTACCTGCATATTTTATGCAAACGAGATTCAGTCTGGGTTGAAATGTTATTGATTTGAACCCTGCTAAGGGCCACTTGGACTATATATATATGTATGAATCGTTGTAATGCATTTGTATTTAACGTTCAGATTAGCTGACATACAGACAGGTATAAATAAACACGGATTACAATATACAGAATGTTAGGAGAAAAAAATATGTCTGACAGATAGTAGACTGGCTACGTAAAAGTGGTAGCAACAGACATAATCATGGTATGACAAACTAACGATTTCAGTGTATTTCGTACTATGGAGAGAGCATAATGTTGTAGGTAGTAGGCTCTAGCTATCAAAAATAATAATGAACTAATTATGAACTTTATTACTTTAATTTCAGAATTTCCATTACCTATTATCGATATTGTGAAATTCATTTACCAATAATCCATGAATCAAAGTTTAAAATGATTTTCGTCTATATTGTTGGACAAATCATTCATTGTAAAAGCTTTCAAAATATTAATTAATTTAATCAATATGTAGGCCTATACAGTTGAATCAACAAAAAGCAGGTCTATCTGATTGAAACAAAAAATATATAAATTGATCAATAAAAGAAAAAACTGAAAAGACAGTAATGGTATGTGACAAAATTTTAATTCACATTGAAATCCATGAAAAAGGGCAAATAGACCAGAAGAGCAAAATATCAGCTGTAGAGTTTACATAACAACGTGTAAAAGTTTTAAAAGAGTAAGCTTCCTTTGCTTCATCAATGACACAAATACTGTGTAAAAATTGGTTAATTCGAATAAGTAATTATGCATTCTCAAATGACAACAAGGTACACAAAATCAAACAGTTCTAACTGAGGTATCACTACATGTACATGCCAGGTTGTTTAAGGTGTATGTTTTGCTAAAAAAAGTTGATATTTTGTTACTTTGTACAAAATTGTTTTCACTTTGTCATTTAATTCAGCTCAGTGCTTTTAATCATACTGCTTTATGTTCTGACATATGTTTATTTCAAGGGCCTGTTCCCATTATCACGATTTTCGAGCAAGAAGTTGTCCACTGACTAACGAACTTGTACCACAAAGGTTCAAAATTTGCAGGTTGATGAAAATTATGGGGAGTTTTATGGTAATCATACTGATCTCATTGAGAAATGAAGCTGGACATATGTGATGCTCTTTAGTTTGCCTGTTGGTAACATTGTTGTATACCTTGTTCTCATTTGAGAAAGTGACATTACATACTTGAATTGACCAAGGTATCGTTGGTGAAGCAGAAGACGTTTATTCTTCCGGAACATCTGGTCTTATTCTCCTTTACTTTCTCTGGAGCCTCTGTGTAAATTTTTCATGTTGTGTTGCCATGTTTGTAATTTTTTCATGTTTTTATTGAATTTATCCTTATTCTTAACCAATTTTAAATAAAACCAGATAATGAACATGAAGGTTCTCTAAGTAAGCATGAAAATGATTACAACCAAGACCTTATAAAATATAGACAGATACTAACTGTTCAAACTGCCTCTTTTTTCCCAAGTCTTCACCCAAGTGAGATCCTGAAAGTCTGACAACAATTGTACATTAATAAAAGCAATAATCACATAATATTGTGAACTGTAATATACTGATACTACTGAATGCAGGCATCAGTTAAAGGCTTTCTACTGGATATTTGCAAGAAGAAATCCAAGAATTGCAAGCAGAAAAAATAATGACTTGCTTTTTTCAGCATGTGGATTCATCAGGTGCAGACTGTGAGTGCCTGTCTATTCTAAACATTTCATAGAATTAAATTGTTTTGATTTTCAAAGTGTAAATATTGGGACAAAGCAGTTCTTCTCTAATGTTGATATATACTAAACAAAAAAAGAAAGGTAACACTACTTTATTCTGTGATTAATTAATTTTGGAGATGGCTTAATATAAGATTTATAATCTTGTTGCCAGATCCATTTTCAATTTTATAATTTGTGTATGTGTATGTTGTAAATGAAAATCTGAAAATAAAATATTGTTTAAACCAATTAATTAACCCCTTCATAAATCCTTACCAATCATGTACGAATAAAGTAATTGATCAATTCTGATAAAACTGCAGTCATGGTTCATTATAAAACTTTGCGTTCAGTTGATTTTATTCGACTGTAAAGGACGTTGGGGTCAATTTCAAAGGTAACACCATTAGTAATGGGTATGGCCACCGTTTGCGAAGTAAACAGCATTGCAGTGTCGTCGCATGGAACTCGTAAACCAGCAGATAATTCGAGGAGAGATGTTGTTCCATTCAGCGATCAAGGCTTGGGACAGCTCTTGCAAGTTTGACAGCTGATTTTGACGTTCTCTCACGCGTCGCCCAAGAACATCCCAGACATGCTCAATTGGTGACAAATCAGGTGATTTAGATGGCCAATCTAACACCTGTACGTTATTCTGCTGCAAGAAAGTTCTGCTGACGTGACTGGTGTGCGCTGGTGCGTTATCCTGTTGAAAAATGGCATCAACGCCATGGCGTCTTAAGAATGACAGAATCACTGGTCTTAAAATTTCGTCACGATATCGAATGCCAGTGAAATTGCTATTTAACACAACAAGCCTGGTACGAGTCCCCCCACAAATACCACCCCAAGCCATTACACTTCCGCCGCCAAAGAGGTCCCGTTCTGCGTTGCAGCAGTTCGCAAAACATTCCCCTTGTTGCCTCCACACTCTGCACCTTCCGTCACCGTATTGCAGACAAAACCTGGACTCTCTGAAAACAGAACTTTGTTCCATTGTCGTAAGGCCCAACGACGATGAACACAAGTCCAGTTAAGCCGATTATTCAGTGGCATCGCAACAATTGGGTCCAGTGTAGGGATGCCGCGCTTTCAATTGGTTTGCCCTCAACCTGTTGCGGACTGTTGGGGAGACACACGACACCCAAACAATGTCCTTGCAGTCTCTACTGCAGTTATGAAACGATTGTGCAAGTGTATCAATCGTATACGACGGTCATCCCTGGCAGTCGTTTTACGGGGTCGGTCGCTTCAGGGACAATTAGATGTTGACCCAGTTTGGTTTAAACGACTTACCAACTGGCAAATTGTCTTAACACTGCAACTAAAATGCTGTGCAACTCGACGGCGAGGCTTCCCAGTCTGGATCATGCCTACAGCCCTTTCTCTCCGTACTTGTGACAGCCAGGGCATAACGATAAAGTTGATAGATAGCAAGATTCGGTGATTTCTAAGTCGTAAGGATCTAGGAAACAGTTGTCAGTTTGAATGTTTATGAAATTCAAGCGAAGATACAAGTTAGTCGCAGAAAACCTCGTGCAGCTCTTTCGCTAATACAGACTTTCACGCTTGAATGATTTTTGTAACCCCCTTGGATTTTGTAATGTAAACATTACTATTTTCTAATATTGCACAAATGTCATTTTGTTTTCACTCATTTACATGTATTCGATAGGAAACATGTTAACCTTTCTTTTTTTGTTGAGTATATATTGGATGAAGCAAGGTTATACATTATAAATCACAAAACAAAACACATTATTTGAACATGGTGATTTGCGATAATAACAAGTAAAAAGTCATTTTAGCAAGTACAAATTTAAGGCACTTGCTGTTTTCAGCATGTGACAAAAAATGTTAAATTCGAGGCCTGGAATTTAGTGTTTTAAAAATGCATATGATATAAATATTGTACAGCCTGTTTTTAGTGGCCACACTAATATCCAAAGACTGTTATATATCCATGTAGACAATATATTCAGGGTAGAGTCTTAGATTTGCTATTTTTTCATTAAATTTTGCTGTGGTCATGTCAACTTTTTTTGATTGACAGAAGAAAATCTTTTTATTACATGTTTGCCAGTGAAATATAGGAATCTATCAATTTGATAAAAAAGTTGAAATAATACTGCAGTGATGATATCAGAAATCTTATATCCAGTAAAGTTGTAACTTTTGTAGTCTTGTAGCAATGCCTTTTTATTATAGATGGTGGGTTATTCAAATCGCCCTGCGTCCGTGGTCCGTGGTCCGTCCGTCCGTAAACAATTCTTGTTACCGCTATTTCTGGAAAAGTACTGGATGGATCTTTCTCAAATTTCATATGCAGGTTCCCCTTGGTCCCTAGTTGTGCTTTGTACCTTTTTTGAACTGATTCGCATTCAAGATGGCCGACAGGTAGCCATCTTGGATTTTGGAAGTAAAAGTTTGTTACTGCTATTTCTTGGAAAGTACCGCATGGATCTTTCTCAAATTTCATATGTAGTTTCCCCTTAGTCCATAGTTGTGCATTGTACCTTTTTTGGACTGATTCGAATTCAAGATGGCAGACAGGTGGCCATCTTGGATTTTGAATGTAAAAGTTTGTTACTGCTATTTCTTGGAAAGTACTGGATGGATCTTTCTCAAATTTCATATGCAGGTTCCCTTTGGTTCCAAGTTGTGCATTATACCTTTTTGGACTGATCCGAAATCAAGATGGCAGACAGGTGGCCATCTTGGATTTTGAGAGTAAAATCTTGTTACTGCTATATCTGAGGAAGTCCTAGATGGATCCTTCTGATATTTCATAGATATTGGTTTCCCTTGGTCCCTAGTTGTGCATTGTACCTTCTTTGGACTGATTTGAAATCAAGGTGGCCCACAGGCAGCCATCTTGGATGTCGACAGTAATACAGCACAAGCATATTGTCCATTATCCACCTGTAACTGACTGCTATCTAATAATACTTTGGGATCTTTTTCAAATGATATTTGCTAAAAGGTGCTTAATAAAAATATCTTGTGCCATCATTGAGTACATTCAATGAAGACCAGTTCATGAACATTTACAACACCTGTAACAAACAAACAAAAAATAAACAAATCTTCAAGAACTGAAAACAGATCCTCAAATGGTGGGCACCAAGATCCCTCTGGGATCTCTTGTCTATATAGTCACCACATTGATATTTGCCAAATTTCCTGTTAAGACATAAATCAAGACAACGTTGAATAGGTTGGTCTTGAATCAAATAAATCCTTTGTACATTACTGGCTTTCTCAGATTCCACTATTATTTTGAGAACTTTTTAGAATAAATTTCATGTTAGGATCAGCTTTATTACACTTTTTTTTTTTTTTTTTTTTTTTGAAAATTAACTAGTTTCCCTGTAAATACTGTCTCTGTATTTCACTCATATTTATGACAGAAAATATCAATATTTACCACTCATGGTTTACCTTGTGAAAAATATAGATAGTCTGTGAAATATAAGTGATATTAAGCTTGAAACCATTAAATATCCTTTATATATTTTCATGTCCTTGTCAGTTTATGGGGAGAGTCGGCTTATAATAACTGACAGTTTTATCAAAGTTTGTCCTGTCACATCTTTCGTTCATAAGTTCATAATTGTATCATAACATCAAGTTCTACATATTTACATGTATCATATTAATGTGGTCGTCAGTCAAGTTTTAAGGGTCAAAGGTCACATTTTACATCTTCTGCAAATTAATCGATCAATGATACTTATATGCATTGGAGTTGACCTGGGCCTGCATATCTTAGATGTTTTCTGATTTGCTTAAAATCATTTCTATTTTTTTATTAGTTTCTATCAACATAGATCTTGGTGTGTGATGATAAGTGGATTACACCAATTTTTTTACTCAATATACACTTACATCTGAGTATACTGAGATATTTATATGTACATCAAGCATTGACACTTGAGTCATTTTTATAGATAATTACAAAATTGCCTTATGACTATTACAATGATACACAGTTGGTTATCACATGTACTGGTGTGTGTATATAGAGCCTACAGCAGGAAGAGGACTTTTGACCCCGATATATCATATGAGTTCACCTGAGAGGTTACACTTAAAGTCAAGCCTTTGACCTGTGACAAGTGTAGAGTTCATAGGCCTGGCTTGTACCTTTGATCTTAACCTCAATTTAAATAAACCAGATCATAAAGTGAACAGCAATTTCTGGTTACCATTGAATTTTAAGCAATGTTCACAAGTAATATTATATTTTCCAAAGAAACTGAAGGCTCTGATCTGAATGATACATGTTTCTGCAAAGAAACAAAGGTCATTTTGAGAAATACAAAATATCTCTGGAGTTTTCTTAGTTCTAGTTCAGATTATTCTGAAATATTTTCGTTATGCTTTGAGATTGCCATTGATGTATCAATTATTTCTTAATCTTATTAAAAGGATTTTTTTAACTAATGGGGAAAATTATCAATCCTAGATGAAATCAATATTTGTTAGTTCTGATGTTAAAAAGTATCTATATTATGAACAAACAAGGTACCGTAAAAATCCACGTAATGTGCACACCTACATAATGTGGCCAGGTTGGGTTGAAAATGGTAAAAAATGCCTGTACTTGCATAATGTGGGCAACCAAAAATTCAGTCAAAATCGATCTCTGGAAGCCAAAAAATCAATCTCAGAATGTTCATGTCAAACCAAAAAGAGTTTAATATAGGGCAGGAAAAAATGCCTAATGCTTGAGCATTTCTTGTTTTTTTTTTTTTGTTTTTTTTTTGGCATCAAACATGTTGCGCTTTATCATTCAATTACCGTTCCAATTAACCGAGATTTATTTATCTTATGTGCACAAATACTTGTCTCCACACTAGGCTTAACCAACAGTGTTCAGTGTTGAAATCACTGCGCACGTGGATTTTTATGGTACCATGTTATCAAAGATAGGAATTCATAAAATAACTGAATGTTACTGTACACAAAATATTTAGATTAAACTTTGTTTAATTTTACAACATATCTTTGATATCATACACATATACAATATACATATATACAACCCTCTTCCTTGTATACTTGGGTGCTCTTCACCAAAAATGACAGTCATTATGAGATTGAAGTTTGTTAGTGTGAATGACCTTTGAATTATGTGGGGCTGTTATATGGTACTTAATGACATATAATAGAGGGAAGGGAGTTGAATGATAACTCATGTTTCATTGGTTAAATAGTACATGGAAATAAATAAACAAACACTAAAAAGTCTCAGCCATATACATTGTTGGTTAGCTTGCATTGAGCGAGTCAATATGTGAACATTTAAAAACAGTGTAATTTTTATTAGATTTATTTTTTGCCTGTGTATGTTGTTAGCCATGTATAGGTACGGAGAATTATCAGCATTATCACTCGTTATACAAATCTTCCAAAATTCAGAACATGTCTTGGTTTTCAAGGAGTTCCCTTTATTAATGCATTATTAGGGTTACAAAACCTCCAGAAATGGCAAAATTCAGAACATGTCTTGGTTTTCAAGGAGTTCCCTTTATTAATGCATTATTAGGGTTACAAAACCTCCGGAAATGGCAAAATTCAGAACATGTCTTGGTTTTCAAGGAGTTCCCTTTATTAATGCATTATTAGGGTTACAAAACCTCCAGAAACAGCAAAATTCAGAACATGTACTACTTGTTTTTAAGAACTCTCAAATATATAAATGATTTGCATGTACTAGAGTTAAGTACATCTGCTTTTAAAATGCCAGGGGTTGCACTGTCTGTGTTATTTTTTTAACATCATTATTTAATTTGAGTAAATAATGATCTACAGAATATATCACAAACTAATCTTGTGGCACAGAAAGGTGAAAGGCAAGATGAAATAAAGAGATGGTTTATCAAATTAAACTAAGGTGGTAGATATACTTTTGAATGCTTAATACCAATCCATATATATTAGCAGAATACACTTTGTCATTGGACAATATCAGATTGCGAGCAATGCTCAAATTTTTTATTATTGCATTGAATTACTAATGTGTTGTAACGTAACATTTCAAATATGTTATAACTTTTTTTGGAGCTTTCACAATACAGTATTAAAGTTCAGTGTGTAGATAATTGTAGAAAGTGTCCTCCAATGTTTTGCAGTGCACTTGTATTATTCATAAATGTATATATTATAGGTGGGTCAATGACTTCACGTGAAGAAGAGCAGAGCTCAAACGCATCCTATACCACAGCTGGCGCTACGGTTCTGCCAGCGTCTGGCCAGACCATGGCTAACGCTGGACACCTCTTTACCATGGAAGGTGGGGTCTCGGAGAATGTCATCCATGTCATTAATCCAGGACAGCTACCCATGAGTTTGTCCAACATGAATGTGGCCAGCAGCACCGTGGGAACCATCCCCAACTTACAGACCATCACCATCTCTCCAGCAAACTTTCCCATTCCTGTCAGTCTAACACCTACACAGGTGGGTATTGGTCCAGAATGGGGACCATACATTGGTCCCTCAGGTACAGACTATAACCACTTCCCAAGCAAACTTCACTCTAACACCCTTGCAAGTGAATATTGGTAAAGAATGGATAATGTCTGTTTATCCCCAGGGTACAGACTACACCATCTCACAGACAAATTATCTCTCCATCTCTCCTGACCATGTATCATACCTAGTTCTTGGTGGAAAGTTTGATGTACCTTGATTGGCTTAGTAAATTTTACCTTTTCTGTTTCAAAAATAATTATGTAAAATTTTGAAAATTTTTACACTACTTGTACATGCCGCTGATCACGACCTACTAAATCCCAAAAGTTCAACGCCATTTAGGGTAATTTAAAGTCCAAAAAATGTAATTTCCCCCGAATTATTCAATATTGAAGTAAAATCCATGCCCATGTTCTTGTTATTGTCTAAGTAACCTTAGTTGATATATGCTTTCACTACTTTGATTAATCAGATACAGAAAACATTGGTCAGTATTAGATTAGTCTTGCCTAGATCAGTTAGCAAGTTAAATGTTTCCTGGACATAATGGTATTGTGAAAGTTGATGTTCATGTATTTAATATGATCTATCATCATCAATATGATATTGCCAGGTAAAAATGCATTCATTAGTCTGAAACATATATTCAATGCAGGTCTCTTCTGGTGGAGTGGCTAATGGCACACAACAGATGGTGATGACAACTCAAGATCTTGGAGCTAAGCTGAAGGACGGTCTACCCACCCAGGTGGTACAGGTGCCAACAGCTAGTATCACAACCATAGATTGGGCAGCCAAACTCAAAGTAAGGCCCGTTGTTATAGCATCACAACCATAGATTGGCTAGCCAAACTAAGTAAGGCCAGTAGTTATAGTATCACAACCATAGATTAGCTAGCCAAACTCAAAGTAAGGCCAGTTGTTATAGTATCACAACCATAGATTAGGCAGCCAAACTCAAAGTAAGGCCAGTAGTTATAGTAACACAACCATAGATTGAGCAGCCAAACTAAGTAAGGCCAGTAGTTATAGTATCACAACCATAGATTGGCCAGCCAAACTCGAAGTAAGGCCAGTAGTTATAGTATCACAACCATAGATTAGCTAGCCAAACTCAAAGTAAGTCCAGTTGTTATAGTATCACAACCATAGATTGGGCAGCCAAACTCAAAGTAAGGCCAGTTGTTATATCATCACAACCATAGATTAGCTAGCCAAACTCAAAGTAAGGCCAGTTGTTATAGTATCACAACCATAGATTAGGCAGCCAAACTCAAAGTAAGGCCAGTAGTTATAGTATCACAACCATAGATTGGCAAGCCAAACTAAGTAAGGCCAGTAATTATAGTATCACAACCATAGATTGGGCAGCCAAACTAAGTAAGGCCAGTAGTTATAGTATCACAACCATAGATTAGCTAGCCAAACTCAAAGTAAGGCCAGTTGTTATAGCATCACAACCATAGATTGGCTAGCCAAACTAAGTAAGGCCAGTAGTTATAGTATCACAACCATAGATTAGCTAGCCAAACTCAAAGTAAGGCCAGTTGTTATAGTATCACAACCATAGATTGGCCAGCCAAACTCAAAGTAAGGCCAGTAGTTATAGTATCACAACCATAGATTGGCAAGCCAAACTAAGTAAGGCCAGTAGTTATAGTATCACAACCATAGATTGGCCAACCAAACTCAAAGTAAGGCCAGTTGTTATAGTATCACAACCATAGATTGGCCAGCCAAACTCAAAGTAAGGCCAGTTGTTATAGTATCACAACCATAGATTGGGCAGCCAAACTCAAAGTAAGGCCAGTAGTTATAGTATCACAGCCATAGATTGAGCAGCCAAACTAAGTAAGGCCAGTAGTTATAGTATCACAACCATAGATTGGGCAGCCAAACTCAAAGTAAGGCCAGTAGTTATATTATCACAACCATAGATTAGCTAGCCAAACTCAAAGTAAGTCCAGTTGTTATAGTATCACAACCATAGATTGGGCAGCCAAACTCAAAGTAAGGCCAGTTGTTATATTATCACAACCATAGATTTGGCAGCCAAACTAAGTAAGGCCAGTAGTTATAGTATCACAACCATAGATTAGCTAGCCAAACTCTAAGTAAGGCCAGTAGTTATAGTATCACAACCATAGATTGGGCAGCCAAACTCAAAGTAAGGCCAGTTGTTATAGTATCACAACATAGATTAGCTAGCCAAACTCTAAGTAAGGCCAGTAGTTATAGTATCACAACCTTAGATTGGGCAGCCAAACTCTAAGAAAGGCCAGTAGTTATAGTATCACAACCATAGATTAGCTAGCCAAACTAAGTTAGGCCAGTAGTTATAGTATCACGACCATAGATTGGGCAGCCAAACTCAAAGTAAGGCCAGTTGTTATATTATCACAACCATAGATTTGGCAGCCAAACAAAGTAAGGCCAGTAGTTATAGTATCACGACCATAGATTAGCTAGCCAAACTCAAAGTAAGGCCAGTTGTTATAGTATCACAACATAGATTAGCTAGCCAAACTCAAAGTAAGGCCAGTTGTTATAGTATCACAACCATAGATTGGCCAGCCAAACTCAAAGTAAGGCCAGTTATAGTATCACAACCATAGATTTGGCAGTCAAACTCAAAGTAAGGCCAGTTATAGTATCACAACCATAGATTAGGCAGCCAAACTCAAAGTAAGGCCAGTAGTTATAGTATCACAACCATAGATTGGCCAGCCAAACTAAGTAAGGCCAGTAGTTATAGTATCACAACCATAGATTATCTAGCCAAACTCAAAGTAAGGCCAGTTATAGTATCACAACCATAGATTAGGCAGCCAAACTCAAAGTAAGGTCAGTTGTTATAGTATCACAACCATAGATTGGCAGCCAAACTCAAAGTAAGGCCAGTTGTTATAGTATCACGACCATAGATTGGCAGCCAAACTCAAAGTAAGGCCAGTAGTTATAGTATCACAACCATAGATTGGCAAGCCAAACTAAGTAAGGCCAGTAGTTATAGTATCACAACCATAGATTGGCCAGCCAAACTCAAAGTAAGGCCAGTTGTTATAGTATCACAACCATAGATTGGCAGCCAAACTCAAAGTAAGGCCAGTTGTTATAGTATCACAACCATAGATTGGGCAGCCAAACTCAAAGTAAGGTCAGTTGTTATATTATCACAACCATAGATTGGCCAGCCAAACTCAAAGTAAGGCCAGTTATAGTATCACAACCATAGATTGGCCAGCCAAACTCTAAGTAAGGCCAGTTATAGTATCACAACCATAGATTGGCAGCCAAACTCTAAGTAAGGCCAGTTATAGTATCACAACCATAGATTGGCCAGCCAAACTCAAAGTAAGGCCAGTTATAGTATCACAACCATAGATTGGCAGCCAAACTCTAAGTAAGGCCAGTTATAGTATCACAACCATAGATTGGCCAGCCAAACTCAAAGTAAGGCCAGTTATAGTATCACAACCATAGATTGGCCAGCCAAACTCAAAGTAAGGCCAGTTATAGTATCACAACCATAGATTGGCCAGCCAAACTCAAAGTAAGGCCAGTTATAGTATCACAACCATAGATTGGCAGCCAAACTCTAAGTAAGGCCAGTAGTTAAAGTATCACAACCATAGATTGGCAGCCAAACTCAAAGTAAGGCCAGTTGTTATAGTATCACAACCATAGATTGGCAGCCAAACTCAAAGTAAGGCCAGTTGTTATAGTATCACAACCATAGATTGGGCAGCCAAACTCAAAGTAAGGTCAGTTGTTATAGTATCACAACCATAGATTGGCCAGCCAAACTCAAAGTAAGGCCAGTTATAGTATCACAACCATAGATTGGCAGCCAAACTCTAAGTAAGGCCAGTAGTTAAAGTATCACAACCATAGATTGGGCATCCAAACTCTGAGTAAGGCCAGTGGTTATAGTATCATAGCAATAGATTTGACAGCCAAATGTTAAGTAAGGCCAGTTGTTATAGTATCACAACCATAGATTGGCCAGCCAAACTCAAAGTAAGGCCAGTTGTTATAGTATCACAACCATAGATTGGCAGCCAAACTCAAAGTAAGGCCAGTTGTTATAGTATCACAACCATAGATTGGGCAGCCAAACTCAAAGTAAGGTCAGTTGTTATAGTATCACAACCATAGATTGGCCAGCCAAACTCAAAGTAAGGCCAGTTATAGTATCACAACCATAGATTGGCAGCCAAACTCTAAGTAAGGCCAGTAGTTAAAGTATCACAACCATAGATTGGCAGCCAAACTCAAAGTAAGGCCAGTTGTTATAGTATCACAACCATAGATTGGCAGCCAAACTCAAAGTAAGGCCAGTTGTTATAGTATCACAACCATAGATTGGGCATCCAAACTCAAAGTAAGGCCAGTTGTTATAATATCACAACCATAGATTGGGCATCCAAACTCTGAGTAAGGCCAGTGGTTATAGTATCATAGCAATAGATTTGACAGCCAAATGTTAAGTAAGGCCAGTTGTTATAGTATCACAACCATAGATTGGGCAGCGAAACTCTTAAGTAAGGTCACATGTTGACAACCATAGATTGATTTCAGTTACTATGCAGATCACATTCTTTTCTACTTGACTGATTTATTCTTTCATTTGTTGAAATCTGAAAACACAAAAAAAATTAACAATAAATATTTCAAATTGGTCTTGCTGCATTAAGAAAATACACCTTAAAATTCAAAAAAATATTTGAATATTTTTCTGTAAGGATGCAATGAATCTTCGTTTTAATCATACGTGCACCAGAGAAACAAAATTACCATCATAACCACCTAGTCCATTGACCCAGAAAAATGCTTCAATTATAGAATTCCTGATTACATACTTAGTGAGACAGCCTGCATGTTCACAGATTGCACTATTTCTAGTTCAAATGTAATTACATTGTCTGATTAGATGTCTGACTGGTGTCTTGTTTAGAGTTTGTACAGTAAATGTTAAAATTGATTAAAAGGAACTGCAGCACACCCAACGTCTTGAACGATTAAGAGAGGAACAACTCCAGATGAGAGAGAAGATGGTTAACAAAACACCATTTGAACAGAAGACGCAGTTTGAACCATGTGTTGTTTGTGGTGACAAAGCATCAGGTAATCATCTTATTTCATACAGTGCAATTGATTCATACTTCTTCTTAGAGTTTTAAAAAATGCTTATCAGAAAACTGAATGTTTGCTGTTCACAGGAATGTCGTATTGTAACATACCATGGAAAAAAAGAAAATTTATCTCTTTTTTCAAAAAATATTATTGGTATTTCTTTTTGATGTGTGAATACCTTATTTACAAATGTTTTGCGAACAGCTTTACTCAAGGAAAAATGACTGATTACAGTGAAATGCATCTGTTTTGGTATTAGGTCGACATTATGGAGTGATCAGCTGTGAGGGCTGTAAGGGATTCTTTAAAAGAAGTATACGTAAACAGTTAGGGTACGCCTGTCGAGGAAACAAGGACTGTCCAGTGAACAAGCCTCATCGTAATCGCTGTCAATATTGTCGTCTTCAGAAGTGTCTAGCTGTAGGAATGAGATCTGAATGTAAGCAGACATTATCATCAGGAACATTGGGTAGGCATTTACCTCTCAGGCTGTGCACTGTTGCTCTTAGAAATCCAGATATTTTGATAAAGTCAAGCAATGCACTTCAAAAACATCAATATTTAGCATCACGCTTCCCAATTATTTTTGTTCTATTGCTGATTTGATAACAAGTCAAAGCTTACTTTAAACCAAATTTTGGTCAAATTTTATCTAAGTGCAACAACAACTGAAGGGTAAATGGGACTACCATGAATCTGGGCTTTATCATAATGTCCTTGTGTCTGACAAGATTGTTGATTTCATTTCAGACATTCCAAGTCTGGAAAAAAGGATAAGGTTAAAGATCAGAAAAGGGAAAATGGTGACATAAAAATTTGTGTAGATATTTAGTGATCAAGTTTACTCAGATTTTGTTTGACCAACTTTCACATTTTATTTGCAACAGGTTTTCACAGGAATGAATGATAGCTTGTTTGTTAATGATTTATTGATGAAAAATTAAAAAGTAAGTAATACTGCTGAAATAACATGAAAGGAGAATAGCGTGCTTTCAAACAATATCTAAATCAGTATCCTGCGATTATTATGATAAATTTGTCAGTTTTGAATTGGAAAAAAAAGTCTGAAAATATTTAACCAAGTGCTGCACGCTGCTGACATTCTGATGGTCAGGAAGATATATCACAAGTTTTGAATACAGGGAAAAAATATATAATTCAAATCAAAGAGATTATGACTAGTTTCATTTTCATGGGTACTGTCCAAAAACATCATTGTGATAGCTACAATATCTTTGTGGATCCATCACTGCCACTGAAATACAGAATTTTCAATATCAAACCACTTAATGTTCATCATGTTTATGTTCATTATTTTTCCTAGTGAGACGTAATTATTTTCCAAACATTACTAGGTGAATATTAAGACTTTATGCCATAATAAATGGCAAGCCGATCCATGGTGTATTTGTAATTGCACCCAATAGGTTCTTCACTTCTACAGGGTTGATTTGGTTGAGTCTTTACCATAAAAGTTTTTTTTCACAGGTGGTACAGCTCTTGTAGTGGCTTAGTCTGAAGTGCTTGCACAGACTCAATTTGAGAAGGAGTGAAAAAAAAGAAATAGCACCATGTCACATTACTTTGACTATACAATACACAAATCTGACAATGAAATGAAAAAATGATAAGACTGATTATGGAAAAGTCCAAAGACAGAAGTTTTACAATAAATGCAGCTTCTCAAATGTTCTCCAAGCAGAGGGAAAACCATCAATACAGCACTATTTATAAAAATGATCACCTACTTTCTTATATTTATGGGAATAAGCAATAAATTATGCTTACTAGCTTTATCAGTAATAACTTTTCGTAAAAAATCTCTAAAGAATATGTTTTAAAACATTTTTTTCCTTTTTGCTTTCAAATGCCTAGCTTAAAACATTGTTTATTGGTGAAGAATTAGAGTTAATAGGTTTTCTAAAGAGGCCGATGTTTGGAATGAAAACAGCAGCTTCAGGAGCGATTTGGAAAGAATGATTATTATAAGATATTTGAAAAAGAAAAATACACTGGTTTTTATGCCTAAATAATAACGCAATATTTCATTATAAACTTGATCTTGATAATTACATAAATAATTGATAACAAATAATTCCTGCTCTATGATTTGTCCTTTTCTTTTTACAGCTGTACAACAGGAACGGAAACCTCCAGAGAAGGAAAAGATCCCAACGACTGTTGCCACCTCAACTCAAAGGATCTACATCCGGAAAGACCTCAACAGTCCCTCCGCAGCCATCCCCACCTTCTCAGCCAAAGTAAGTTACTCCAAATGTAACAATCCCCACATTCTCTGCCAAATTAGGTCATAGCAAAAGTACTCATCAACAGTGCTTCTGCATAAATTCCCACCTCAGCCAAAGTTGGTCACAATCTCGGCCAAAGAAAGTTAATCATAATTTGTATCTATCACCACTCTCTCAGTCACAGTGGGTTAAATTTAAATGTACAATTCTTGCCTTCTCGGTCAAATAAGGTCACATATTACCTGCTAATGTACAATGTATTTATTTGAAGCTTTTATGTTGAGAAAATGAACTGGATTTGGTATCAAATGATGATAGTAAAAGTGGATTAAACACAGGAGATAAGTTAAATTACTTGGATATTATTTGTTAATGTTTAAAAATGGAAGTAGTTTTACCTTTATTTTGTATTATATTGAATGGAGTATTTAACTGCTTGCAAGGAAAATAATCATTTTTAATGACCTCACAGATCTCAGAAGAGATGACTCCTCGGGCGGCCTCTAACCTCTTGGCTAACTTACAGGAACGTATTGTCCAAACAGATCAAGGATCTTTAGTGCTAAGTGCAAACTCCCCACAAACAACAGCTAACACAGGTAAGTGTACCTCATCTTGTCTATTACTTTCATTTAATGAACATGAAAAATAAAGAATGCTGAATTTTTTCATAAAAATGTTGCTCATAGTGATTTAAATATAATGTTTATTGGGTAAAATCTTCTATGTTAAAATAGTTAGTAGTTACTCTATCCAATACTGATGCTCTATATATAGCTAGCTACTTTCTGTTTTTCACAGATCTGAGTACTCTAGCCAGTGTTGTGACTACACTAGCAAACATGGGTAAAAAGAACCAGGAAGAAGTGGACCTTCAGATTCCTCACCCATTTGAGACATCTACTGTCACAACATCTTCTGTAGCTAAAGCATTTGATACTTTGGCCAAAGCTGTTCAGACACAACAATCTCTCAATTCTAGCCAGGTCAGTACTCACAGTATCAATGGATCAATTTAACATCTGAAAGTCATGTGAATCACCGAAAGGGATACTTATGGAAGTATTTGAAAATATGTCAGAAATGAGATATGAAAATGATTCTTCTTTAAAAAGAAATTTCTATCTATTCTTGAATGTTTCATATTTGAACTTTATTGTTCAGTAAGACTTCTATATTGAAAACACAAAATAGATGTGATGACGTGGCAATGACATTATGATAATACAAGTGTTCTTTTATTTTCTTGTTATTATGCCCCTCCCCCCAGGCGGTTGGAGTTTATTGTAATCGTTATGTCTTTGCATGCAAAGCTTGCGAAAAATGAAACCCTGATAGATTTAGTTGATATTCACAGCATAATGTCAATATACTGACAACTTTAACTTGGTCATCATCCAGGGTTAAAGGTCTCGAATGACCACTTTTAAAATATAATGCCTGTGTACTAGATATCTCATGAACCCCCTGATCTGATTTAGTTCAAATAAAAAAGATAAAAGGGGGAGGGGTGAGGTAGACCCAGCTGACATTATTCTTATATCTTCAATAAGATTAAATCGGTTTACAGAAAAGGCAATATTAATGACAGAGTGAAGAACTATGAATTGTTCAGATAGATTACAATAACGTCCACGGTCACAGGATCAGATATGTTAATACTACAAGATCTACACAAAACTATCCAGTCATAAGTCAAACCATTTGTCTTCTTACAGTTTTATATGACTGATTTAATTAATGACCTTGACCAACTTTTAAGAGAGCAGTGGTAAGATGTTTTGAAATGTTGGAACTGTAAACAATAGCTACTGACCCTAAAAGTAATGGTAAAACACATACTACTTAATCTGTATCCATTATTCATGTGTGTTATGATCTGTTTTTTAAATTGTCATTCTTATCATATATTTTTTAGTTATTGTACATTACAAAGGTATGAGTTATTGTTGGAACAAACCATTAAAACAAATTTACTGCAAACATAGTGTAGATCTACATTTATATTCAGAAAAGCCCATCACAATGTAGATGGATGCATTTCGATTTTTCCAAATAAGTCAGATAAAAACTAATTAATGATTACCAGAGAGTGTTATATTTACTTAAACATGAATACATGCACCTTGTTTTGACTCTGGAATCTTCAATTGTACAGGTATAATCATGAGATTCATAAAAAGAGAAGTTTTCATATCTTATTTTTTCATCAATAAATTCACTCAAATGAGGTTTTGTTTGCCTCTGTATTTTGAGTTTGAGGGGACCATGATAACACTCTGTGCATTAGTTTATTGTCTTTTCATATCATTGTTATATGTTTATTTATAGCTATTTTTGCTGAAATTATGTTATTTGCATGTCTATTTGTTGTTTGTGTGGTGATGTGATGATGATATATGCTGTAAATAGAGACACATCGGTTTAGAATTTCCCTGAATACAAGAGTTTAAGGTGGGCTTTTCGTTCATAAATTGATATAGATTGAAAAGATGACAGATTAAGATTAGGAATTTACACTATATCATTATGTATGACTTTCAATGGAGCATTTGGTAAAATGTGTTGTTAGATCAGAGAAATGTCAGTAAATTTAACAAGGAGCTCTTGGTAGTTTACCCCAGTGCAAAATTTCTTTGATTATATATAGATTTTATAAGGAACTTGGAATCCTTTCCCAATCATATGTTCCTCATTTGGAAGTAGAATTTCAGGGTTAAAAGTTTGTATTAAAAAAATTGTAGGATAGTGAGTAACAATGGTATTAGGTATGTCCTGACATGATTTGACCGAATATTATAACTAGATTTTATTTAAGAAATATATTATTTTATTTCTTATTTATACCCACATACTAATGCTAGGTGTCATTTTGTTTCTTTTCTTTTGTTGAATAATTCTTTTTCATTGTTATACCTTTTCAGATGGATAACTCAGGTTTGTTACATTCATTTCAGATGGATAATTCAGGAATGTGTGACAGTAGTCTAGATCAGTCAGCTCTCAGCATGGACACTTCTGCCTCGGAATACAACCGGGATGCCGTTGTACTAGATATTGATGGTGAGTGCTCTGTTTATATGTACACATATCTTTTAAAGAGGTTTTTTGGATACTTTAAAATGAAAACAAACACCCAGGATTATCTTCTCATTTGATTTAAACTTTTCATTTTTGCCCAGTGATCCATAAACCAAAAAAACATCAGTGTATACACATTATCTGCAATATAATGATTAGCTTACATATTTGAATGTATCAAATGGGTCTTACAAAGAATTCCTGCTATCAACAGGTCCAATTCTAAATGGACAGAATTTCCAGTTCATGCTGACTACTCCTTCTCCAATGCCAGCATACCTTAATGTCCACTATATCTGTGAGAGTGCGTCCAGACTGCTTTTTCTGTCCATGCACTGGACTCGCTCCATTCCAGCTTTCCAGATACTCAGGTGAGAAGGAACACACATGAAATGTTGACTTAAGCAGGCTCAACAAACTGGTTAAGGAAAAAAAAGACAATATAATAGAACTGTGATTAATATCCAGTTAAATGTTATTTTTGTTGTTAAAACTTAATTTCACAAATAATTGTGACAGATTGGTTGAATTAGTTTTTATTCATACTAGACCTTCAAATCATCCTTACACTTTCAACAGTCCAAATATAAGAAATTAGAGGCAGATTTATTCCACCTCATCTTACCATAGCATATGTATATTCTGAAGGTTCTACACATGTACTGCTTGTTATCTTGAGGATCTAAACGATCAACTGTGTTAACCTATTTTATTAGATTTTACCTTTCCTAGGTATGTAATTTTTCAAATGTTGATTTATGCTGACAATGTTTTCTTAGCTATTAATCTTCTTATGTATTTCAGCCAAGATATCCAGACCATACTTGTGAAGTCATGCTGGAGTGAATTGTTCACTCTGGGTCTGGCCCAGTGTGCTAATAATATGTCTCTATCTACCATTCTTATGGCTATACTCAACCATTTACAGACAGCACTACAACAAGGTAGGTCAGATATAGAGTTGTCTCCCTTAGTACATTGTTACAAATTTGGAAAAAATATAGCAAATCATTTGCCCAATTTCTTCATCCAAATGCCCAAATAACCATTTTGACAAAAAAAAAGTATATTTAAGCAGTGTACATGTTGTATCTGTGATACATGTTAGTGTATTGATAAAGCCAATATGATGAAATGTAATTAACACTTTTAAATTATTTAATTCCAGGTCGTTTGGGGTCAAAGCAATTGCTGTTCTTACATGAAGTTCTTGTCTTTTGTAGATAAAAACTCTGCAGAACGTGTGAAGACTGTGATTGACCACATATTGAAGCTGCAGAACTATATTCATTCCATGCACACATTACAGGTGACAGAACAGGAGTATGCCTACCTAAAGGCACTCATGCTCTTCTCTCCAGGTAAGTTGTTAAAGGCATTCAAAGTTTCTATTTCAAATCATGTACTGATTTTGTGCAGTTAATTCTTCAAACAGGTTGTTTTTAAATCAATTTCACAATTTTAAAATAACCTTAAATAGCCAAGGAATTCCATACCCAAAAATGTGACTAATGTTTTAGAACAGTTCACAAATTAATTTTAATTTACAGATTAACAGCACAACATTAACAACAAAAAATATTCATAGATCACGGTGCCTTTCCCTAACTGAAGTGGCATAATTCTCAGACTTAACTGATACTTGTTAATTCAATGTTTAAGGAGCATCTCAGTGAAGTAATATTTTGTCTTTTTATCAAATTCCGCATTAACAGATGTGGTTTAAGTCCATATGGGAAAATGCAGCCAGAATTAGCTGACAAGTAAACTAATAAATAATTTTAAAATAATTGATTATATAGCAAGAAAGTCCCTGTTCATCAACCAACAATATAATTGGACTTAGCAATCTCACCAATGCTCAAAAGGAATTGACTCTACATTCATTACAGAACTTGTTTGCAAATACTGTGTCCTAGGTGAAGCAATGGGGACTAAATCAGTCATTGCATTAGCTGAAAGCCAAGAGTTGTCAAATAATGCTAAAATGATCTAAGGATAAGTAGTCTGTATAACCAATGGAAAGATTTCAAACAGTGAAACAGTTGCTGTAGGAAATAATAAATTGAAGTTGACTAGTAAGTGCATGGTGTAAAGAGGAGAAATTTTGGTGAAATAACTAATGTTTTGAATATGTATACTGAGTAAAGCTATAGCTGGCACAACCTATGTGTAACATTTGTTAGAAAATTATTTTTCACAGCAAACATGTATTTACAGACATTTTCACTGTTGTTAGTGATATTACTTCTGTTGAACAAATGTGACTGTGACAAGTAAGCCTTTAATTATGTTACAACAATTGCAAAACAAGTTTTTTATCTTGTTCTAATCATACTTGGAGGTGCACAAGAGTCTAAATGTGGAGTGTATGGGACCGGGAAAACCCACAAATGACCCCATTACTTTTCATGTCCATTCCAGGAATCAAATCCCAGGTGGTTAGGTGAAAGGCATATGTGTTACCACTGCGCCACCTAACCATCCTACATGTTATTAGCTATTTATTTTGTTGGCCCTGTACTAAGAAGGGTATCTTGAAAAACTTGAGTGGTCAAACTGGACATGTCATATGACTTCAATTAATGGAGGGCGTAAACAGTATGTCCATCGAATTTCTAATGATATTTTTTACCATGTGGCCCCTTTTATGCATTCTTTTCCAAGTTATTTAACATATTGAAGCATCAATCATACTGTATATAACATTAAAACATGAACCTGTTTACTTTCAGACAATCCTTCTTTGACGAACTCCTCACAAATAGAGCGTATCCAAGAACAGGTACAACGAGAGTTGAGTCAACATTTACAGCAGGTTCAGCCAAACAATGTGGACCGCATGGGCAAACTGATGCTACGTCTGCCCCCACTCCATGCCCTCAGTCCTGGCGTCATGGAGGAGCTCTTCTTTGCAGGACTTATTGGTAATGTTCAGATAGACAGTATTATACCATACATCCTGCGAATGGAAACAGCCGAGTACAACTCACAGATGGCTGGCCAGGGGCTCCTCAACAGTACTCTGTCTGCCACTGACACAACATCTTTTGAGGCATCGGCAGCCCATACTGTGTTACTCGGTACACCAGGTGTGTCGACAGAGACCATGGCCTCCTTACAGCATCTGCATATACCAACAACAGCGTGCTGATCCTCAAGGATGTTCTAGACTTGAGAAATAACATGGAGTCACATCTTTACATGTAAAAAGGGCAAGACATGGTTGTAATGTTTGTTGGTTCTGGTAATTATTGACACATGTATCATATTTTCCCAAGATATATTTCTGTTTGATTGAAAAATCTGATACATGCGCAAATATGTTTTGACCTTTTCCTTTCAATGTTATATGTCAAATGTTTTGTTTTACCTTTGTTAGTACACCTGTGTAAGATTTGTCGTATATGTATGTGTACAGTTAAAGATCCTGAGATCTGTGATTTACCTAATGGAAGACTCAAGGGGGAAATTGTTCTGTGCCAATGCTATGTAGCATCGAAATATTTCTCAAATTTCAAGAGTTGTATACCTTCCGTTGAAGTTGATGAGTCCTGAAGCAGTCCATGCTTTTACAGAATTTTGTTTCTTGCTTTTTTTTAATAAAGTAAAATAAAAAACCAAAAACGATCATCAGAGGATAGTGAGCCAAATTGTATTTTACCAAAGCTTATTATGTTAATAATTAGTAATCAGGTTACAACAGATTGTATATGATTTGATAGTTTTTTTCTATAAAAAAAGATGTAACTTAATATTAAATTAGCTTATTAGTGCTATGAAAACCTAGTCAGATTTGTAAGCTATTTGTACTCTAAATGATACCTGGAAATATAGGTCAGCTGTTGCATGTCAACTTATCTGTTGCATGTTTGGATCTGGGCACAGAATAGATTATATATGTAACAGGTGTATTGGCAGACAGTGTTAGTGGATGTGATCGAAGATGGTATATTAAGTAGCTCCCTTGATTTTTGTATCAGCCCCTGAAATTTACATATTACATGGTATTCTTCCCACCTACTTACCTTCCTTGTAACTTCTTCATCCATCAATTCTATATGAACTTACCCACTCATGTCCTCTCCTTATCAAAAGAGATATATTTGTAACCTATTTTGATACCTATATTTGTTTATCTAGTCTATAACTGGTTTCTAGTGTAAATTCCATCATAATATTGCTGTTGATATTTATATGTTTCTCTGTGTTACCTTATATTGTTGCTTCTCCACTCTAGTTACATTTATACTTTTGTCTTGTGTGTGATGTTTTTTTTTTCAAAGGAAGAGAAAAAAAAAAGTTCTCTGTAAATTTAATTTTTACTATTTAAAACAACCAGTAAATGATGTCATTTTTCCTCGCTGATTTCAATTTTACAAAATATCAAGAACTTCTTGAAAAGGGTTGCAAGCCGTTCATTGAAAAAAGTTAAATGATTGACTGTGGTTATGATTATTTCCAGCAGTTAGAATTTAGGAATCAAAATGCTATGAACAGGTTAGATTAATTAATTTTTTTAAATGTGTAACTGCTATTATGAAAATGAAATAATAAAAATCTATTATTGTAGAGTATTTTTTGTATGAAAATACAGCACTATTACACATAATAATATTTATTTTAATTCTAACAATAGAACATACCATGCTGGAATTTAAAATGTTAATTTTAAAGATATGCATTTGCTAGAGATGAATGAGGTACAAAACTCAGCATTTGTTCTATTATGTAAATGGTGGCATTTTCATGTTGCATGATAATGATTTTTTTAAACAGCTATTGGATATACCAACTGTCCATCTAGTTATTTTGATATTTTCCATCTCCTGTCTTGTGTAAGTTATGCTTATAGTTGTATTTCAGTATATATCACTAAATGGTAGGATTAAGACAGTTTGAAAATTGTTGTCCGATAACATGGGATTGTCATCGCTATCATGTTCCATCCAACAGGATATTACTGTGATTTCTGCCAAACTAGCGAGCTGTGGACTCATTTCTCATGTCATTGGTTGCTTATTAGTTTTACATCTAATGTACATAGAGCACACACAGTCTCACTGAAACAAATACTGTTCATTAGCTTGTTGTCCAAGATATCAGGATTTGAAATTAACAAAAAAAAAATCCAAGACAGTGCTGTCCATATTTCTTCATTTTTTTTCTTGTGAGCTAAAGAAATATTTGATGTAAATGTTGTATATATATGTGTATATAAATGATATAAAGTATAAGATTATGTGTAAAATTTGTCTTAAGTGTGTACAGTTCATGGTAGATTGATGTTTTTCTTAGTCCCATCAGTACTGTTTTTTCATCACAAGATTTTGTTTACACTTGTAAAGGTTATGCTATTGAAGACAGATACTATATCAATTGTTGGAAGTATCAAAAACACATATATACACTTGTTGAAATCTCATATAATGAGAGCATTTTTTTTTTTTTTTTTTTTGTACATAGTATTTGATGTTTTATGTTTTCTCACCTGTTAAACAGGTAAAAAGTAGATTAAAGGGAGGTTCTAATTGCATATCTTGTTCAATATAGGTAGTTCATAATCTGCACCATTCATTGCTAAATGTGTAAACTGGTCAAGATTTTGCTCACTAACAGAGGTTATTTTGGACTTTTTAATTTTTTGTTTTGGAGGACAGTTTAGAAGTTGATTTTGTGCATTTTCAGATTTCCATGAGAGAAACAATATCTTATTTTGAAAGAAAACTGAATCTGATAAAAACTAAGCTGTATTAAATGTGAATGAGAGATCTGAGCCTGCTATATAAGGTCACTATAGTTTCTTGAAAGGTTTGTGACCATTTACTATAGATAATATAGGCAGATATTTGTTCTAAAATATGTTTTTAAATTAGTTACTGGTTGATTAGTTTTAGAATGGTGATTTTTAATTAAGTTTCCAAAGTTTTTCTTTTAAATATTCAGACACTTAGAATTACATATAAAAAATGTAAAGATATCTGTAGCAAATTGACAATAATCAACAGTGTAGATTAAAAAAAAACATAACATGACAATGTCATGTCTCACGTTTTCCATTTCATGCATTTTGAAAAAAGTTTTAAAAATGTAAGCATGGTATTCATTGTTCAAAGTATTATTTTCATGTCTCAATTTTGATTGCTGAACTATTGGTAGGCTTTTGTGCTTCAGTCATTTTTGTCTGATGGTGAATTTGCAGCTTGTAGAGTACAATGATACATATTTTTTTTGTGACATTACAACAGTGTGCTGGTCCTGATATATAGAGATAAAAGGATGTGAATTTGGTTGTTACACTTCCTAAACTAATGATGAGAGATATTTGTGCACAGTGGAACGATGTTGGCCTCTTCACTTGTCATAAGATTTCTGCACCTCATTCATAGTACTAAATTGTCTCTATAATTTCTGCAAAGCTTGATGTTTACCATTCTGTAGCAGAAAGAATGATGGTCAAATAAGTACAGTGAAATCTCACAATTAAGACCAATGTTGGGACAGGGAATAAGTGGTCTTTATAATGAGTATGACCAAATAGGTAGACCTCTCTTCAAATCACTTTTTAACAGTCATTAAATCATTATATTGGCTTTAACACACAGTAATTTCAATTTGGAAATCAGTTTGACACATAAACACATGTAACAGAGGTCATTATTTATTTTAATGCCACCTCTAGGATTCGAACCAAAGGCCACTGCCTTACTAAGCTGACACAGAATCAATCAAGCGAGCAGTTCTCTCTAGCAGAGAGGTATATTGTGGCTAGTATGCTAACAGGGTTAATACAACTAATTGACCTAACACCTGGCACCTGAACATGGTGGATTTCACACCAAGTAACAATGTCAGGTTTTAATGTCTGGTCTGTGGTCTGATTAGTGAAGTGAAATTTAATGAAAAACAGATCTTTGGGATTTTAAAAACTGATTTTCGTTTCAAGGTGGCCTTAAACAATATAATGAAATGGTAATGAAACATACAACACAAGGACATATGAAGGATTTTTTGAGACTGTAATGAAATGATCTTAACGAAGTGGTCCTTAATGCAAGGTGGTCTTAAAGGGAGGTAATACAAAATTCGACATTGCATCCAGGTATCTCTAACTTTATAAATAACTTGTAACTGTGTTTAAAAATACCCTTTAGAAGTAGGGATGAGACTTTCATCGTTCCACTGTAGTTTGGTGAAGTATTTGTAGTGGTCATTACTGACAGTGATCATGCTGTTTGTTGAGACATTGTGTATATTTTACATGTTTAACTACATATATGATGTCAAGTGTCTTTCTAAGGTGCTAACCTATAGCTGCTGGCTTTGTTAATATAAAACAAATCTCAATTTTCTTTTTTTGTTTTTTTTTTGTTTTTTGAACCCAAATATATTATAGACAAAGTACACTAAATTTATTTATCTTTTTTTTTTTAACATGAAGAACATTAATTAATACTAACAGGTACTATTATCCTTTGTCTCTGCATTCATTGTTTGATGGAGGTTTTGACGAAGCCAGTATCTGTATACCATGTAAATCACAAGAGTGGTTTGCCTACTATTGACATAAGTAATCAAAATGACTAAAATTAGACAACAAAATACCTTTTTATCTTTGATAAAAGGTCCCTTATTGTTACAATAAGCCATCTTGTAACATATTTATTAATCTGACATAGGAAGGCGATGATTTCACATCACATTACCTGACCAGTACTATGTATAAAATCTTGTCTTTTATTTACTTGTCAAGGTAGACTTTATTCTGCAGTGCATTGCCTAGCCTCCATTTATATCGTAGAATTTTTTTTGTGCTTCACATATACCAAAATAAATCTATCTTGAATATTTTAAAAACTAGGAAATGAGTGCAGTCTTTTTTTGTGATTTTTTATCAGTAGAGATATTCCAAGATCATGTTTGATATGATTTGCTTGCTTATTTTGAATTTTTAAATAACTTTTGTTGCTTGATAATGGTGAACATGCATGCAGATGTAAATGTATCTTTTCTAAATGCATTAGCACATTTCTTCTCAAATTTTTTCATAAAAACATTGTGCACTCGATTAAGTAAAACAAGACATGATCGTTTTATTTTGTCAGAAGTATATTTAAAATTGTATTGGTACTATTGAACTTGTGAAACTCGCATTTGTATAAGCATGAGAACCAAAATGTTATGAAATGTTGGTATCCATGTATTAGGATTGCTTGCCATAGTACATCATGGGAGCTTCAGTTCTATTGTTTTATTTTGTTAGATTATGAATGTCCTGTCATATCCATGCTTGATGAAGTAAAATTCATTTATGTTGAACAGATTCATTGTGCTGTGTTTTATGGCTTTTTTATGTGTATCAGGATTATCTCCCCTTCAATAATGACTTTAAATTAATGAAATTTGACTTCCTACCTTTAACCAATCGGAAATCAAATTGTAACCCATGCTTTACATCCGGTTTTTTTATAATTGTATGGATTTGGAGTCGATAGTTATCGATCCTAAGGCAAAAATGAGGTGTCACATCATCTTATATCTACAAAAAAGTCGCATTGTTTTGTTATTTTCTGGAAAGTAGAAACTTCGAAAAGGTCGGTCTTCAACTCGTGTAAAATAAACTTATTTTGACGATAAGCCGTGGCTTACATTCGTTCAAACAAATCATGACTTATTTTCAAGACTTGCTTATTTTCAATGCGTTTTCAGCTGCAGGCTGAACGCAGCGTATTTTAGGCGATCGTTTATCGTACAGAATTGCATTCAGTTTGAATTAAAGCAATTTTTTTCTGTACAAAGATTTCTGATGAATGTACATGTGAATTTAAAACAATAGCATTTTCATTTCACAACATACTGCTTAATAATTAATATGGTCAAATTAGACGTCAACCTATTTTGTTTTAACTTGAATGAATTATAGTTGTAAGTGACTAATTTTCAAGAGTTAAAGATATTTCAAATTTGGATACAGTGGGCTGACTTAGTCTAGAACATTGCTTTGTGTCTGTTCTAAATTAAGCGCGGAAATGTGCTGAAGTAATTACTTACATTTTAGAATCTTATCAGATGTACCGTTAATGTGGTATATCAACAAAGGATTGAGCACATTGATTGTCATTCGATATTGTGTAGTCATTATTTTCTTATCATAAAACCGAACTATGACAACGGAATTTCTATCTGATCAGAAAATATTGAGACAGCTTGAGTAATTTTAAGGGAAATCAATTAGTTTGTGAAATTTAAACTGATACTTCAGGATGAAATATTATTGTAGGTATGGTGATTCCAAGTTTCCGACAACCTTTCCCAGGAAACCAGATGAATCACGGGAGCACGTAACAACACTTTTTAAAATCTTAAACTATACATAACGCAAACTTCTGATCAATTATCCCAGTATAAGAACAGGTTTGTTTGATTTAAATCTTTAAAATAACTTGTTGGTTATGTACCCTTCGTGGTTACAACAACACCCTCATTCGGCACCTTCATCCAAGTATTTCTGTCTTCTATGTAGCCCCAAAGGCTGCTTTGGGTCCACAGATCTACAAGTCCTCTTACATTTCTTTTTTCAGCTGTTCAATGCTGCTTTTCTGGAATTCCCATCGAGTTGAATATGACAGATACCAGATACCTATTCAATCGTAATGAATTGCATCTTGTAAAAATTTAAAAGAAGGAACAACATAGCGATATTTGATTATATTTATTTGTTTTCCGAATCATTTCCTATTTCGAAAAATGACACATTTGTTGCGATTAACATAAATCTTACATGTAATGCACACGCATGTTAAGATTAACTTCGACTTTCATTTGTAGGCAATGAGTGTTATTATAATAATAGTGTTATAAAAGTAAATATAAGTTCATCTTTATTGTTTGTATCCAGTAAACAGAATCTTCATATCATATAGCCAACATCCTGGTTCGTATGTGATTTATAAGCAGGACTGTGGAGTTACGAGCAACTAGACAAATGTGTCCTGCTAAGGCGCTAGACCAGTACTATTAATATCGATTTTTCCATACCTTTCCCAAGTGTCGACAAGTATATAAAAGCTTGCAATGTGATCGTTAGTATTCCATGCTGTTTCATTTGGTATTTGTTCTCAACAGGGCATGACTTGGTCTGATTTATCTACCACTGACTTCGTTCCACTGCTTCCGAACAGTGATATATCGTAAGTGAGACACAAAATTACATATGATAGTTCTTAATATTTCAGTAGCACTTTCAGAAAGGACCTTGTCTTTTTAAAAACCTACATAAAAACGAAACGAATCACAGTGTGACTTTAATTATCGTACGTCGGGTTAATTACATAAAGATAAAACTGTCTTTTCCTGATCGATATTTTGATTCAACTACATTCAGAAGAAACACTACTCAATTTATATCCATTTCTCTATCATGAAATTAAGTTTGCTTGAAAGGCATTTTGTTATAGCAAGGTTTTGAAGAGTTATTGCCCTTCGTTTTTCATTGTTTAATCGGAAGATTACTTCTCAGTTTTCGATCTCGCCAAAACTACGTTTGCTCTATTATCAAAACATATAACCTTATATATAGAGAGATTTTTATTCAATTATTCATTTTATATAATATACCTAATAATTCGTTTGGGCATATCTTTTTATTGATGGCAAATATCTCTGTATTCCCAGATTTTCTATTATGATGTAGTACAATCATCTCTTTTTGTAATGCAATCCTTTTCTGTCTATCCTACCTTCCTTGACAAGCAAAGATGACTACACTGAATATTTTATTCAACTTCAGAGAAAAGTAGGACCGTACCCAAAACGTGCGGTTTTAACCGCGTGGGCGGTTCTTATGATCCTGACTTTCTTCCGGCATCGTTATGAAATTGTATTTTAAAATGTATCACGTCAGTCCGGTCACGAGGTATTAAATTTGAACCGGATCTGTTGCAGTATTAATCGATTGATATTTTGTTCCGGACTATTGGACACAATACCGGAAGTGCGTCATGAGGTGATAAAATAGCCTTACCACGTGTAGGCTATAACTATTTATGACTGTTGAGATCAGAGTTGCACTTAACGGTATCACGACTGGTGAGAATGTCATTGTTGTACGTATATTTACAAACCAAATACGCTGTGTAAGGCTGTAAACAAAGTTCTTCACGCCTAAGACGTTTCCAGTGATAGTAATATAAGCGTGTACACTCCTCTGACATAACCCATGCTTTTGATATTCGAAATCTGTATTAAATGTGATACTGAGATAATATCAAGGCGTTATAATTTACCACGGGTATATATGTTAAGTGTTAAACTTTATTATTATTATTACATACCTGTAAGGTTTTTCCAGCTCCGAAGATTCATTAATTTTATACATGTACTTCGGAAAGAAATTAATATAAGCTCTTAGCTTGTTTTTCCATCTCATATATATTTGAATAGACTTATTATCAGAGGTGAAATAAAGTCGGCATTTTCTGTGACTAGAAGTTCAAATTTCATTACCAAGACACGCTTGATTAAATACTGGAGTTAATTCGATATTTTTCTAACTATAACTTATTTGAGCCATTTGATGCCTCCTTTGATATTACTCGCGAAAACATTCTAAATCATTTTTATATGAACTAATTTTCTGGTTTCTGTTTTATGCTAGTTACTATTACGAAATCGGAATTGTGTGTAAATTTAATCTTCATGGCACGACATCCGGGATTTCTTTCTAGTATCAAATGTTTTGGCAAGCATCCCAAATAAATGAACGACATGACCTATGTTGTGTCTTACTTACAGTGACTTCAATTAGAAAACATTCGAATATATCTACCTGAAACTATAACAAAAAACTGACTGTCATAATTGATATAAACCAAATGATGTAGTTGTATACATTGACAGATCAGATATGTTATACTAAGCGTGATTTTAGCATATGTCTATTTAATGTTGAAAATACAAATGTTTGTAGTGATTTGTCTTTCTGGTAAGTCATTTTTATACATATAATTATTGTACTTTTATAATTTATGTGCAACTCTATTGAAATATACTTTATGTTATCATAATCATATGCGTTTTAATGATATTTTTCCTGTTTCACGATGTGCGTGGAACGTGTATCATTGCGACAGTTGTTATAATTATCAAACTTAAGAAATGTAAAATTAGGATAAGTAACGTTTATTCATTCAGCGACATTTACTAATTTATAACAGAGGGAACCTGTATCGAGTTTAAAACAAATGTTAATATAAACATACGAATATATTGTTTGTAATTATTGAAGTTTTATGACAAAATTAATACCATAAAACTGATGGTAATTGTTTATTTACATCTTCTACGTCTGATGTGAACGAGAAAAATTAAATGAAATCAAATTAACTGAATTTTTTATCGTCAATGTGTTAAAAAAGTCATATGACGATAAAAGACTACTCTGTGTTACAGCCGGATCTGATATTTCTCTAAATGTCGAAGACTTAAAATTTGCGTACGAGCAGGACAAAAAAAATTAAATGGTCACCTATTAGGCAAACAGACCTTCTTCAAACTGACAATGGATGAAAACAAACAATGAAATTTCATATCACAGAATTATCTGTTTTAGGCGTCATAGTAGGACTGTTTCCTATTTTTTGTCTTTTCTATCACTTTTTTTGTGTTTCGTTGTTGAAGCCAGAACTTCGGCATAGATATAACTTAAACTAGAATATTTTACATGTATATTGTATTTCATATCTTGTGGACATAGCTATAGTAGGGGATTATTTAACCAATTGTGTATTTCAAGACCTATATTCTTATATATTAAAAATAATAATATTAACAATTATATAACTGTTCCAATAAAATTTGTAAATTATCACATTTTAAAAAGTTTCTTGTTTTTATAGAATGAAGTATTTACTATTTAAAACGGTATTTCGTACGTATAATTATGGTAAAAAAAACTTAATGTGGAAGATTGAATGTCCCTCAAATTTTAAAATTTGAAAGGAAAAATTATTTAATCTAAAAGAAGAAAATGCCAGTTTCTTAGTTATTGTACGTTTTGATTCTTTGATCAATCAAAGATGTGTATTGTATATATTTTGGTGGGGCGAAAAAAGAATTCTCTCCTCTAAATTACAACGGGTATTTTTCCTCTCACTTTACGCACCTTTTTAAATGATGTCCCCTGGAAAAGCAAAGGGTTTGCTTTAAGCCATTAGATTTAAAAAAAAAAATGATTCGTCATGATTTTAATATTTGCTTTCAATTAGGTGATTCATACCGTCTTCAAACAAATGAATGCACAACTTAATGCTGACTTCTGGATAGATTTGTAAACATATGGTATATACCTATTCAAATATCTATTGAAATACCACATGTGTGAAATGGAAGCTTTTTGTTTTTGTTAAGGGTTGAATTCTTTTGCGATTCTTTAAATCCTGTGAAATCGATTAAAGTAAAGTCAAAACAAATTGTTATTTGTTTATTGTATTATAATATACAAGATAATTTGAATGATTTTCATGCTTAAATTTCCCATTATCATATTTGACCAGTAAAATATGGCCAGACTTTTCCCATAGACTCATTCATAATTACTGATTAAACATATCGTTAAGAAAATCACAACCACATATGATTCTATGTTTCAAAGAGATCTTAAACACAAACAAATATGACGGGCGTAAAGAATTTAATTTATTCAAATTATTGGTTGTGTGTTGATATCCTTGCTGGGTCAGAAATATCACGTTTTATGTAGAGATGAAAATATAATGAGAATAAATTGAAGCTAACACTGCTGTTAAAACGTCCCCGTACCTGAAGTGTGTAGGTATTTCAATATACACAGCATACGCTATTGAGTACACAAGATATTCAATAAATGGGAAAACCATACTGTGCAGGCACCACTGACTACAGAAAAACGCTGACGTCATCTCTAGTCTTCGGGAATTCCAGATCTATAGTGTTTGTACTGCGTTGCTGTCATGGTAAAATCTTACGGAAAGTTTCTTGGTCCTAACGGAGAGTTATTCTTATGATTGCACAATTTCTCATATAGTATTGAAATACCTGACCGAAGTTTTCTCCGCCGAGATAATCTATATACCATTTTAATTCAATTTTGAAATTGTTTAATTCGACTATTACGTGTCCCTTCTTGTCACAAAAGTGTGTCGCTAGAAGGTGAAGTTCACACCGTACATGTGTGATTTCAACACGCTAACAAACCATCAACTACCACATCACAGGATACACAGAGTTGTAAATAATTTAAAACAAGAAGATCGCCTGTCGAGGCGTTGTCATGCCGTTTAGTTACAGTTACTTATAGCCCTAGTTTCCTCCTATCCCAGCTCAGAGCGACATACATATGAGATTGTCTGTTTAAAAATTGACTATATTTTCATAAATTATAACAATATATAACTACACGTATTTGATGTTCAGCGATCATGGATCATTACCCGAGCACGTCGGGAATAATTTATCGACTTCGATTTATAGATCTGATAGTTTCAGGCTTTTGAAAAAAATAATTTGTCATCGATAACATTTCACATGCGGGACAGAATTAATTATGCATTCTGGACTGAATAGAAAACACAAGATAGTCCTAACTTACCTTTAATAAATAGATATGCCCTATTGCTTTTATTAAGAAACCTCGGTGTTTTGATAAATCATTTCAAATTTATTTGTTGTGTTGATACAGTTATGAAACAGAGTATCAAAATGTTATCAATATTCAGAAGTGTACGATCGTGCACAATAAGATTATCATTATTAATTTTAATGCCAAATACAATGAAAATGAATATCTTTAATATATGTCTAAACTTATCTAGTATAGGTACATAGATCAATTATAAGTCCCTGATCAAGTATATTGCCTTTGTTTTTGATATCATCAATTAGATATATATATATGGAGTTCTCTGAATGTTAATAATATCCAAATATTGTGACAACAGATCGTATTTAGAAGTAGAAGCTCCATTCGTAGACTTATCTAAGTCCTGGTAAGTTGCTATTGTAAACTGTGTATCACCACATCCCTCTCATTGTACGTTCGTTTTATTGCGAAACCTTCTAAGGCAGTATAATGACACAGAGGTGAGTTGTAGCATGGTTTTAATAGAGTTGTAGAAACGCTTCATCAAAGGATTCCTAGCCTGAAACCAATCAATACCTTCTAAATATATACAACACATCCCTTATACATAATTAATGAACTCTTTTAATAAGAACGATTTTGTTAAAGGAAACCATTCTTAACATAAAGCGAGTAATAGTTTGCTCATTATAATCGACCTGTATTTAAAATATGATTATTTGTTTAATCAACCTTGAACTGCACACATTCTGTTGTGCCTTACTTGTAGTACGTACAGATATACGTATATATATACACACACACATACATACATAACGGTATACTACTGTAGGGTAAGGTGTGGGTATATACCCGGTAATATCTATTTATAGTCGCTGTGTGGATATTGATTAACTGAACACATCAAGGCTTTACGCGCATGCCGAACTTGTACACAGGTAAAAACCACGTCAAGTCCTGGCGTGCTTCTTAAATTTATTTATTTATTTATTACCTGAATGAGCTCATGTGCACTCCATTCTCAGGTTTTGTGCGGACGAATGAAGACGGCTTTTTATAGCATTTTACTAACATGGACATATTAGAGGAATACATCGTTGCTAACGAATTGGGTATGGCGTACGTCGCAACAGAAAATGGCGACGAAATAGTGGCTACTAGGGTAAACAATGTCAACGACAAACGAAGGAAACTCATAATACATTTTGATATCAGGAATACAGTGTTGGTTTCGGATTCTGTCACCAATGTTTCGATGGAGCAGGCCCTGAACAGTTTTCTGACGGGTGTTGTGTGGGGACAGGAACCCTCAAAAGGTACGTGGGTTTGGGAGTCCTATGAAACATCTCTAACGCCTCCATCGCCCGGTGCAATAACATATTACAAGCACATGGAAAGAATTCTGGTTAAAACTCCAACAGACAGGAATAAGCTTAGGTTAGTCACCGGAGATTTTACACAGAACATTGGACAGGCATTCCTACCATATTTCTCTTCAACTTTGGACGCGTTGAGGTGGAAACACCCGGTGACCACTGACCATGAAGGAATGACAATGGCTGGAAAAGATGGTAAACCTTATCACTACCTCTTAAAATCTGTGTATAAACTTATTTACCATCTCGTAGAAACAAATCGTGATTTTGCTATTGTTTTCCGTACATATGGGCTTGATGCCCCTAATGTCATTACAAGCCTCGCTAAAGGACTACAAGGAGATCATCCCGAATTTCCAATCAAAGATCTCGGATTGAAAGTAACTTTCCCACCCGGGTTTGTTACTCGGAAAAACGACGATTCATGCGTGTTTCAAACCATAGAGGTTAGGGACGACCAGGACGCTCCGGAAAGATCCGAGGTCACGGAAGAGCGTGCAATTTACAATATGCTTAGTGCAAAGGAGGGCATTTCAGGGTACAAAGACGATTTCATACACTGGCAGGGCAACAACTACAGTCATGAAGCAGCAAAACCGCTGTATGTTGACCCTTATGATGAGAATGTCCATCACATCTTCTTTGACGACAATATCCGAACACTAGAAGATGATAGTATCGTTAATGTCCGGTTGTTTGAAACAAAAGGATGTTCAAAAGCGAAAAGTTTGTCCAAGACGGAAGCTGCAAAATTCGAAAATGTTTGTTTGGTGCAAGCTGACCTTCTAATGGCGATTCAGGATGATAACTATTACGTTAAATCTGTAGAAAAATGCGAAAAAAACTACACAAACTTCGTAAATAGGTACCAAGCAGATGGATGACCGAAGTGTATTTATCAAAGGAATGGACAATTTGGACCAATTACGTAGACACAGGATAATGCTCTCAATCAACAAGGCAATGGCAAAGAGCCGATTTGGACCCACTAACATACGGAAGGCTCTGGTGACATTCGTTTACAAGCAGGAGGGTACGATTTCTGAAAATACCAGACAGGAATTGGAGACCTGGCGCATGGGATGATAATGTTCTATACCGTTAAGAATGTATATCTTGTTACAAACAAAGACACTACTAATTCTTGAGGCACGGGTATGACGACTCAACACGCAAAATCAGGAAAGCAGACTCTCGCTGTTTGTTATTTTTACATTTTACTCAAAGGAGAACTCTTTTATAACAAATTGACCGTTATTCGTAGGCAGTTGTGGAATTTTTGTTATTTTGAAATGAAAACATCTTGACGAAAACCTCTTTCTTATCAAGTGATATAGAAAGGGCTAATGGAAACGATCCATGTGTTTATCGGTAAAGATGTGTTGTGACAACACTGGTGATATTTTGTTTTAGGATTAGAAAAATGTGTGTGGATTATTAAAGACTCCGCCTGTTGTGTACGTTTTGGTTTTGGCTAGGTCACAGACAATCAAAATGAATATATATATACATGCTGCAAGGCCGTGTCAGTACACCTGTGCGATTATGGTAGAGAACAAACAGCATGTACTGTAATTGGCAGTCACATATGCAGCAATGTAACCATTACACCGATTGTCTTGTGTATTCCTTAGAAGGCCGATTTGTAGCGACGTTGGTATTCTCTATCTTGAAACGGGATACCACGATCCCGTTTCATTTTTTTATCATCAGCGTAGCTGTAAAATGATGTATCGACATCTTTAGGAGTGATAAAAGGTTGTAGTAATCTCCACACCATTACAATATATCAGTCAAATGTGCTGGCTTCAGTCGCTGTCTACGAAAATGAACTGTGTTCAGGGATCATGTTTCGTGCTATCTGGTGCAATCCTCATTTGTTTTGCTATTTTGTGATTTTAAAGAAATGTGCATGTATTTTGTATTTTAAATATGGGTCTTTTAGTAAGATGTAATTATGTGTTGATTATGCCATCATTTTAATGAAAGCAATAGATACAATTTGGAAGTCATTAGTCTTATTTCCCGTCAAATCGGGTTAAAACATTTATTTGTCCTTGACCTGAAAACAGAATAATGTATTCTATACCTCATAGTTCAAAAGGTCAAATTATAAATGTGACCTGTTAGTGATCCACTTCAAACATCCATAATGGGTAAAACAGGAACCTGACGAAGTTTTCATTACATGTTGAATCTCTACTCAGAGTTGTCGTTCCTTTCATTGAGTGTCAAACCAACAACTAACCCGATGTATTCTGACGTTCTATCGATTTTCTTATTTCAGTCGGGAATCGATATATAGGTAAATGTAAGAAAACCGATAGAATAATTCAGAATAATTCGGACTTAGGAACTACAAGTTAGATATAATAACTTCGCCTGATCCACTGGGGACGAGAGAACCCAGATTTTCTAGTCTGACATTCATCCAACGAGCTAAATGAACATCTGTGAAAACGAGACATTCCTTGCAAGTATTTCAAGGCTTTGACACCAAATTAGTTTACTAGTTGTTGATAAATGCATTTTCTCGGTTTTATATTTAGAAATCAAGACTCGTTTTTAAAAAATTGAAACTGTATAATGGGAGGTTTTCCTTTTAGCTCTTTAGTATGAACGTTTACATGACGCGGATGACTGTTCACTGCTCAGGATTCTCAACATATTTTGAACTATTAAACACTCATTGTATATTTTTTACAAACCACACTTGTCTTTTATTGTTGTGTTTATATTAATGTATAAAAGTAAAGAATCATGTTTCAGGTCTCCAGACAAAGAAGATAAAATACTTCTATTTATATCAAAATATTCAATTTTGAAAATGAGGTAAAGATATTTTTAATTTTTAAACGTGAACAGGAAAAGGACAATAACTTACGATGGAAATACGGTTCGGAAGCCTGAAACATTTTTATTCTGTTTGACCCTGGCTTTGACGACAGTTCGGGCAAGCCGAACATTTTGCATCTCATTGACCTGTAAAATGTCAAGGCATGCACTATGTTATGCTCAATAAGATACTGTTACTCGGGAATTTCCGTCAGACTGAGAGCTCTTCGTTATCCTTCTCGGAAAAACCTGAATATATCCGGAAAATAAACTTCATGTATATATCCAAATTCAATATCATTTTTTAAATATTGGTAGGCATTATATAAAACAAGCATTCGATAATCTTTAAATTTTAACGCTTGTATGGAAACGGTATACATGAGAATTTAAAATGTGTGTTCCGCAAATTCCGTACATCACGGTTCAATATGTGTGTCGAATCCCCGGCAATACGTGCGAAAGTTATGCTTTACAAGGGTTGTTCAAATCACCAGGATGACCCAAGTTTTGTATTTATTTGTCAATTGTCAATTTCCTTTCACAAGTGAGCATGCATATCACTTCCCATAACCGCGTGACATACTGGACTCCCATTGAGAATTCCGATGGGGACCTGCTCTATAAAGTATATATAAATTACGTTGTATTTTGGTTAGATATTTACCACTGAATTGAACTTTTGAAAACTTCACCATAGATTCTCAGTGAAATGAATGTAAAACTCGCAGAGCAGTAATCACTTGCGAATTCACTATTTAAATATTTGTATAACCGGCCAAACTTCAATTTCGACCATGAGTAAGTCGCCTCAAATGGTAGGCTGTACACTATCGTAGAATATATGAAAGGAGCAATGTCAAAATTTATACCCTAAAACCTAAAGTTAAGATATGTTGTAAACTATTTGTGATATCTTTCGGCTTTATAGGGTTCTTATTAAGATTTAGAATATCTGTATGTCTCGCGTCTAATGGCTTACCAAGAAAGCTTACACAGGATCAATATATATTGAAAATATATGGCGCAGCTAGAACTAGGAAAAACGAGAATACGATTCGTCACGACGAATAGAAATTTGAAAATGTGGGCGTTTCTTGAATAATATGATGGCATTTTATCATAAAGAGAGATTGCATATTGCACAATCGATTTGATCATACATGACGACGGACACTACCTTTAAAATGCGTTATTGACCCACGTTTGTTTGATCCCTGCTGCACATTATGTATTCAGTGTCGATCGATAGTAGAGTGTATCTCTATGGTACGGTTCCCGCTATAAAAGTGACCTAATGGGATGTATCTCTGACATTTACAGATAAGTGATAACTCGGGGTAGACGGGGATCATGACATAGCAATTGATATGTAAATTCCCAACAAATTCTAAGTTTTTTTTTATCTATACTATAAGATATACTGTGAAGAACTAGTAATTAATCATTCATGATGAAAGACGCTGTAAAGTGCTGGTCTACTGGTTTGTTCTTTCGTTGATTTTTTCACTCCTTCAACAGTAGGTGTCATTTTAAGACGGGTCATTCTTGTAGGAGATGGTGCCTATCTCAATGAAAACCTAATAGGAGGCTCGTCGCATGACATCTAAAGCCATTGGGGTAAATGATCTTACCCAACGGCGATACACAAGACAATCCTGATACAAAGGAATCGAAAACCAAAAACCATTGATTGACAGAGCTATGTAGATAAAGTTTGAAAAATTCATCACTTTATCGAGGATTATTATTATCGGCGCAATAGTATGCATAGTAGAGGATATTAACAAGTACTTTATATTCCCAATGATTATCATAGTGTAGCATTTGTCTTTGTATATCAGTCTTATGCGGTTCTCACGTGGCAGAAGTATTTAGTCTCTTTCTGCAATCACTAATGTTTAAATCGATTGAAACTACCCTTCCCTTTTTCTTTAAGGCGTTCCTTTTAAAATATCGCACCATGGTAGCTGTTATATACCTAAGTATTCTATCTATTTTTTTAATCGCTGAGGCATATACTTATGTATGTATAACACACGATTGGCGTCATTCCAAATTCGCAAGTCATGACCTCGGTCAGGTAGATTTAATTTCATTTCGACACAAAAGCAACTTCATGTACTTCTTCACACATGTACATAAAGACGTCACGGTAAGTAACCTGTCGATCTATTCCGAAACTATTGACATTGCCAGCACAAAAGAAAGAACACTACTGCCATCGTTTAATTAAGTGGATCAAAGAACTGCTACAGAAGTTAACAGAAATCTCTAAAGATGGCTTTATAATCATACTCTATTAGAGGTGACTCTCACATGCATTTTCTATATTTATGAACTTTTAACGTCATTGGATGGGGTTAGGGGGGTTAGTGTGGACATATCAATCGTTTCCTGTTTTTCGGGTTTTTTGGGGAAAGCATTGTTCTTCATAGTTCCAGCTCAGATTCCACGAAATATTATGGCAAACAATTATTCAGTTTTCGAAAACAGAAGTAGTAACGACACTTGTCATGAAAATCAAGTTATTTCGATAATTTCATATTATCAAAGTAAAAGCCAGGGCAGTGAACAAGTGATAACATTTAGTATGAACCATCGTAGTACGGTGTATGTATCTAATACTGTTCTATAATCCCGATATTGGCTACCTACAATGTTCATTATGAAAGTCTTCATTAATCGGATTCCTCGATTCCGTTTCAGGAATGAAATATCTATAACATGAAAGATAAGCAATTCGAATAGGTCATCGTAGTTATTGTACCTGGAGGGAGGTATAGAACAACAAAACGTCGATAATATAAACAGATATGAGAGGATATTGATTTTTATAGCACATACACGATGTTATAGACTGGCAACGCTATATATCCATTATAACCTCCATTTCTAGTGTGATGAGCATTATATCAGGTGAACTGATACCAGTGTTTAGAATCGGAAATATTGATTAAATGTTGAGTTCCAAGTCACATAGTATGGTTAGATATAATATAGATTATCTATATGTTGATTTAAGGATGATTGTGGTCCTCTATTGTAGAATCTATCATTCGTAACGGAGAAGTTAGCATTTTAGATACATTGTATAGTAGGAGCCTAGTGACGTGTATGATGACTTAACTGGAATGAGTTTATCTGTGTGGAGTTATCTTTCTTGACAAGTTAAAACTGAGAGCTGGAGAGAAAAACGATCGAGACACAGATTATTGCCGCTGATAAATTCTAATCTTTTAACAAAATTTGCAAAACACATTTGTTTTATAATAAACGCGTGTAGAGAATCCACACCAAGTGATCAACGCTAGTAATTACAGCTAACTGACCACAATAAGTCCTGTAATTGTTTGTCCAGATTGAACGTGCGAGGAGTCTTACTGCGGTAGGAAACTAGACTACCCGAAAAAACATTTTGTGGTCGGGCACATGACCACGTACCTTTTCACAACCGATTGGGTAATATAACCCCGCTCATCTGGGTGTTGCGGAATAGAACGATTCGTTGGTTTGACCGACCAGTCAAAGGTCCATGTCTTTAATTTACGTTACTACATGTACATGTGTTGTTATGGGAAACCCAACAGTAGCATTAGACAGTGTAAGCCAGAATTGTGTATACTATTTTACTTTGATATTTACTAACAGGAGTACCCGAAAACATCATTATGTTCAGGGTCTCTAATCATTTTTGTAATTGTTGCTAACGGTAGAGGGGTCGGCCCCAAGAAGTTTACTGTGTATTTAGTGCACTAGAAGATTTTTTCAAACCAAAAAAAGGAATACCTATGTTATTCCAAAGATGTTAATCTCCACGGCTACACCACATCAAAGATATCACCAGTATTACCATAAATTGTCAGGCAAAATAAGTTGTCGCAAACAGACAGGTGTCAACCAAGCGGGACTTGATACGATTCTCAACCCAGGGACCATATATATATTATACTGACTATAATATATGTATATAGTCAGTGGGTTAGGAATTATTGCCAAATCCCTGCTGCGTGAATCCCACTGAGCTTACTCACGGTGTATCCTGTGCACTGGACGATTTTTTTAAAAATCAATTGGTGGGGTTACTATAGATTAACATTTCATCGTTACAGAACAAAACATAAAAAAATTTGTTTAAAAGTATTGTTTATTAATATCACCAAATCCTGTGGCATGTACATGGAATTTCCATTGATCAATTTTCATAGCTTGGTCATACATCAACATGTTTGTTTTAGCTTGTCATCTGACAGGATCATCATGATATTATTTTCGTATTTTAACATGATAATAATAACATGTAGTGATGCTTTCTTTATACATTTTATAAAAAGAAATATAAGCCCTCAATTTCTTAATCATTCCAATTTGGAATTTTGATGAAACTGTGTTGTTCTATCCCTTGTGTATTGAGGATTGTATTTTGTACACAGTGGTTCTTTCCAATCTGATATTTCATTAGATGATTCTTTTATGCAGCTAAGCATGTATTATTCCATATATTTGAATGAAAATATTTACATTTTTGATAGAAAATGTTTTGATTTCTTTGATTTTACATTGATTTGAGGTTTTTTTTATAATTTTGAGGCAATTAAAATTAAGAATATCACAAATAATCATTATTTATTTGCAATGCTTTTTTATTCTATACATTCAAATAACGTTCGTTACACTGTGTTATGGTATTTTAACCAAAGAGAAACTAATGATATTGCAGGTTTTTTGTCAAGGGAGATAACTCTAATCAAACTTTTAAAAAAGTAGTTGACTGGCCCATAATCAGTAATGCACAATGTCTATTAGTGTTGAATATAGAAAAAAGAATAATAGTATTAACAATAGGAAAAAAAGTTGATGTGTTAGAGTAAATTAAGTAATACATCCAGAGTACTAGCGAAGTTCAGGAACATGCCATGAGAAAACTACTAGGCAATACTAACCAATCGATTTATTTCCTTTTTTAATATCTCTATATTCTTAAAAAGAGTAAGCCATCAGATTTTTGTTCTTAGAAATATCTGCATTTTAAATACACCTTTATTTAATGTTATATTTAATTGTTAGTACTTGGCCCTTGATCATAACGATGCTAAACTGACGGAGCTTCAATAAAAAACTATAGCTATTCAAGTATCAAAACTGAACAGGCTGCAAATTGTGTCACTAGCTTAATTCATACCAACACAGCCTCCATACAATTTTGTCTTATCGAATCAGTTGATGCTATATACAAAAACCTGATAAAGAGATAGGAAATTTAGAAATACAATTGTGTATTGAATCAGTAGAAGTAGATACTGATAAAAATAATCAAAGATTGTGTAACAAGGATTTGATTATCATGATCTTGTTCATCTTCCAAATATCTTTATCTACAGCCAATAAATAAACAATGTATCTGGCCTGTTTGAAGAATATTGATCACGGTACGAGTTGTCCAAGCAAATTTTTATAACAAATTTACAACATGACATAACACAATTTTTGCTTCAACAGATTATTAATGCGTCTTTCAATTTTCTACGTTCACTTTTGTTAGGGTTATTTCCTTGAATGATACTCACATGATTTTACTGTACCCCATATTCCAATTTTTAAAACTTGAAAATCACAACCTAATCTTAGGTGTTCTTGAGAGATAAGCATTTTAAAGACAGGAGTTTTTTAACTTGAAAATCACAACCTAATCTTAGGTGTTCTTGAGAGATAAGCATTTTAAAGACAGGAGTTTTTAAACTTGAAAATCACAACCTAATCTTAGGTGTTCTTGAGAGATAATCATTTTAAAGACAGGAGTTTTTAAACTTGAAAATAACAACCTAATCTTAGGTGTTCTTGAGAGATAATCATTTTAAAGACAGGAGTTTTTAAACTTGAAAATCACAACCTAATCTTAGGTGTTCTTGAGAGATAATCATTTTAAAGACAGGAGTTTTTAAACTTGAAAATCACAACCTAATCTTAGGTGTTCTTGAGAGATAATCATTTTAAAGACAGGAGTTTTTAAACTTGAAAATCACAACCTAATCTTCGGTGCTCCTGATTTGTTTTTTGTTTTTTTAGTTTAAACAATCTTATTGCCAAAAAAGAGACAATGAGATCGGGCACAAGTTAGAACAACATATTTAACGGCATCGCCCGTGTTACATATTTCAACTATTCAACAATATTGGCCCTGCTGGGTAAGACGTTTAGTGAAGTTAGTGCAATTAAAACAAGAAGGCAAATGACGTCGAAACAACTCTAACCTCTGGTATCGATAACTAGGACAATCGGAAAAGAAATGATAGGCGTTTTCACAAGGAGATCCACATATACAGGCAGGGTTATAAACAATGTTAACTCTAAATAGATCATAATTAAGTGAATTACAGTTATACCTTAATTTTGTATGAATAATGTTTAGTTTACGTTCACCATTTCCAAAGTAACAGTGGGAGAAGATGTCATTTAATTTCTTGAGATGGAGTTTTCAAATTTGTCGTAAGTTGTTATAATGAATCTATATTAGTGACTGAAAAAGGCCAATACTGATTTTGCTTGTAGCCGAACTCCCGTCTTAATGTATTGAACTAAAGTACCTATAAATATTTCAATTATTAAACTTTGGTATTGTTATTAAGTAGCTATTGCTAAATGTTAACTGTTGACCATGTAACAATAACACATTTCTTAACTTTTTAAAAATACATTTATGTCTTAAATCGAATTTTCTAAATACATGTACATATCCTTTCTTATATCATTTAACAGCTATTTCCAGTTATATTTTTGAATTACCAGTAGATAATGCGCTCAATTAATTAATTCCCTAAAAAATTAAACCCTGTAAATTAAATAAACTCTTCTTACGATTGGCTTTTATTCACATACCTCCTTTCCAATTCCTTTGATACCAGGAAAAGGAACAGCGTAAGTGTTAATTAAGGCTCGGTTGGTGGAACTATCGCGCGAATGGTCAGAGACCCGGGTTCGATTACGATTTCTCTGTGTTTTATGATTATATATCGAAAAATTAACTGACTTTGCAGTGCAAGCTTAGCAGCATCGGTAACCGTTATATGTAATAAGGGAAGTAACTCTTTCTCCATACCTTTACATTTCAAACCGAGACGCATGCTATTTGTGTCTCTGGTTCAAGATAGCTATTTCAAGCTATTTCAAATTTTCAATTTGTTTCACATGACAATGGTCTAAATAAGATTTGGAATGTAACGTATGATAAAATATAAAGTTTTTCATGAATTCTTAATATTTCATCAAACTGCACATTCCACATCTTTTTACCATTTCGTAAATTTACTCAGTGTGAGCACTTGCATGGTACGTCATCAATGTTAGATGTTGGCAAAATTGACGTGGCAAAAGTGACATAGAATCCACGTTTCTGACAACGACGCCTGTTAGCTGGCAAGAAAAGAAGATACCATTGTTTATCTAACCGCCTGTGACAATTTCTTGGACGTTTTGAAGACTTTGTTGATAACGCCATGGGTTTAACGATAAGCAGTTTATTCTCCAGATTGTTTGGGAGTAAACAAATGCGAATCCTCATGGGTATGTATTTTAACCTAAAATCCATCGTGTTGACTCAGTCAAGACCTGTCAGTGTCACGTTATTCATTATCTTATTGGCATCCCTCCCCCCACTTCCTACCCCATTCCCGAAATCCATCGGCCCCCTTATCCTATATACAATCAGAATTATGACCTTGTCCGAATATTCTGGATCAGTTAGGCCTATATACCTGGCTGATTACTGGGAGAATACTTGATGCAGTACATTGTCCATATACAGTAATGGCCTAATGGAATGAAATAACGGTACTGTTAACGGTTTCAGTCGGCCTATTTATTTCCCCCTTTTTATCAGCTGAAGAACAAATTTGACAAACGAGTTACATGTTTAAATAAGCAATAGGAAACCTCCCACTCCTAGATTTACTACTATTTATAGAACTTGAGTCGTATTGTAATAGGAAGTTGAAATATCTTGTTCACAATGGGGCAAGGTCAATAACGTTATATAGTGTAATAACTTTGAAGTTGGGTGTTGCTCCTTCAGAATCCTCAAAAGGAGCATATTTCGGTCTGTGATTGGTCAGTTCTTTTCTCCTTGAATCAATCAAATTACTTTGATATGCCTTCAATTTTGCTATGACATGTTCCAGGGGTGCAGAGCGCAAAAGTGATTGTAACCCCTGGAGTATTGAGGATGAGACAATGTCAGAAAATTGACCAATAGGCCAAGATCTAAAGCGTATGAAAGTTTTGAATAACCATGTACTTAGAATAGAATATTCAGACCAACACTAGATAAATATTGTTTAATGAAAACTTCCAGTATTTGAACTATCCAATGCAAGCTGGCCAACTCTGGACCAACTTAATTTATGGAGCCCATATGATTCATGGATATTCATATCAAATGAAATTGGCAAGATGGTCTCTAGATACTAATATAAGATGATGGTATTGACAAAAGTTATTCTCATACCAGTTTGGTGATTTTTTTTGCTACTCTTTGCCCTATTTTAAATTTAGCTGTTAGCAAAAAAAAAATGCTTCAAATTTTTGATTTCATACATTCATTTGAACCAATCTTTGCCTGTCTGCCTTTTACTGCTTTAGCTCAAAAAGGAAAAAACAATGAGAGGAAACCCCCAGCTTTTCATATCATAGAAAGGATTAATGGTAACTTTTAAGGCTATGCTAGAATTACTGGTACTCTAGCTCAACATTTTTATAGTACTTGTATTTATCATTTTTTGCTTCTAATAGTTGGTTTGGATGCTGCTGGGAAAACTACAATCCTGTATAAATTGAAACTTGGAGAAATTGTAACAACAATTCCAACAATTGGTAAGTGTATGTTGTGTGCTTCACAATATGACATCAAAAATAATTTCTACACATTTGTTATTGTGGTATTGTGGTATTGTTAGTTTAAAGAAATAGTAATAAGCAAGTATTATGGAAACAAAATCTCAACTACATAATCAGGTACATTTATCTAAATGAGTTTGACATTCTTTCATTCCAATCATAGTTAAGGTGATCAGGCTCTCTTGAAATTAGCAATCAAGCGTGGTGTTCACCAAACTCCATGTAATCATATCTTCATCTTTTATATCTGATATTAACAGGGAAAACTCCTCAGTTGTGTAGATGGAGATTTTGATTATATGATCAATTATCTCACTTTGATGAAGAATTAAGAAAATCAACAAAGTGACAAATATTAGATCAAGTATTTCTATTAGTTTAGTTAGGAATATTTGATTTACACTCTACTGTCTGATTGCATTGAAACATTGTTAAGATAACAACTAACTGAACATTATTGTCAACTATAGCAGAACAAAATGAAGTCCTGTTTTCACAGAATCCAAGAACTAATAGTAGTTAGGAAAAAATATGAAGTAAGGGAAAATCTGCTGTAATGGTGTTTTGTTAATGTAATTACATCTATGTTATTAACTTTTCAGGTTTTAATGTAGAGACAGTAGAATATAAAAACATCAGCTTCACCGTGTGGGATGTTGGCGGCCAAGACAAAATCCGGCCACTGTGGAGACATTACTTCCAGAACACACAGGTAAAAAAATCAACAACAAAAATATATGTATTGTTCAAAGGACTGATGTGTCTGACAGTTTTTGTTTGTTTTTTGACAAATATAGAATGTGTATGAGATCTGAAAATTTTTGACTATACCAAGAAAACATTGATAAATTGACCCTTAAGAGTATCAAGAAAAATCTTTAGAAATATATCAGTAATCATGGTTTAACACTGACACTGTGGGTACATTTGTATATGTTTGAAAAATTCAAGAAAAGAGACTACCTGGTAAATTAAAGTAAACTATCTGTGGTAATTCTTACTTTATTGATGTTGTTTTCAGGGATTGATATTTGTTGTGGACAGTAATGATAGAGAGCGAATAGATGAAGCCAAAGAAGAACTCAATAAAATGGTAAGTTGTAATTTTCATTATACTGCAACTTCCCCTAACTATTTTTTCTGAGAACTGATTACCTCTATATCGAATGAAATGGTGAAATGGACGTACAGAATTGTTTTTTCATTATAGAACTTTCATCCCTTTGATTTCCCTATACCAATTTGTTTTTGAGTGCCAATAGGTTAAAATTCTTGAAAACTGATGTATCTTACCTTTTTCTATGTATTTCAGGCGAAACATTATATGACCGACTTTCTGTACATTTTATTGTGTAGACATGTTGTATTTACTAGTCCATTTTTCTGATAGACAAGATCTCTTAAAAAAAATTCAGTTCCTACTTTATGATCGTTAGTGGTTTTTTCTACTTGAAGTATTTTTTTCCACCTTAGATTTGGGGACACAATTTCTATTTTATCTTCATTTTGTCAAAAAAAAGGCATATGAACTTGCTGTTGATTGAAACTGTTTTTGACAGATATAACATAAAAATTGTATCATTTCAATGCTTATTAATCCAAAACCCTATCAATCCATTCTTTCACAGCTAAATGAAGATGAGCTAAGAGATGCTATGCTCTTGGTATTTGCCAACAAACAAGATCTTCCTAATGCACTGAGTGTTGGTGAAATTACAGAAAGACTGGGTTTAAATCAGAAGAGAGGAAAGCCTGTAAGTATTTCAGATTAAACAATATGTTACTTAGATGGAGGAATTTTGATGTTTGTTACTATGAAAAGCCTATCCATGTGCAATTTTTCTGAAAAATGACTTCTTTAGTATTGAAATAAAAAGCGTTCAGCTATAAATTTCAGTGTCTTATTATATTGTCCTACAGAAAATGGTACCTGACAAATTTCTTTTGTTGTACCAGTAGTTGGATAAAAATAGGTATAGCTTTATTTGCTCTGAATATTTTCATTGTGGAAATCAGATTGTATTGCAGTAAGAAGACATAGTAGCAATGTTCTTACAGAAACTTAATTATTTATCTATATTTTAGACAAGAACTACTTTAGTAAATATATGCTTTAGATAACTTAGATGAGATGGTATGGTCATCCCCAGTCTTGCCATCAGATCGAAACTTTTCAATAGATAGGTGATATGTTTTCAAATGGTAGATAGTTTTGACAATATTCTTTTCATTTGTAATATTTCTTGTTTTTTAGTGGTTTGTACAGACAGCATGTGCTACTGCAGGAACTGGATTGTATGAAGGTTTGGATTGGTTATCAAACGAACTCACCAAGTGATGCGTTTTTCCACAACATTTTTAAAACAGCTCCTCTCAATGCAAGGTCTTCGTCATCAAAATATAACTCGGGAGAACTCATTTGAACCAGAATTATACTAAGGAAGTTCTAGTCAAGTTCAAAACAGATATCAGAATGTCTGTCAAACAATGCGATTGCGATCAATGTACCCACACCGAAAGTGAAGTCACACTCGGTGTGTGTTTTAAGTGGAACCATTACAGAAATTACAACCAACAAACTCTTTTAACTGCCAGTACTTTGTTGACGGGACTTTGCCTAAATAATATTTCCAGACTTGGTAGCAATATGTAAGATTTTTGCTTTTTATTGAAGTGGAAAAATTTAGAATGTGTTAGTATAAAAAGTGAGTTTTATGACGATTGACATTGGAAATGTATCGGTGCCATGAGGATTTCTTTTTTTAATTGGATTATCTCCCTTTAGGCATGTTGGGCTGTGATCTTTCTGAAATCCTCAAAGCAACTTGTATACACTGTAGGTGAAAATTGTTTCAGTTTAGGTGTATATTGATTCAGTATTGGGGGGAGGGGGGCAATAAGGGGTACCATAAGGATATTTATAGATTGGAAAGGTTCTCACCAATAATCAGTACAGGAAAAAGAGAGTGCTGTGGATAAAAACAAATATATTGTAAATATTCATAACAAAATTTTATATATACACATCATCAATGCTTATATCATACATTACTTTGGTAGTCTCCAATTAGTAAGCATGTCATTGAGACTGAATATTCTTTCTGTACTTTATGTCGCTTAAATTTCTCAAACCATATAACCATATGATGGTTGACTGTTGAAAAGAATTGTTAATTGAATGTAATCCATTATAGGCAGGTACAGAATCAGATTTAAGTTTATACACTTTTGATGATTTAGTGGGAAGGAGGAGATGTCACCAGATTCATGTTTCACTGTTTCTGATAGTATGCTGCTAGGTTCTTGTCTGAAGGCAATGGGAATAGTCCAAATGTTCATTTTAGAAAATGAGAATGGAGCTTACTTGCATTTATTGAATTGGAAGTATTTGAACAGATGCTATTTACACTGTAGTTGTGGAAGGACTTTCCAGATCATGTGTATTTGACATCAGTTAACAATAACAATATAGCTAGGATGAAAGGATTTGGATTTGGAAGCAGTTGTATAAATGTATTTAAAATATGTGAAAAAGGGCGTATATATGAATATGAGAGACTGAAAGCTGCAGGCTTCCATTCTACGATGTATACAAACCAGAAAAATCTGTTCAGAATTTTGAATTGTGAATAACTTTGTTTCTCATGCTCTTATTCTTTTTAATTGTATATTGTGTCTATGTGTAGGGTTTGAGTGATATTGTGGTATGAGGGGGTGGGGGATAACTAAACAGTAGGACTGTGTTATGCTTTAACTCTTGTAGAGTCAAAGTTGTTTTTTGTTCCTGGAACAAAGTTTGAGGGTGTAAAATTTCTCTAACACTTATAAAGTAACTGAGTGGTCTTTCATTTTTTATCAGAAAGTTAATGGAGCTTTTGGTTCACAATTTTTGTCAGATTCCCTGAAATAATGTGCTGTTTGTTATCACTTAATGCCAAAAGGAGGCATCAGTCCTTGTATGAAATTCCTGTAGCAGGGAAGCCTAAAAAGTAGCCACTTCCCAGCAAAAGTGACCAGATTTAAAGACTCAGAATTACAGACATTTCTGTTAAAAAAAAGAGGCTAGCTGGGTAGTGGGACAAGAAATTGTGACAATATAAGCTAGACTCATTATTGTTTTTCTTGTTGTAGGTTGATTGGATGTTACAATATTGGGTACTTATCTCCTTGTTTTAAAGTAGTAATGTATTCAATGAATGCTGATTTTTGTGACAGTGTTTTATTTCATGTAGTGGCTACTTAATTTTACTTTGGACAGAGTCCTGCACAAAATTCCAATAAATTATGTTATGTCTATTTAAGACCAATTTATGAATTCGGAAATTAAAAGTAAAATATATGTACATATGTGTATGTATGTATGTATGTATGTATGTATGTATGTATATGTGATATAAACCAGAACAGTTTAAAATTTGTTTACAGTGAAGATAGGAAATTATTAGAGAAGGAAGACTTTGAGGGATAAAATGGTTGTACTAGTATTTCAAAGTTGGATCTATTCATCAATGTGAAATCTGTACAGGTAGTGATTCATGAATAAAAGTGTGAATGGACTTAACATTTTTTGTTTTAATCCTACACCCAGGGAAAACCGACAAAACTTTGAAGTACACTATTATTAAAAAAATATTAGGACAAGGTTGGATTATTCCCTTTTTCTTTCTTCTTTTTTTCTTATTTCTTCACAGCAATGATGAAATAAAACTTTAAAAATCCAAGAAAGATACCTTTAGACCCTTTTGAATTTCTGATCAGTCTCAGAACTCTTGGGAAAGTTGAACGCACATAGAAAATTGAAGAAATGTCCACCAGTTCTTCACCAAGCAGTTTTTTTTTGCAAAAACAAACTTTAATTTTCAAAATCCATGAAGGCTGTTTATTGGTTATTAGCTCTTTAGGCATAAAGGGCCAAACTAGTTAGCTTATGACATAGTTCCGTTTGTCCTTCCATCACCTTTTCCCCTAAAAATCGCTATGTTTGGGGAAGAGGTACATTTTTTAGGTCATCTGACCGTTAAGGCCCATGGGCCTCTTGTTTTATTATAAATGGTGGGTCTCTGTCACTAGAGGCCTGAGAAGCGGGACTAAAAAGTGAACATTTTAAAATCTACTTCTGTAGGAATGATCTAATTCTGTCAAAATTAGGTCTTGAGCATTCTCGGGCGAAGGAGAGTTAATTTTGTATAAACTGCTTGCTGCGGCAGGAGGTACAAAAGTAGTCATAAGCCCAATAGAGGAAATAGAGCAAATTCTTGGAAATCCTACTCCTTCCGTAGGAATGATTGAATTTTGATCATATTTGGTCTGAAGCATTCTTGGACGAAGAGGAATTAATCAATTTTGCCAATTAAGCGCTATATGCCATATAGGCTCTTGTGATTTTGTTTTATTTTTCGGTAATTTTTCCTAATTGGATGGGTATCTGCGTAGGAAAGAAGAGTTCATTATTATTTGTCTATAGATAGCTACACCAACCTTTTGTCAGAAATCGATGATGGCCACCTTTCAGCTATGATCTGTCACAAATTTGAAAAAGGCGTCACTGATCATGGGGAACTCGCATACGGAATTTGAAAATGGTGCTTATAAGGAAATGGTATCAAAAGCCCAGGGCACTGATTTTGGACTTGGAGCATGCTGGAATTCAAGATCACAGCAATAAAAATATGTTAAAATCTTCAAAATACTTCTTTTCGATAATAATGCTTCGGAAATGGACTTAATAGTTTGCATAAATTGGCTTTATTTGACAAAGATACAAGTTAGTCTCACAATCAAAAGGGTACCGTTTGGAACCATGGGTAAGTACATATAATGTTTGAGAAATGTTCCAGTATTTCCACTATTAAGGATTAGCAATACTGAACGTATTTTGTTAAAATCGAAGATGGATACCTGTCAGCCATTTGGTTTTTCTCAACAGTCTCGGTATCGAAAAGACACCACTAGAGACTAAGGGGAGCCTACAAGTACTTCCACAATTAGAATCGATGATAAACGTCTTCTGTCAAAATTCAAGATGGTCATACGGCTTTTATGACCAGTTTCTAAATATAAAGGACAATTCTTGGGACGAAATGGAGCCTACTTACGAAATGTGAGGTTGATTAACTAGGTACTTTCCATGATAAGCGATAACAAGAGTTTTTAAGGCAGTCGGACGGACCATTTATGAGGGATATTTGAACAGCTGATGGCCCCAGCAAACAGGAAAGGATGAGATGAAAGGTCATGGACGAGGAAAACTATTTTAGGTTAAAATGCCAAAACTATAGATGACTTTAAATGTTTTGTATCAACATCAATACTAATTAATTTTTTAATGAAGTTTTAACTAATTCTAAGACAAGTTGAAGACATATCAAAGTGCAATTTAGTCGTTGACAACACTCTGTCATGCCAGTTTTTACAAATCTTAACGATTAATGCTTTACATATCATTAGTCTTGATAAGACTTTAAACAACAATATGTCCGACATCACTTCCGGTGACGTAGAATGATAGAATGCTCCAATCCTTATGAGAGAAAAATCTGAATTGGATCAAATTTTATTTATATGTATCTTACATACATGGGAATAGCTTGGGGCGGGGGCTTCTTATGATTTAACAATAGATTATGCCTTCAAGTGTACATGACATCCAAGTTTAATCTAATTCATAATTAATGGATCTATATCAGAAATGAACGACAATTCATATCGCTAACCGCTGAAACAACCAGATACTTAGACAGGGTTGATCAAAATAGTTCTCTGAAACATGTTCCACGAACACTAAAACATGTTCCGCGTACACTTTACACTGTTTTGTTGTTTTCTTCTCACAATCATAAAGGAATAATGATGAGCATAGCTGTAGAGTGGCTTAGTGTGTTAAAATAACCTGTTATGATTACAAAAAATAATTATAACACGAAATTAATGTTTAGGGTAGCGTGAGGCTCGACATGAACGGAACTCGTCAGAATAATTAATGAATGCATTTCCTTGTGTGGTATGAGGTTCGACATGTTCGATGTGGTGTGAGGTTCCACATGTTCGATGTGGTGTCAGGTACCACATGATCGATGTGGTGTGGGGTTCCACATGTTCGCTGTGGTGTGGGGTTCCACATGTTCGATGTGGTGTGAGGTTCCAAATGTTCGATGTGGTGATAGGTTCCAAATGTTAGATGTGGTGCGAGGTTCCACATGTTCGATGTGGTGTGGGGTTCCACATGTTCGCTGTGGTGTGGGGTTCCACATGTTCGATGTGGTGTGAGGTTCCAAATGTTCGATGTGGTGATAGGTTCCGAATGTTAGATGTGGTGCGAGGTTCCACATGATCGATGTGGTGATAGGTTCCACATGTTCGATGTGGTGATATGTTCCACATGTTCGATGTGGTGTGAGTTCCACATGTTCGATGTGGTGTGAGCTTCCAAATGTTCGATGTGATATGAAGTTGCGAATGTTCGGTGTGGCGTGAGGCTCCATATGTTCGATGTGGTGTGAGCTTCCAAATGTTCGATGTGATATGAAGTTCCGAATGTTCGATATGGTGTGAGGTTCCACATGTTCGATGTGGTGTGAGTTCCACATGTTCGATGTGGTGATAGGTTCCACATGTTCGATGTGGTGTGAGGTTCAACATGTTCGATGTGATGATAGGTTCCACATGTTCGATGTGGTGTGAGATTCCAAATGTTCGATGTGGTGTGAGGTTCCACATGATCGATGTGGTGTGAGTTCCACATGTTCGATGTGGTGTGAGCTTCCAAATGTTCGATGTGAGAGTTCCCATGTTCGATGTGGTGTGAGGTTCCACATGATCGATGTGGTGTGAGTTCCACATGTTCGATGTGGTGTGAGCTTCCAAATGTTCGATGTGATATGAAGTTGCGAATGTTCGGTGTGGCGTGAGGCTCCACATGTTCGATGTGGTGTGAGCTTCCAAATGTTCGATGTGATATGAAGTTCCGAATGTTTGATGTGGTGTGAGTTACACATGTTCGATGTGGTGTGAGCTTCCAAATGTTCGATGTGGTGTGAGCTTCCAAATGTTCGTTGTGGTGTGAGTTCCACATGTTCGATGTGGTGTGAGCTTCCAAATGTTCGTTGTGGTGTGAGTTCCACATGTTCGATGTGGTTTGAGGTTCCAAATGTTCGATGTGATGAGTTCCAAATGTTCGATGTGATATGAAGTTCCGAATGTTTGATGTGGTGTGAGGTTCCACATGATCGGTGTGCTGTGAGTCCCACATGTTCGATGTGGTGTGAGTTCAAAATGTTCGGTGTGGTGTGAGGTTCCGAATGTTTGATGTGGTGTGAGGTTCCACATGATCGGTGTGGTACGAGTTCCACATGTTCGATGTGGTGTGAGTTCCACCTGTTCGATGTGGTATGAAGTTCCGAACGTTCGGTGTGGTGTGAGGCTCCACATGTTCGTTGTGGTGTGAGTTCCACATGTTCGATGTGATATGAAGTTCCGAATGTTTGATGTGGTGTGAGTTACACATGTTCGATGTGGTGTGAGGTTCGAAATGTTCGATGTGATATGAAGTTCCGAATGTTTGATGTGGTGTGAGGTTCCACATGATCGGTGTGGTACGAGTTCCACATGTTCGATGTGGTGTGAGGTTCCACATGTTCGATGTGGTATGAAGTTCCGAACGTTCGGTGTGGTGTGAGGCTCCACATGTTCGTTGTGGTGTGAGTTCCACATGTTCGATGTGATATGAAGTTCCGAATGTTTGATGTGGTGTGAGTTACACATGTTCGATGTGGTGTGAGCTTCCAAATGTTCGTTGTGGTGTGAGTTCCACATGTTCGATGTGGTGAGGTTCCAAATGTTCGATGTGATATGAAGTTCCGAATGTTTGATGTGGTGTGAGGTTCCACAATGTTCCACATGTTCGGTGTGGTGTGAGGTTCCACATGTTCGATGTGGTATGAAGTTCCGAATGTTCGGTGTTGTGTGAGGCTCCACATGTTCGTTGTGGTGTGAGGTTCCAAATGTTCGATGTGGTATGAAGTTCCGAATGTTTGATTTGGTGATAGGTTCCTAATGTTCGATGTGGTATGAAGTTCCGAATGTTCGGTGTGGCGTGAGGCTCCACATGGTCGGTGTGGTGTGAGGTTTCACATGTTCGATGTGGTATGAAGTTCCGAATGTTCGGTGTGGTGTGAGGCTCCACATGTTCGATGTGGTGTGTGGTGTGAGTTCCGAATGTTGTGAGTTCCACATGTGGGTGTGAGGTTCCACATGTTCGATGTGGTGTGAGGTTCCAAATGTTCGACGTGGTGTGAGGTTCCACATGTTCGATGTGGTGTGAGCTTCCAAATGTTCGATGTAATATGAAGTTCCGAATGTTTGATGTGGTGTGAGTTCCACATGTTCGATGTGGTGTGAGGTTCCAAATGTTCGATGTGATATGAAGTTCCGAATGTTTGATGTGGTGTGAGGTTCCACATTTTCGGTGTGGTGTGAGGTTCCAAATGTTCGATGTGGTGTGAGGTTCTACATGATCGATGTGGTATGAAGTTCCATATGATCGGTGTGGTGTGAGTTCCACATGTCCGATGTGGTTTGAGTTTCAAGTGTTCAGTGTGGTGTGAGGTTCCACATGTTCGATGTGGTATGAAGTTCCGAATGTTCGGTGTGGTGTGAGGCTCCACATGTTCGTTGTGGTGTGAGTTCCGCATGTTCGATGTGGTGTGAGTTCCACATGTTCGGTGTGGTGTGAGGTTCCACATGTTCGATGTGGTGTGAGGTTCCACATGTTCGATGTGATGATAGGTTCCACATGTTCGATGTGGTGTGAGGTTCCACATGTTCGATGTGATATGAAGTTCCGAATGTTCGATGTGATGATAGGTTCCACATGTTCGATGTGGTATGAGGTTCCAAATATTCGATTTAGTGTGAGGCTCCACATGTTCGATGTGGTGCGAGGTTCCACATGTTCGATGTGGTGTGGGGTTCCACATGTTCGATGTGGTGTGAGGTTCCAAATGTTCGATGTGGTGTGAGGTTCCACATGATCGGTGTGGTGTGAGTTCCACATGTTCGATGTGGTGTGAGTTCCACATGTTCGGTGTGGTGTGAGGTTCCACATGTTCGATGTGGTGTGAGGTTCCAAATGTTCGACGTGGTGTGAGGTTCCACATGTTCGATGTGGTGTGAGGTTCCACATGTTCGCTGTGGTGTGAGGTTCCATATGTTCGATGTGGTGTGAGGTTCCACATGTTCGATGTGGTGTGAGGTTCCACGTGATCGATGTGGTATGAGGTTCCACGTGTTCGATGTGGGTGAGGTTCCACATGGTCGGTGTGGTGTGAGGCTCCACATGTTCGATGTGGTGTGAGGTTCCACATGTTCGATGTGGTGTGAGGTTCCACATGTTCGATATGGTGTGAGGTTCCACATGTTCGATGTGGTGTGAGTTCCACATGTTCGATGTGGTGTGAGGTTCCACATGTTCGATGTGGTGTGAGGTTCCACATGTTCGCTGTGGTGTGAGGTTCCATATGTTCGATGTGGTGTGAGTTCCACATGTTCGATGTGGTATGAGGTTCCACATTTTCGATGTGGTGTGAGGTTCCACGTGATCGATGTGGTGTGAGGTTCCACGTTATCGATGTGATATGAGGTTCCACATGTTCGATGTGGTTTGGGGTTCCACATGTTCGATGTGGTGTGAGGTTCCAAATGTTCGATGTGGTGTGAGGTTCCACATGATCGATGTGGTGTGAGTTCCACATGTTCGATGTGGTGTGAGGTTCCAAATGTTCGATGTGGTGTGAGGTTCCACGTGATCGATGTGATATGAGGTTCCACATGTTCGATGTGGTGTGAGGTTCCACATGTTCGATGTGGTGTGAGGTTCCACGTGATCGATATGGTGTGAGGTTCCACGTGATCGATGTGGTATGAGGTTCCACATGTTCGATGTGGGTGAGGTTCCACATGGTCGGTGTGGTGTGAGGTTCCACATGTTCGATGTGGTAGGAGGTTCCACATGTTCGATGTGGTGTGAGGTTCCACATGTTCGGTATGGTGTGAGGTTCCACATGTTCCATGTGGTGTGAGGTTCCATTTGATCGATGTGGATGAGGTTCCACATGTTCGATGTGGTGTGAGGTTCCACGTGATCGATGTGGTGTGAGGTTCCACGTGATCGATGTGCTGTGAGGTTCCACATGTTCGATGTGTTGTGAGGTTCCACGTGATCGATGTGATGTGAGGTTCCACATGTTCGATGTGGTGTGAGGTTCCACATGTTCGATGTGGTGTGAGGCTCCACATGTTCGATGTGGGTGAGGTTCCACATGTTCGATGTGGTGTGAGGTTCCATATGATCGATGTGGTGTGAGGGGTCACGTGATCGATGTGATATAGTTCCACGTACTTTGTGTGGTGTGATGATGATACATTGTTTGAAGGTTCGAATGAAACTCATATCATTTTCTCTGTGAAAATGTATTCTGCAAAAAAGTCTGATCATGACATTTTACTCCTCATGTTTTAAAATTTGTCTGATAAAACTCACATTTTTTGAGAGAATCATTTTAATAAAACTTTGGAAATTTATTATAAAGAAATCGTCAAGCGGTTTCAAACGACAAACACAAGACTATATAATGATTAATTCTTTATATAGAACAATAAGTACGGTTTTTTATTGATTTTTTTGCTGATTTTGACAATAACTAATGATAGATAAGTTTCAAACTTTTGCCGGGAACATGTTCATTTCAGTCATTGCACATATGACATCATCCAAACTTGAAGGGCAATAAAACCACTATGCGAACAAAACCAAAACTATTTTTCAATAAATCAGAAAACAAATACAGATGTAAACAACGATGAATAGCACAATACAAATAGCAACTGTCTGTCGTGTTGTCAAATCTAAGTCGATCACGGCTTAGGTATTGTTTTCTAGTTCAACTTCGATACAGTACGCTGGATCATGACTGATACCTCGTGCTCCTCCATTTTCGTCGCCTTTAGCATCGATGTCCGCCTCTACGGCATTTCCATTCCCCTTACAATTTTTCTTCTCGGTGTATTTGGTCGACTTGACTTGATGTTTGTTCTCACTGCTGTGTTTGAGTGATCTGCAACGAATTTTGCATTGATCAATTTTTAAGACTTCATACAGTCCATCTCGGAACTGGGTCGACGTCATGATATAGAGGAAAAAATTGATGGAGTAATTCAGTTGTTCCAACAATTGCGATACTTCCTTGAAGACAAGGAAACCCTTTGCGTTATCCCCAAACGCATTGATTTTGAAAAAGAATGCCATTAAATGTAACATCGTAACAGGCAAAACGAGAACAATGTAGGCGGCGACGATCCCCAATAACATGGCCGTTGTTTTTACGCCTTCAGTATCTGATTTCCTGGCTTGTGACGTCAGCTGTTTCCGTTTGTGTCGGTACGCTGTTAGTTTGTACAGAATTAAGGTTGTGAGGACGGCCATGATGGACATGGGAGCGATGGAGTAGAGAGCACATCCCATGTAGATCATATTGGCATATTTAGCAGATTGAAATGGATCACTTCGGTCGTAAGCATCTGGATAGCACATCCCATCGACAATACGAGAGCTGAATGACCACACGCTATTAAATGTTATCATTACCATATAAACGACAGCGAGTGCAAGGATGGTTCGTATTTTTGTAGTTATGCTTTTCGCCTTCAAAGGGAACCATACCGCTACGAAACGCTCGACGCAGAGAAATACAACCATCCATGATGATGTCATCTTCCCGGTCCGAAAGAAGACAAAGAAAATCTTACATCCCATATCGGAGAGCGCCCGGAGGGCTGTTCCCATGAGCTTGATGACGAATTTCTTGTTGAAAGGCTGGGTCAGGAGAAGGAGAGTGTCCGAAGAAGCAAGGCAAATAAGAAGAAGACGAGAATTGAGTTTGGAGAATGACTTCCTGTTCATGATGATGACGGTCAAGGTATTTCCTATAAGGCCAAGTAACAGGAAAGTTGGAAAATAGAAGTAATCAAAGTAGTCTAAGCTGTTCAGCACATTCTGCAGATAATCTACTTCTGGAACGTCAGACGTTTCATCCAAGGAACTTCTATTGCCATCGTTGACGGCATTAATTCCGGTGACGCCATTTCCGGTGATGTTTAACATCGACTCATTTTTTAAAAGGTCGACAGACATACCGATTTTCTGCTAGATCTGAAATAAACAGGAAGGTTTATTTTTCATGTATAACGTGTACTTGATACTGATGGCATAATGGACTGCTTATGTTTAAACTCAATCAAATTAGTGATACTGTCTCAGGCTAATGATGCGTATCAGAGTAAGTTGTACGCGTAAAGTTTGTACAGAATTAAGGTTGTGAGGACGGCCATGATGGACATGGGAGCGATGGAGTAGAGAGCACATCCCATGTAGATCATATTGGCATATTTAGCAGATTGAAATGGATACTGAACAAGATTTGTGGCACTGAACCAGACTGGAGAGTAGGAATTAGGTTAGGTATAATGAACAAGATTAGTGATGCTTAATAAGGTTAGTAAGTCTGAACAAGGTTAGTAATACTAAAAATGTTTAGTATGACTGATAACAATAATAATAGTGAACAAGGTTAGTAAGACTGAGCAAGGTTAGTAATATTGAACAAGGTTAGTAAGACTGAACAATGTTAGAGAAAATGGAAAAGGTGAGAAAGACTGAACAATGCTAATACATGTAATAATGAACAAAGTTATTGATACTGAAGAATTTCAGTGACTCTGAAACAATTAGATGAGAACGAAAAAAAACTGCTACGATTTTCGGAGAAAGTTGAAACCCCAAAGTACTTCTGGGATTATCAGTGATGTTGAGTGTCTTTGGGAACTAAACGATTGTAACGGGAAACTTAGAAATCTTTTAGTTAGCACGTCACTTCATTTTAGAGGAAATGAAAAATACAAAGGCGTGTACTAAATTGCGATTTTATGACAAGGAAAGTGTATGGTTAGCGTTGCGTTTCCGCGATATCCAGAAAGTAATTTATGACAGTTAAGGACAAACCACTATTTTTCAAGCCCAATTATTCGACACTTGATGAGTTTTTGTTTAAAAAAAATGTTTAAAAGTCAAATTCCATTACCTCGGATCCAAAATTAATGAGGTGCCATATTTCTGTTTTTTTTTCTGCTGTTACCATATTTACTTCATCACGTTCCATTCCAATTATATACTCAAAATGAATTTAACCCTTGAACGAAAATACTGTCCAATCAAAGAATGGTCGTCTTTCTGAATAATTTAATAGTCATGACCCAGCCATGTCATTTCACCACATTCTAGAGTAGTACACGACGAAAAAAAAACAAAACAAAACAAAAAACAAAGAAAGAAAAAAAAACCCAAATAAACCAAGAAAGCAAACAAACAAACTCGACATACTTACCACGGGATATCTTTAAGCTACTGGAGAAGATCCGCTATCTTCTTTACATGAGCCTGTGTGTACGCAATATCGTGATGACAGTGAAATATATGGTATGGATATGAGGTGTGCATAGTGTACCAGTACCCAATCACAGCCAAGATAGACTTTGGTCCGTACCAAGTCGATGCCGGTAATTATTACCTAATGAAAATTGTTAATTGAAAGGGAAAATGACCACGGTATTCACATGTCTATTATCAAAATAACAGACTCGGAACCCCCAATCACAGCCTTACCAAAATCCTGATTTTCATTTCCAGCTTCAACCTGCGTCGTAAGTATATGATGTATTCACGTGAAAAGTGCATCGCTTTCAAAGGAATAGGTTTAGGGATGGGGTGAGAAATGTTTCAGAACTACTATCTAGATGTGTCATAAAACAGTTACATTGGAATGGAGTTTAATTTGTCCGGTAGAACTTACATTTTATAGTGCGACTTGTTTTGATGGATATACTTATTTTGATTATGTTTCCAAAACATATCTTAAAAGTCCAATATTTCTCTTGTGTGAACATTAAAGATAATTCCATGTCACTTCACTATCATACGTTATCAGTCATAGCCATTATCATGAAACATACCTCATGCAGGCTCTTCCTGCCTAGGCCATTGTTACCAACACAGGTCAAATGCCCCCTGTCCATTCTAACGAAAGTCTATTCGTCACCGTGAATAAAAGTAAAACCACACATTATTACGGGAAAAAAGCGTAATAACGCGAAAAAACAGTAAACACGTGAAAAACAAATAAAAACGTGGAAAAATACCTAATAGCCGAAAGACAGGTTAGCTTATGCCATGGCGCAGCGTCCGTCTTTCGTCCGGTGTTCGTCAACTGTTTACAAACCGCCACTAGTGATGCCGACGGAATGGATTTTGACTAAAATGCGCCAGAAGCATTCTGGAGGGAAGAGGAAGTTTGCATAAATATTGTTTCCCGGCCCCAAGGGGCTAAAAAGCTGGGCCAAAATGGGGAAATTAAGACAGTTCTTTAAAATTCTTATTCTTGTGTAGGGAAATAGGTGTAAATACGTTGTTACTTTATATGAAAAAGATTGCAATGTAGTTTTACAGTCCGTAGTGTCAGACTTCTAGTTTTTACTTCGCCATGTTACGAAAATTACAACGATAACATTTTTTGTTGGAAAAACAACAACTGACGACAATTAATCTATAGTTGATCTTACAGAAGTCACTTTGTTGAAATGAATACATAACGAGGGAGACTCCAAATCACAAATCGAAGACCTGACACGTATTTCCGTCATGGTACTGGACTGTTTGTTAGGGCAACAATCCCATACACAGAGTTTTACAAATTTTGAATTCTCACATGTCATTTTTATTGCTTTATTTAGAACAGGCTGCATTTTTTTTACGAAATATTCCGAAATATCAATTACCTGAATGTTGGTTATGGAGAATCTTGGAAGGGGAGACATGTTTCATATTTTCAGAGATTTCTCCTTGTTACGATGCTGTCATTTTTATAAAATAAACCACAAAGGTCACTGTTTTACTATTCACGACAGTCATGTCACACTCGATCCTCGTTAGCTGATAACGATCGTCATACTATTGTCTACAGGTGTGACCACAAACCCGGCAAAACGCGATATCGTGAGTACTTTCTACATTACAGGATTCACACCGTTAATTAATTACACAACTCCAACATTTATATCTACAGACGCCGGAATACAATATCCATTGTTATACTATATACTTATTATCACATTGTTGGTATTGTTATAGGACTGATATAGGAAGGTCTATGATTGTTTATTCACAGTATAATTATTCTTCTGGGCTAATGGAGTGTCTTTCGACGATATTGTGATTGATACCATGCAAAACTGACATGCCGTTATTCATTAATATTACATTCCTAGTTCTACCTACTAGTAGTTATAATGACAAGTTCGATCAAATTATCCTGGCTCACTGTGGCTAGTGTATGTCTGCAAACTCATAGCAATATTCAGGGTCAGGGCTGGTAAACCAATTATTGAAACCCGATTGTTTTTTCCTAGCAAACCATTCATAGCAGCACTCAGCTTAACATCCTCTTCGAATTTGCGGATGGTTTGTTTCTTGTTAAGTCTGGAAATGAGTCACTTGGGGCTAGGTCTGGAGAATAGGGTGGGAAAGGTAATCATACTCGCGCAACATTGTCCATCGCATTTTTACTTCGGCTAGTGAGGACTGGCGCATGGTCCTGGTGAAGCAGAATCTTTACCAGACAATTTACACCACCTGCTTCAGTAGCTTGCGAACCAGATGACCTTTAAATTCTTTGCCTTTGTCATTCCATCGATACTCTTTACTCTTTATATCGTAATGATAAACCCAGGTTTTATCACTGGTTACAACCTTAAAATGAGAATTATTTGGCGTTGTACCGAGGTAACCAGTCTCCACTGATGATGACTTTGGCTTTGTACCAACTTAGCAAGCCTCCGCTTATAATGACCTTTAGTTTTTTTACAATGTTATTAATGTTCCGCTGATGATGGCCCTTTGGAGTTGTACAGAATCAACGAGGCTCCATTGATTAAGGCTCGTCGCACCGAGTTAGCAAGGCTTTTCTCATATTGACTCTTTGACGTTGAACCGAGTCAGCAAGGTTCCACTGATGATGACCCAAGATTGCTTCATGCCATCCGCATATGTATATGCCTTTTACGGATCCATATGAAAAGTCGGTTGATTTCTGCTAACTCTAAAAGAGTAATAGGGTGGTTGTCCATCATTATTTCGTGTTCAGTGTAAATGTTTTCTGGGCTAGTTCTTGTTGTCGACCGATTGGTTTTCTTCTATGCCCTTTCTTTCACGAATGGATTCTTCACCCAGCGTTTGATGATTACAGGAGAAAGGAGAAGACTGCTAATAACGGCCCAAATATATACTGAAGAAAAGTTTGTACAGCCTTTCAAAAATCAGGAAAAGTGGAGAATAAAATTAGACCTAAGTGAAAACTTTGACACTTATGCATGTGTTTTTCAATATACTCAAGAAACCAAACTACAGGCTTTTCAATAAAAAATCCATCACAGAATTTTACAAACTAATTTTTTTCTGTTTAAAATCGGCAAAGGAACAAGATAATTCATGCTCATTTTGTAATGGGGAAGAAGAAACAATGGAACACATCATGTACAATTGTTTTATACAAATGAATTGTTACAAGAATTCACTATATGGTATACTGAAAATGACAATGTTCAAAATCATTTTATTCTGAGTACCACTGTACAATATTTGGTAATGCAAATGCAGTGGAAGACTAAACCCTTTCTTGTTAATGTTTAGATATCATATTTTTACCTGTAAATATAAAAACAGATTACCAATATTTCAATCATGTAAATCGTATTTCACTCAAGTTCTGAAAATAGAAAAATATATTGCTAAAAAGGATAATTTAGAAAAAAAAATCAAGAAAAGTGGGGAATATTTAATGGAATCTTAAACAGTTAGGAAACCGAAATGCAATGTAACTATAAGAGTACTTCCCCTTTATGTTAATTTTCAGCATTGTGTACCTGTAATACCTCTAAACAGTGGGACATTTGGCATTTGTTCTTAATAATATATTCAATTTCTCCATATAGCATAATAATTTCTATAAGTTTGATATCAACAGGTTAAACAATGTGACCAAAATAATAATAATTTTTTTATAGTCATCAGTGTGTGCTGATGCCCAGGGAGGGGGATCTAATCCGATCCATTTTCAGCCAAAAAGCTTTGTAAAGTAAAATATTAGAATGTTATTTATGTTAGAGAATGAATGAAAGGTTTGCGAATGTGTATGATAAAGAGAATGTATAAATAACATGTAAAACAGTTATGAGTGAGTGACAAGATCAGGCAAATAATGAAAGGTAAGAGATGCATGTATATATTATATATATCTTAGATACTTGTGCAACTTGATAAGCCTGTCTATAAAGTGATAATTATTGTAAACAAAACAAGACATGTAGGACAACAGTGTTACAAAGTAGAAAGAATATATGAAACACGAAGATTGATTGCGGTGAGTGTGTGTAGGGGTGTTTGTGTGTGTATGTGCTGTCTAGGTGTATGTGTTGATTGATGAGTGTGGTGAGGGGAAGCCCTCCAGTGTGGGGACATGTATTGTACAGAGTCTGACCCTAGGGTCCCAACCCTGGCAAGAGCTCTCTGTAATTAAGTTCTGGAGCATTAAAAAAAGATTCTTCATCCAGCGTTTGATAATCACAGAAGAAGGAGAAGACGGAAGTCACCCGTTTTTCGACCTGTTTGGCAGATTGATTAGAACTAGAAACTTTATCGCCGCTTCATTATTTCAGCTCACAGGGCGTATGTCTCTCTAACAAACGTTTGTGAGTCAACAACTGCAAATGTAAACACTGTAAGTTAGGTTTGTTGTATTTTACCACCCTACAGGAAGGTGTAAGGTTTTTTTTTGTCACCTTGTAACTTCACTTGTCTGTGGTGTACAGCATGCTGGGCCCAGTACATTTCTGAGTCTTTACTTTTCTGTAATAAAATATAACGCATCCTTAAAGAGAGTGCAACCAGATACTATATCATTGTAACTAGAAATTAAACATACATTGCACAAGTATCTAAGATATATATAATATATACATGCATCTCTTACCTTTCATTATTTGCCTGATCTTGTCACTCACTCATAACTGTTTTACATGTTTCGCAAAATTCATTCTCTAACATAAATAACACTAATATTTTACTTTACAAAGCTTTTTGGCGGATCCCCCTCCCTGGGCATCAGCACACACTGATGACTATAAAAAAATTATTATTATTTTGGTCACATAACCTGTTGATATCAAACTTATAGAAATTATTATGCTATATGGAGAAATTGTAAGAACAAATGTTATTTTTTACACTTTTACATAAAGGGGAAGCTCTTATAGTTACATTGTGTTTAACTGTTTAAGATTCCTTAATTTCCACACATGCTTTCAATATATAAAAGAGCTGAAATATTGGTGTTTTTATATTTACAGGTAAAAATATGATATCTAAACATTAAAAGATTTTAGTCTTCCACTGCATTTGTCATTATAAAATGATTTTGAACATCTTTTCCAACATAACCATTCATTTGTATAAAACAATTGTACATGATGTGTTAGTCCTTACATTACAAAATGACATCCCAGAAAAAAAAGATTTTTTATACATTGTTTTTGCCGATTTTTGAAAGGCTGTACAAACTTTTCCAGTATATTTTTGGCTGTTTTTTTTTTTACTCCTGTAATCATCAAAGTATAAGAGGAGAATCCATTCGTGAAAGAAAGGGCATGCCTTTGCTCAGAAAACATTTAACCAGATACCTAATTTAAAAAAAAAAACTGTCGATATTATAAGTATAGATGATACTGTATTTTCTGAATATGGTTTTAGTCATTATAATTGCAAGATACCAGCGGCTACTTGGGATTTTTCAGAAAGTCAATTGCAATTATATCGATTATAATTCCACATAGGAATCACTTTATTGTTTAAATGGAAGAATGATCATATAACTAGGTAATATAATTTTGCTTGAATTTTATTGGCTAAAATTTTACGTTACCTTCAAATGACATTTAAAGATGTCGTTGATTGTAATGTCATTTGTGATTGGTAATGATATATCTGAAGAACGTGTCCGTTTAAGAAAGTGAAATTCTCTAAAATAAAGATTAAATAAAAAAGCATTATTTTAAATGATGTGTTTTTAGGGTATGGAACTGAAAAACAAAAACAAAAAAACAAAAACAAAAAATAACAAAAAAAAAAAAAAAAAACCTCGAAATGTGCTTTCCTCATAACTATAGGTTTTTTATTCAGATTACAGTCGGGGTTTTGGAATGTTACGAACTATATACTATATGAATTAATCTGCTTTGTTTTTGCACGGAAGTACTACTTGTTAAGATATACTTAATTAGTTTTGTAGCAAATTTTGTCATTATTTTGTAAGATGTCACTGCAATTGTTGCCCCAAAACGGACCAATTGGCGTTATTAGTTTTAGACAGATTGTTTGACCTATGACCTCAGATTGTCTTAGACACATTGCGACACCAAAAGAGATATATTTACACACAGTACCATTTGTTGGTAAACACTAGTGTTAATTTGTAATTATCATAAAATACATATAACCAAGTAATAATCCATATATGTAGAGTATAGCCAGTTCATATCATGAATATAGAGTATGTAAAAGATATATTGACAGATGTATTCATGAAAACGCTTGACGAAATATTGTATGGTGTATTCAAGGATATAATTTGTAAGTATTGGTTTGAATAAATGTCTGTAGGTAGTGCCAATGCATAACGAAGATTTCTCATGACAATCAAATATACCTTCAGCTTCATATCGCACAAAGAAATGGAATATTTTTCAATGTAATCATTACGATTGTGAATTTCCTCCACAATCTCCATCAACCTGAATCACTTGAAATCCTATGTCGCGAGTTTGTCAGGTGCCTACATTTTGCACGAAAATTGTGAATCAATTGTGATGTGTCAACCCCATAGTTTCTGATGTAGGAACGTTGCTCTCCAGAAAATTAACGATAGAGAAATTGAAACTATCATCCTTGTCATACACCTTGGTGGAAAGCGGTTCAAATAAGGTCATGGCATATTTCCGCTGACAACATTGACAATAAATATGAAAATAATCAATATTGAATAATTTCTGGTATAACTTTTGACGCAAGTGATATACATAACTTTACAGAAGACAAAATAGACGATTGATTTAAATGAGATTATAATAAGCTGATAAAGTGATTGAAGCTGCTCTTTTAAAATATGAATGTTATTAAAATCCAGCAATCTTACATAAGAGGGTCCATTGATTTTGGAGCTAGTTGATTACTGGTGGCTAAATACCTGTGTTACTCCTGTGAATTCGTAGTTTCAATAGTTTCTGGGGTAAGTGTATCTAAATATACTGGGGATACGTTCATCCTAGACTATGTGTACAATGTTCCATCTATGAATGAATATGTGAGATGAAACACGTATTAACATGATTACTAAAGAAACTACAAAATTACGTAAAAAATCGCTCACAAAATCTAGTGAGTGGCTAGATCAGTTTGGGTCCCCATCTGTTAAAGTTATGGACTCTTAACAAGTCAACGTTATCGCACAAGACTACAGTTATCTTAAGCAATCACCTATATCAGAAAAGTATCGAAAGTCAAAATTGAACTTGCTAGACAGCTTATGAACGAAACGTTATTTTTCAATTCTGTATGTCTTTTAAGTAAAATTAATGAGTTTATTTACTCGATACGTATCTGTGCTATATCAGTGTTCCCTAAACCCCCATATTCTGATTTCTTCAAGAAAATATTAATTTAATGGCTGATGCATCATATTAAAACTTTTGACACATCCGATTTCCTGTTAGGTGAGTTAAGCAGTTTAATCAGGTACTGTAAGTACATACTGTAAAATTCCGTTTCATGGTGCTTTGATTTCGTAATTTTCCTAAAATACAAATTTTCGTTGACACTTGATTTCGCGAATAAATCTTGCACACGAAATCCATATAAACTTTTATCTGTTTATAATCTCAGTATATAAATTCATGGATATAGAATACTAATTAATTCGATGAAAATAAATATCCCAAGAAAATTAATAGTTTTACACTAACTGAGTTTCTTTATGCTGATTAATTACTAAAAAGATTGTAAAACAGAGATTCAAAATAACAATAAAGAGCAACTAATAAATGCAATATATGGACGAACTATAAATAGGATTTTAAAATCCAATGGTATAAAATCAATAACAACATATGGACACTAGCACCAGAAAAATGATTGGATTCGCACTACGACTTGTACCGCCAACCACAATCATGAGCTGTGTATATTTGTTTTGTCAAATAAAACACTTGGCATTCGTGTTTAATTTTGTGAATTATTTGTATAGACTCGTTTTCTCAACTAAAAACCAATACCGTATTACAAGACTAGGTGGTCTGTAAAACTCGATTATGAACTGTACTGAAGCATCACGTTGGCTGAAATGTTTTTAAAACAAACTTATTGCAGCGTTTATTAGAAAAATTAAAATCTACGGAACTAGGGTAAAATATGAGCAAAGGAACGATTCACATGGAGAATTACGAAAAAGTATAGCGAGATTAAGAATAATTATTTCTAAAGTGTAAGCATTTTCTGTTTCGTCGACACCCGTCATGTAAAACATGTGTAACCCTGGTAAAATACTAGCCGCAATATACCACTCGGTTACTAGTCTTTAGCTCGACTGGTCGAGCGTCAGACTAGTAAGCCAAGGGTTCTGGATTTGATTCCTAGCGGAGGCATTGAAATAAATAATTACCTCTGTTACACTTTGCCAATCCAAGTAAGTATTGTCATCTTCGTAAGGAGAACATATTTTTCATTGTTATTACCATAAATCTCTTGTCAATATGGAAATGGTGAACAAACCCAAGAATATCGAATCAAGTGCGATATGTCAATACCATAAGTTGGGAAAAGCAAAGTTGTCCCTGTTGGTCTCGTTGTAGTGAAAAGGGAAAGATCCACATAATCAATTGACATATAAAATTCTGATTTCCATTCTTCTTAGATATATACGATGCACATGAGCAATAGTTTCCTGTTATCTAAAGGATATATATTGTAACAGATGTCATTTTTCATCTCAGTGCCTCCGCTAGGAATCGAACCCAGGACCCCTGGCTTACTAGTCTCACGCTCAACCAATCGAGCTAAAGAGAAGTGGTATATTGCGGCTAGTATTTTACAAGGGTTACATACTCGCCCTCTAGGAATTAACTCGTCCTCGAGTTTCCAGGGGTTACAGCGATGCTAGTGGGGCATGACTAAGTACTATTCCCGGGTCCCTACATGGGCGCCAATATAACAGAGGTCATTTTTCATCTCCATGCCTCTGCTAGGAATCGAACTGAAGTTCTCTTTAGCCGAGTGGTATATTGCGGCTAGTATTTTACCAGGGTTACAATATTATCAACCTGTCAAAAAGTGACATTTACTGTTGCTTAAGATACAATATACTAATTTTTTGACAAATTGTAATTGAAATGCATCACTATCAGCCCACGGATTTCAAGGAAGAATAAGCTACAGAGACTTTGCTATAAACAAGTTCTATTACAACTAAACAATGCATCTTTAGAGTACACATTTTTGACAGAGTTTATATATAATATGTTGTAATATTTCAGTTTTTAAAATATTAACTCTGCTGGCAATATTCCAATGTACTTGCAAGTTTGCAATTAACTTGTTATTCAACATTTATATCTTTATATACTGATATCTTTTATCTAAATTTAACTTCAAAAGTTGGTTACTTTTAGAATTTCAAAATCAGTTGATACCTGTCAACAATATAAAATATGTAATATAGAAAGATAAGATAGGCACAAATAGTAAATTTAAAGTAATAAGTGTTTCATCCATAATACTTGCAATGCTGGCAGATTGTTTGTCGTCATCAAAATGTAACCTTATATTTTTGTATTTAAGACACGTTGGTACGTAAAAGTATATCTAAAATAGAAAACAAGTCCAGGTTGCATTTCGGGTGATATGTGACTAAGATATAAATACGAACATGAGATTATCTAATTAAACTGTATTTACGTTTAATCATGTTTCTTTACATGTCAGAATGTCAATCAGACAGTGGGCCCTATATATACAACGATACTGCCTACAATTCAGATGTCCTAGGCATACCACAACATTATGGCGGTTCGTCTAGTCATTGTCCTGCTCGTTGCCTTTGTTGCAGTCTCCTTGTTCAGCGAAACATCGGCGTAAGTATTTCATTTTATATTCTGTTAATTATTTTGTCTCTGTTATATTTCACTAACACTTTATATTGCGAACGCAATGATAAAAGTGTTGTATACATTTAATCTTATATAGTTAAAATGATAATATTTATATGCTTGTGCGTTTTTTGTACAGTCTGTCTTTGCAAATCTTAATAAAAGGCATATTAGAGATTCTTGATCAAGAAGGAGGATTTTAAACGGAAGCTCGATTTTGCCTTATTGCCTTCTTGCCTTCTTGCCGATATTGAGTGACTGTGATATTTTCGAAGCTATTTTTTGTTTGCTAATTACTTATTTATTGAAGCGTCTGTGTCCCGATGACATATAATAGTGTTATTGAAACATCGAAACTAAAAATGTACATTTTAATGCATGATGTTCTAAGACTATCCAATAACCACTACTAAAAATAGTAACGAAATTGATTGGTTGAAACACCTCCATAATGCAGTTAACTTCGTTATCTGGCATTTGTATTGAATGGTGCTTGTGTGTCTCTAATATTTTATTGATTTAACGTGGTGCACACTACTCGTAAAATATAACAATAAATCAATTATGAAATTTATTCAATTTTGGGGTAAATGTACCTCTCTATCTGAATGTTGACATTTATTTCGAATAATCTAATTACGAAATGTAATTAATACATCGTAAATATATTCCGAGATACTAAAGTCAGAAATTGCATGTTACCAAAAATTAACGAAAAAGACAGGCGTCATGCTGTTGTCCTAAATAACAGTTCACGTTTGATCGTCTTTCAAATTGACAATTGTGCCTTCGTTTTTCGACTCTATTGTATCTAATACTTAATTTATTTTCAAAGTTGCTATTCTCTTATGTGTCATTTGTGCAACCTGCATACGTATAATAAAAATATGAGTTACTTATGTCGTAGTACATATTCTAAGGGTTTGAAATGAAGTTTTAGGATAAGTTCATCGGCAAATTTAATATAGATTTTGTATTTTTGCATATATAGTTTAAATATCATCATTTAAGTTTGTTTATATTATTGTCAAAATTCATTTATTGATGTAGGATAACAACTTTAAAATATACCAGAAAGTTACGTAGTTTTCCTCTTTAAGGTATAAACATATCACCATAAGGTATCACCATATCACTATAAAGTAAAAACATATCACCATAAGGTATCACCATATCACCATAAAGTATAAACATATCACCATAAGGTATCACCATATCACCATAAGGTATCACAATATCACCATATCACCATTAGGTATAAACATATTACCATAAGGTATAAACATATCACCATAAGGTATCACCATATCACCATGGGGAATCACCATATCACCATAAGGTATCACAATATCACCATATTACCTTAAGGTATAAACATATCACCATAAGGTATCACCATATCCCTATATCACCATAAGGTATAAACATATCACCATAAGGTATAAACATATCACCATATCTCCATAAGGTATAAACATATCACCATAAGGTATAAACATATCACCATATCTCCATAAGGTATAAACATATCACAATTAGGTATAAACATATCACCATAAGGTATCACCATAAGGAATCACCATATCACCATAAGGTATCACAATATCATCATATCACCATAAAGTATAAACATATCACCATAAGGTATCACCATATCCCCATATCACCATAAGGTATAAACATATCACCATAAGGCATCACCATATCACCATATAACCTTAAGGTATCACCATATTACCATATCACCATAAGGTATAAACATATCACCATATGGTATCACAATATTACCATATCACTATAAAAAGAATGATCTAGGAATGTCGTGGTGGTAAATTGGTTATGCAATCTGGAACTATTTTGGCTATGCAATTTGGCGATTTCATGATTTCGAGGCCCAGACAGGGCAATAATCAAAGACTTTCTTCGTTAATTGTGTTACAATGTCCAAAATATCAACAAATTAAAACTATGTATCAACTATGTTGTTGATCCGAAGGTTCCAGATATGACTTACCTGTTGTGATTGTAGATTTATATGGTATATGCATTCTTATAAACATCCAAATATCCAAAATCACGATATCTTTCATATCTTTCACCTGTGTATTTTAAGTCCATTATTATACCATGTCGACTGTCCACCACCGTGATAGAAGTCTATTGGTTTGAATTACTAAGGCGAAACTGAGTGTTAAGGGGATTGTTATGGAATAGATATCTCAATGACTTCAATATGTAGACTGGATGGATTGGAAGAATATATAAAGTGTTGGACAATAGTTTACACACACACACACACACACACACACACACACACACACACCACCTCTCTCTCTCTCTCTCTCTCTCTCTCTCTCTCTCCCTCTCTCTCCCTCTCTCTCTCTCTCTCTCTCTCTCTCTCTTACACACACAGAGACACACACCCTCACACACCACCTCTCACATACCCACTACAAATACCACCACCCGCTAACACACCCACCAACACACACATTTATATACTTCCAGGACGAAACTGGCAAATCCTGAAACAAAGACGGAAAATATAGTTTTTTCTCTAATGTGTTTATTTTGGTTTACTTAGTAGTGTTTTCTAATTCCAAACATCCTTTTTAGGTGATGTCGGGCTAGTGTAGTTAATCAGTCAGTTGTTGAATTTCTTGGCTAGGAGATTTGGTGCTGTAGATCGCGAGTTCGAGGCCCGGATAGGACACGAGTTTAAAATTGTCGTCCTTCGTTAGTTGTGTTAAAAGTTCAAATACAAATATATCATTTATGTTCTATAAATTCTCTTTTCCTGTCTCTATCTCGCCTCTTTATCCCCGGCACCCTCTTTCCTGTTACCTTCTCTTACTATATTTGTCATATTCACTCAACATTCGCCATTCGAATATTTTGTTTTTATTAAGAAGATTACTAATTGATTTTGATGTAACTCGTGTCCAGTCCTTTTTGCTTATAGATAATAGAAAAATGTGTACGTATCATCACTTGACAAAAAATCCCCGCACAAAGGTTGATATAATTTCATTTTGTTATTGTAGTGCATGGTGTCCGGCAACAAGAGCATGCAGTCAAATACAATATCGAGCGAGAACCCAACCGTATAGTTGTGGCTGGTTTGGTTGGTACACATGTTATAGACAAATGTGAGTATATATTAAACTCTAATTCCGAGGAGCCCTTTGTAACAATCGTGTAAATACTTATTTAACATAGAGCAATCCTCACTTTGCAATGTCATATATAACACTCTTGATACTTGTTTGATAAAATAATGTATTTGAAAATATCACTTGTTAACACATATACATCGATCATACAAAAGTTTTTTGACGAAATTTAAAATTCTGACCAATCAGAACGGTTCCTTCTATTCAATAAGATTTTTCTGTTCACACACAAATAATTTACAGTTATAACTGCTGATGCATTCACTTCTTTTTAGATTATCTTTTTGGTAAGCGGTTCTTCTACTAACAGGAAAGCAACTGATATTTATATCAGACATACTACTGAATGAAGATATTTAACTTCTTCGTTAAGATGTCACTTTTCATTCAATATGTATTTACTTATCCATGTGCTTGGCCTCATTAGCAATATATATACATGTCATTTTGTTTTGCTTTCACAGAACCGAATCCTACTATGTAACTAAAATATGTCACACGACTGTTGAATGTGGTAAGTTGAATAAAGGATATATCTTCACTTAAAATGATTCACTTCTCAAACATTCATATGTAATCTTGTAGCAACTTGTATTCATGAAGTTTTCGTATACATTTTTTGTTGAAACGTTGTAGCTATCTCCTCATATAGTCAGAAAAAAAATTGTTCCGTTACAAGGTTAACAAAATCGAATTGATAAGATTTCGACAACTAACAAAATATAGTGATTTGATTATTTATTCATGACATCATTATAGGGATGAGTAACAAAATCACCTGATTTTAACTGTATTGATACAAAATATGATACGGATATAAGAAAAGTTCTTACTTTTTCTCATCTCATAAAATTACATCTCCTCGCCCTATATCTGTGACTTATACAGTGGTAACTAAATGCATGAACATATTGTGAAAATATATACATTTGTATACCATACAAAAAGAGAATGTAAATGAACATATCAAGAGAAGAAATCTAGCGTAGTATGTCAGACTGGAGGGATAAAAATATATGTATTGTTTTGTTTTAAAGCAATTCAATAATATTAAACACGACTTGTAAATTGTCTTCTCGGTTTCATAACTATTTGAGTCAGCTATAAACAATTCAACACTTTAATCATATATTAACGACACGGTACGTCATAAGGTTTTATTTAGATTTTTAGATTTTAAAGGTCATGAATCTATAGTTATATGATAATAATAATGCTAATATTATGCAATATTAATATAGCGCTCTATACTGTTAAAAAGGTCAGCTCTAAAACGCTTTACAAGCCAAGTTTTAAAGACCTATCTCTGCTATTTAAATATACAAAATACATCGCATATACATATATGATAGTACAAATAAGTTTTGGGTAAATTTCGGAAGAACCAAATACTATCACAAAGTAATTAAAACACAGTTAAACACTATTTACACATCAAATACACGTTTGAAGAGATGCGTTTTCAGTTTGGATTTGAATATAGTGAGTCACATTTACGCATAATAGATTTAGAAATGTTTGAAAGATTTTGAAGATCTATATGTAATATCAATTTTATTTCATAGCCAAAGTGTAGAAGGAAGAAAGGAAGAATTCGTTTGAGTTTCTTACCGGTTTGTCCAGCTGTTGGTAACAAAGAATTTAAAAAAAAAGTCTGGAGCTAAACCATGTTTCATTTGATGCAATAATCGTAATTTCTTTAACCAATAGTTTAATAGTAATTGAAAAGGTAAGCATATAGTTGCTTATTCCGTCATGCCCAGACGCCTTACGTAATCTGAAAATATGTAGTATGTATTTCAGATGACGTTACCCTTAAATTCAAGATCTGATCATTTATATCAACAACAATAACAATAAGTATTAAAAACATTGGCCTTGTCGCCATCTTCTGTAACTAAATTACCTGAAACTGGGGTAATAATACTAAGAATACATTGGGAATCCCCTGCTGATTTCCTAAACATTTTAATTGATTTCCAGTATTGTTTTATGTCAGAAGTCAACTAGACCATGAAAATTTTCATAAAAAACTTTGTCAAAAATACTGGGTTGCTCTGGTTATGCCAATCTAGCTTGTTTATTTACATCGTTTTTAAGACCAACATTTGCAATTATATCCTACAATGTATGACGTCAGGTTAATGTGAACATATCAACATTCAATTCATAACTTATAACTATATTAAGAGAGATACCAAGCGTTTTCTCGATAGAAGAGTGCAAATTTTGTTAGAAAATATTGACATCAATTTCAGGTCTGTATATATCAGGAGAACAGAATATTCTAATTCAATTTTAGTCCAAATTGCTTCACCTCCAAGAAATTCCAACTCACGGAGACGTGTATGAGAATAAATGAAATGGAGTATGAAAGCCTTCTACATGTAAATGTCATACTCTTCTGCTGTGTCTTCTAAATCATCCATTTTATTTCAACACTTTCTTCTTTATTTAAATGAAGTATTGATACTTATTTCTGATCTTGATTAAATTCAATATCCATGTGAGAAAGCAGTAACAAAATGAAAAACAAACTAAATTCAATATTGAGAAATGATGCATTGATAAATACTACAATATATTCATATGCATTCGTAGCCTACGAGTACCTACGAACTCAAAGAAAATAATTTCCTTAAAAATGATTTCACAGTGTTCTGAGGGACGCACCTTAAGGGTTAAGATTGGAATGCTTTTATAAGAAGGTTTCAGGAATGATTGTTAGGAATATTCTTGAGAAATTTCAAGAGTAGGAAAGACTAACGATAAAACTGGGTAGATCATCTGATACTTAATTCGTTGTCATGTCTAATGCTGTCATTGTGATTACCAAATATGCCCATGATTAAGTAGGAATAATACTATCTGTATTTCCTTTTTCTTCTTTTAATTAACATTTCAAAATGAGTTTCTTTGTAATTTTTTTCTATAAATAATTTTGGAGACCCCAATATCTGTTAACATATTCAAATTGTCTAATAAACTTAAATTTTTGTATCTGCACACTATTTCTGTCAATAGTAAATTGTGTGCGTGATCTAACTATGCAAAACACAAACGTAGAAACGTCAAATTATTTCTGAAAGATCTCATTTCTGTAGTGGATAAATACTGGGGTGAGAAGGAACATCTCGTTTTATAAAAACAACAATAAATTCTGTATTCGATTATTTGTATTTTGTTTGTTCGTTTTTTTATTTTGTGATCTTTTTGTTCTTTTGTTTTGTTTTTTTGTTAATTTTTTTCATCAAGCTCTTACGAATTTTTCGAAAACATGATTTAGTCGTTTTGCTGCCAAAAACGGTTGTTTCAATTCAAAATTTCACTTTATTGACCAAACTGTAACTACTTCATCATCCGATATCCAATAGCATAAACTTTTATAATTACAGGTCACTGTGAATGGTCAGATTGGCAAGAGGCTGTGTACAGCATATGCTCGGAGGAGTGTGGTGGAGGTATCCAATCAGGATATGAGACAAGGACTATAGCGAAACATGCATACAATGGGGGAAATCAATGTACCGGAAGTAGTAGTCGGTTCGTTAGCCGCTCATGCAACACACACCATTGCCCAAGTAAGAGAATCGACTTCTGGCAGTGAAATTCTTTAACTAAACCAATATAAAAAGCTTTAGTTTTTGTTTTGCTGTTGCACAATAATTCTCCGAACTTTATAAAAAAAATTAAATCTGGGCGGTATTATTGCAAAATCTATTTCAAGTTTCAAATTTGAAACATTGACAATGTTTCCATGGTTTTCACTTTCGATGTTTTACCAAGAATTTGGAGAAGTTACAAAGTATTATGATTACTTTTTAAGGGTTTCATTTTTCACGATTTATTTCATCTTTAAAAACAACAAAATGTAAAACCCCTTGAAAATATAAAACCGTTACAGTACACTAAACAGTTACAGAATATTAGTGTGTTGTAACGGTTAAATGTGCTGTAACGGCTAAGTGAACTGTAACCCTTACAGTAAAATTAACAGTTACAGTTCACTTAGCCATTACAGCACATTTAACCGTTACAACACACTAAACATATACAGTACACTTAAACGTCAAAGTACATTTAACCGTTACAACACACTAAACATATACAGTACACTTAAACGTTACATTTAAGTTACAACACACTAAACATATACAGTACACTTAAACGTCAAAGTACATTTAACCGTTACAACACACTAAACATATACAGTACACTTAAACGTCAAAGTACATTTAACCGTTACAACACACTAAACATATACAGTACACTTAAACGTCAAAGTACATTTAACCGTTACAACACACTAAACATATACAGTACACTTAAACGTCAAAGTACATTTAACCGTTACAACACACTAAACATATACAGTACACTTAAACGTCAAAGTACATTTAACCGTTACAACACACTAAACATATACAGTACACTTAAACGTCAAAGTACATTTAACCGTTACAACACACTAAACATATACAGTACACTTAAACGTCAAAGTACATTTAACCGTTACAACACACTAAACATATACAGTACACTTAATCATGACAGTACATTAAGCCATATAGTACATTAGACAGTTACAGGCCATTTAACCGTTACAATACACTAAACAATTACAGTACACTAAAACGTCACAGTACATTTAACTTTTTAAGTACACTTATTCGTTACAGCAAAATAAACCTTTCCAGTACACTAAAACTTTAGCGATTTAACCATTTCTTTGAATACATGGACAATGTCACTGTAACCACAAAGTTATCTTTTCTCATTATTTCCCATAGCTGAACTTGCACTGATATTTTCCCTCCTGGAGCACTCTGTCTTACTATTCTTGTACTTTCAAGTGTCTGGTATTTTGCCCTGTTTCATCGAGTTTGAGTTTAGGTTTCATTAACAGACATGTATAACTTTTAAAGTATTTTTACTTAAACAGTTATTACTTTTTCCTTTTTTGATTGATAACACAGTTACGATATGAAAATATTTTCATCAATTGGTGATATTTTATTCTGATATCATTTCAAGAATCAAACAATAGAGATCGTCTTGTACCAAATAATCAAACTTTATCATTGATAACTAAAAGATTAATATTGATAGCGCATTTAGATTTTGACTTATCTCCTTTTTATCACTATGAATTTTCCTCAGCCTCCTCACAGGCTTGAAAACTTAGGCCCTTAGCATCACTGACGCTACCTAGAAAGAATTAATGAACAAGTACGAGATATGAAATTGAAGCAACAAAGAAAGTATAGTCATGTCAACAGAATCTTAATTGAAATTCAATTAATATGAAACTAGGGCAAAATACAGAGGAAAGATTCACGCGGAGTAACACGTGATCCCGAAGAGTGTCTTTACCAGCGATGAAAATCTTGGTCAATGCATGTAGGATTGTCAGGATTAACAATGGCTTAAATAAACAAGGTTACAAACTCTTTAATACTAATGCCTGTTCCTACAGTTGATGGCGGTTGGTCAGATTACTCCGAATTCTCTATCTGGGGCAGTTGTTCTGGAGATTGCTTCCAGAGTAGAAACAGGAATCGGACATGCGACAATCCCAGACCTCAGTACGGTGGAAATAAATGTGATGGGGAACCAATGGACGTTGAAACTAGAGACTGTTATGAAGGACAATGTCTAGGTCAGCAAAAGTATTTTACTACAGTGTATTTTTACATCAGCACACATAAATCATGTTTTGTGCCTTATGTTCCGATTCTAATTGATTTTATCGCGTAATACAAAACCATTCAATTTTAGACGTCACAAATCCATTTTAAACGGCTAATTCGTTCGCACTGAATATCTTAGTAAACTTAAAACGCAATAGAAACCGACAGGATGTTAGAATTGTTATAATTCTGTAATAAGTGTTTAATTTATCGAAATAGAGACTTTTCGCAGGAAACTTAAACCCAGACATGAAAATTTTCTTGAAACTGGCTTTCCAAGAAAAAACCTTACGTATAAATTTTATGTTACGTCCTTTGTTACAATGATGAAAACATACGTAATCTGTATTTCTTTTAGACGAATCGTGTAACAGCCGGAGGAGGCCCACTGATCCACATGCTTTGTTGCCACGCAACTGTAAACAGTATGTGTCATGCAGTCATACCCATACTGTGATGAATTGCAGCGAGGGTACTAACTGGAACCAAGAGCTCGTCACGTGCGACCACGAACATGTGGTTGGTTGTGATGACGACAATGGTCAGTATTAATTGAGTATAAGTATGTTCAGTATGAGCATAGATAATGTGAATATAAATAGTGATATTCCGAACAAGACATTATCCATTACCTAAGCTATACAATTTAACGATGTCGATATTTCTTATACGATATCGCCCACATCACTAGATTCTTGTCACTTTCTTGTCTTTATACAATTCCATATGGTAAATATTTAATGTTACTTAGCTTAGGATATTACATGTTCCTTTCGTTATAAGGCATAACAAACAGATTTTATGTCATTAATTTAAAATGTTTATGATACAATACTGTCAATCCTTTCTTCAGTTTTTATCCCTGATGTTATTAACTATAAAGGTTTTATGCCACATTTGTCTCATATTTTATCAATCATTTAAAGTACATAACAATATTCTATCTTATATTCAGTAAAAAATATCACCGTTTCCAATGTTTGAAGAAGATGTGTTTTGTATTATCTAAATAGAAACAGAAGACGAGCCTGAGCTATGCACCGATGGTGAATTCATATCGGATGAGGAAAACCCCAGTGTCTATTACCGATGCTCGCATGGCGTGGAAATACAAATGACATGCCCATCTCCTCTTATCTTCAACCCCGAAACGCATGGCTGTATCTGGCCTCTCCAAAAGTGACAATTCTAATGACAACATAGATTCTCCTAATCGAACACTTACGTTTTGTCTTTTAACTTGCTTATTCCTCTCTTTTGTGTCTTCAGTGCACATACGTGTGTGGAATGGTTAACAACAAAGGTGGTAAAGAATGCGTACGATAGCAGTTTTACTTATATCTTTCAAAAGAGGTGATATTTAGGGCATCTGGTAGTTTCCTTTTCAGAAAAAAGAAAAAGATTTTGATATAAAACTCTGCATATTTATTTTGAAATATATGCATGTTAAACAAAAACATATGAAATAATTCTTCGCATGACTAAGGCTTTCGCGGTATCATCGAGTAAAGTATATACATGTAGAATCTAGCCTGGAAATGTTAGCAGGTTTTTCTTTCTTTCTTGAATGTTGTAACGAATCTGTATTTCTGCTTTCCTTTCAATAAAATCCTTGCATTTTAGTTAATGTTGTTGTCTCTTTTTTCCGTTTAAAATTTTGAAATATCTTTGCTTAAAATGCACTTTACCAGACCATGTTTTACAGAAACCCTTTCCTTGATAAAATTATTATTATGACGTGATCTTAATAACTTGAAATAGCATCTATTCTTTCCTATAGGTTTTACTGTCTGGTAAAATTATATATATATATATATATATATATATACATTATATTTAATTTTTAAGCAATCCAATCTGAGAGAACTTTTACGAATGCCAATCCATTAGACTTTCTATCATAGATATAAAAACTTTCAACGTGATACAGAAATAGTTCCCATAACGAGCGTCAGCGCAACGAACAAGCAAACATGTGTAAGATGAATGACACGGGTCTGCTTTTTATCAATTCCTATTTTAGGTCATCTGATCCGAAGGGTCTTTGCATCATATGTATTATGATATTACTAAAGAATGTATGAAAAAAGCACAAGTAAATTATATTTTTTAATATAGATTCAGAATAACACAGAGTAGAACCAAATTATGAAGAGCTGAATCATACAATATTTCGCCTTTTAGAAATCGACATTGAGGCTGAGGGAAAAGATTTTTAGGTGCGACATAAGAAAACCAAATTTGTCAAAATCAAGATAAAAACTCTGACAGAGGGAATGAAATAGAATGCATAGGAAATCACCAGTAAAGATTATGTAACAGTCCAATTTAAACTCTGTTTATACGAATGTTTGTAAAACTCATTGAATGAACTGAATTTGGACTCTTCATTTCACATGAGATATATGAGACCCGTCAATCATGATTCGATTTTACCTCGCCAGCGTCAGACGTCGAACCATCATATCGGTCATAAGACTAGTGGCGAAGGCATTTTCAAAACAAACTATACATTTAGGTTTAGTTTTCTAGATATTTTCATGGTCTTAAGCACCACGAGGAAAACATATGATATTTATAATGAATATGTAAATTTGTTTAGGTTTACTATTAATGATATAGTATGGTGAGTGGTGAGATAGTAATAACACGTTTGTGTCAAAGGACTGCAGTATATAATAATTTGAAAAGCAAATAGTTTCTAGACAAGTATCACTTCAATGGAAACATTTAAGTAAACATATTGTCACTTATTACGTATATTTTTTACCGGAACCAGATTGCAGTCTGTTACAAAACGTCTGACTGTATAAGTATTGCTGTTTTTTGTCTGATCATGGCTTTTAAATAATATGAGTATCAAACAGTTGATATTGTTTGAAAGGATTTGATAATGATTTGACAAATACATCCTAGTTAATATGTTGTTAGTTATTTATTGAGGAGGTAGATGGAATTCTTTCCAGTGTTATTGAAGAAAAAATATTAACCTAGCAGATAGTCATGTTGACACGCTGATTTTATTATTTAGCTTTCCTCTGGAATGCATCCAAACATCTAGCCAAAGTAATGTCATTGTTAAAAGAACTAGATAGACTTTCTCCCTTTACTTACAGACAAATGTATATAGATAACGTTGCCCTTTACTCTGTAATATTACCGCTGTTTTTTCACTTCTTTAGTGTCTTTATTATCATTATCATGGAAACAGAAATTAATAATGTTCGTGTGAAAGATTGGTGACAAGTTGTGTATTGCTTTTGGCACATTGATTTTGCGGAAATAGTTTATTTTTACATTTTGAAATACTGAATATTGTTTATGAGAAAAGTAACGTATGACTTATTGATTTGTTTTTACGCCAATTTTTTTTAAATTTCACAACAAATTAGTTTTTTCAGCTTATAATAATCGCTCATAATGCTTAGTTCTTAATACTAAGATTCAAGTAAACACTTGATATCTTATATGTGTAAATATCTACACAAATTGTGAAGTTGCGTGGAGAATAACAATCATCCATGTATGCATAAATTATATTTTATATATGCGTCCATAAATCAATAAATCAATCTTTGTTTCGTTACAAATATGAGTAGGTTTATCATAACAGTACATCATAGGATTGAACAGGATAAATAAGATACACGTTAGCATGCCTTAATATCTATATCTTCCAGGTTAAAACCCAAACATGTCCTCCCAGTATAATAATAACAACATTTTTTTGTCTTTAGTCTTTGCTGTCCGTTCTTCAACTTTTAAACATGTCAACATAATCATAATCCAACTCAATTTCCATAAAACTAGGATAAAATATCAACAATCGAATGATTTACACGGAAACTTCCGAAAACGCATTCTGAGGATAAGGCAAGGTGTTCCGGAAGAGAAAGCGTCTTCATTAACGGCACCCGCCATGTAACTCTTCATCAAACATGTCCAGCTTCATATCACAGAAAGAAATGTATAATATTTCTCAAAGAGATCACTACGGCAACACCTGGTGTCAGAAATTTTCCGTCAGTTGACGGCTGATTGGAACAGACAATTGAACACCATAGGTTGGGGATGCAGGGATATTGCTAATTAGAAATGGAATTCACAATAGGGAAATAAAAATCATCACGTTTATCAAACAGCTTGGTGGAAAGCTATTCCTTTGTAGGAAAAGATCATTGTAGGAAAAGATCGAGATAAACGACTGATTTAGAAAAATCTGTGTTGTCTTTGATTTCCAGTTCTAGTGAGTATATACAATGGACGTAATTATATCGTTTATTTAAAGAACTTTAATTAAGTGTGTTGATAATAACATTGCAGGTTGTTACATTACCTTGAAATATACTGTTGCTATATTGTTATTGTTGTTGATTTATAGATAATTACATAAATACAATGTCATTGTTATTACCTATTACCAGAATGGTTTGATCATCGGGTGACCAATGCCCACATGGACATTACATGGTCATAACATTGAACGATATGTTATGAAAAATTTCAAAATGATCTTTATCCGTTAACAGACTATAATGCTTGTAGATGAAATTTGTACATTTCTAATTCAAAATTATGCTAATGAAAATAAGGAAACTGTGTATACTTTAAAATGTCAAAAATCTGTAATTTCAAATTATATTTCATTGTAGTTTGAAATTAAAAGTATAAAAGAAGAATTCATCTTCTTTTTTCTTTCGCTTTCGAACCTATATTTGCAGGCAAGGCATACTAAGAGAATACACTGGATAAAAAAAATATTGTTTTCTATTGAGAAATTTTACCAGAAACAACAACGCATGGACGAAAATGAATGTTTGCCTGCAATTAGCATGCTTAAGTCTGTACTATCTCGGAAGGATGCGGAAAGACATTTTGGGGTGCACAAGAATTCAATAAATGCTTTGTGAAGGCGTTTTCAGTAGACAGGCACAGTACGGGGCCGCCACGAACAGGACGTCCCATGGGCGAGATAATATAAATGGAAGTCGCATTTGCGTTCTAGTCTTCTTCATTGACCGCTTGAAACGTTCCAGGAATTAGACAAATCATTTCCAGAATCGTTCAAAACAGAATGTGAGAGGCCAGCATCCGCTCTGAAAGTCCCGCTTTTTTTGTCCCGCTTCCCTACAACTGGGAATTGCGCAGTAAGCATGATGAAAGAAACATCTATGATTAACCAAAAGGGACTGGCCTGCAGTGCTATTAAAATATTATTTCAGATTTCACCTTCATAGCAGTTACAGTCGGGTTATGCGGGTGTAGACTCAGCCGGAATGACATTACACTGAAGCTATGTGTAATTCAGCTAAAGACTGTATCATTTCTATAGGAATTAACAGTTTCTACAGCTTTAAATTATCATAAGCCTTCACAATCTTTTAAATTATATGAACAAAACGTTAATGTAGTATAACTTTTTATAACAGTACGCTAGGATATTAGGCCTGAATGTTTTGATAGATTAGACAATATCAATTCACTCCAATAAATTCATACAAAATTCTTCTTCGGCGACATTAATTGATTAGCGGATTGGTTTATTTATTTCACGGCTACCAAAGAGCACTGACAATTTCTCAGAATTATGCAGAGTAGGTAAGCCAATCGCATCCTAAGTAGCTTACCCCTTTAACTCAACCATGAACTCGGAATAAAATGGACATTTAAAACAATTGACACTCAATTTCTAAACCTAACAACATTAAAAGCCATCAATCATTCATATTGTCCGTTTCAGTACTAACTGGGGCTGCACCAGTCCCGAATTGACCTAATGTATCTACGGAAAATTAGGTATTTCTCCACCTCAAGCTCTTCAGTTGTTTACTCGCTGTCCTCGCTGTTTAAATCTTACTCTATTTATATATCAACAAAGTTTGCCATACTCTTTATTTATCACGTATCAGGCGTTCTTTATGGTGACAAAAAGACTTGATATCTTTATCTTTCACACACAACATATTCATTAATTTTAAAACCTGCTTACAGATGACCTATGTCTAGAAGCAACTGGTGTCCAACCGAAATTGAGGCATATTAGATTTGAAATGAGCTATCGCATGTATTGAATTTAGGCTCGACGGCGACGCGCAAGCTGGGCACTGCCGCCATGGCACTTTTTTCAAAATATTTTCAAGACTTTTCCTTTGAAGCAGTATGCATTTGAAAAATGTTATGTAAGCACATTTTTGTTGCTTCCGTAAAGTATTTCAGTGTTTTGAAATAAATTTATTTTTGAATGATCGTGAGTGGCCCAACAGATCGGAAATTAAACAGAAAAAAACTTATCCGTAATATTGTACTGTACTACTTACGCTACCGTGAATAAATCTAGGAATCTATCTGTGTAATATATCGATTTTACTTTAAAATATCGGTCACTGTCCGTGCTATTGTAGATCTAGCTCTTTCAAATTTCTGATCGGAGATATTTTATAATTACCCCAAGTCCAGGGTATGAAATCGTACGGGAACTCTACAGCTATGCCAATTGAAGTTTATATATATAGTTTTAGCTTAAATTTAGTTTTTGTCTTTCTGACATGATGTCTCGTTGATTCTGTTGAAGAGTGATGCATGTGAACGATTACAATATGAAGATTGGGAATAATGAAGATGTCAATTAACATCTGAATCCCGGAAAGTGTTTTAATGAAGATTAGGATAAACCTAGCAAAGTGTTAGGTCCCATTGGTACAATTCTTATTATGCCTGAACTTTTAATATATGTACTGTATTTGTTCATCTCAGAAATTTCAGTATTATGTCAACTGCGTCAACTTTCAGTTCAACACTTGATTCATCAATTTTACACAGCCCTAGGCTCAATATTTGTCATTAATTGTCGACTGTTTATAAGCATTTTAGAGTTTTGTTTCCATGGTGAATGGAATGAAATGGGATAAATAGTCTAACCAATACCCCTCGAGAGCTTATTAAGACATTGCAGTATTATCACATTGGGCCTTATTAAAAGTCAAATTGAAACTTTAAGAAACTCAAGTGACCGGAAGTACAACAATAAGATGTTGATAATCAATGAAATTGATTAATTGAGAGGACATTGTCTTAGTACAGATAACCAGGCTTTGTAGTGGTTTGTTCAGAACTGTAGTTCTGGTTAAGTAACCATTAATTATGTCCTTTCAGCTACAATGACGTACATTTTTGAAATACCTCTACTGTAGCTAAATGTGGCATTTGTAATAGACATAGCCAAAGTTAATTTTGTGATAGATGTAGCCAAAGTTAATTTTAGGATCAGTTAGGACAGCTACTGTTTGTAACAGGCATGGGTTCAATTACATGATGATGTAATTAATTAAATTACAATTACATTATGAAAATGGCATTGCCATTACAGGTATTTTCAAAATAATTAAATAACCATTACATGACGGTCCAATGTAATTAATTAAATTACACATACAGTAATTAATTAAATTACAATTACATTATGAAAATGGCATTGCCAATACAGGTATTTTTAAAATAATTAAATAACCATTACATGACGGTTCAATGTAATTAATTAAATTACACATTACTTTTCAAGTCAAAATGATTTTTTTTGAAATACAAACGTCAAAATAAATTATCATACTGCACAGATTTATCACACAAATTTAATTTTATGATTCAATCTCTGTATGACCATGGTCAAGATATTATCATTTTGCTAGCTGTCCATCGCTTAATAATTTGACAGTCCTGAACGTCAAAGTAATTAATTACAGTATATTTAATATAGACTCCTATTGGGAAGACTATAAGCTTATACAGAAGTGTATATTTCTTGCACATAATCATAGCAATAATGAAATATAGTTATTTATTTCCCTTACTCTCTTTCAGCAAGTGGATGTCCCTGAAGAAATGAAATCTGGAATGGTAGAAGGTATCTCTATTGATTCTTCTAAGTTGGAATTGGCCATGGTGACCAACAATGGATTTGAGGACCTTATGGTGGAGAAAAACGTCCTTCTTTCCGGCCTCCAATTAGATGTTGAAGATGATTAATCACTTGAGGAGATGCTAACAACCATGTTGCCTTTTAATGTCACAGTACTCTCTAAAGGCGGCAATATATTTACCATCACAAAAGAAGAATCAACAAATCGCGGAAACTAAAAAAATGTGGAAAAGATCATTGTATACTGCATTTGTAGTAAATTTGTATACAATCTTCAATTTACTTGAGTAGAAAGATTCACTAGTTATACCAAGTTTGTGTAGAAAGGATCACTGTATACTGAGTTTGTAGTTTACAAAGAAAGGTTTACTTATTTATTTTTTTTTTCTGAGTTTAGTGTATACAATATATAAAAAAAACTTTTTGTAGAAAAGATCACCGCATACTGAGTTTGTTGTTTACAAATGTGTAGAAAAGATCGCTGTATACCGAGTTTATAGTTTACAATTGTCTAGAAAAATCACTGTATACTGAACATAATACGACTTCTGTTTAAAACCTTCATTTAAACTTAGGCATGTATTTTTTTATGTATCTTAAAAGTCTACCTACAACAATTTTGTGTATGCAATCTTGTACTAGGATATTGACATGACAAGATTACATTGCTGATCAAAGCATGGAAAGAATACTGTATCTAAAAACTGAATAAAACAAGATATAAGCATCTGTATCATGTTTTTATTATTATTATTATTTTTCCATAATGTCTGTCCACATGGAATTTGTAAGCACTCTTGTGCATTCTTATACCACCAAAAGGGTGGGTAAACTGGAATCAGGTTGTCTATCAGTCCATCCATCTGTTTGTCTGTCTGTAGACACATCTTGTCTGGACAACTCCAATGAAACTTTTCAGTAATATTCAGGACAATGTGTAGATGTGCATGCACCATTTTCCCTCGAAATATTGATTGCCATGGCAACTGGTCAATATAGACGGGTTTTGCTCGTCGGTCAACTTCTAAACCTGTGGACCAATTTCAACAAAACTTTGCAGGAATGTTGGGGAACGTGCACATGCCGCTGTGTTTCAGAGGATGTTTCTGTGCAAAAGGTCACCATGGGGAGATAGCTAAGGCTGTGGGTGTTGGGGGTATTAGTTATCATTTGGATTACAGTTTCAGTTATCCCTGGGCAATGTGGAGAGGATATAGTAATGATTTTGAGGATTGAATGTAGAGGTCACAGTACTTGCATAAGTACTATATGATTACCTTGTAAACGCATTGAGACTAAGACAGTATACCTTAATCAAATTTGGAACATGTATCCCTTATGAGAAGTCGGTTTCTTTAGAAATTCAGGGTCAGATGTCAAAGATCAAGGTCACAGTCAAAAAACGGATAGATGCATGGGGGTGTTCTTTGCATTACCCTCATTTTTCTATCAAATTTCACAACCTAAAAGATATTCACATCTTGCAAATTTCAAGGTTCAAGGTCACTGTTAGGATGTTAAAAATGATTATACAAGAGGAATAAAATATCTTGCGACAAGTTGTAGAGAACAAAGAATATATAAACATGTCAACAGAATTGTAGAACCAGCAAAACAAGTGTAAAATTGAAACAAAGACAATATCTACTCGAAGATTCCCTGAAAAAGTACAAGGAGAATAAGACCAGGTGTTCCGAAAGAATAGGCATCTTTTATTTTAAGTTATGGTGACATATCATGTTTGTTTTAGAAAATTGGCACTCTTATGCAGTCATTTACAGACAATCTGGAAAATGAAGCTGCCCAATATTTGTATGTAGCATGTTATTTGCATGATGGTCTAACTAATGGTCTTAAACCAATAAGATACGCAGTCTTTAAAGTGATAATATGGTGTCCAAGATCAACATTTCCTATAATGTATCCAAAGAAATGGACAACTTCCCTATCATTGCATCTTGGAGCCTACTTGGGACATGTATTACATAAGTAATACTACTATGCTTGTTATTTCTGATATCTGCTGGTCATTTTTTATGGGCTGCAATGATTTACTGCTTGCATATAGTTGGTTTCAGTATATAGCAAGCTAATAACAAAGAATTTATTTTTTAATGGTCTTAGCATACCAGTACTTTCAGTACTTTGATTTACCAAATATAAATGGGACTAGATTATAACTATATACTAGTTTAATTGATGTTTAAAGAACCCCATAGAATTGTAGATATATGATGATTTCATTCTTACCTCATCAAGGAAAATTGGTGCATTGGCAAAAATATCCTTCAGCTGGCAAATAATGACACATTAATCAGAAGATGAGCTAAAAGACTGACATAACAAATCGAAAATACGATACTGTTAGTACATATTTTTTCTCTGTATTTACAATGCATGCTGTAAATGGCATCCAAAACATGTTACTAGATACGAATGGATAATACAAACATGTCTGTCAGGATTCTTGTATACCTTTCCTTTGTGTTTTTCTTTTCTTTTTCTCTATTTGTAAAGGAAAAAAATTAAATACATATAGGATCAGGTGGAGTACACGTCCCTGACATTAATTAGCAGACTTCACGATGAACGTTTGCATATTCACGTATGATTTTTTTATCCCGATGTCCATTCTCAATAATCTTGTTATTAAGGTTAACTTTACGGTTTCCTTTCCACAACTCTCCACCAGGAAATAACAATACAGTGGAGAGTTTACAATACCCACCACTAATTATACTAATCGTGATTTTTTAAAAAATATTCCAAAACAAATCTTCGTCAACAATTTTCAATGATTACATTTTTATCAATCACTTAAATATACGATTTTCGTGCAAGAAGTCGTCAACACGGACAAATGTGTAACACAGGACTCAAAAGATGCAGGTCTATGCAATTATGGGGAAGTTTTACGTCATAGTAATCTGATGAAGAAAAATTCTATGTCTTTGTGCGATATTGAGCTGAATGTACTTGATGCTTGTTAGTTTGCTGTTTGCTTCCGGTGTGTACTTTGTATACCCTTTTCTCATTTGAGAACGTGACATTACTAACTTGGACTGATCAAGATTAACATGGCAGGTGTCGTCGATGAAACAGAATACGTTTAATCTTCCTGAACTCCTGGTCTTATTCTCCTAGTACTTTTTCAAGGGATTCCGCGTGAATCTTTCTTTTGTTTATATATTAGACTAGTTTTGAATCTGAATTTGGAATATGATTGTGTTGACACGTTGGTAGTTTGTTGAAAAAGACATTTGCCTTCATACGTCCTATAAATGATAAAAACAAACAAAACTTTTGTAACTTACTTATAAGTTACCATAATTCTAGGTCATATGTATTAGCATAAATCACGGGTCGTCGAGATATGAATTCAGCATTATAAAGGCATCAAAATAGTATGTTATCAAATTTTAAAATGTTTGACACGATGTAACGTTATGTACATTGTAATATATTACACATGTATATGCAAACTCCTTGACAAATCACCCAATCAACCGGAAGTAACACGTGGCAATTAAGTGCAATTAAGAATTAGGCTTCCAGAACCTTAAGCATATAATGTAATATAACTTTGTACGTGCGCATGATTATCAGCTTTTTGACTATGGCACGTGCCACATGCAAATAAGTTCTCGATTTCTTATTCCTTGGGTAATATTTCCTATACTTAATAAAATCATGAAATAATACAAAAAAAAAAAAAAAAAATTATATAAGTCATAGATAAATCTAATTACCTTCATGTTAAACATATACAATTGACATGCAATATAGAATAACAAGACCCGTTTCTATTACATATTCCTCAAATATAAATGTCATTTCTTTCACTATCAATAGTTTTCAAATGTGTTTACTCCTGAAATATCTTTAACCTATCAACCTTATCCAAAATATTAAAAAAGCGATTGTGGATTTTCTGTGATTAAAATAACCAAAATGCAACTGCAGAGCTAGCTAATCTTAATATTTAACGTCATAATCATGTCCACGTGAGCTAGTGATCTTCATCTAAACTAAAATCGCTAGTTTGAGACAAAAGTTTATATATATATATACACATGTTTACGTATTCAATTTGTTTCTCTGTCTTCTGTATCTGCGTTAATAGGTACAAACTGGTATATCATAATTATGATATAGTTATATAATTATTTTACTTTATAGGTCCAGAGTTTTGATGTTCATCGACTTCGGACCGATATAAAAAGTCCGTTTGTTTTAATCTTTTTGTCGTTATGTACTGTGGCAAATAATCCGTAAAAACTCTTAAAAACAATGTTCCAAATTCACAATACGCTGAAATCTTTTCAGCAAAGCACACATTCAAATCAATCTTTGTTGTAAGAATTTAAAAGAAATTCACACTGAACGACAAACTTTTTGAAGGTATTGGCTTTCAACAGTAGCTTTACTTTAACACGATAGACATATTAGATTTAAGTTTTTGCCTGCACACCATTATCTGTTATAGTATTTGTTCCATCATGATGATCAAACATTGAAAGATCTATGTAAAGTGACACTGACAAGTCGCTCCCAACATTGGAATAACATTTGTTACCTGTCAAATCTGATAATGGATACCGACGACAAACACTGTCTTATAGTTTTAATAGTTAAAATGATAGTGTCATATTTATTTAAACGAGTTAATTAGTCATACTGTTATAAAAGAGCAAACACCGTTCTATCTCTCATCCCTTTGATTTCCAGCTACTGGCAACGCATTTATCAACAGCTGCAGCATGAAAATCTGTTTGGCAGTGGTTGCTGTCTTGTTGGTGGCAGTATGTGCACTATCAGTTGAAACAAAAGAGGAAAAAAAGTAAGTATTGTTTCAAGTATTGTTGATAAATGCAAATCACATGTGGCATCAAAATTGAAAGCCAACTCTTTTATTATGAAAATTATATTTAAAAATATTTAAACTTTTGTTAATACAGCTGCTGGTTCTGCCACATAAAACTCTGGGAGTTCGCATTCATAAATATATCGTGCATATTTTCCTATAATGTTCTTAACGGTTAAGGTGCCCCAGTAACCGAGTGGTCATGGAGCTGACCGTCTTTATCCATAGCCCGCCAGTTCTGGTTCGAGACCTACATGAGGCAGTCACAGAGTACTAACCTTAGGTCGGTGTTTTTCCTATGAGAACTCACGTTTTCCTCTGTCATCCAAAGCCTGACATTTCTTGTTAAGAGAACGTAAAGCATAATCACTCGTTCAGTTCACCGTAGCTTTATCTACTAGTAAACGGTCTAATATATGTCATGCTTTTCTGTATAAAGACAGAAAGTTTTTTTTAATAAATGACAAGATATTTACAACTATGATATCATCACTTCATATATTCATATTTACATATGTTTCTATGCAATAAGTAAAAAGATTGATGTGTTTAATTACCCTAATTTCACTTAGCAACAAAGTCATTATATGGAAACAAGTATGGTGACTTGTCTACGTTTGTTTAACGCTTCGGTGGCCTATGTCATCACCAAAGCAAGACTTCGATATGTAACAAAAATTAATCAATGATAACAGAAATCATCAGTAAGATTTTTTTATGAATAACTTGTTATTGTCAAACACGAAATCATAGTATATTGCAGATTCAATGATTACAGGTTTGTCTAAGGTTTCTAAAATTAGGTAAATCTAATAACTGCTCTTGTATTAGATGACCACTTATTGTAAAAAATAATGAATGGTATGATTGATGTATAAGACTTCTTAACTGTTATAGTCGACTCGCGCGTCAATTTTTTGGTAAATCAGCCAATTCGGGACCTATATCAGCATTATATGACTATAAAAAGCAATTCCTTTGCATATGATGATGAAAGTACAACAAATGTCTTTAATGACTATTCAGTTCGATTGCTAATATTGATAATGCCGTGGGTAGTTCAGGTTTCCCATTGCGCTTGAATTTGTCAATATTCACCATTGTAAGTACCCAATCTTATATTTATGATATTCTAAAAAAAACCTTAAAGTTGAACACGACAAATGCTATTGAAACACCGCCGGAACAGTTTGCGAACCTCTGCTGATTCCTTCACTATATTTCCGATATTTAAGAAAAATGAAAGATTCATTCCTTGGAACTACAGTCCTATCTCATTACAAAGCTCTGTATGTAAATATGTAAAGTATTTGAAAGAATCATACACACATTCTTCCATAATTATTTAATAGATACAAATTTACAATATGAATAGCAATATGGTTTATGCAAAGGGCATTACACTGTTTATTTGTGAATTGAAATCTTCTGCAATATATGTTCAGCGTTAGAAAATACAGAGCGTATTAATATGACGTTCTTCGATATATCTAAAGCACCTAAAGTGTGACACAGAGAGGTCTTTTAATCATAGTATATATGAAAGGTATTAGTTTAGTATTAAAATTAAACTGATGATATAATCACATGTAGATTAATCCCAATCCAAGAAATATTTGGCATAATTTTGATTTTTTAAATTTTATCATATTTTACTACTATTTCAATATACTGTTAGTAAAATTCCTGAAAAATAAAATATTAGATATTTTGAGCATTTATGTTGCTAATCTAAATGTATAAATTAATATGTGAAAATGTTTCATGCTACAAAAAATTAGGAATATTATTTTTATATGCAGATTGATTGCTTTGGAACATTTTCTCTTCAGGTTGATAATGTCAATAAAATAGAAGCTGTTATAACACAACCAGTAGAAAAATCTACTACTGGTTGTCTTATAAGAACTTCTATTTTACAAATTTGTTGTTGCTACACCTACTGAGAATGAAAACTGGTGTCTGTGTTATTCGTTTCAAATTGATATAACATTCCAAATGTTTTTATTGAAGTGTAAAAAAGGAGAACAAGATAATAATGAAAAAAACCCAGCTGATTTTAACCAGGTGTAATTAACGTTGTGGTACTATGTTGACAAAGTGATGACATCACAGAAGGGGGCCCAAAGTTCGGAATTCTAAAGAAACCAGGAACCATTGGAAAAAACGAAGAAAGTACTTGACATCATATTTTGACGTGCTATGTGTGTATCACAGAATGCTCGTAACATGTTCAGGTCTGCTGTGTCACCTATAAGTTATAATACCAATACGTTGGTTATGTTATGTTGTTATAGAAAAAAATTCAATGATTTAGATAAATTGAACCATATTTTTATTACATTTACCGTGTCAGTAAATTCCATTTAAGTTAATCAATATGCAATAACACATATTCATCACTTCTTTGTATTATATGCATGTATTATATTCAGATGCTATCAGACGATTTCTCAACGCAGATATGTTCCTTCTTATCTCTACCTCTGGGGAAGAATCATATTGATATACAGGTAAGTAGTTTCTTATTGTATCTGTTTGTGCGGACTTTTTAACACGTTAACAACATATCTAATTTAAGGACGCCATATTGCCGAATTGGACAAATCACAGGGTCATTTTACAGTGCAATTTAACTGGAGCTGGTCTCTGGTATCATTGCATTAATTTGTATACATTAAAGAATTACTGCGCTGATGTAAATGAAAGAGAAATATACTTCCTTATCATGACTTTCTCGTAGTCTCACACTGATCTTTTCGTTCCTTTCTGGAAGTTTTGAATATGGTGTTTTTAATGGGAAGCATATGCAAATAACTCGATTTTGTATAGCACGGCTTCTCATCACATATCACGGTCCCTTATTTATGTATTGTGATTAACGTATTTGTGGTTCAGTATCGATGCCAGTGTACATGTTTTCCGTATATGAGTAATATAACGCTCAACAACATTTTAAGCCATCAATCTTAGTACAATCTTATTATTTCTTACTGAAAAATACTCAAGTAGAGTTTACATTTCTTCGTGTCCTATACAGCTATAAATTTTTTGTTGAACCCTTATTTCGTGGGAAAGTAGAATAAATAAATATAACAACATAAAATTTAACAAAGGATTAAGGCGTGGAATTAGGAATTATTATATATTACCTGCAAATGAATGATTTTACGCTAATAGTATAATGAAGTTATGAGGTCTATCTATATTTTTATAAGCGAGGACATTTTCAAACTATTGTGCTCTCTCTCTCTCTCTCTCTCTCTCTCTCTCTCTCTCTCTCTCGCATTAATTGCATAATTACATTTTTTATGCTTCCTCCTCCTACAGGTTGAAGTACGTTACTCTGAAAGCTGTGGTACCCTGTCCAGGTAATTTCACATCAATCTGGTAGCTGAGATAAACACAAATTACCGTAATTTTCAACAAATGTTTATTTTTAGATTTTACCTAAATAGTGTTATCATAAGACGCACACTATACTATATAAACTCAGCTAAATGCATGCGCTCCATATGAAGAAGTATCTTGGTTTAAAGTGTAATTTTAATAATATTGTAAACGAAAACAGGATTATCGTTGCAGGTATTACAACTTCCTACATGTTTTCGGTGAAAAATATATTAACTTAGTTTATGCCATTACATGCGATCAGTTTGGATTTTCTTTAATCGCGTCCTATGATTTAAATTTCAAGTCCATATGAATCGCTGTCAAGAGTTACAAAGACGAAAATAAAGGATAAAGGTTACAATATTCTTTTTCACAATCTACAAATGATGAGTCTATGCCTCCTTGTGGTATACAATTGTCAATATGACGTGGTTAAAGCGTCCCGCTGAAAGAATAATGTTGTTTGAAACACTCTAAATGATCATGTTTTCTGCATTTTGTTTCAGTTGACTGTCAATGGGGACCTTGGGAAGGAAACGAGGAAGATTGGAGCTCTTGTTCAGTCTCTTGTGGATTTGGAATATCAGAACGACTTGAAAGACGCGAGAAAGTTGTTAAGGCAGCGCATGGCGGAAAAGACTGTAGAGGACCTTCTACTAGAGTAATCCAAAGGCAATGTGACATGCTTGATTGTCCACGTACGAACACGTTTATATTCCTATGCATACTTAAACTATAACTTAATTAACCAGGTGATATGATTCAAGAATAAATTCTTTAAAAGTATATTCAAGAATATACATATCTTATAAGTTATCACTGGAAAGTTGTTAAAATACCAACAATTAAGAATTCAATGAAAGTATATATGAAATTACAAAGACGTTTTATGCGAAGTAAAAGCGGCCCTCTGATTTACCAACTATTTATTACATAATGTCCATATTGTAAATACAACTTTTGACTGAGATTTGACAAGATGACCGCAGTTGAGTGTAACCTGTGTGTTCAAATATGGTATGTAAATGCATTACGAGACTATGAACACAACATTAACTATTAGGGGTGTACAGTGGACTTATTGGATTCATTGCCCTTACTTTTTTCACTATGAGAAGTGTAACGTGTACATTAAGGTTAGTTTAGGAAACTTATGTAATTGTTCTCGTTATAATCAAAACGAGCCGTAACACAATAAAAAAAGCAGTGGATACTAGATGAACCTTACAATTTACTCACAATATTCTTTGATAATCACTTACAAATCCGCATTGGCCATTCAAACGTACGTGACATTACAAAATGAACAAAATGACGTCGATTCTTTTATGTTAGGATTGTAAAAAAATCCAATCTGCCAGTGAGCACACTTGTTTCATAAAAAATTACTTCTAGAGGATATAATTACATGTTTTAGACACCATCTGTGAAAAAGCTACGGATGTAAACGGATACCATGCCCATCTCCAGATGTGCTACAGTTTTATTCAGTGTGAGAACAGAAAGGCACACGTGCATGACTGCCCAGAAGGAACTTCTTGGGACAGCAAGGGAGAAAAACATTGTTCTAAGGATGCACTCCATAGCTGTGAAAGTAAGTCATATCTCTAACCATCGACATTATAATAATCCGTTTTTGATGGAATTTTTATTCCTTCGGTTTTGGTAATGCTTGTGTATGTTTCGATTTTATTCTTTTAGGAAACATTATTTTAGACCTTCCTTAAAAAATTCAATTTATTAACAAAATGGGCTCATATGTTCAATGTATTTAATATCACCATATGCTTGGCCAAGCGGCGTTTTTACAACGCAAAACAGCGCATTTATATGGTTTTTCATTAACATATCGTCAAATATACACCACTGTTAGCACTATCAAACACGACAAAAAAAATTCATCACACACGACGGAAATGAATTTCATCAAACACGACAGAAAAGAATTTCATCAAACACGACAGAAATGAATTTCATCGAACACTACAGATGACAAAGAATTTCACCAAACACGGCAGAAGACAGAAAAGAATTCCAACAAACACGACAGGAATGAATTTCAACAAACACGACAGAAAAAAATTTCCATCGAACACGATAGAAAAGAATTTCATCAAACACGACAGAAAAGAATTTCATCGAACACTACAGATGACAAAGAATTTCACCAAACACGACAGAAGACAGAAAAGAATTCCAACAAACACGACAGAAGACAGAAAAAAATTCCAACAAACACGACAGAAGACAGAAAAAAAAATCCATCAAACACGACAGAAATGAATTTCATCAAACACGACAGAAGACAGAAAAGAATTCCAACAAACACGACAAAAGACAGAAAAAAATCCATCAAACACGACAGAAATGAATTTCATCAAACACGACAGAAAAGAATTTCAGCGAACACGACAGAACAGCACTTTAGAAAAACTGGTTTCGTTTTCAGATACTGTGTGTGATTCTGGCATGATACTGCCACATGAGACGGATTGTAAGAAATACTACAAGTGCGATCACAACCGCTTACATGAGGGTGCATGCCCGCTTGAGACACCGTACTGGGACTTTGTTTCTATGCATTGCAATTCTGATGAATCTGTATGCAAGGGAAGAGATCCAGACGAAGGTAAATGCTAAAGTATAAGGATCTTAGTCGACGAAGCTCTTGACTAGCTTTGTGAAAAGAACGAGCTGATTATACTATGATTTTTTTACTAGGTCATATGTATTGGAAGCTTTGAGAGAAAGAAAGATATTCTTCCGATTGCAGTCGAAGAAGATTTCCCACTTTATAAGTTTTCACATTCACTTCAATATATTTTGTACAGGAATGATGTAAGAAATTTCTGTTCTTGAAAGTATGAATCAGAACTTTATTTTCTTCCAATAACTCGCTATGAGGGAAAAAACAACTGTTAAAATTATGAAGTACAATGAAAAGAAAAAAAATTTTTTCTGATTTTGACAGGTGAACATAATGTGTAAAATATATATACAATTTATTCATGTAGTCTGACAAAAATGACCTGTTGCACACCATTACCATGAGGACACAAAAAGTAAACGTGGGCATACTATTGAATGGATCTCCTTAATTGATTATCTTGGTTTGTTGTAATCAAAGTTGTACACAAGTATGTCACTATTATTTATCTAATCAAAGATTATAACACTGGAGGCTGGAGTGCTTTATTTATTTCACAAGTGAACGTAATCAGAAGTTAGGTTCACTAGGTCACTATGAACTGAATTTAATTTCCTTGATTGGATAGGTAATGGTCCTGATGATCCTACCTCAGTGACAAGTTATTATAAAGTTTTCCAGTACTAAGTAATCGTACTGGGGGTCAGGGGCTCTTAATGATGTACTGGTCTCCAGGGAATTACACTGACGCCAACGTTGAAAGTTATAGGTTAATATTACAGCATTGAGTAGTAATAAAAGAATTTTAAAATGCCAATTATTGCAAAACGGTCATAACTGACGTAAACTTTGAAAGTTACAACTTATTGTTAGGGGGTAAGGAACAAACTATGAACTAATATAATAATATTGATATAAAATGTTTCGTGACGTCTGGTACTGGTAATTTTGATCCCATGGTTTCGAATTATGGTTATTGTAACGGGATTGGGAGTGTTGATTCGCAATCAATGACCTCTGAGTAGTTTTAAAATATCTGTTACTGTAAGGAGATCTGGAATATTGGTTGGTAATCATTAACTCTTGGGTTTTCAAAGATGGGTTATTGTAACATATTACATATTCTGTTATCAGTAGCAGATCGTACTAGCCAGAGATGATGTTTCATGTATCTTTTCGTCCTTATGGTACTCGCCAGTTATGATGTATCATGTATCTTTTCGCCCTTATCGTACTCGCCAGTGATGTTGTATCATGTATCTTTTCGCCCTTATGGTACTCGCCAGTGATGATGTATCATGTATCTTTTCGCCCTTATGGTACTAGCCAGTGATGATGTATCATGTATCTATTACTCATTGAGGTTAAGGGCCTAAACATATTGAAGCCTAGGAGGAACTGAGAGAAATCAAACTAAAAAATATATAGGAAAGTAGACTTACTGTACGTCTTGAAAAAATGTGCATCCGGTATGGTATGACCAATGTTTACTGGAATTTTGTTTAAGTATGTACTATCTTTAATCTCGACAATAATAAACACGTCACGAGGATAATACTTTTATACGAAATCAAAATGATCCATCCTTGGTGATATTCTTTTTCCTTTTGACTTGCACAACCAAGCCGTTTCAAAAGATCTTCAATTATATTTTTCCAAGGAAAGCCTATGTACTATCGTATTTCTTTATTCTATATTCTATAGATGACGAACCTGATCTCTGCTCTGGCGATGCCGTGTTCGTCCCAATGAAAGACGATCCATCAAAATACTATATGTGCGTGCATGGAGACCCGGTTGCAATGAAGTGTCCAGAAAAGCTCCTCTTCGACGCCGATGCGCTTGTTTGTGTATGGGCTCAATGATTTCAATGATCAAACGAAATCAAACGAGAATCCAAATGGAACTCAAACGGAACCCAAACATACCCTCCAATTCTATATGTTTCCTCTGTCTTATTATTGAATAAACCGGATCAAAGAAAGATCGATATTAACAACAACATATTAATATCAATGTGAAGAGATGTTCTATAGAACCTGGAAGTATTAGCTTTTTCTTATAATATGTTCGTATATGTTCTTCTATTCTTCAATAAAAGCTTTTCTTGCATTTCAATGTGCTGGTTTTTCTCATTACGTCTTCTCAGACGTGAAGTCCTTTACAATTATTTTGCTCGCCAAATGTCCATGATGAAGAGTTACAGGTCACACTTGAAAAATATTCAAAGTAAAATGCACAATAACTGCTATGAAATTGGTGGTCATCAATTTAGCATAGACGGTTGGAAGTCACAAATGATCACTATTAGAATAGTGTATAATTCTAATCGAGAGAATGAAAATGAGAGTAAAACCAAGCGACCAGAGCGCAAATAACACGTGGCGACCATGATGTTGACACGGAAGCAAGTTTCATGGCGGAAGCGTGAACACAGGGTATAACATAAGGAAAACATCGTTAAATTACACGAAAAATATATCTACAGCCGAAATTCGTGTTGAGAAACTCCAGTCACTTGGAATACATAGTTAGTTACTGTAAAATCTAGTGGAAGGATTGCATTTTCTTTTATTTCAACACTAGAATGACAATTTGAACACAAGCCGACTGGATTGAGACAGGAACACCGAAACATGCTGAAAAAACCGCGAACACCGTAACCTACTAAAAATACGGTGAACACTGAAGCCTACTTTAAAAGGAAGAACACCGAAATCCAGTGAAAAAAAGGGGAACATTGAAACCTACTGAAAAACTCGGCGAACACCGAAACCTGCTGAAATTAGTGAAGCTAATTTTGAACTTTTTGACAACAGACTCGACGATACTGACTGGTTAGATTTGTTTTCGACGACGCATTCCCCGGACGGTGAAATATTTACAGATAAATACTTGTCCCATGCCGAGGAATGCATCCCGACTACAATTGTTACAATTCGACCAAATGAGCAGTCCTGGTTCAATTTAGACTTACGACGGGAAATTAGGAAAGGAAACAGACTACTTAATCAATTAAAAACTAATCGTTCTCCGGGCAATCTGACTAATTTCCGGAAACAACGCAAACATGTAAATAATCTAAAGAAACGTGTTTTAGAAAACTTCTATGCGGACATAAATGATATATTGGATCATTATTCTGATTCGAACCCAAAAAAATTTTGGAAAATTGTCCGCAGACTTCTAAAAACTCCCCCTATTAACAATTATGGTAATCTTGAAATTTCAAATGCAGGAAAAGCTAATATTCTAAATGATTACTTTGTTTCCATCTCTACTATTGACGACACTGACATTAACATACCAGAAGTAGAGCTAAGGACGGACGCTACTTTAACAGACGTACCTTTTCAATTAGACATTTCTGACATTCTTAAATCATTACATACTAATAAAGCAGAAAGCAGTGATACAATTAGTCATTTCATGTTAAAAAAATACCGCAGAATCTATAGCTTACCCATGGTCTGATAACCTCGAAAATCACTCTAAACTGTTTGCTGACGATACTTCCTTATTATGTTCCGGAACTTCCGTTTTGACCATTGAAACTAAAATTAATAACGATCTATCTAAAATTCACAACTGGGCATAAAAGTGGCTCATTAAATTTAGTCCATAAAAAACGGAAGTTTTATTTATTACAAACATTGAACATGATCATGTCATTGATATTCAGTTTAATTATGTGAGTGTTGATTTTATTGGTCATCTAGGAGTAATTTTAGATGAAAATTATAAATGGGATAGACACCTAGAAAATACGTGTAATAATGCATCAAAGCAGGTAAGTATTCTCCGTAAACTTAAATACATGTTGAATAGACGAACTTCAATCAAAATCTATAAAGCATACATATTAACATTATTCGAATATTGTTGTGAAGTTTGGGATGGATGTTCTCTCGATGACGCAGACAAATTGGAAAAAAACTTCAGTTAGAATCATCTCGAATTATTACAGGTTTACCAGCATATAGCAGCAGAGGATCTCTCTAAACCGAAAGTGGTTTAGAACTGCTATCAGAACGACGTTCTAGAAGAAAACTTCAGCTATTCTACAGTATAAATAATTACCTCAGAAAACTCACATTATAACCTCCGCGATGCACAAAACTATTCCTTGCCAAATTTACGACTACATCTAATGAACTTCTACTATCCGACTTTGGAACCAACTCGACCTTGAAATTAGACAAAGTGTTTCTTATTCGGTTTTTAAAAAATCCATTCGAACCCCTGTTATAGTTCCAACTTAGTATTTGATTGGTGATCGGAAAGCTAACATACTGCTTGCTCGACAAAGAAACAATCTAGCACTTTAAACAATGACCATTTCAGACCACATGTTATAAATTACCGTCACTGCCAATGCGGACATCCTCTTGAGGACACTTACCACTACTTCTCCACTTGTAATAATTATGCGGATTAGAGAATGATTCTTAACCGAGAAAAAAATGATTTTATTCCTCTAGACCTGCAGTTACTACTACATGGTAATGATAATTTCTCTAATGAAGATAATGTAAAAATAAAATATGTCAAATCACTCAGCAATATATATTGAACTCTAACAGATTTTAATATTTCTCTCTCTCTCTCTCTCTCTCTCTCTCTCTCTCTCTCTCTCTCTCTCTCTCTCTCTCTCTCTCTCTCACTTCATCTCTCTCACTCTCCCTAAAATAAAATGTTAAATGTCTTTCCTCACTCTTGCCCATTAGTAGTGAGAATTCTAAGAAGGACACGGATGACAGGAGAAAGTTGGATATGGCACGGGGTGAGATGAACGTTAGAATAAAAAAAATATAAATTGTATAAATGACTCTCTCTCTCTCTCCGTGTAATTTTGTATTTAAACATGTCGTTTTGTACTGTCATTACGTATTTTGTCAAACTCTATAGGGAAAGAGCTTGATATAAGTTGGAAAACTTGTGCCTAATCCCGTTTAAACTGTTCAATAAAATATGTTTAAATCAAAACTTGCTGAAAAACAGCTAACACCGAAACCTGCTGAAAAAAACGGCGAACACAGAAACATACAGAAAAAAACACAGACACCTAAAGAAAAATCACGGCAAACATCAAACCTCCAGAAAAATCACGGCAAACATCAAACCTACAGAAAAAACACAGAAACCTACAGAAAAAAACACGGCAAACACAGAAACCTACAGAAAAACACGGCAAACACAGAAACCTACAGAAAAAACACGGCAAACACAGAAACCTACAGAAAAAAACACGGCAAACACGGCAAACACAGAAACCTACAGAAAAAACACGGCAAACACAGAAAACTACAGAAAAAAATACAGAAACCTAAAGAAAAATCACGGCAAACACAGAAAAAACACGGCAAACACAGAAACCAACTGAAAAAAATCACGGCAAACACAGAAACCAACTGAAAAAAAACACCGCAAACACAGAAACCTAAAGAAAAATCACGGCAAACACAGAAAAAACACGGCAAACACAGAAACCAACTGAAAAAAAAACCACGGCAAACACAGAAACCTAAAGAAAAATCACGGCAAACACAGAAACATACAGAAAAAAAACACGGCAAACACAGAAACTGAAAAACACGGCAAACATCAAAGAAAAAAAGCGAGAAGTTTAAATAATGTCTACTGAAAGAAATAGATTGTATTCATTTCTTGTATACAACTGAAATATTACATTACATTTTCTACCGTCTTCAACCCAAGATATGAGAAAAATACTTGAATCAACAGCACTGAAATGCTTACTTATTTTCACTGTGAAACATATTATGACAAAACATTTTGATTTATTCGGATTGTTTTTGTTAGGTTAGGTCAGTGCTGACACTGACTATAGCCTACAAGTGATTTGGGCTCAGGTAGATAAGATTAGATAACAATGGCGAGAAGAGAAGAGAAGAGATGGTTTTAATGATAAACGCTGACACATAAGTCTCCACTCGGCCGTGTTTCTAATTCGTCCTGATTTGAATGAAGTCAAACTGGTAACATGAATATTATATCTATGTAGCTATATACCAAGTGAAACATATGTATTAAAGGTTATCTATTTTATTGAACATGTAGAATTATCCGAATGGTGTTCATGCCTATTAGAAGACCTGAGGTTTATTAATGAAATTTTCTATCGGAAGTTTAGTATCATTGGAAATTGGTCACTTAATTTGAACAGTGTTTTGAGTCAAGTAATATATCTGTAAATCCGGTTCATTGTCAAGGCTAACCCTGAGAAAATCACATGATGGCCCGGAAGTAGGTGCACGTCTTATCTCTGCCGGATTTTATAATCTACAATGTGCTTATAAAAAAACCCCTGTTGTTTTATCATTTAAAACCTGTCCGTCGATAGCCAAACAGTAAAGAGAGTTAAGAGACCAGCCTTTGATTTCGAACTGTGACGTCACAAGTATAGATAAAACAGTTGGGCAGTAAATAATTTTCGTTCTTTAAAAATACAGGTTTTATGATATGAATGGACACTGCCTTGGAGATCCAGATGGAAGTGTTAAATATCATAGTTCTAATGGCATTAGTCTGATTGATTATATTTCAGTAGAGAACAATAATTTTATAACGTAACACAGATTAAGTTTGGGAAATTAGACTCTGATCCTTCACCTCTAATATCAAAAATAGAACTAAGTCGAGAAAGGGACTAATCAGAAAACCAGCTTCGTGTAAGGTGTGAAAATTTGCGACGTAAAATGAAAATATAAATGCAATGAGGCATAATTTTACACAAAACAAAAATTCCTTAAATGAGGTACTCTTTAACTCCCTTGCTAAACATATCTAATGTGTTGACGAGCATGGGTTCTGTTAACGTGCTAGCGTTTACCACTGTGTGATATTTCTAATTACAGTGCTAATCAACCCGACACGGTTAAAAAGAAAAAAAAAATCATTAATTTTTGAACCTTTGATCAATTTGCAATATAAACAAAAATATAAAAAGATAGGAATGCTGAAGATAAATTTACTGTATCGAAAAGTACATATAATCTTAGGACACTTGTAGAGAACAAGACTAAATGTAAGGAATTTGATTTAAGAGAGAATATTAACTATACGAGGGTGACATGATTGCATATCTCAGAAAGTATTTCCCGAAATATTTTTATAACTTCTTTCGAAAACTACGACCAAAGGTATCTAACAGAATTGATATTTTTTACCACCATTTAAAAAAATCTTGCTGTTCGAAGTAACGCAGTGAACGAGCAGAACAGAATTAATCTTGAATATAATGAAAACAATATGTCTTGTGTATTTGAGGAATTAGATGTAGAGATCACTGATCAAGGACTGTTTTCTGCGATAGATTATCTTAATTGAAACAATAGTTGTTGGGGCGGATAAAATACTTAATTAACTTTTTATTGATTGTAAGGTTGTACAGTGCACTTTTGTTTTCATTTCGGGATATTTCCGGAGGCGTGGTCTACTGGTTATAATACATCTGTATTTACTAAAAATGTGATATCAAAAATACAAATAACTACAGAGGTACTACTAAGCTTATATGAGCAATTAGCAAAGTTGATTTCAGATCTGGTTATTCTAATATTGATGCGATATTTGTGCTTCAAACATTAATTCACAAGGATGTAAGTAAAAAGGTGAAAGGTTAACCTGCTGTTTTGTTGATTACAAGAAAGCCTTCTATCTTATCTAGTTTGTGGTGTAAAACTATAAAGCAGAGCATTATAGGGGAAATATTACAAATCGTTCAATTGTTAGATACATGTGTAGTTCTATTACGTCATGTGTGAAACACAAAATATATCTTTATGAAGTTTCATCTAACACGGCCGGTCTTTTTCAGTGGAGTTGATGTCTGTTTATCGTCCTTCCTGTCATGTCATTATGTTAGATGTATGTGGGGACATCCATGTCGTACCGACATTTCTAGCTTAATATTATTACCCTCAGTGTTTGTTATTAAAGCATTCGCACCTCTTTAGCCAAATAAACATTTGCTTTTTATTTCGTTTTTTTATCCAAGGAATCCCAGTTCAGTTTAACATGTCATAGAATTGAAATAAGGTTGGTTGGATATTTCGTGTTGTTGCTTCAAATCCTATTCTAGCAATGGGACATATCTCGTCGTTTTCTCCCAGATATGCAATTCTGTGTCTTGTCACACCCCTCTCTTATTCTTACCCATGATTGGCAAGTCTCGTTGTCTTTTGATTATTTCCCATTCCTAATTATCCACAATGAGAACATCTAATACATATTTTCGTGGGCTATGACCCGGTCAAATCCAAACGCTTAGTGATAGATCGTAAGACCGAAAGATAAAGCGGGAAATGATGGTGGTTTAACAGACAGAAGCACTTTAATTAATCTGTATCAATTTGGGTATTTACCGGTATGATCAACTTTAAAACACTAGGATAGGTACAGTAGTAAGGTGTGTTAATCTGTTTGCCGTAAAACAGTGTACAGTACTATACTGGTATTGTTAAAGAAGGTAACTTGGATAAAAAGCATGGAAAATTCTACCCCCAGAATTCTTCAAATCATTTAGTTTGTATGTTTTTATTACTAAGTTGTCAAATGAAGGACATGATTTTCTTAAAATTCAGTTCCCGATATCTGCATGGTTTTCTTGTTTATCCTACGAATGTTTGACACACACATGGAATGGAGTTCATGTGCTAGCCACACTTACACATAGAACGGAGTTCACGTGCTAGCCACACTTACACCTGGAATGGAGTACACGTGCTAGACACACACATGTAATGGCGTACACGAGCTATCGTGTGTGAAACAATCTTATACCTACGAAAATGACAAAAGGTACTCCTTTAAACATATACAATTAAATTCAATGTGATATCACAAATTTTGTCATATGAGGAATAACTGATCTCATCACGAGCACATATTACGAGATGTGTATACAGGTAATGATTACTATTATGAATGACAGCATTAAACGATAAAATTTCATGATATGATATAACGAAATAAGGCTAATATTTTTGTAAAGGTCTGTAATGTCCGCAAAACCTTGAGCTTGCTGATAAGAAACAACCAATGAAATTCATACTGCCAATCCCGGCCCCTTGGAGAAAAAATGCATCTGGAATTCTCTCAGGTGTGTCATATGTAGTGTATTCGCGTGTGTATATAAACAGCCTATGGCGTAATCAAGGCTAGATCCATAAGGAACTTCAAAATATACAGGTAAGAGTTAACAGTCAGTATTTAAGTAATCTGTTTAATGTTTATACGTTAAATGTTTCTACATTTGCAGAAACAACTCTTGATTATGACAACTGATTGAATTAATATCGCAAAATGTATGAATTTAATCATTTTATTTATTACAAAATTGTGTCATTCGAATTTCCTGTGTCAATCTAACAATATTTCAATTATTCATATAAATCAACAATAATGGTCAGTAGTTCATACGTTCATATTTCGTCAGACACGTCCTACTCTTTGAAACAACTCACTCTACTACTGTATCACGAGACACGTCCTATTCCTTTGTAACAACTCACTCTACTACTGTATCGCCAGACACGTCCTTCTCCTTTGTAACAACTCACTCAACTTCTGTATCATGAGACACGCCCTATTCCTTTGTAACAACTCACTCAACTTCTGTATCATGAGACACGTCCTACTCCTTTGTAATGACCCGCTCTACTTCTGTATCGCCAGACACGTCCTGTTCCTTTGTAACAACTCACTCTACTTCTGTATCGTCAGACACGTCCTATTCCTTTGTAACAACTCACTCTAGTTCTGTATCACGAGACATGTCCTATTCCTTTGTAATGACCCACTCTACTTCTGTATCGTCAGGCGCGTCCTTCTCCTTTGTAACATCACACTCTACTTCTGTATCGTCAGACACGTCCTATTCCTTTGTAACAACTCACTCTACTTCTGTATCACGAGACACGTCCTATTCCTTTGTAACAACTCACTCTAGTTCTGTATCATCAGACACGTCCTATTCCTTTTTAACGTCACACTCTACTTCTGTATCGTCAGACACGTCCTTCTCCTTTGTAACATCACACTCTACTTCTGTATCATGAGACACGTCCTATTCCTTTGTAACAACTCACTCTACTTCTGTATCGCCAGACACGTCCTTCTCCTTTGTAACAACACACTACTTCTGTATCATCAGACACGTCCTTCTCCTTTGTAACAACACACTACTTCTGTATCATCAGACACGTCCTTCTCCTTTGTAACAACTCACTCTACTTCTGTATCATCAGACACGTCCTTCTCCTTTGTAACAACACACTCTACTTCTGTATCATCAGACACGTCCTTCTCCTTTGTAACAACACACTCTACTACTGTATCACGAGACACGTCCTATTCCTTTGTAACAACTCACTCTACTACTGTATCGCCAGACACGTCCTTCTCCTTTGTAACAACTCACTCTAGTTCTGTATCACGAGACACGTCCTATTCCTTTGTAACAACTCACTCTACTACTGTATCGCCAGACACGTCCTTCTCCTTTGTAACAACACACTCTACTACTGTATCATGAGACACGTCCTATTCCTTTGTAACAACTCACTCTACTACTGTATCGCCAGACACGTCCTATTCCTTTGTAACAACTCACTCTACTACTGTATCGCCAGACACGTCCTTCTCCTTTGTAACAACTCACTCTACTTCTGTATCATCAGACACGTCCTATTCCTTTGTAACAACTCACTCTACTACTGTATCGCCAGACACGTCCTTCTCCTTTGTAACAACTCACTCTACTTCTGTATCATCAGACACATCCTTCTCCTTTGTAACAACTCACTCTACTTCTGTATCATCAGACACGTCCTATTCCTTTGTAACAACTCACTCTACTACTGTATCGCCAGACACGTCCTTCTCCTTTGTAACAACTCACTCTACTTCTGTATCATCAGACACATCCTTCTCCTTTGTAACAACTCACTCTACTTCTGTATCATCAGACACGTCCTTCTCCTTTGTAACAACTCACTCTACTTCTGTATCACGAGACACATCCTATTCCTATGTAAAAAGAGTCACTGTACTTTTGTATCAGGTGATATATTCTGCTCCTTTGTAATGAAATACACTTGTCCTGTACCATAGCGTCGCAGGAAAGACATTCCGCCCAGAGAGGTGTCGTCTAAAGGACGACACTTTTGAAAAACTTATGAATATTAAGTGCAATACTGAAATAAATACTTAACCTGCTTCCTTAGTCATGTTATATTAGTGAACAGTTTGATTTTGTTGTTGTGATGAACTTAACTTTCCCTATCAGAATATGTACATCATTAATGTGTATGACCAGAAAAATGCAGCATGTATATGTAATATATATCTAAAACTTAAATTTGAAATTTCAGTTTAAGTAAACAGTTATTCCACAAATTCTGCTTTGTTTCTTAGATTTCCATTTCGCTTTTAACCTATCATAAAATTTCAGTGAAATGAAGTAATCAGAAGTAATCAAAAGTAATCATGATTACATACTAAAAGTAATTGTAATTTAATCATTACATTTGAAAAATATGAGTAATTTAATTGTAATTGTAATCATAAATATTGAAAGTAATTGTAATGTAATCAATTACTTTACAATGTAATTGACCACATGTCTGACCATAAGACACTGCCTGTTCCTTTCTAACAGGATAGTAGCACTTTTTATATCGTGACACAAATCCTATTCCACAGAACACTCTAATCCTTTGCAATATGACGCTTTGCTCCTGTAACACGAGACAAATCACACCTTTGTAATAAAATTATACTTTTCTATTGTGAGACACGTCCTACTCATTTGTAATTAGACAAATTCTATTGTTGTGGGTTTCTTTTTGTGATGTGAGATGCATCTTACTCTTTTGGAATAAGACATACACTACTTTCGAAACAGGAGACACATTTTAATCCTTCTTTAAAAAGGATTCATTCTACTATCGTACCACCGACACGTCCTCCTGATTCTACATCTTTATCGCACGCAGACTTTTGTAATAGTGCTCATTTACCTGAGTCAGGAGACACATCCGACTCTTTGTAATAGGACAAATCCAACTTCTGAATCATAAGACACATCCTAGACATTTGTAATAAGATACATTACTCGTGTGTATTCAGACAAATCCTTTATAATAGGCCTCATTCTACTCCTGAGTCAGAAGACACATCCTACTCCTTTGTAACAAGAGAATTTCGACCTCTGTATGAGACACTTCCCATACCTTTCTAATAAAACACCCAACTCCTGTTTTTCGTCATGATTAGACACCCGCGACTCCTCTAACATGAGACACCTCATACTCTTTTGTATTAGACTTATTGTATCGCTGTTTCATGAGACACATCCCTTTGCGTTTTTACATTGGCACGCGATTTATTTAAACTTTAGATACTGTTCTGGTTGTAGACAAACTTTTGAATATGTTGGGAATATGCCTGCAAGCAGTTCTTGTGTTCATGATAATGCGTGATGGAAAATGCGACTGTAATCGTGATGACGATGAGTGCGAGTTCACGTTCATCGTTGAAAATCATCTCACGATGATGGACGATAAAATTTTGCTCTACCCTAGACACGGTCAACTTTATCACTATGATGTCCATGATCCGACTCCACGTGACGTCATTCCAAAGGACAATATCATAACCGGGGACGGCTACTTTGAACCTCGCATAGTAACAGTTGTGAACAACAGTCTTCCAGGTCCACCGTTAATTGTTTACGAGGGTCAGTTGATCACCGTCCATGTACACAACAAACTGGCCAGTGACGCCGTGACCATTCATTGGCACGGTCTGCCACAACACGATACGCCTTGGATGGACGGAGTGGCTTTTATAACGCAATGCCCAGTACTGCCGGGCCAACAATTTACGTACCGGTTCAGGGCCACTCCGGCGGGAACATACTGGTATCATTCTCATATTGGAGCACAAAGATCAATGGGGCTCAATGGAGCTCTGGTGATAAGGGAGAAGATTCCCCTAGAAACTGACGAACACATTCTCACAATACAAGACTGGAACCATGACATCGATTCTGACATGGTATATATGAAAATGTACTACGGAAATTATGAAAATGGAACCAAGGTTCCCAATACAAAGTCGTTAGAGGGTGCTTCCTTCAGTATGTTTCACATACATTCAGGGTTAATCAACGGCAGAGGGCGTTACTATGACGATCTTACGGGCAACCACAACGGCGCGCCTCTTTCTAGTTTTAATGTTACGTACGGGGCAATGTATCGTTTCCGAATGATAGCTACAGGCGCTTTGTATCCATGGCGGGTTTCCATTGACAACCACATGTTAATTGTCATCGCTTCGGATGGAATGGACATTGAGCCAGTGACAGTCCAGTCCATCATCATCAATCCTGGTGAAAGATATGATTTCCTATTAAGCGCATACCAGAGTCCGTCAAACTACTGGATCCGGGCGAAGACACTGGAGCTCAATTTGAACCATACTGCAGAGGCCATATTACACTACGTGGGAGCAATGAACGAAGAACCAACATCCTTCCCTCATAGTTGCACTCGGACCACTAAATGTGTAACATTGAACTGTCCATTTACAGAGTTTCCAACCTGGTATAATTCAACGTGTATCAATGTCGATAAACTTCGTCGGAAACAAAACATGACGCCAACAACTAGTGTGAATGCCATCACACCAGCAGAATCAGCTAGTGACACATTTCTCAATTTCGCTTTTCCTGGAACTTCCTTTACCCCAGCTTCTGTCAATGGCAGAAAGTTTAAAGTACCTCAAGTATCTGGTTTAACTCAGATGAGTGAAGTAGATGACGAACATCGATGTAATGACAAAGATTGTGGTGATGATAAAATATGCTACTGTTTTAACACATTGAATCTAGATTACAATAAAACATATAATCTTATCTTCCTCAATATGGGATTAGGGCGGGGCTGGGCTCATCCTATACATATGCATGGTCACTCATTTGAAATCCTCAAGATGGGATTCGGTGTTTATGATACTGATGGCCAGATTGTGTCTGACAATCCAGATATTAACTGTCGTGGAAATGGTACCTTTAGTTTCTGCAACAACGCAACCTGGTCTAACGCCTCCTGGTATGGTAACAATGTCCCCGGATTAAACCTAATCAATCCTCCTCGGAAAGACACTGTGATAGTGCCATCTGGCGGGTATGTAGTCGTGCAAATCAGGTCCGATAACCCAGGTCTGTGGTTCTTGCATTGCCACATTGAGCTGCATAGCATGGACGGGATGGCCTTGGCGATCAACGAATCATTGGCTCATGTCCCACTGCCACCGAAAGGCTTCCCAGAATGCCGAGACTTCCGGTACGATCAGCGCTCTTATTCGGGTCATAAACACAAGCGTTCTGCAGATGTTCACATCATTTCAGAGACACAATATGACGGGAGCAATACCGGAGCATTTGGTAAGTTCTGATAATCTGTAATATCCAAGTCATGAAAGACACGAGTGAAAAAAAATCATATTTCCAAAAGTTTTCCTTTTTCTGATATGAAAACATACAAGCACCAAGACGTCACACGTATTTTGCAAACTTGTGATGACGCCATCAGCATGTTGAAAACGTATTTGTATCTCCCTTGGTGTTCTTCTCGTTACAGTTGTGATGACGTCAGACCAGTTTTGGACAGTACTGGCCTTGTTGATCGTGGTTATCAGCTTGCTTCTAACCGTCATCGTGTGGTTAGGCATTTACAGGAGGAATGTAACCCACCAGGCCAAACCATGACGAACGGTTTTCTTCTTAAAAACTTTATCTAATAAAAAAACCTGCGGCCTCAAACAAGTATCAATATGGAACAGTTCTATTAAATTCTTTGGACAATTCTTCGTAGCTGCCATCAACAACGAGAAAAGTATAGTCTCATTTACGTGTTTATGATACCCCACACCCATCACAATCAGCAGCGCTCCATAGGGCAAACAAGTCGGTCGATAGAATGGCCGACCGAGTGGTCCCACAGTACCTCATGACAGAATACCTCTGTAATTACATAGTTTATGTAAAACAGTAAACATACGATCAATGTTCCCAGATAGAACAACAATTTCACCTTATTTTTCATTTCCTGAAATATGTTGCACAAAAGATGATATGACGGAATAATTTATGTGTTTGTTATATCTTTAAAAACAGTCACAATCACATGTTTATTATTGAAGCGATCTTAGTGAATGAAACGAAGGGAAGTAACTCTTACAAATCAGAATGTCTTTAACAGAGGTCATAGGTCGTTTACGTATGTAGACGATAGAGATATTTCTGTCATAAACTAAATTCCGGCATTGTTTTTCCGTAGTCTAAATTGTCAATCAAATGATTTACATTTTCTATAATAAATACTGTTATTACTTCCAAACTTGCACGTCTTTCAGTTTTAACAATAAAAGTAAAACTCAATTGTGTCGATTACATAGGATAAGTCGAATGTTTTGTTCGGTTCCGATTTTTGTCTCATCTCTATCTTAATAGATTAAACATAGATGATTCAAACATTGTTGAGTCGAATACTGCGTTTGAGTCAAATATATTTTGTGATCCATCCCTTCTTTTCTTTCGGTGTCAAACATTCAGGCGTCACTTTGCGCAGGTAAAATTTTCCTGGCTTCTGTTCGAATCAGTGGGTCTGATAGGTCAGCCGTATCTGTGTTACTGAGCCCTATTGTTGTTTTCGATCGAATATGAATCCCTGCGTTTACAAAGATGAAAGTTTGAATTTAAACAAAATTATGCAACCAAACTTTTAAAAAAATACACTATAGTAGTAATAGTAAATTTTCTGTGTTTTGTTAAATATTTATGTTCATGGCTACTGATCTTAAATTCATTTACTGGATATACCTGTACATATCGAAAATGCCAGTTCCGTTTATCTTATTTCATGGTTACGCTCTTACCGTGCTGTATGTGTAAAGTTATGCTTCAGTGACTTTACCACGGCTTCACCTTTTCGTAACCCACCTAAGTGCTATCGATGTTATATCTATGTAGGATATTAATGAGTACGTAATTTATTGAATTTTATTTTAAAATATTGTTGGCGGGACTTGTTTCTTTTCAGGATATAAATGTGAGTACAATATCTGTATTACTTTAGGTATCGATTTCACTAAGTTCTGTGTACGAGAATGGATGTGTATCCACACATGTGCTGCAATTCAATGACGAATGTTTCATATTACATTTTTTGTTTCATATTCGTACTGTTTATCTAAATAAAATATATCGCTAGTGTATAAAATAACAATATGTATATATTTATGCATTACTTATTCATTAATGTGACGCCATGCTATGAAACAATTATCCGGTAAACAAAACAGCTTCAATCTTCGATGTACAAAGTATCGTATAGAAACACGACTTAGTCGAGCCATCGGATAAGTCGAATACTTAATTTGGTCCCGCCGACTTCGACTTATCCGTGTTTTCCTGTAAATTTTCAGATTAAATTATAAACTGGAGCAGGAGATTCCCAAAAACATTTATGTTGGTATGATTAAAATCGCCTATCTTTATCTATTGGATACTCTCAGCGAAATGTCTTTATTCACTTTAAATGTTAAAACTGGGATTGTGATAGCTCATAGTCGGTAGAACACTATTTTTATCGAACATCAGATGAAGACTCATGAATGTGCTTTTACAATACATAGTTTGGACTGTTTTTATTTCCCTAGAAAATGAGAAAATTACCATTTTGTTGTGTCGATGGGGAGACACTTTACCCAAATTTTGCTAAATAGCATGCGACGGGCCTCCCGTAAGTTCTTCAATTACTTGGAAACTCCGGCTCAACATAACAGAAGTTGTTGACAGGGCCATAAGCTCAACAAACAAACACTATCTGTTAACTCACAGTTGGAGTAAGTTTTGAATTATCATTAACGTAGATGTAAATGAATCGCTGATGACAGTCACGCGAAAACACATATAACAAATAGACAGACTTAAACAAAACATTTATGGGATCCAGCACGATAAGGACTATATATATATATTAAATTGCGTACAAAAATGCATCTACATACAAATATACAGAATAGTTGCCATGGGAACATGAAGAAGACATCATTTAAAACCACAGAAAAATACACAGAAAAATACAATCCCCTGATCAAACTCATTAAAATATACAATCGTTTCCAATTACTCTTCTATAACACAAACACGTTCGGTCAAGCATACAAACGGGAAAATTTTCTTTTACAAGTACCACTAGTTCTATTGGTCGTTACCATAACTACAGGCAGAGTTGTCTCCCCCGTCTTGCATTTCATTATAACAACTTTAGGGGAAGTAACTTGACTTGCATACAAAATATTACATTTGTTACAAAAATAAGAAATCTTAAAAGTAAATTCACTAATCATCATTTAAGAAATATTAACTACTGTCTTAATATCGAAAATAGATAAAATGAAGTACTATATTTTTTTCTGAATGAAATCCACGATGATTCATCTTCGTGCATTAACGAGTCAAACCAACAACTTGTACAATGATGCATACAGACAAAACAAAAAAATAAACAGAAAAAACACCACTGTCAAAATCTCACTTACTCAATCTCTCATACAAAGTTTTCTACTGCAGTGCACAAGTAAAACCATATTCTACGTAATTATCAATGTCAATTTTTTCTCTGCAGCATACACATTGGTGTGACGATAAAAATACATCTGTATAAGTACTTAATTATTATAAAGGTAATTGTGTTGTCTTTACAAGAAATCAAATTTCGTTGAATTCAATTGCAACAGAAGAAAAACAATTGCAAATGTTTCTTAATGATACTTTCTAAATCACACGTATAAACAGCTATTATTAGTCAAATGATTACAAAATGATATTCAGTAGTCATTTATATTCAGGGAGTGATGACAGCAATTTTATATGATATAGTACTTACTGAGATGTGCTATTCACTGAGATTGTTAAGCTTGAATTACTACACCAGATAAATATATTAGTTTGTCAATATATGAGTATTTAAAACTTACTTAGGACACACATTTTCTAAGTTGATGTTAAGTTTTGTTAATATTCCACATCCGATATCTATATTTCTGCATAAAATTAGACAAACAGAATACCTATCATAATTTAAACCTAAGCTTCAGTTGTCGCCACGTCACATCCTCCGTCACCACCTGAACTAACGTCTGTACAAGTCGTTTCTATAGTAGCTGGTGCATAATCTACTTCCGCTGGAGGCGTAGAGTATTCTTCCGGCACATTCGACTCGCATGGTTCTGCTTTTTCTGGATCACAACTAGTTTCGTCCTTTGCGCATGCGTTCTCCGTTGCATCGTCACATGCTTCCTTCTCTTCTGCTTCCTTCTGAGTTTTAATGAGCGGAACGTCTTCTTCTTGTTTAACTTTAGTCGAAGTTTCGTTTGTTACCGTATACCTTTCACTTGGAGCTTCCTCTGACTTTGCTTCGGCGTTTCTACTGTTCCTAAAGTTCATTCTGGCCTTGAACCCGGCAAGTGTTGGTCCTTTGTTTGTGAGAAAAAGAAAACAAATCGGTTATGTTCTGGTAAACCTTTAATTGGAAAACGTTAAAAAATTTGTTATGTGAAAATGTAAAACTGATGATATAAAATTGATAATTGGCAGTCTAATAAAGAAAAAAAGTTAGTGTTCCGAGTTCAAAAGTGTAGACGAACAATTAACTTACTTTTGCTGATTTTGGCGGAGGGATAATCGTACCGCTTGCCTCTGTTGGAGCTATTCTGGTAGTAACACCACGTGAGCAAGAGGACCAATAGAAAGATAGAACACAGACAAACACCAGTGACAATTCCCTTCACCATGCTGTTATATGTCTCTTCGCTGTGCTTTCTTCGTGTTTCTGTGGGAGTAAAAATATTGTTGAAGAATATGATAAGCAAGTTAACTCAAATACAAACCCTTAACACTATATTGTTTGAAAAGAGATATATAAAACACAGTTATTTTTATCGTGTTACATACATATCGATTTAGATTCAATGTAATAAATTGTCCCGTGACGTAATTATTACGCATGCGTCTTACCTGCATCCATTTCTTCCCGTTTCCGTTTAGCTTCCACTGTCGTGAGACATTTAGGAGATACTACGAAACTGATGTTCAGCTTGGCATGAGGGTACTGAAGGTCCCGGATCAACTCAACTCTCAACGTGCTGGTATCAAAACACATCTCATCTGGCAGGCGTTCAAAACATGTCATCTCCTGAAGGGCATAACGGTTAATATTTAAACAACAGACATTTATAAATTCGAGGACTTATCTTCTTAAAAAATCTTCATTGACAGAATTGAATTGATAATTCATTCTCGTCACTGTTGTTCAAATTGTCGTTACGTACCTTTGGTGGTGCTTCCGTCGTGACGAACTTGATCCCATTTAAGGTCAGTCTTGCGTGACAATCGCTGATCGATCTCTCTTCGACCCTAACACATACTTCCGGGCACGTGTACATGTCGTCCGTCATTGCATGGAATAGGAACCCACAATACCCGGATGTCTCATCGTTTCTTATGACCTTGACGGATGCATTGTTGTCAAGGTGATATGTCCTTCCACATGAAGCGGTGTCCTGAAAGTCCGCTAAGGAAACAAAAATGAACATTTGAAGAAAACAATACATATTCCTGACGTTTCGGTTACACAAAAGCGTAAGACCGGAAAACGCAACAACTGTTGCCATTTTCGTAATTTTTGCTGTAAATCCATCAGGTAGACACAGTAAAACACAGGAAGTTAAGGACCTTCAATGGTAATTATCACTATCTCTGGTAAAAAACGGGAAGTAAAGGACCTTCATTGGTAATTATCACTATCTCTGGTAAAACATGGGAAGTTAAGGACCTTCATTGGTAAGTATCACTATCTGTTGTAAAATATAGGAAGTTAAGGATCTTCATCAGTAATTATCATTATCTCTGGTAAAACAGATAAATATAAGGACCTTCATCAGTTATTATCACTGTCCCTGGTAAATCACAGGAAATATCATAACGTTCCCTAGTCTATTTAATCGTTCTGACACGCTAAACGTTTCCAAATGTACATGCAGAACCAACGCATTAATGCTTCACAGACATTTCACATACTGTAGAATGATGATAATATTCCCTTGTGTGAATACGATTAAATATTCTCTCGAGAACTGTTAGTGTGGAAAGAATGAAAGTATTTACGTCACATCAATTGGTGTTTTACCTCTGTGGCGCCAGCTGTGAACATGTGAGGGCGATATAACACAGGATAAAATTAGTCTACAGATTTCAGCAATCAATAACTGTCAGTACCTGGAGCTTCAAAGTGTGTAGCAATTATTGAAGTAGTATTTGGCTGTCTATATCTTTAGAATATTGGAAAGAAACCATTGAAGAATAACATATCTAATACCCAAATAAGATTTTCAAATTCGCTAAAACTGCAGGCTTCATTTTATCTATAATAACAGTTTATTCTATTTTCATGTTCGTAGATTAGAAAGTAAATGCCTGCGGTGGAATTCAAACTACCTGACTATAAGATATGAAATATCGATCCTTTATATTACATACATATAATGTTCCGATCACGGATGATTTCGATCGATCTGAAAAATTCGCACGTATGTTGACAAGAGGCCCAATGGGCCTTCGCCGCTCACCTGGTATTCCATTTTGATAAAAAAATACAACTATCAACATTCATCACAAATACATAAATACGTGCTTCATTCAAAGAGGGCACATACAATCAATTGTAACCAATTTCTTCAGCAAACTTAAGCTTCTAACACTCGGCTCTTAAACGTCACAGTTATGACCTGGATTAGAGGTAAATGTTATTTTCCTCTCCAAACTGTCGACCTTTGACATTTGACCTTTTCAACAGAGATCGCGCTTCTCAGACTTTTGGTTTACCCAGAAGTTTTTTTTCAGGTTTTGACAAAGTTGACTCCTGTGAGCGTGACTATATTTCAAGGTTATTTCTTTTTTGTTTTTGTTTCGCAACCTTTGTCGGGCTTCATCCCAAAGACCAACTTGCCAAATATGCTTCCACGCCTTTTGGCTATTCAGAAGAAATGTTTAATGGTTTTGACAAACTTGACCCCTGTGACCTTGCATATGGTTCAAGTTAATTTCTTTTCGCAAACTTTGTGGACGTTTTCCTATCAGTCCATCAATCAAACATCATATCTCTAGGACTTTTGTTAACCAGACAGATTCGTCTAAAGGTTTTAACAAATTGATCCCCAGTGACCTTGAATAAGAGTCAAGGACATTTCTTTTCTCAAACTTTTGTCTTATCCAAGGAACCTGTCAGCCAAATTTCATTACTATTGGACACCTTCTTACTGAGAAAAACTCGCTCAAACGAAAAAGTTGACGCCGAACAACGGACATCAGGCCCTTAGAACCAGATGAGCTAAAAATAAGTGTGTAGGGATCAATTCTAATTTCATCTGCAGACGACAACGACGACAATGACGATTATGATGACGATGGTGATGATGACTATCTCGGGGAACTGACCAGAGGTAAATGTTTGTAGTTTTTTTTTCTTAACAAAACTTACCAACTTCTTGCTCGCCATGTCCACAGCCGAGAATAATAAGGACCAGCAAGCAACTTTCTCTCGTCAACATGATCAGATTTTTTTTTCAAACTATCTTGCTTCTCTGAAAACAAAAGAAAATCGGCAAATGAAGCAAATACTGACTCCGATATATTTGAACTATGCGGTTCAATAAAGTGGGAGGCTCGGCAATTGTTGAAATGTCGTGATCTTGTTGGTTACATTTAGCTAGATTTGGGTAACTGTTGTATCATGTCCCCAAGGCTGTTCATGAACGCTTATGTTTCAAACGGTCGGTCAAAGCTGGTCAGACAATTCAGCCAATACCTAGGGGAGCTAGTTTCCCCAACAAACATAGCTTCGCCCGACAAAGCAATGCATAAAATTGCTCTAAAGATCTTATCATCGCCGACTGCAGATAATTGTATACATTGGCAGACTACAAACCAAACATCTGACGGGCTCTTCAATCAATAAACACTCCCTCCTCTACACACATACCCAAACACTCCCTCAACGAAATATCAGAAAAATATCCCCGATGATCTAAATATCCAACTATTTTCTTGTTTCATCATGACGGAGCCTCGTTTTGATCATGATAAAATAACAGAACCTCGTTTTGATAATGATAAAATAATAGTACACAAGTCAATTCCATGAAAACACACTATAGAAGTATTTATGTTTTTATTTGTATACCAGTTTCTATACTTATCCTTACCATATACCAAAATAAGTCCTTTTTTAAAATAAATTTACATTATTTATCATGGATTGTCTAATTTTACATTTCAGGACAATCAGGCTAATGAGTCAGGGGATCTTTCATCACACTTTCTTCGTTTTCTGAGCATAGGTTATCTAGATGTCTTAATTTCTGACCACCCGTTGCCATTTGAACGTAACTGCACGTGTTCTGTGACCAAATCCTGTCCATCGTAAATCTAACTTATAATTCTGCACGGTCCTAAGAAACATCACCATGGTGACCGTCTCCCAAGAGCAGACGGATCTAACACGTCTGAAGGTCGTGGTACTAGGATTTATCATATCCATAGCCTTAATGTACACAAACTGACACAATTTCCGATAACTACCAATAAGCTTATTTGTATGTGTTATTCCAATATATCATTGTGATACCGACCACGGACAGAAATATTTCGGCTGGTTACTTAAAATGTATATATACATATATCTCCAATTGTACAGGCCCACATTCTCTAAACGTTCTATAAAAGGTCAATTTTGTCTCGATAGTTTATTTGTAATATTATGATTTATTCTTCAAAAACAAAACTTCATATTGCGGTGCCATGCTCATATGCAACATATGTAAATTCAAGGTAAATGACCAATTAAAGAGAATTCCTTAATGCTAAAGTTGACCTTAATCTCGAACAGACCTAACAGAGTAGGTGAGAGAGACATCAGTGAATTATTAGATGTTTCAGATGTGCTAAACATATGCTAGACAACAGACATTTACATCCTCGTGTCGATATGCTTTCTCTCCCGGACGTTGTAATTTCTTATGCAGCTGAAATAATGATCAATTTCCCTAGATATCAAACGAACATCATCGTCTACAAGTCGTTTCCCCAATTAGCCTTTATTTTACTCTTTGTGATAAATAGTGATATGTTTTCAGTGTCAGACTGATTTGGTTTCGGTCAGGTAATTAATGAACACTCTAAATTAAGTAAATACCCTATCTTAAAAGGCAATGTCCCTTTACTTTTTTGTTTTACCAAGTTGAATTTTTGACCTTCAATTTTGCTTCTCTAAAGACAATTTACATACAGTTAGTTTCCGTAATTTCAAATATTTGGCAAATAAAGCGTTGCCAAAAGTGATAAATAACAAACATTTCACTTATAACGATTAACTGTAAACATCATTAAGTTCGCTAATACTGGTATACAAGAGGTTTAAAACAAAGTACAAAAGGACAAGACGAAGTCCTTTACGTTCTCAGGCAAATCACCCTTATTAAACCTTACAATTTCCAATTTTCAAAAATAACGCATCAGTTCAGAAGAAGTAGTTTTAAATGAAAAGCAGACATATTGTGGATAGAAAAGAATGTCATGTCCGCTTTTTAATTAAATCCGATCTAAAGAGCAACATATATTCGGCCCTAAAATCTTTATGCTAATTCATTAACATTTTTATTGTGAAATATTGGGTCTCTATAGGAGCTCTGCAGTCAATCCCAGAATGCTGTGTTGACTTATCACTGTATTACAGAAATGATACATGTGTTGATTTTACGGATAAGCCTGTAGGATGAATGGTCCTGTTATATTCTGCCCAACCATTCGTATACAATGATGAATTATTGAAAATCGATATAAATCCAATAAGCCAGTTATATACGGTGAATTAAGTCGCTATATCTATGGAAATGTATTGCAATCCCTAATGGTTTTCCTAGAAAAAGAATTACACGTAATTATGTCTCGTGTGTTCCCGTCTCTTCCTATCATCGGGATATAACGAATAGGTAGAGAAAAACTAAGTTCCCGAACGAGCTAAACGGAAAACAGTTCAATATGGTACAATTAATTAACAAAGTCCAACTATAATCAACGGTAAACTGGGTGGAATTCAGAATCTGAAATGTGTGTTGGTATAGTTATAAATATGCCATTATTTTTAATGATTGCTTACGTACATTGAAAAATTAAGCTCAATGTGGAATTAAATGCAAAACTTAGACAACAACTTATAAACAAAGTCCAATTGACTGTTAATAATATGTTAAAATCTCAATTGAAAACACGTACCAAATATGCTCTTGCTTATAGTTAACCACTTAACAAGTATTGGTGTGACGATAGAATTTGTAATTAGGAGTTCAACACAAATGTAGAAACAGTCGCCAGAAAAGTAATGACTATATGTGATTTCAACCAAAGTTGTGATCATATTATATACTGTGAATCGTCAGTCGCTATTGTCATTCTGTAATAAACGATGTAAGTATGATCATGATACAAAATACATATAAATGTTTATGTAGTTAATGTTGAAGTGAATGCAGCGTCATTCGCTGTTAAAAATAACAAAACGAAACGGACGGACAAACACGGACGATGGTCAGTTATCAAAATGTATAACATACTAGAACAGCAGTCAGCTATGAGATACATGTGGACTCTAAATACATGTAGCAAAGTGTTGGCACGTGTAATTCAGATAAAATACGTATGAGTCATGAAGAAATTTATTAATTTGTTCCACATATTCACTGGACAACACAACAGTGTCACCATCTTACACGTGTCCCCCCCCCCCTCCGACCCATCAATCATTGTTTCGTGTTTACGTAGTCTATGTTTTGCTATGGTCAGTGGTCACCAACATTGCCAGAGGCCGATTACAAGTGGACAATAAATGACTAGTCCGTTGTGTTACTACAGGTGTAAATAAATATTTGGAATTCCACATCAGGCCACAAAACGAAAACCGACACCAAATATCCGGTCGTACTTAATCAGTGATAATCATCCCTTTTAGCACGGGTCTAATCACGACATAATCATAATACATATGTAATCGGCACACAGTCGGGAGTCCGAAGTCCGAGGCCACCTGGCTATGATAGTACGATTTCACAGTATTGTGATTAGGCAGTGTAGAATCATTGGAATGTTAAGTAAACTTCTCTAAATAAATGTACATAGAAGTTTTTTTAAATGTACTACAAGCGATGTTACATAAGTATCACCGTATACTGTAAATTGCGAAAATTTAGTGACCTTTTATTTTCGTAGTTTTGCCAGTGGCATAATTCCGTGAAGCAAAGCCTAAGATATATTAAACATCAAAATATTAAACACTTATAACTAAGCTTCTTGAAAATATAAAATGTTTGAAACGAAAAGAGTTGACAGGCACATCTCGTCTAAATTTGTGAAGAAAAAATCCCTACACGCGCCTAAAAATAGTGAAAATCCCTGTTGGAGGCTTTGTAATGGAAACTTGGTCACAATTTGTGTACATGTCTGTGTAATTATAGAACAGTATACATTGTACAGTGGTGCGCACTTTAATCACACAGCAGAAGTACCACACGGCACACAGCATTAATCATACAATATACATTTAGAGCAACACGACTGCTATATACAATTTAATACTTTTTAAATATTACAAACAGTATATCAAACAATTTACTAAACAGATCAGATGGAAGCATGTGTGTATATTTTTTTGTGTAGTGTTATATTCACCTCAATCTTCATAGCATATGTAACAAGAAACAACGCCCCTTCTCGTTCAAACTTTTAACTTGAGCAAGAGGCAGTTTTCTGAAACAGACTTTAGTCGTTATGTTCCAGCCACAGCAGCTTTTTGTGTGAGCGAATTTAATCCTCGTAAATCAATTGATCTCTCATATCACGCGATTACATGGCTATCTAAAATTAAATATTCATCACTGTAAACATGCCCAGAGCAGGAAAACAATTGTTTTCGATGTACACCGATACGATTTAGTAATGTTGACAAGCAGAAGAATGACCCTTAACATTTCAATCTCGGCGGTGCTATTTTTGGAAAGACGAATACTGAAATATCCAAAGCTAACACTCATTTCAAACCAACCTTAAAAATACGATAACTTACGATTATATTGACGATCGCCTCTGTTACTACTAATTGAAATTAAATTATAAGTCATGTATAAAATTTCAATTACGACCACGTGCCTGCTTCTATATGAATAAGTGACCATTTTTAATCAATATTCGTTTAGCCTGAAATCCCCAGTTAACGATAAATATATCAACTAATTTATGCAATGATGACTAAACAATAATGATTGATTTTACATATTGTCAATACTCCCCCTTTCACATGCTTTCTCATCGTCGTTAACCGGCGTTGTTTGCCAGGCTATACTTGACCATTTACAAAAGAAATGGACATCGAATACTTGAAAAATGGCGTCTTCTTTTGTTACTCTACACTTTTAGCAAATATAACAATTGACACAGAATATACATACCTCTATCTTGACCTTGCAGCGTCCCTAACTCGGACCTTGTAAATGGAATCTATACACACATGCGCTAATGGAATATGCGACCTATTTACTTCACGCATCTAGCATCTTTGTCGATTCAGCCTACGTCACCAAAGCACTGCTTACACTACATTTCTACAGGGTATTCTCTGAGGGGGTAGCAAGGGGAAATTCGTAATATAAACTGCCGAACCAATCATCTTGTTTCAAAAGCTCGTATGAAATTGTTACTCCATCTCAAAATTTTAACATGAAAGTTTTATTACAAATAATTCACGATATGATATATATTTGCTTTTGCTCACAGTAACAACACTTGTCCCCTTCGAAGGCCTCTTTTAAAGCTGCGTATGGTGTCCGTTCAATGGGTTTAAAGAAGGGATTCGCTGGCCCCTTGTTAGTCAACAGATGTTGACACGGATCAACGAGCCCCTACTGAGGTGTCAGTGGGAACGCTAATGGGATTTTTCGTTGTTTGGCCTACAGCTTTATCAGTAATCGTTTGCTTTCGCGTAATTAAAGTCTGGAGAGGGCATATTACGTCTTTCAAGCTCAAATGTCAACGCGAGTTTCCATTCATTATTATTTTTACCGTTTTAAAATTATTGGTTTTTAGACAACACCGTCAACGATAAAGGATGTTATGGAATTGAAAAGAAAGACGCTGACGAGCCGGTGAATATTTACTGCACGCTGTAAGGAGAGATTACATATTCCTACATTGTGTTGGTAAGCAGGAAGCGTGTTTGTAAGCAAGAAGCGTGTTTGTAAGCGATGACGCTAAAAAAAAAAAAAAAAAATACATACCTTAATTTTCGTTCTATCTCTTCGCTTTACTACAGAAGTGTATTCCGGCCACGTTGTGTTTTATTTTAACTCGAAATTTCGACACTCCGCAATTTTGAGATATTAACCCCAAATTTCGAGATAGCAACGTGAAATTTTGAAATAGTAACTAGAAATTTCGAGTTAGTAATCCGAAATTTCGAGATGTTATTACTTACTCAAAATTTCTGATTACTGACTCAAAATTTCGAGTTGTTATCTCGAAATTTCGAGATAAAATAAAACACAACGTGGCCAGAATACGCTTCCGTACTTTACCAATATATTACGTTAAAGTACATTTTACACCTGTAACCAGAAAACAAAACAGACTATAAACAAAGTAGAAGATCTCTTCATGCTAAGTTTTCAGCCTTTTACTGGGATTCCAAAGGAACACTTGATATTGTACGAATTTGTCAGGAAATAATTTCAATGTTTACTGTTGTTGAATTGTGTTCAGTAAAATATGAGATTTATTTTTATAACCGAAAGTATGGATTGCAACAGAATCAGAATTGACAATTGATTGGGTATGACAAAATTACACGGATGGTGATGATAATGGCGAGTGTCACAAATTAATTCACCGAAAGTAAAATAGCTACAAAAATTTGAGTGACAGATGTAAGTTTTGCGATTATCATCAATGGAGTCCTGTCATACGTATACCCACCAGGTGTACTGATCATGTGATGCAATTAGATTTTATGATACGCTTGATATGATAAAGGAATCTAGATTTTTAATCATAATTGTTATGCGATATTTTGAAGCTTAGCAATAGCTGAAACAAAATATAAAGGATATCAAGAAGAGCTACACAAGTAAATGACATATAAAACAACGAAAAATATCTCTTTAAATGGTCAGATATCACGTAGACCGTCGGTGTTAAACATGACTATACCTTAAAATTCAATCGAATTCAAAATAATTCAAATTTGCCCACATCTAAACCGTTTATATAATTATAAATCTTCGTTTTGAAAAAGAAGCCCGCATGTCGGTACTATGGTAACAAGTTCTAGATTCACGACTGCACCTTCACTTTCTCCCACTGAATCGGCATGTATTAGAAGACAAAATGGCGGGGACTTTCAACCTGGAAGCATAATAATTCCCATTTCCCTTTTGTGAATTTCCCATTGATGAATAGCTACATCATGCATCATGATCTTCCAGTGCCTATTCCCATAATCGCAGTCGATAACTGACAGATAACTCACAACACATGGTTTCGAGAGATGCAGATTGATGAAGATCATGTGGAAGTTTAACGGACGTCATAATAATCTAATCATTCTAATTTTTTTGTTTAGTTGAACGTTTTCTGTTTGTTAGTTGCTTTCACGGTGGTTTCTTTGTTGTTTACCATGTTCTCGTGTTGGAACTTTGCATTACTTTCTTAGATTGACCAATATTTCTATTGAGGGTACCGTCGACGAAGCAGAAATCGCTTATTATTCCGGAACACATGGTCTTATTCTCCTTGTATTCTTTATTTTTCGATGTTTCGCCCTGTACTCAATGGATTTGAGTTTGAATTCAGATTCTGTTGACATGTTGGCATTTTCTTTGCGGTACGTATGTTATAATCCTCTTGTTTTGTTATTTAGATCACTGTAACATAAAGAAGGAATGCCACTGTTCATCAAGCGTACCGTAGTTACCGACTCTCATTGTGTTCATACCAACCTAAACGCAATCTCTTTCTTACTGTTTTATTGATGTTGATATAAAGTCTTACTGGAGACGAACACACATGATTTGTGATCGCGGAGGCATGGCTTTGTAAAGGACCATACATTCACGAACTTTGCTTTAATTAGCATCCTTCCGTCTTTTCGCCCCGTAAAGGCGAAAATTAAGTTATGACAATTCTAATTTTTGTGCGGACGAAAAAACGAAAGGACGATAATTAAGGTTAATTCTCGGTTATATTTTTTTGGAGAGAAACGACGAAAGAAGGAAATGTTGGAGCGTAAACTGATTTTCCGGTCTAGAAATATCCCACGTGTCTCTGTATACACTACCATGTATAGAATGTCAGACTTCCCTCTCAGTCTAGAAATATCCCACGTGTCTCTGTATACAATACGATGTACAGAATGTCAAACTATCTTCATAGTATAGAAATACCCAACGTGTCTCCGTATACACTACAATGTACAGAATGTCAGATTTCCCTTTCAGTCCAGAAATATCCCACATGTCTCTGTATACACTACAGTGTACAGAATGTCAGACTCATCGTCTCAGTCTAAAAATGTCCCACGTGTCCCTACACACACTACATCATCCTTTCTACATCACTCTCTGACTCATATCGGGCAATCTCGGCAGTTTACGGGAACGTCCGGCTGTAGTGTATATATGGCAGGAAATTGGAAAGCCATGTATGCCCGACTCCCCCAACAGACTAGCGTCTCCACAGACAATTTGCCCCCCCCCCCCCTCCCTTTCGATTATTTCTCCTGTCTGTTCGGAGAACTTAAGACACATACATGACATCGTGTTTCGGCGGTTTTCGACGTTGTCCGAGTTTTTTTCTTGATAATTGATCCTCGTCTTAATCTTTTGATAGCATTTCTGTGTTCGAACTGTTTCGATTTTGTTCAACATAAAATAAGCATTAAAGTACCTGGATCGCTGGGTAACTTTGTTTCACCAACACTGACCAATCGATAACAAATCTTTTTGTTACAAAATTTCGAAAGACGCGTCGATCACAATCAGACATAATGCAAACTGATCTCTTTGTTAGTTTTATTATATGATCAACACGACATGTTCGTTAAGGATTCCACAAAAAAGAATTGGCGTCTATCGAGACAATGTAATGCTATGTCGGAAAACATACAAATGAACCTTCTTTATATCAGACAATACACCAAAATGGTCGAAATAATATAAACAGTAAACCATCCGTGAAAAAATCGTTTCTCGGAATATCGTTCTACAACCACGAAAGTAGTCCTATCACCAATACTTACATTCTCCAATAAACAAAATTCCACAAACGAAAAGAATCGATGGTCAGGCTTTCTCGGTGCGCGCCGCTCGCGTGTCGGACAAAGCCGCTCTTCATTGATTACAGGACAGCTGCGTGGTGCGCTTACATAGCCAGTGTATGATGTGTGGGGTTTTCCTCTGTAACAAATGTCTCTAGTCTGTAGTAAGTAGGGATTGTTATTACAATGTGTATTTGGCAGGGCATGGGTTGATATTCGCTCTGCCTTTCTGTATGAAAGCGTGGTGTTTGTTACAGCTGTAGGCGAGTCAGTACGGTACTACATGTGTCCGATACACATTTGTTTATAAAGGAATTCTTTCGACTTGTAGCGAAAAAGCTATAGCTGATTTCATATTTCTATGGAGATGAAATAATCACCGGTAGACACCGGTCTCCAACGGCCCGAAGATAACGCCACATATTACAATAAATAATGAAATGATTTTGAGAAAGAATATAAAGGGAAATATTGGATAAATGAATTAGCTTTTCATCAAACGGTAATTGTTAGTACTGAGAAACACAAATTGTACATAGCAGAGGAGTGTTTATAATAATTGTTACACCAGACAGTATCGCAGGGGATCGATATTGACACTATCTTTCTGATGGAAACTTGAATACCTGAAACGAGATTATCATATAAACACATTAACTCTAATCCGGTGTCCTGTTTCTGGCTTCATATTTCTCGTTAACTCAAATCAAGACAGAAAATAGGGTAAAATGTAATACCAAGGCAATAGTTTTTACGAAATGCATTAGTTTAATTAGTTTCGAAGAGTATTCGGTAAACAAAACAACACGGTTGTTTTAGAAATGTCTTTAATGTCAAAAAGTTTAAGCAAGAAGAAAAGGAAATGTTTAAATGTATTTCAACTAAAACCAACAGGCTTTCTGACAATATTTCATGTACAACACACACCTTAGATTCAATCATAATGAAATCGACTTTTAATGGAAATGGTACTACTGTATATTCATATAATCTTAATGGAAACTTTTCAGGCAATAAGATAATTAGTTACATAAATACTTAAAATCACTTGTTTACATACGGAATTAGATGTTTATATCTTTATCTAAATCCGTGGTTTACATCTGTAGTGTGCAAAAACATTATTGTCAGTCTATTTGTCTTTGTTATCATCAAACTACTGAAGATGCTCTCATTGGCCGACTCGACTTTGATTACAACCTCATAATGATATTAATACTGTGACATCATAATTTTGTTAAAGCTGGTACGACTATGTGTATTGAAAAGGTTTAGTAATGAGCGAATAAACTGTATTAAATGGAATTGAGTGTATTTTTATAGTTTTCTGTCAAGTTCTTGTGATTCAAGAGGTTAAAATTTGGTTAAAAACTTTGCACTACAAATTGACGGACCAGACGCCAAATTTGGAAAAAATGATCTTTGAAACACGTATCCGATAAATGGTGCATTTTTAACAATATCCCTTTTTAATTATAAGCACTTTGATTTATTAAAGCAAATAATTAGACTATGTCAACGATGTCATATTTAATATTGACTGTCCTAGTGATATGTACCCGGTTAGCCGAGAACAAACTCCTTTTAACGATAAGTGCGTAGAAGAATCCAAGTATCTTCAAGTGTGACAAAAGTGAAACGTGAATTACCAAAGTAACATTGACAGTTCGTAATCGTCACACATCACTGGGGATATATTTATAGCATCGTTATTTTGAGAGATATTATGCGGATCTCTACAAGTAAAAGTTTATGTACAAGTATGGAAGATACATATTATATGTTTTTCATTTCTAAAATTCAACAAATACGTTTTAACATCAGCTTTAATTAGGAAATGAGTTAATATATCTAATCTATATTACAAAAGGCAAATCCATAAAAGATCGGTTTGTAGTTCCGGAATTGATTATATCTCAGTTTTGTCTTTCATATCCAAGGAATATTAACAAATCACAGAAGGAGCGAAATACAACAGATAAAAAAATATCGTCATAGTAACCAATCACCGTCAGCCAATGAATGCCGTCCTTATTTGAAGTTACACAACGATAAAACAGTCTTCACGTGCGAATTCCCGTTTGAAACAAACAAATCTACGTCTCCATAATATGTACAGTGAAATGATATGGTGTGGAAGAAGGTATGTCACAAATATTCTTGCATAAAAAAAAATAATAATATAATTTTGTATACCGAAGGAGTTACGGATGTCGACGAATCAATTTTATTGGTTTCTTTATTCTCTAGTAAGCTCGTGCATGGAAAACATGAGAAATGCCAAAGGGTTATTTGTATATTTTCAACATACTCTTTATCATTATCTTGTCTATGCAATAATAACATTGCATATGAAAAAAATTGCTGGTAACATTCTTTACATATGAATATGAAATATTATTCCATTTACATATGCATATATAATTACAGGTATATTGTGACACATTACCTGCACCATAACATGACGTCATTGAAATATACATTATATAATCTGGCAAGTTTGAAGTTAATGATAAAACATCAAAAAGGTGTGTATGTATATTGGACAAAAAAAACCACAACAACAAAAGTAAAATAAAAAATCAACTTCAATTCCTTACTGCAAATAAGAAAAGAAACAATTATGCAAAATTTCTACGTATTCCTGCCGTATATGTACATTTCTGCATGTTATAGCCATCTAATCACGTGACTTATATATAGATGGTGAAATGAACGTAATAAACTTACACAATGTAGAAAATATCAGTTGCGATACAGTCATAAGACTTGTTCCATTACTTTTCTAATGATTATTTTTCCGCCTGATTTTTCCCGTTAGATAAAGTATTCAGTGAAAATTAATTATCGATTTATTAAATGCACATTTGTACTGAAATTTGATTAAAAGTTCTGCGTACGATCAATGAAAGAATCACAGAATGTACTGCTAAGTAATTTATCTCCCTTTGTTACATAGAATATCGGTGTCTTGGCTTTTAGCATTGAATAACGCCTCCGATGAATCAACATCATTGTTGTTTTTTATGAGTTGTAGGGAGAGCTTCCACATCACAATCTGGATCGAATTGTTACACTTAAGTTTATACAAATATCAAAAACACAATGTAAATGGAAGGTCCGTAAACGGATATTAAAAAACTGGGTGCAAAAATACAAACTATTTACATAATACCATTGCATAAACAGTTCATCACAGACATACACTCATTCAAGTTTTGACATTTGTACGATACTTTTGTATACCATATGTGATTAAGAAATGAAAAAATGACACCTTAACCTTCAGTTTAGATTGGTGTCGGTCGATATCAACGACGTGCCGTTCGTAGTATTTGTTTTTATAAAACCACTGTTCTATCTATCCTTCCTTAACAATATTGCAAGACAACCCAACATAAAAAACCTTAATCCTACCGTTAATATAGAGGCCTTAAATAGATTTATTTACGTGTTTAGAAATACGTTGTAACCATAGTTACTAAGCTAAGTCGTAAATGTGTTGTAGTATATCATTAGGTTTATAACTCCGGGACAGACATCTATCAGGTTAAATAGATTTGGACGATGGGAATGAGAACGAAACTCTTAGTTATACGATAAGTATTTTAATCTGAATGAAATGTCAAATTATATTTTTTTTCTATCGTTTGTTTGAGCGCTGATTCTTCCGTGCATAGAATGAAAATATTTGATAGCCTCCCTTTATCCGCAGGGTTTCTGATTTAAGCAGAGTTATCTTTCTTGGGTTTATATCGCCTGTCCAATTCAGGTAGGCACACCAAGCAGTAAAAACAAGAATGATTAAAATGATAATTTGTAAAATTCCCATTAAATTTTTTTGTTACAATTTGACATTTTTTTCTGTATGAAAGATATCTGGCTCGATGGCTTCCTTACTATTTATAAACTTGAGCAAAATCTCTCATCATTTTACTCCGTAAATCGTAAAAGGGATATTCCGCCCAAGTCGCAAAATTTTTAATTGTTCTGTACCTTTTGAGAACTCATTCTAATGATTCATTTCTCCTCTGGTCAGTTTGGACAGGCGAAATACGTGGATATTCCAGCTAAGCCTTCTAACTTTAATGCGTCAGGAAATCCGGAACTAAAAGGTCACTAGATCACAGATTTTTTGCAGAGTATTGGGGTAGATACACAGGTGTGCATACTATTCACTTAAATTTCTGCTTGGGTTTTTAGCTAGATCTATAAAGAATTTCGCAAAATAAACATTATATGTTTGTATAAATGGTAAATTGAAGTGTACGATTTCTATAAGAACATAAGTAGATGATTTGGTACAGTTTTCTTCAAAAGCATCCCATGAAATCCGAACTTATGCAGAATATCCCTTTAAATCGATACATCAAACATTTTTGTATGATGTGTCCAGCCTTATGAACTGGATTATAGAATGGACCCGAACGTTTTATTTAACATATTTCCACACCAGGAAGTGATTTATGGGATGTCGGCACACAGTGGTTTCGTTTCCGATTCCACCGGAAGTGTGGACGTGGAATCGGTTACTTCGGTTCCATTTGGTACAAGCATCATTTCCGGTGGCGTCAGTTCGGTTCGTGGCTCCGACATTCTACGGGCAGCTTCGTAGCTAGCGGAAATTCCCGAACGGTGTGACATGATAGATGGCTGTCGGGACGGTGGTCTGGAATTTCGTTTGGATGGTTTCCGTTTCCTTTTTCCCACCTTAAAGGTCTCTCGGATACCAGTGAAAGCGTTTACTGGAAAAATGAAAAAAAAAAAGACATTTTATTGCAGCAGCGTACAGAAATAAACCAGTTTTCTAAACATGGAAATATACCCATGGACATGGTAAACAGCGTTCATTTGACTTGAAGTGATATTCTGATAGGGTACGCTGGGCCGTGCATGCGGCTTCATATTCCTGAATACTGACTATCGCTTTTTTTCTTTAGAATTTAGATATATATTTGTGGTATGCGATAGTCATTGAGCATAGCAGCATTGCAGAGTTTAGATTGGAGTTAAACAATGTCTCCACAGAACTAACAACCAGGTACGGGTCATAGTTACTTAAATGAAATTGCTAAACACGTGATATAAACATGTTATTGTATTTTGTACACAATGCTCCCGATTTCCGAGAATGATTAACGGCGAAACTTTGGAGATGTTCTAAAAATGTGAAAGATGATATTGCCACCATACACTGCATGAGTTCAGGAAGTCATTAATTTGTCAATCCAATTACTTGTCGGTTTACATTATCAAGAAAAAAAATTTTGTCGGTTCAGGTTGTCATTAATAACTTTTTTTGTGTGACTAGGTCAAACATGCAACCAGTCGTGGCATAACTAGCTTTTGAATTTATGGTTGAAGCGGTCATGAACTGCTTGTGTCATTGAACCGCAACAAACAATGCAAGGGAAATACTATGAAACCGACAGTAAAGCTTCATGCATGAAGACACGTGCAAATGACGAGACTTATTTTACGTTGACGAAGAACGGTTGATTCCATTAAATATCAATATTAAACACATTTTGTCATTCGATAAAAAATGTTAAACAATCAAGAAGCTGATCAAATGACAGGTATCTTGTCGTTAACACATGTTATACACATAATGATAATGATTATAATAATAATAATGATAATAATATTAATATTCGTAGAAGTAAAAAAAAAAAAATGATGATGATGATGATGATGATGATGATGATGATGATGATGATGATGATGATGATGATGATTATGATGATGATGTTGATGATGATGATTATGATGATGATGTTGATGATGATTATGATGATGATGATGATGATGATGATGATGATGATGATGATGATGATGATGATGATGACGACGACGACGACGACGACGACGATGATGATGATGATGATGATGATGATGATGATACTAATAACATTATTAATAAGAACGATAATAATGATAATAATGATAGAATTATCTGAGCATGCAACACACACGGAAATCCAATGTAAAAACCACTAGAACTATATGTACTTACGGTATGGATTCAACTTATTTAGGTACGGAGAAAATTTATACAGACTTTGCCATGCTATTTAACTATGCTATCTTGTCACTAATGTTTGATAAATAAAATACCAATGCATATCTAATTACATGCATGCTAATCCCTTTATAAAAATATAGTTACACTTACAGCATTTAAAAGACGAATATGCCTTACGGCGTCTCCCTCACAAAAGAGTTCTAATATTTTTCCTTAGACGGAGTTGTGGCACTGATACAGACGACGTTAAATGACACGTACAAATGTGTGACGTCTAAGACAAGTAATTGTAAGTTACTGGCAGAATATATTTATGTCATTTTGATGCTTATCGTTCCACCTCACGTAACACGAAACGTTCTTAAGAGAAAACATTTTCATGGCGTCAAATAATTCAAGGGTCTCGTCTGAACTACCGGTAGTGACAAGTAGGATAATCTCCCTTTATATAACAACCTTTAAACTTCGTGAAAGTTATTGTTTTTACAGTGAATCCCAATTATCATGTATAGGATATTATGATATTCCGCTTATTGTGACATTTTAAACGTAAACCGAATATTTTCTACACGGATTCAGTTGTTAAACTGACTTGCGGTCAAGAACAAATTCCTATGATTTAACCAATCCTGTTTAAGGAGTTGTGTTTCTTAGGTAATTCTTGTAGACTCTAGGAGAAATGGATTGTAACTTTCCATCAACGTTATGTATTTCATGTCAAATGAAAACATTTTCACACATTAAGAACGCAATTCTAACTTTAAATTTCAATCAACAAGAACACGTTGGGAATACAAGGATCACTCAGGCGCAGAATTGTTACCTGATTTTGTTCAGACATACAGGAACTAGTAGAAACCTCCCGACTCTAGTAAGTAATAATTAACATCACCGCACGTGATACATGTGTAACATCAAAACAAGAAATGACGATATAAAGTTATCATGCATTTTCTACTTCATTTACAATAGACATGTTTGTGTTAGGAGTATATCATTATAGAATTATATACAATGTATTAATTTCAACGAAAACACCTGAATCAGTTTTATATTTGACATAGTTAAGCATTGATAATAAGAATGTCAATCCACACAAATTAAAAATCACTGTATACATTACGAAATATACAATCTGACATCGATACAATCTGGAATGAATATTAGAACCCCCCTTCCCCCCACCCCCACCAAAACAAAAAATGTATGAAAAAACGTAGGAAAAAATGTCCATACCTCTTTTGTTATTTTGGGGTTTTTGTACACATATTATAATCATGATATTTAGATGAGAAACGATCGGGGCATTCATCGATTTCTTTTGTGATTCAGATCTTTAGACATTTTAAATATTTTCCAGAATCAAGATTGTTAAAAAAATCAAAACGAAGAACAACATATGTTAAAAATACCCAAATTAAACATAAATATATCGGCCCGAAACCCATGTCATCGCTTACCTTTGACCTTGACGGTATTGTCGTCTAGAGGGTTCTGGTTGGGTTTGGATTTGTAGTAAAAGAACATGACACAGAGTACGACAAGGAAGATGAGTGCAAGGCAGCAGCCGACAACTATTCCCTCCACCTTAGCCCTGTACCGCTTTGTCTCGTTAGAGGTAATCCAGTCCTTAGCTGTCGAGGGAATGTGACAATGATCAAGAATAGATGATGGATAATTGACCCTACAAAAATGTATACGATCGGTTCAGAATCGCCGCAGTAAGCGTCACTCCAGTTTAAAAGATATATTTAACTGATTGTGTTACAGGCTAGACAAATATTGACGTAAAATACTTCAGCAACATTTTTCGTCGACCTTGTATATTTGATGTTGTTTTTTCTGATCAGTCAGTGAAGTATCGGCAATACTTATCTACATGAAATCTAAAACCAAAGACGGATGAATTGTTAGATAGCATGTCAGTCTGTCGTCCGCCCGATACACAATCAAAAGCGCCGATGATTATATTTGAGAGTAACATAGAGCTAGAAAATATCCTATTTTTTTTTATTGATCAAGCAAAGAAATATCAATAAGATTCTTGACATTGGTCCTGAAGACACATTGTCAGTGTCAGCAAAAGCTAAGAAACTGGAGACAGCTTTGTACGAGATGGAGTATAAGGTACATTTGTAGTTGAATTGCCATTAACATCTGGACATTAGTGACAGGGCACATAAAATACAAGCTTTAAGGCAATGATATTTACGCAAAGATTTCAAATGTTTCATTTCTGCATATAGATTATTTTTTCTCGCTGATAATTTTCATCTGAGTCGGCTGTATTCTTGTTCTGGATGTCCTGCTTTTCCAAAATATGTTTTTGCATCCCCCTCCCCCCTAACACCTTTTCATTATCCTGGACCTGCCGCTAGTTACGCCCTTTGTATTAGTGGGAACACCCATTATTTTTACTATCGACACCACAGGTCGCACAGGTACATACAGAAAATGTCTTTGATCTCAGTACACTCTGGCTTCACGTCGGCCTCAAACTTGTAAATCTGGTCGGCGGGCTTCGTGGCGACGCTTCTCGTATGTTCCAAGACAGCGACCTTCATCGACGTGGTGGTCATGCACCATTTCTTTCCCGGAAAGTCCTGACATCCGTAAATCTGAAATATGGACAGACGGACGTACAATTTGCATATTGGGTGGTTTTAGTAAGAGGTTTTCGAGTGCTTGGGTTTTATTGATTTAACGAATAAATTTATGGGAAATCATAATAATTATTTATTTTGTTTGTTTGCACTTTGACGGAGGAATGATGACTTTTTCTTGTTTGTTTACCTTTTAACATGAGCATTAGACTTAAATCAGTTCAAAATTGGCTTGTTCTACAGATAGGATATGTTATGAAATGATATCACACACAGAAATTGCAATATGGGTCTTGATTTTGTTTCCGTTTGATATGTAAGTTATGAAATAAAAAAATGCTCACTAAAATAAAGGACCCATAAACCTGCTTCATAAATCACATATCAAATGGTAAACCTGACAGTATAGTGCTGGATGTCATCGTGAAAGGCCATAAATGTGCCATCATTTTCGTACAGAATCAAGCTGTCATATACACAATGTTGATAATGTCGCTACAATCAATATAGCAAAGCAGGACACCAAAGAAATGTTTTACAACTTATAGGTCAGGTCAATGGAATTGTCTCCTCGGAGTCTACAAATACTTGGTACGGTGCGCCATTGACATTTCAATATCCATAACTAATTCAACCCATATGCATTTTGTACATTGTGTATAATAACATAAATATTTATGGAAAGAATCTGGATGGTAGCCAATTTTGATCATCTGATTAGTATATATGCTGAAAAATTAAATTGATTATATATATACAACGTGTAGTATATATACCAACGTAGATTCTACTTCCCTAAAGGTTAAATCAGCTAATGGCATGCTCATGATATTTCTTCGTACCAACATGTCTTGGTCCTTTATGATTCCACTTCAGGTTTAAACCTTTGCGTGTCTCATGCATTTAAACATTTAAACTATGTTAATAATTTTGATTTAATTTTGCTTAAACTTTCCCAAGCTAGTGATGTTTTTGACTTGTAAGAGAACAATCATCTAGAAGTACGTCAAAAAATCCAGCGATGACGTCACTTGACTAACCTTCGCATTATTTTTGTTCTCCAGAGAAAATACGACGATGGTAAGGTCAATATGCTTTTCGCATGAATCACTTTTAGGTGTGAAGCACAGACGGTTGCAATGGTTCTTGGCGTCTGAGAGTGTTCGGTACGTGACGTCACAGTAACCGTGGGAAACACGTTCGGTGGCTATAACTTTGGACGAGTTGTCTTTGGAAAGGCTGATGACCCCGTTACATACATCCTGCCCTCCGGAATTCGGCACAGCATCCAAGTTCACTATATTTTAAACATAAGGATACAACTTTACTTACAATGTTTACTTACAATCAGTCACAAGGGAAATAATGCTACAAACACAATTAAGCCCTAGAAAATACGCAGATGTAAACGGTTGATATTGTATGTATACATTGCATATACTTTGAATAAGTTACAGCAGCTTAGAATTATTGGGAAAGTGTTTAAGATCTAATCACAACAAGAAATAAACACATGTCAACAGAACAGCATTGATTCGATGAACAAAAGAGATTTACAAGGAAAATTATGAAAATATTACAAGGAGAATAAGACCTTAAGTTGGTCAATCAAAGCAATTAATGTCACGTTCCCAAATGAGAACAAGGTAACAACAACGTAACCTCCAGAGAAACTAACGAAAATCAAACATATCATTACCTCCGAAGGTTATTTTTTTACAGCACACCACTGTTTTAACATCAGATGCGTCTTTGTATCTACATGTATGCCGTTTTTTTTGTTCTATATTAATTCAAAGCAATTTTTTTTTCTACAGGAAGGTGAAGGCAGCAATGTATGACATATTTGAAAATTTCTCGGCTGTGATTAAATTATAAAGATTAATTATTTTTACTATAAATCCATAACATAAAGAACGGATTGGTCAGAATGCACTTCATTTTATGTTTTAGTCGTTTAATAACAAGGTAAAAATATATACATGTAATATTTTTCGGTGGTAATGCAGTCATTTTTGTCATAATTTCGCGCTTCCAAATTCTAAATAAATATTTTTTAAGAAAGAATGTTTTTAGATAATTTTCTTATGGATATTTTCTTATAGAAACAATCTTAAAACCTAGATACAATCCAGCATGTATGGAATGGAATACACATGCAATAAAGTCTGTGTCTGTTAAGTAGATTCATTTGTAGTATTAAACGACAACAATAACAGAAAATATTCACATCAGTCACCGCGGCCCACTAGAACAAACCCACAAAACATGGACACATATCAGTCACCAAGGCCCACTAGAACAAACCCACAAAACACGGACACATATCAGTCACCAAGGCCCACTAGAACAAACCCACAAAACACGGACACATATCAGTCACCGCGGCCCACTAGAACAAACCCACAAAACACGGACACATATCAGTCACCAAGGCCCACTAGAACAAACCCACAAAACACGGACACATATCAGTCACCAAGGCCCACTAGGACAAACCCACAAAACACGGACACATATCAGTCACCAAGGCCCACTAGAACAAACCCACAAAACACGGACACATATCAGTCACCAAGGCCCACTAGAACAAACCCACAAAACACAGACACATATCAGTCACCAAGGCCCACTAGAACAAACCCACAAAACACAGACACATATCAGTCACCAAGGCCCACTAGAACAAACCCACAAAACACAGACACATATCAGTCACCAAGGCCCACTAGAACAAACCCACAAAACACAGACACATATCAGTCACCAAGGCCCACTAGAACAAACCCACAAAACACGGACACATATCAGTCACCAAGGCCCACTAGAACAAACCCACAAAACACGGACACATATCAGTCACCAAGGCCCACTAGAACAAACCCACAAAACACGGACACATATCAGTCACCAAGGCCCACTAGAACAAACCCACAAAACACGGACACATATCAGTCACCAAGGCCCACTAGAACAAACCCACAAAACACGGACACATATCAGTCACCAAGGCCCACTAGAACAAACCCACAAAACACGGACACATATCAGTCACCAAGGCCCACTAGAACAAACCCACAAAACACGGACACATATCAGTCACCAAGGCCCACTAGAACAAACCCACAAAACACGGACACATATCAGTCACCAAGGCCCACTAGAACAAACCCACAAAACACGGACACATATCAGTCACCAAGGCCCACTAGAACAAACCCACAAAACACGGACACATATCAGTCACCAAGGCCCACTAGAACAAACCCACAAAACACGGACACATATCAGTCACCAAGGCCCACTAGAACAAACCCACAAAACACGGACACATATCAGTCACCAAGGCCCACTAGAACAAACCCACAAAACACGGACACATATCAGTCACCAAGGCCCACTAGAACAAACCCACAAAACACGGACACATATCAGTCACCAAGGCCCACTAGAACAAACCCACAAAACACGGACACATATCAGTCACCAAGGCCCACTAGAACAAACCCACAAAACACGGACACATATCAGTCACCAAGGCCCACTAGAACAAACCCACAAAACACGGACACATATCAGTCACCAAGGCCCACTAGAACAAACCCACAAAACACGGACACATATCAGTCACCAAGGCCCACTAGAACAAACCCACAAAACACGGACACATATCAGTCACCAAGGCCCACTACGGACACATATCAGTCACCAAGGCCCACTAGAACAAACCCACAAAACACGGACACATATCAGTCACCAAGGCCCACTAGAACAAACCCACAAAACACGGACACATATCAGTCACCAAGGCCCACTAGAACAAACCCACAAAACACGGACACATATCAGTCACCAAGGCCCACTAGAACAAACCCACAAAACACGGACACATATCAGTCACCAAGGCCCACTAGAACAAACCCACAAAACACGGACACATATCAGTCACCAAGGCCCACTAGAACAAACCCACAAAACACGGACACATCAGTCACCAAGGCCCACTAGAACAAACCCACAAAACACGGACACATATCAGTCACCAAGGCCCACTAGAACAAACCCACAAAACACGGACACATACACAGAACAAACCCACAAAACACGGACACATATCAGTCACCAAGGCCCACTAGAACAAACCCACAAAACACGGACACATATCAGTCACCAAGGCCCACTAGAACAAACCCACAAAACACGGACACATATCAAGTCACCATATCAGTCACCAAGGCCCACTAGAACAAACCCACAAAACACGGACACATATCAGTCACCAAGGCCCACTAGAACAAACCCACAAAACACGGACACATATCAGTCACCAAGGCCCACTAGAACAAACCCACAAAACACGGACACATATCAGTCACCAAGGCCCACTAGAACAAACCCACAAAACACGGACACATATCAGTCACCAAGGCCCACTAGAACAAACCCACAAAACACGGACACATATCAGTCACCAAGGCCCACTAGAACAAACCCACAAAACACGGACACATATCAGTCACCAAGGCCCACTAGAACAAACCCACAAAACACGGACACATATCAGTCACCAAGGCCCACTAGAACAAACCCACAAAACACGGACACATATCAATCACCAAGGCCCACTAGAACAAACCCACAAAACACGGACACATATCAGTCACCAAGGCCCACTAGAACAAACCCACAAAACACGGACACATATCAGTCACCAAGGCCCACTAGAACAAACCCACAAAACACGGACACATATCAGTCACCAAGGCCCACTAGAACAAACCCACAAAACACGGACACATATCACAGGCCCAACCTAGGAACAAACCCACAAAACACGGACACATATCAGTCACCAAGGCCCACTAGAACAAACCCACAAAACACGGACACATATCAGTCACCAAGGCCCACTAGAACAAACCCACAAAACACGGACACATATCAGTCACCAAGGCCCACTAGAACAAACCCACAAAACACGGACACATATCAGTCACCAAGGCCCAATAGAACAAACCCACAAAACACGGACACATATCAGTCACCAAGGCCCACTAGAACAAACCCACAAAACACGGACACATATCAATCACCTAGGCCCACTAGAACAAACCCACAAAACACGGACACATATCAGTCACCAAGGCCCACTAGAACAAACCCACAAAACACGGACACATATCAGTCACCAAGGCCCACTAGAACAAACCCACAAAACACGGACACATATCAGTCACCAAGGCCCACTAGAACAAACCCACAAAACACGGACACATATCAGTCACCAAGGCCCACTAGAACAAACCCACAAAACACGGACACATATCAGTCACCAAGGCCCACTAGAACAAACCCACAAAACACGGACACATATCAATCACCAAGGCCCACTCATCAGTCACCAAGGCCCACTAGAACAAACCCACAAAACACGGACACATATCAGTCACCAAGGCCCACTAGAACAAACCCACAAAACACGGACACATATCAGTCACCAAGGCCCACTAGAACAAACCCACAAAACACGGACACATATCAGTCACCAAGGCCCACTAGGACAAACCCACAAAACACGGACACATATCAGTCACCAAGGCCCACTAGGACAAACCCACAAAACACGGACACATATCAGTCACCAAGGCCCACTAGGACAAACCCACAAAACACGGACACATATCAGTCACCAAGGCCCACTAGAACAAACCCACATAACACAGACACATATCAGTCACCAAGGCCCACTAGCACAAACCCGTAAAACACCAAGACCAACAAGAATACTCTCGTAAAACATAGACCCATAGCTACCACTCCTCCAGAAAGAATAGAAAAACAATCAGCCATCATTTAGAACAGTGACACTTGGAACAGATGCCTCTAACGATCGTACAAACAACCAACAGCTCGAGTATACTCCCAAAATAAGGACTCGAACAACTTACGAACAACTCAACACAGACAGCCCTGAGAATACTCTCGACATAAGGACCAATAAAGAACAACGTCATTCAGACAGCCTCTAACAGACATGTAATTGACAAACCAACTCATTTTTTTGCACTGTTACTACTGATGAAAGGCTCTGGGAAACAGAAATGAAATCTATATATGCGTAAGCTGATTTGAAATTTACCCGATTGATTAACTCTTGATACTGTAAAATGTCGAAAGGTTAAATGACGTGGCTATTGCACCTAAGGCATTATAGTCATATACATGCACAAAACCCTCCACACGTGAATCAATATGGTAATGTCTTTTAAGTCGGAAGTAACCATCGATCTATATACAGTTTGTCAAATATTGTATTAGAGCTCCTTTCCAAACAACGGAGATGCCACTGTTTGCTTTATCCCGTAATTGTTCTAGATAGTTTATCAAATAGGTTTTACGAGCATTTAGAGGCTTTATTAATCGAGGAATAAACAAACCATACCAAAGTTTTGATATCACGCCCTACTTTACTGGTTTGTTATATGGTTTGTCAATCATCGATTTGATAATATTTAATGGTATTTACGTACAATCCATTGGAATTAATTGGTTTCTATTATATAACGATGCCTGCACAGCTTTGTGCGTTCAGATTTCATTATTTGGATTTGATGGCTTGTATTTTTTATGGGGTCAAAAGGTCCGTCTTCAGCTAGGGTCATATGAGACTGGATGTCAAGAGGGACACCAAAAGACAGGGTCACATGAGGACAGATGTCGAGAGGGACACCGAAGCTAGGGTCACGTGAGGTCGAATGTCGAGAGGGACACCAACAGCCAGGATCATAAGAGGGCTGATGTCGGGAGAGACACCAACAGCCAGGGTCATACGAAGATGGATATCGAAAGGAATTCAAATAGCCTGGGGCATATGACAAATGAGGGCGGATGTCAAGAGGGACACTAACAGCCAGGATCATAAGAGGGCGAATGTCGAGAGGGACACTAACAGCAGGGTCATATGAGGACAGATGTCGAGAGGTACTCCAATAGCCAGGATCATATGAGGAGAGATGTCGAAAGGGTCCAGGGTCATATGACAAATGAGGGCGATATCGAGAGGGAGAGGGGCACCAACAGCGAGGATCATATGAGGAGAGATGTCGACAGAGACAACCAACAACTAGGGTAATATGAGGAAGGATGTCGAAAGGAAGAGGGAAACCAACAGCCAGTGTCATATAAGGGCGAATGTCGAGAGGGACACCAGAAGCCAGGATCATATGAGGAGAGATGTCGACAGGGACAACCAACAACCAGTGTCATATGAGGGCAGCTGTCGACAAGAGTGGAAAATAAAGTATAGGGAGAAGAAACTAGGCGGAAGAGAGACAAAAAAGATCAATATCTCAGCTAAATACATGTAGGTCAACTTATTGTCAAAGACGAGACGGCGGAGAGTTACACTAACCCTCAAAGGAAATAATTGTGATAATTTTCTATTTCAAAAGGACCCCAATCGATATGTATAATTTGAACTGTGCTAATATTCGAATGAAAAAAAAATAATGGAATTTAGGTTACGGCAACCTCGGAGACTAAAATTCAACAAGTAGCATCTACCAAAATCCTATTCTAAATTTATGTTGAGCAATAATATGAGTCTTAAGCACAATTGATTGATTGTATATACACATTTTGGACACTTTATGACCATAACCTTGAGGATGTGACTTTGACACTTCGTTGGATCACAAGAACAATAATGCATTAAATGATCGACATTTATTTAGTAGATTTAGAACTATGACCTTTGAGCATGGCATTATGGACGAAGGGACGGCCTGACGGACAATTCAAAACCATTATGCACTAGCATTAACACGGACGTGTAAAATGTGATTGCTTAATGGCTCGTCTGCAGTGCTTCGATAATGAGTCAACTGCAGTGCGTAAATAGCGAAGCACTTAGTGTTTCATCGGCAACACGGAAGTCATGACTACGGGATGTCTTTGCAACTACATTTCATTTGAACAAAGTTTTTGCCAAAGCACAATGCCATTTGTTTCATTGCGCTATGCTTCTACAATCGGTAGTGGTGCTGTGTGTTTGAAATTATCCACCAAACCGTGCCTCCGTTATTTATAGTGAGTACTTTGGCATTCAGACAAGCTACTACAGGGACTAATGCCTCTAAACTATAGAGACTGTTACAAATATACATTCCACAGAAGCCCAGAGTCAAATCGATAGCAATGGGAATCGGGGAATAGTAATAATTGTACATGTATACACATCCGACCATGCATAAGTGTAGCATTCATTGGCGTGTGTGTGTACAACAAACACAAGACTACATACAAAAGTACAATTCGACACAAGTGACGATCCATAGTGTTTACTGAATGTGTCCAGGCGCCGAAACATTCCCATATGGTCTAGAGTAAAAGCAAACTTCATCTGCCAGGTCAATAATACAGATCTGCTTTTTATGTGATTGCTGTCATCCCAGCAAGTCTACTGTAAGTCAAGGTCTACTATCAACAGGAATGGATCGATATCACAAGAACACCTATAACATCCTATGACTCATCTGACCATCAGACATCAAGCAAAATTTGATTTGAAGAGAATGGCATCCATTGTTTTATCTTTCTGAAGAAGAAAGAATTTTCCAAGTTTTAAGGTTAAGTTTTTAAAGTGTAAGATAGTCGGATGGCTCATTGTTACACACGCTTTTCACCTACATGTTCGGAGTCCGACTCCTAGAATGTACGTGAAAAGTTGTGGGGCCACCTACCCAACTAAAACCATGTGATTTTCTCTCCGGTTTACTTATACAGGGATATTCCTCGCGTCCTTCCATCCGGACCAACACGAGTAATTAGTATAATTAAGAATAACTTCACTGTTTTTAAATAAAGTTTTAAGTGCCATTGTAGTTTAAAATGACAGAAAATAATCTTTTCTATCACATCTGTTGTGCATCATATATAATTCCTTGTTGTACTGATATTTGCGTTTTACTTTTTTTAACGCTGGTTTCGTATTCTAAGGATTTTAACTGAAACCACATTAGTTGGTGAATTATAACAGCTTGCTCTTATTGAGTGTGAGAACACGGGAGATGAAATTAAGTTATAGAAACATGCTCAAAGCACATTTCCAAATAAAATTCATAAATACTTTTTTATTTGAATTCCATTTGTTCAAATGATTAAAGCATTGAATTGATTTTCTACTCATCTTTATCACTTGTTATATTAATGACTTTATCTGGTAGCAACTACGTGTTGATGAGACAGTTTTTCCTCAGAAACAAATTTGAAGCAAATTCAAGAACGACTATTTTTTAGCATATGGGATGTTTGAATACAAAAATGTGATCCGGTAATCGTACTGAGAAGGATTATATACATATTCCTCTAGATAAGGACTTGGTAACTGGTTTAGACAACGCATGAATGCTTGTAATACTCCCGAAGTAGACATACAATTGATTTGGAGATTGTTACTCGTCATACACTTGAATTCTTCAGATCCCATCAGAAGTACCATGCATTATTCATGTTCTGTTTACCTGTGCATTAGCCAAATTCTCTGGTTCTCGTTGAACCTGACTTGGATTTGGCCACAATATATGCCGAAGGCCCCAGCGGAATGAAGCCAATTTCTCACAAGGAAATATTGGCATTTCTCTTTCCATATAAATGCCGACTACCGTTTCAGCAGTTTCCGCTTATATCAATTACATTTTCTCAATAACTGCTTTTGGAATCTGTGATAATCTCCGGATCATAAAAAAGTTTTAGTTTTTAGATATCGTTAACCAAAATGCTCAAAGGCCTTTTTTGAAAATGAATAATTATGCTCTGTCCTTACAACATAAGTATAGCGATTGGTTATATAGACGTGATAAGAAAATCCTTAAACTTTTAATGAGAATATTCCATATCGGCTGCCTGGTATTAATTTACTTATATCATTAATCATTGGTACGTAAATATAAACACAATAATTACAGTAATTTTGCTCTATTGTAAGATACATTCATACCTGTATTATTTTTGTGTACTTGTTTTCTGACGCAAAGTCACCGCAGTTTATTTCAGTTAATTTGTGTACAAGATATAAAGAAAAACTGTAAATACTTAACTTGAAAACATAGTCTTACGGTCGTCATGATGATGTTATCAAGAAATATCCTATTTCTTTGTGCGATGTTGGACGTGCTCATTACTGTTTAGTTCTTGATTGTTTACCTTGTTCTTATTTGTTAACGGCACTCTACTGTCTTGGATTGACCATGATGGATGTCTCCGATAAAGCAGAAGATGCTTACTCTTATGGGCCGCCTGGTCTTGTTCTTCCTTTGCCTTTTCAGAAGTCTCCTTGTAAATATGTCTTTTCTTCATATTTTGCCCTTGTTACAACGACTTTGTGTTTGAGTTAAGAGTCTGTTAACATGTAGTCGTTATTTTCATCTTTGATTTTGTATTATATCGTCAAATGTGATACATCTACTTACCTGTAATGGCTGAGGAAAGCGCCACATGTAGCACCAGTAAACAAACACATCCTAATTGAGACATGATGGACTTTGGTCAAAGCAACCTGGAAATAAAACATATATATTAATGGCATCTTTTAGATATCAAAAGAGAATCAAATTGGTTAACATTAACTTTTCACTGGAAAACCTCCCCCCTCCCTTCCTCTCATCTTCTCTCACATGTTTTAATTTTTTAACTTAAATCTTTCGTCTCCTATATGTTCATCTATATTGTCATTTTCCTGTAAAGCGTTACATCCGTCGTTAGAATCACAGACTTTGTAGTAGCAATAAAACCATGAAACGGTAAATATTTACAACGGAATGGAAATTGTAAAATGTCGTCCGCAAATATTTTTTTTATATTTGACATTAAAGGATTGTCATCTACAATGCTACACTATCAAAACATGGGTTGTAGTCACTGTGTACATTTCCATGAAGAAAATTATACACTTGGGAACAATCTATCAAAAGCAACCACTATTATTGACGGGAAAAAACGGTTTATAGATATCTTGTTTATACACTGAATTTAGCGGTCTTCGCTATTAAGTGTAGTTTTATTGGTACGTGACTTGAATTGATACATTTAACAATAAATACGGATAACGAGTATCAGAAAATAATAGCCTTAGATCGCTCGTCCCATAACGGCCGCAATTGACAATCATATTTCAGAAAACCAATTTCGTAGAAAGCTTCTCTAGTTATTACATCTGTACGCGAAAGGTCCTCGAAACGTAATCGGCTCAAATTATCATCTGTTTGGCCAAACATGATGTTCTATAAACATTTATGTTATCCTAACTGAATACTGCCAATACGATGTTTCGAGGGCAAATTATTTCTGGTCTGGCTTGATCACACGAATGTTGAAGTTTACGCCTTCTGTTCAACACAAAAGAGGGATATGGGAAATAACTGTGGACAGAATATGGGGAAGATTGTACAAAAGACACATAAGTGAATCATTCGATACAAATAAAGATTTGAATTAATCTGCATCATACAGCTGTTTCGTCCTTCTAGGACTCGTCAGCGATGATAAGATCTTAATTACATATTGAAACTAAGGAGGTGACTGAGGAAAAATCCAAAGTGATCGAAAGGAATGTGAAAATCTAGAAAGAGAGGTGCACTAGCCCAAAATTCAGTAAATTTTGGAATTTTCATCTTAATAAAGTGAAACCAAAACAATAGGAAATACATCCCTACGCAATAACCCTCTCTAATACCTAATAATTGCAGGTATGTTCTGTACAAGAGATAGTATATGCATTTACAGTATACCTAGTTATTTTCACCCTTTTGCATTATACACGAATTCGCCTCACGTTCATTTCGCCCTTGGGACGATGTAAAAAGGTTTGATAAGTTTTGACAAATTTTCGCCATTCCTGTTCTTGGACGAAAATAAGTAAAATGCTCCCGAAGTTTGGATTCTTTCCTGTGCTGTGTAAGTATAATTTCTATCATATTATTACTATATTGTTACTTAAACAGACTTTTATCGCTTTTTCTCTAGAAATGATTTATTTTGAAAATCATAGGTTTGAGTTCAAAATAACACATTTGTTTGACGTACAGTAATGTACTATAAATATCCACCAATCATTAACTTTCGTGCTATGGAGCAATTCGATAAATACAACAAAACGGTATTGGACATTGAGGGCGTCTGAAAGTGTTGAATACTATCTGTTTTAATGCAAAAGTAAGGTCTAGAATTCAATGATGCAGCAAAGGAATATCATTATGGGGTGTTTTTCAGACAGTAGTGGCAGTGTCAAAATCAATTAGCAACGCTAATTAATGCTATTTTCAAAGAAAATACCTTTTATGGAGTCATTGAATTGTTAGAACATTGTCCATCATTTTAAGTACTCTTTACTCCTGACTAAATGGTTCTTATTATAGGCAATCAACTGCTAGGTCTTGAGCATTGTTCTTATTTTTGTATAGATAATGTTAGTCTAATGATATATCTGTCGTTGGAATTAGATTAGAATTCGAAGTTTAGTTTGCTAACTCGACCTTTACCATTGGTAACGGAAGTTGACAAATTTGGCATTTGATTCGTGAAGCCCTCATCATAATATCCAGTTGGAATGTCAAAGCTAAGCGTGATACACGACAATCATAATATAAAATGATAGGAAATCTGTCGCCTCTTAGGAACAGAATCAATACAAACCAAGAACTACCGAGATTTGAAATGTTTATACGGGGGCCTGCATTGAACTCCAGATGAAACTTGATTTCAGTGGAGATTTATTGGAAGCAGCCAGACAAATTGGTCTGCTAAGAAACATTTTCTCTTATTTCTGTAAAGGAACTTGCATGGAATGAGTCAAGAAGTAAATTCTTAGTTAACAATAACAGAATAATAATGTTATCGTGTTCAGATGTCGGTTGCATTGGACGTAGGCTCGTCCATCAAGGAGACGGGTTGTCAAGCTTTAAAAATAAATGAATAATAAAAAAAACTCAAACAAAAGCAAAAACAAAAACAAAGGAACAAACAAATGAAGACAGAACAAGATACGTGAACAGCAGTACTGTGAAAAAATGGCCTGATAGCGACAACCTGGAATCTACATGACCTTTACAAATGAAAGAGACAATAACTCACTTTTGTCTGTAAGCTGCTGGTAGATAATGCTAACAAACATATACGTTTTTATGAAATAGATAATTGTTAAAATAATCGGATACAATAGTTATTGATTAAGTTTAACGAGGAAAAACAGACAAGGACAGAATATCCGACTAGTATACACAATCGTGAAATTGACATAACTACCCAGCCGGAAAAGGCACACAGTAAGTTAGACAGTGATATTCACTATTGTATAGATAAACACAAAAACTTATCGACGTCGTGTCAAAGTTGTAGCCAGTTGTCATGTTTAATAAATAAGAGAATATACGATTATTGTGTCTGCTCAATGGCAGGGAGCATAGCCCGATATCTCTATTGATAAAAGAGCATTACGGCTACATTTGTGTAATACTTCGGATATACAAGCATTCCCGATCGGAAAACGGAAGAAAAATCAGCATTATAGGGTATTTTGACACGAAATGTTATTACATGGTAATAGCGTAGCAACCCTTCACGAGTAACAAATTATAACGAAGATTTACAAGGACAATCAACAGATCACAGAGCGTGTAACTGCACCACTACATTAAAGCTAATTAGAGATATGAACGTATCGTCCTAAGGTCCGATCTCAGGATTGGTCTATGGTTAGGTATATGTAACATTTGACAAGGAAGCATCGATAATACTCAACAGTATGTCCATGTTAACGAAATTTCTTCTGAGCTTCATAAACAATCCATTTAAGATAATTAAGTGAATCATGTTGTGTTTTACGTCACTCGTCAACTCGATATAAATCGTCCTAATTGATGGTGCAAAGCAAAGTTAAGCGTGTTCTTTGATCGCACGTATGGTGTTAATTCTCGTTTTTAGAACGTGGCATATATTAGATTGACCTATATTTACAATGGTGTCTACGACGAAGCAGAAGACGCTTTCCCTCTTTAACACATGGTCTCTTCTTCCATCTACTTTTCCAGTAGCTTTCGTTTTGATACTTCATTTCTTTGCAATTTGCAATTAAGAGTTGTGTAATTGTTCACGTGTTTTGCCTTCGCCTGCTCCTTGCTTTGATATATATGTATATATATATAATTCAACTTCCTCATTACAACGGGGTTTCCCCAGATTTTAATATGTATACGCTATTCTTAGCAGAATGTAATAACACCTACGTTTCCACACGTAGATGTCGACACTTGTTACGTAAAACTGAACAGTTTTCATTTGTTCAAACAAAAGGGAAAGACAAAATTGATTAATAAATAAGAAGCTCGACACCTCACTCAATTCTGTCAAACAGTTACAAACAAGAACGTGTTTGTTTTGGTTTCTAATATATTTTGTGAGGGAACTCAATAATGGACACTTGTCAATACACACGCTATTTAAGACTAGAATTGAGTACAGTCGCATCCTTTTACGTGTATTTTGTGTACCAATCCGGCTTCTCACTGTTTTAGTTTACTTCAACGTCGCCACAACCGGAATCGATATCTCTCACAATCAGGTCCCCGCATAGAAAATGTCGGGACCGGATATAGTAATCAGTCTGCTTACGGACATCTGTATTTCTGTCTACCTTTTTATCTGGTATCAGGTGCACTGAGAACAGCTCTGCATTCATCACGTCTTTATTGTAAAGACCTATACACTAGCTTGGCACGTGGTAACTGTCGATACAGATAATATCCATCAAGTAAAGGGTTCTCGTGTGAACTTGGGCAATGTGAATTTGAAGACACCTATGGAGTCCGGCGGAGACTATGCTAGACAATGGACAAAATCATAGCATACGAAGAATTCTCTATAACAGCGAGATGAGTCTGTTAAGTCCAGAGCTCTCAAAAATCTTAAAATCCGACATGAAACGCAAACAGACATAGGTTTATCTTTACCGTGATGTTCAATGAACAACATACTAGTTTTTGTTTGGAATCAATATTATAGTTTCCGGAAAAAAAGGATTTGAAATGCAGGATAAATGTAATCAAAGAGGCCCTATATTTTCCATTATTTTCCAAACATAAAATACTATTAACGGTACTGCTAGTGTGATAAATTTCGTTTAAAGACTACCGGTTAAGGATCAGAAAGGCAAGAATATCCATAAAAAGTCAAGCAATCATAGCTCGAATCTTTGGTTGCTTAGTTACGGTATTATGAGAACTTCTAGCTACCACACGACGTACAAAAATGTAACCTTTAGATAAAGAATACAGGATAAAGTATAACACAGAAATTCCCCAAGTAGAACGGTCAATCGTGAATTTTTAGCTTTAAACAGCTTTGCTAAAATTGCTTCTTCTATCAAAACTCCAGTTGGTAGAGTATCTGGCTTTCAATCTTGAATGAAGATCCGAGTTATATATCAGGAAGCCGATATAACATTTGATGCTTGCTGTCATGGTTTTGTCCACGGGCAAGACACTAATTGCTCTAGATAGCCTGCGCTGGTCCTCCCGTATACTGTTCAGTGAGGTAACCACGCACTACCACCTTGCTTCAACTAGCCCAGCAAATCAAACGAAAGGGATAATATGGTGGAGATACCTACATTTCCGTACGTAAAATGTTTTCTGTACAAATATTTAGCTATTACTTACTGTGGAACACCATTAAACTGTTATTTGTGTTTGAGCACGAGGTCATTCAAACATATTTTATTGACAATACATTAAATGGATTGTACTCGATACAGCTCAATAATATTTCGAACTTCCATAGAATTAATCTGTGACATGATCAGACTGAGAAATATCGGACGATTAGCTTATCGTGAGGGGTCTTCCTTTTATGACATTCGGGCGTTTCTGGTTTGTTCAGAAATAGAATTTCTTTTTTTTTCACAAATATTATTGACCGGAGTTTGTGAAAATCATAAAAAAAACTATTCTACGTATTTTTTCTTCATATATTGAACAGTTTAAAATTAAAAAGAATCAAAATTATTCTTTATCAAATGCAAACTAGAATAATTATATCTTGATCCTGCTGTTAGCGTGCAACGGCGAGCACAAATAACGTTAAGCCATTGGCACAACCTCATTGTTTTACATAATGGAAGTTTGTGCATTTTAAAAAAGACGCACTTCACATGCAAGCAATTCACTCTGTTACAGAGAGTTACATAACCATTTCGATGTAACAAGTCATGTGCCATAGTGTGTGGAAAATATCGATCGTAATTCAAATGCCGCATTTCATTCAATTTAAGTTCGCGTATAAATGGCCCACTCTTGAAATTTGCATGAGAATTGCTTTCACATAGTAGGCTGTTTGATACAAACCAATTTACGCGTAAGTGTACTTAATAGTATTGGCCGCGTCTAGATTACTTGTATAAGGTATGAAAACGTTACTTAATTCGTTTAATTTTGATGGGTTAAGTTTTTTTCATTTTCAAGGATATAAGATAGGGAAAAATAACATATTGAATATATAATCAATTTAAGAAAATTGTAGACCATTTTCTATAAAAATGTGTTGGTAAAATAGTCATAATAAGAAAATAAGTCTTAATTTTTAGATGTTGACTTGGGTTTTTCTAAAGTTTTATTTTATTTTAAAATTTCTTTTGAATCATCTCCGTTTTGACAATATATTATGTTATGTATCACCATTGGGAGGTATGTTTCCTGGGGTGTCGAGGTATATGAGTATTAAATCTCATAATTATGGAAATTTTCTAACGTTAAGGATTGATTAGAAAGTGTTAATTTCGGTACAGCTTATTAAATAATCTCCCGATATCATTTCAGAACAAAGATGGAAACATCTTACTTAATGCCGCGGAAATGCAATTTGAGAATAATTCAATACTATTTCCGAACGGCATATCTAAAAACTGTGACGTGACCATAGTTATGAGAGATACTGAAATCGACAACAGATCCCGTGAAATGAAGTAGATTGACACTAGCGAAAATAGGCTGTCGCTGCCATGAGGGAAATCAGATACCGTGTTACTTTCAGTCAAGGATAATGTCAAAAGCCATAAAAATGAAATGTCAAGGTCTCGAGAGGTCTGTATTCACGAAGGACAAGCGTGGTTATTTGTATAGCTGAATCACTTCATTGAATCTTGTCAAACTCAGATAAAAGCGTGCTGCTATCTAAAAAGTATCAATATACAGCCATATTTTTACAATGTACTATACATGTAATTAAAAGTCGCAATATCTAAATATATTGCTGTTGATTAAGGGATTGTACAAAAGACACAAATGAAGGGCAATTTCATTATAAATTCAGAATACAGCAAAATGATACATCAAACTGCTCATACATTTCCACTGAACGTGAACTCAATATATATACCATGATAATCAGAGGTCATTTTTCAATCAAAATTTCCAGTTGGCGTAGGAATATATCATGAGCCATCCTACAAGTTTTGATTACCTCCCCTTTCTCGAAGACCTAATAGTATTCTCTGTCAGTTTTAATGTTTTACAACTTCTCCTTCCATTCGGAAAGTGCAAAGGAGAAAATGAGTAAACATCTTGTACATCTATCCACCATGTTGTTTCTTTCAAATGTATTCTCCTTTTATCTATTGTGTAAAACTGGTCGTGTTTACTCAAAATTAATTCCCTTTTATGAATTTGCTTGTGTTTGAGATAAAAGTTACACACAAATTAAAAAAAAGGTTGATGTACATGCATGTTTCGGCAAGTTTTGTGGTAAACTTTCAAAATTGCAAAATTAAGACACATAATCTTGACAATAAAACGCTCTTGAAAAGTGAGTTCCAAAAATGAAGTATGCAAATCAAGATTTTCTTGACATCACTGAGGAAGTAACGAATGATAAATTAGGAATCCTTAAATGTTTGGTTGTACGTTTTTGGTTTATCAACATACAGTAGTTCCACACTACGAACCTCTGAAACGCAAGCGGGATGGACGTTTGTTCGCATATGTCCCATTTGTAATTTGTTTCTTTTGTAATCCGTGTTATTTTCATATTCATTTCATATATATATATATATATATGAATGTAGATCTTTACAGTGGATCAAAATAGATAGTTTACAGTCACATATCTACAACACATTCCAAATGTAAATATCACTAGTGAAACGCATCAAGCTGTCGCGTCATTTTAATATGTATTTACATTCATTGTAAGTATCCACCTGACATTCACGTGCCATCATAAAACTTGTCACATATGGTCTATTTACCGGGTTTTTGAACTTCATGCATATCCGGATAGGATAAATGCCGTTTTCTAACAGAAATTCTTTAATACGAAACGAGAATAATGGTTTCTGTTTTTCTGTTTACAATGTAATCTTCTACACACTAAAACTAATCACATTACGACATCCTTACTACAAGTAAATGAGCTTTAGAAACGGCTAAATGTAATTCATGCCATGACTTTGTGAGGTTACTAATGAGAATGCTACATCGCCTACATGCCTTGTTTATGTAGACAATTTGGTTTGTGATATGTAAAGTACATTCGCCAAGAATTCTCACCAACATGTAATTCTGTTAACATCCTGGGTACTCATTCGCGATTATATACATAATTTACAGGAAGCAATTCAGATCATTCACCAGTTCAACATCTTGACTTCATCTCTCCGAATTATTGTTATTATATCAATTGTACAGGGAGTTGTTAATATAATTACGACCCGCTCTCGTCGTTGATGTTGTATTATTGATTCACATCTGGGAGAAGGGGGTGAGTTATCTCCCTTACTGATATTTGTCCTACGTCGTTAAGCAGAGAGCGATGCTTTATATACTCTGTACATATTTCTGATCCTTACAATCTGATGGTATCAGAAATTAAACATTACGAATAAAGCCTTGCTTAAGTAACTTTTGAAGCGCATGCGTAGAACATTTGACAAATTATGGTTGGTACTCTTCATCGTGCTGTACTCGCTTTACCCGGAAATCAAATCAGCGCAATTTCCGTACAATCCTCTCATAAGAATTATTTGATGTAGAAATAATTTCCTGACTAGAACCCCGACTGATCAGAAAACAATGTTGTTCTGAAGAGGTAACCAGGAATCACGGTCATATACATGGGTGCAATTCGTATTTTATAAAAGAAAATTGCATGCTGTTGATTAAAAAATCATAACTTATTGAATGTTATTAGCAGAATAATATAGTTATATATGGATTGTGTTGTTGTGTTACATAAGTAGTTATATTTAGTTTATCAATACAAGACCAGTTGATTTTAGAGTGTGACCTACACAGACAAAAGTTTTAAGACTCCGTTTGATTGTACTCGAATCGGTTTCTCAGTGCTTTCTACTTCTAATACAGAATAATTACTGAAAACATTGCTATCAGGTGATCATAGGTTATATAAATGATTAAACGTTTGACGATAAAATTGTATTTGATAAACAAAAAAAAATGTGTTTTTCTTGTGTTGATCGACATTCCCAGGACAATCAGTTGATGTCTTGATATCAAAAGTTGTACTCAAACAAACACTCAAACACACTCCTGGTTAGATCTAAGTGAAAACGTTACCTTGTGTTAACAAAAGTTATATCTACTATTCCTCCCGATTCTGACCCGATTATCCGGATATTGAAGTGAAGGGAGAATATCTTCAATAATATTTATAAATTGGACAAATTAATGCTAATTACAAACTATCATCACAGAAGTGTGAGACAGGATTCCTTTTGGTGTTCTGATTCAGCAAACAAACACTTTCCTTTTATTCTGTTTCTTGTGTTTTAGTTTTCCTTTTAATTTCTTTTTTTTTCGTAAAATAATGGTTTTCAGAATGATTACAGAATATCCAAACCAAAGTTGGCCGAAGATAAAACATTTACGAAGGACTGACAGACTACCAATTCTACTATTTCGTTGGAGAACACAGTTTCCTCGCAGTAAAAGACATCATCATACAAGGAAGTAAACCACGTGACAATGCGACATTCTCCTTTAGGATCCTGACTCCGGGACTACCTATTCTTAATAATACCTCGTTGGAACGGTCTCCTGAAATTCATATGATATTTTTCTAAAGAAAATATATGGGCGTTCCCTACTTCCTTTTATGGGTATATAGAAGATATTATTAGGTTTATACTAAAATTTTGTTACTATACTTTGAAATCTAATGAGGAGCCGATCTGTCCTGAAGAAGAGCTATATGGTGATGTCATCCACACTTACCAAGGGCATGCATCCTGTTTCTATATTCTTACCTTAACGATGCCGATCCGGTTGAATAAACTGAATCGTCAAAAAGGATATATCGGAAGAACTCTCTCGAACATAGACAGATCTTGGCAAAGATAATCCAACCGAGAGAAGAATTTGCACTACACTACAGATGACACTGGGTAACACTAATCCATGGATATCTGTAGGAGCTACACACTTCTCGCTGTCCATATATCCGAACAAAGATCTGGACTCCTTAACTTTCCCTCTGTATGGATTAAATCGGGAACAACACGTTTCCCGGAGTACTTTTACTAAAAGACGGATCGTTCTTGCTGCAATGCTGACTTTTACATACACGTATACACCTGGAATTCGTTACTCACTCCGAACACAGAGCTGGAAAACGAGATCAATACTGGGGAAAGTCCCCCGAGACACTAGCACATTTTAAAGCCGGGAAAACAAGTCCGACTGGAACGGAGAGCGACTCCGCATCTTACCACATATTACAGTTACATATACCAGTTTACTTTGACAATAATGGTAATTGGATTATTTACACGTTGGTTATTGATTAGTTAGGTAAATAGGTTAGAGTATGAAGTATTGGCTTATAGAGATTAATCTTGTCTATTGTATACACCTTATCAATAATACAAAGTTTTGTCCCTCGTCTCTATTCATAACCGACTCAAAAAACCATATGTAACCTTATTATCGATTACATTTGCCTGCACAATTCTGTTTTGAGTTAATTGTTAATGAAACTGTCATAATTGGGTTTATGATGTTTTAATAGCGGAGATATTATTCTAGGGCGTGATACCAGCAGCCAGAATAAAATATATTTTTATTGATATATATCATTATGAATAAATCTTAAATTTCACATTCTTCACGAAAAGAAATCACAATGTGTAACCACCGTGGTGTAACTTTACATTTTTAAAAGGATTGTAGTTATTGTGCAATAAAATGATTATAAAATACATAAATAAATAAATAAATAAATAAATAAATAAAACTTCGATAATCTGGATACTCCATCATCTAAGTAAAACATATCACTGCCCACCTCTCGGGTATCGAACTGACCAACAGGTGTTTCCTCATTATTAGTGACCACAGTCTTTGGTAATTATGTAACTATTCCGTCTGCAGCACTGACCGTTAACAACACCTGTCTAACTAAAACTCATTAACAAATTGAGACGATCAATATTACATCGCCATTGAATAACACGTGAGGTAACAAACAAAGAAAACAACAGATAAATAAAAACTCTTTACATGTTTTCATTGATGTGGATACCACTTGTCGCAATCTCCTGTATTCTCCCAGGTATATACTACCACAAGGAATGCTTGTTTTGATATCAAGTATAGATTTTGATGGAACTGAATATGTCAGCGGTCTTAACATAAGATTCACGAACTTCTCTGTCCTCAACCCTGTCGTCTGTGTCGTGAACTATCATGACCTCTGAACCGGTCACAAATTGCATTCACTTCTCTAAATGACCTCTGAACCTTACATTTATGTGGGTTTCTGGCTGCCAGTATATCGGTTTCTTAAAATATTTGTTGTCAAGTTTAGAGCAAGGGAGCGACAAGTTATTTCAAATCATCACCACCTACTGCCATTGTCGAGTTTTGTTCGTACCTCTGAACCGGACCTTCGAGTTTTGTACAATCTTCCTAACGCTGTGTAATTTGCTGACCTCTGAACCTGCCTGTTATTTGTCTATTACGTTGTCTGTCCTTTAAATTTGTCACCACCAGTGTTATGGTATGAATGATAGGACGTTTTTGATTTGTCTTAAAGAACACCAGTAACTGTACCTTCCAAGTAGTTCAGGGACGCCAAGTACCGATTGTTGCACTGTACGTGTTGTCCCGATCGATACCAACTCGGCTCTTGTAAATTACAGGAATCTCTTTATCTCAAACCCTCTCCTATCAATATTATCTCATGCAATTTTAATTCGACGTCTGTACTTCAACAGTGACGCATGCTCAACAAGTAACCAATGCAAAAACACACAGGCTTGGAAGACAGAGTTACGAAGTACTGTTTACACACACACCCTCAAACACACACACAACCACACACACCACCACCCTCACACACACACACACAATCACACACACCACCACCCTCACACACACACACTCCCAGACACCACCACACCAACACACACCCACACAACACACATACACCACAACCCCTCACACACTCACACACCACCACCACCACCACCACCACCATAAACACTACACACCACTACCATACTCACACCCACATCCACACCCCCACATCATCACACACATCCTCACACTAACCCTCACACACCCTCATACACCACCATCCACGTCCACACACCCAAACACACCCCATCATCACCAACACCACATTATACACCCTCACAAACGATGTTACTTAAGAATAAATTGTTTTGTTTTGTGTTTATTAGAAACAAAATGTGAACACATACCATCTTATATACACTGAGAACTTCAATGAGTGATATAATTCCAATTTGTTGTCAAATTCCAGACAGTTTCATATCTAAAATCAAAGTGTCCTTTTGGTCACAATTTTGCCTTTATTTTTACCTATAACGTTAGAACCTGTCATCTCTGCTATTTAATGTGTTTTTACTTTTTGAGAACATTAGATGGCGCTACCATTAAGTAGTTATAAGGATGCGAGAATCAAATAACAATTTTACACAGAGTTAGGTCACATGATCTCTTTCCAGGATATCTGGATCCTCCACTTGACAAGGAGCTTAATTTCACATTTGTATAGTAATAAAAAGGTCGTTCTGACAATAATGGCCGCCAATGTCCTAATAAAACCGGGATTTAAATTTCTACGTCTGTTAACGTTATGGGAATACACGTATAAAAAGCATTGTTGGGTTGTCACTTGTTCCACACACAATCTCATTATCACGTTTTTAACATAGACAGTTGGCTCTTTTGATATAATAATCAGTGGAAATTTTACATCTCTTGGTCGTAATATATATTGAGGTCATGTATTTATCTTGAGTGGTTTATCAGATTAACATTTATCTGTGTCTGGAAATTTGCTGTTTTAATAAAATAAGTAAATTGATCACTGCACGAAATAAATAAATAAATCATGAAAAAAACTGCTCGAAGGATGAAAAAAGCAATTCGTTTTAAATATTTAGGAAAGTGAATAGCATCTCCAATAACAATATAGATATTACCGGTCTATATTGAACTACTACCGAAAGTCTATGTCTGCCGTACAGACAGCACTAACTATGTATATATATTAAAGATTATAACTAAGAAGCGATTAAGCTGACAATACTATAACTTACTTCTTTATTAACTTATTCCTAGCATGACCATATACTGTTAACTTATTACAAACTATTGTAAGTTGTAGAAAAAATCGATAATGCTATCTGTAACTATGACTTGGTGGATAGAACGAAACTTCTAAAATTCCGATAAAATCACGGGAAACACTAACATTCTGAAATGTTACATTTCGTTATTCTCTCTCGTGATTTGTTGAAGACTGACGTTCACTATACGAAGATATTTTATTGGTAGTTATAGGAAACAATTACTATTAAACATTGTAATTCCTTCTCTTGCTGAAACACAGTACTTGGTTATCGTCATATTGTGCCTCGAGATGATAATTTGGCCTGCTTTTTTTTTTTTAAAGTTTTCTATCCCACCTTACTTACTTGCACATGATTATAGACAGATTTGATTATAAAAAGGTAACGGTCACAGAGGTCAATTGTAACCGGTACATGTAGATACTAAAGCTTAAATTTAAATGTTACTGGTTTATTTAAAGGCAGAAAATCATTAATTGATGTTTATGATCTTCTTGCAATTCAAATCTTAATTACAAATGTTATTGCGAAGAATAGGTCAGTGCAAGTGTGCAGAGTCATTTAAGAGCAATCTAATTGTCAGTGGTGACCAGTAATCATTTAGCCAGAATATGAAGTCGCTATCACAGGGGCCGAGTCGGAGGGGGATTTTGAATTAGGATAACTTTCCAGTCGACTGTTGCAACCATCGTTAAAATCAATTTTGAGCCCAATCGGTTCTGCATAGCAGATCGAGTCAAGAACATTTGCACAGAAAAGTCACGCTTTATAGATTATGGGGAATGAAATGCGTGAATTATTCGGGGTTCGTCTGAAGAATACAGCGTAAAATGTGTATTATCTACTACATGTGTGCACAACTCATGCCTTAGTACACATCCAGGACAGGAGCTCACTTTACTAGGAATCCATATTGATTGCTATCCACTCCGTCAGGAGTTTGGCATCACGATTTCAGCATCAACAGCCCAACAATATACGCCAACCAGTGTTATAAGTTGTACAGGATTTAACGCCTCGAATACTGCAATTCGCTCAATTTTCGCGAACTAAGTTTTTGCGTATCCAACTTATTTTGTTTTATGGCAGTGAAATGAAATTCGGGGGTTTATCTTTCGTGTATGTTAAATTTCATCTTATAGAAGCAGCCTGTAGCATGAGATTGGATGAAAGCTGACCTGTTTGTGTACATTAAATTCTTACTGGTCATTTTGTTAAAAAACAATAATCGACGGGCGTTTTATTTTGAGTCTGTTAAACAAGTGTTTTTAACTCGAACGACGTTCACTTAATATAACATTGATGACCTTGACCGGAACATGCACATCTCGGTAATGCTTAATTTTTGGCGTGCAATGTCGTATATATTGGTCAGGACGCATGCTGTTCTGGTGGTAAATATATGCTGTACATATAACGACAACATTGAAAATTACAATTCCATACATGCTGGGTGGGCTTGCTTTGATTAACCAAAATCTAATATTTTCTTTCCTCCTCTCCATCCTCCATACCCATATTACGCCGTATTCCCACTGTTTTACAATCACACAACACACCATCGCAGCCTCGAAACTACAATTACACGTTCGTAGTCTGGTGATAAATATCTGAAAATTTCTTTATAATTTTTTCGGAATGAAATATTAATTATATTCTTACCTTTCTAAAGGTCGATAATGGATGGTTAACTCCGCCGAGGAGACAATGTAACAACACATTCATGTACCGTAGACGGCACGTGTTATTAATGAGTCTTACTGTGAAGCATGTGCATTAATTATACATACTGATACACGCTGTTAAGTCAGGCTAGTGGTAAGTACACATAGAGATTAGTCATTGAATCAATAAAACAGATTGGTGAATATTTTTTGTCTTTTTTCTTAAAAAGATATTCTTAAAAATTCTTACGGTGAAAATAATTTTCGAAACTTGTTGACTGTTATTAGTACAGCGTCATTTCCTTGATTTCCTTATCTTAATTTTACTGAAAATATATTTATTGCAATCGTCTTAGACAATAAGCATTGTTTCATTTAATGTAGGTTTATTGACCTTAAAAACACGACGAGTTTAATTGATAGGTGTGATCCACTAAGCTTTATAAACAGCCAGGCTACTGATCCTGTTTGGTCGCTGGTGGTACAAAACTTCCTTAAATGTACGTTTTAATTTTAAGCCCAGTTAAGTAATTTATATCTTCTGAAGGGAGACGGAGATTTTTCCAACTGTTATAAACTAAATATCAATAAATCTGTTTTATCTGCTTGGATTCCATACCTATCTATCATTATTTCAAAATCGTCACTTTTCATTTACGTCATATTATCCACGTAAACTTCAGAAACAGATTGATTTACATGTACACGTGCGTCCTTCCGACTTTTTGTCTATTTTTTTTATCTATCTAAAGTAATTAAAACAAAATAAAGTTGCTACTAAGATACCTCAGCGCAATTGACCTCAATCACTCTGATAGCATTAATAGTGGCCTCCCGCATGATGTTCAGCGAGGTAACCCCCTCAAAAAGACACTGACAGTTTATGGGGCGATTAACCATGCAGACGAACTATCAAAACACATCAATCCATTGACCCTCGTAACTTGACTTACTTTCGAGGTCACATTCGTCAAATGCGTGGAATATTTAAACTACATCAACACAATAACAGAAAAGATCGAAATCATGACATAAGCCAAAAGCAGGATGGAGTGAGAAATAAAAAAATATTTCAAGGTTACAGTCGTCAAGTATTTCCAAATCTTTAAATTATATGGTAGAGAGTCACGAGATGGGCTGTAGACAAACTTTGATATATATGTAAATGTCTTTCAAGTCGTTTAAATGAATGACTTCCACCCACGTGAGGTATCTTACATAATAGGATTCGTTGGATGAACGCCGACATATCTACATCTGTGTCCGTCCAGTTAAGTATAAACATAAACGTAATCACATTGTGATGATCCATTGTCGATAAGGGTAGTGTTAGTAGCTAAACGTTCAAGGATTTCCCAATAGTTGTCCAAACCAGTTTTGAAGGCCTTTATTATTGTGCCTGTATATATTTGCATCTAGGAGGCAAGTCTAGATTTCGATAACTTGTCTCGGCGGCATTTTTTTCAGTTACTATGAATCGTCTCTTGTTCTGGGTAATGTGTCCTTGTGAAACCATTTGTATCTCACTATCGTGTCAATTAATGATCTTGTAGACATTTATTCTACATTCTTTTAACCTTCTGAAGTTGAGTGTTGGAATATTCAACATCTCCAGACGGTTACTGTATAGTCATTTAGTAAATCTACTGGTACACGATATTTCGGTCCTCTTCACCAGTCTCGAAAAAATATGTAGCAGTGTATATGTAATACAAGATCTGAAATGTAACATAATGTTATCGATTAAACCTAAACACAACTTCTGTAATAAAACATAAGAGACTTATATAGGAACACAAATGTTCCATACAATACTATAATGATAATAGCCTCTTGAACACAGGATATAACTCTGTGGTCCTTAGCTGAACCCTCTCTATTGTTTTGTTTCCTTTTACTTTATATTAATTCAACACACCTGATGCATATTCTAGATGTAAAAGAACTAACGCCTTGGACAGTTGTTTAAATGTTATCTAAATAAACACATGACCTTCGAGTCATACTAACAAGTGTTTGCCGTGCGTATTACCTGCTGTATGTGTGATGATAAGTAGTAATATTTACTCACTTGTACTCCAATGTTTTTTTTCTTCAGATTATGTTTTTTCCAGGCTTATTTTGTCATCTTTGTCTTTCATATGATGACTTCAATCTTCTCGTGCTTTTCCTTATATGGATGACACTAAAATTAAACGATGGAATTTGAAAAGCCATGTATTGGACAATCCTGTAAATTACAAAAATTTTCTCAAAATATTTTTCTATTCTCACCAGTGTTATTACTTTATAAATATTTGAAAGTGTATAATAAGGAAAATCTTTTTTGTGAATAATCAACAAAATTGCACCAAGAACACCTACTCGCAGTATCCCCCTTTAATACGAGGCTATCCTCTGATGAATTGTCATAATGATTTAATTGGTTAATCAGTTTTCTTCCCAATTAACCATATTACCTTTTATGCCACTTATGATTCATATACTGATATTAACTGTAGATTACACACACGAGAAGGAATGTAATTCGCTCGATTCTTGGAGCTATAAATAACCCGCAGTGTCACTAAATATGTTGTTACATTTGATAAGAAGCGAGGAAATAGTTAATTCCAGAACACTTAGTAAAGAAGGGTGAATATTCATAACAAAACACATTTTATTAACATAGGCAGAGCAACACCTGGCGGTACAGAGTTAATGTAAATAGAAAGGATGAATATATATCTTGATGGAAACATTTGATATGGAAGTATCAGATAGCTGTTGAATAAAAATAAAAATGTATGGTTTGGTTTTTATATTGCTTGGTTCTAAACAAAATAAAACCAAGCCATACATATCAGTGGAATTGAAATATTTTCGTTTTCATCATGAAATGTCGATGGTGAGTTATGGAAAACCTACATATATAAGCGGCAAGGGTGGGTGCTATGAGCTTTTGTATTTTTTTTTTCTTTTTTTTTTTTTTTTTGACGCAGCGATATGTTCATGTAAGCGATTTTGTGATAGTGTGAGACCGATGAAGACTGAAGACTGAAGTGTACTGTCAAAGACACCCAGCAGGACACCACATCTAGTCACATTATATTGAAAAATAAAATGCAAACAAATGGTTATACTGCCACAACAAGACTCGTATGTATTGGCTACAATACCCAAAGCTTTCTTCAAAGAGGCGAACGCTTCACTAAATGCCAAAAGTAACGCAGTGCCAAGACTGACATTTAGGAAACTCATTTAATTAGAAGTGAGAAGATAAAATGAGCACATCCTAAATTCAGTTGCCTCTTGTAAATCATTCAATGGAGACAGTAAGTTTAATGGATTCATGCTGTAATATCAACTGAATTTATATCAATTTACAAATAAACGTATATCACATGTACATCATGTATGTCAATCAGATTAGATTTACATACTGTATACCACATGAGAACGTTAATTACTTACTGTGAACAATATTTAAATTATGGATTTATCATGTGTTAGCGGGGAAATTTTCCTCAAACTATAAACTCACAAAATGGTTAAAAGTTAATGTGATCCCTTCTGCATATTTCTAACGACGTCTGTCACATTTACATATAAGCATCGTCCAAATACTGCATGACTTGGAACCGCAATGCAAGTAAAAATAGAATTTTGTCTACTTTATAAGTGCTTCACCATAAAGGGCGACTAAACCTGGAATCTTTATTTCTTGTGATCTTTCCGTTGTCACTGACTTTGACATTTCTGTAACGGTTTGTCACGGCGACGAAGTTTATTGGTTCTATACTAAGGTCATCACATACCAAAGCCATTCAAACGGTTTCCTGTTCTCAAAGTGTGGTGCTTAGCATTGAATTGGAGAGAAATGAGCCATTCCTGTGTTAGTAGATGGGCTTTTCACAAGACATGTCCATAAGCTGGCCACATTCAGACGTTTTCCCGACCATTCTACTCAATTAACCAACTAAGAATCGTTCCTAGTATGGATGTTCCAAAAGAATATTACAGAACTACACTCATGAACTTTCCTGGTTTCTAAATCCTTTCACTTGTTGTATAATTTATGTACAACTTTAACATACGATAATAAATTTTAAACTAACACAATAGAGGAAAAGTGAAATGTTCCAAAGACTTTTAAGTGACATACTTTACAATTTCTGTCCCCCTTTGATCATCAGCACACGATATCAAATTTGCTGTCTTACTCGCCTCCGAAGCCTGTGGAGTGACACTCTAGTGGCCATATTGAAAGAAATACAAAAACTAGCTCATTCAGAGTAAATTGTATAGGTAACCCCAGACAAACAAACAAGTCTCAGGGCTGTGATCCGGTGCTCACTATGTCACTCAGGAAGCGCTACTTCGCCAACGGGGTCTTTGATCATGTATAAATATAATTGAAACTTTCATTCGTATTGAGAAAAGGATCTATCTCACTAATATAGGTCTTGAATTGAGGTTCCAAAGGGTAAACAAGTACGTTGGAAATATGCTTAAGATTATGTTATACTGAAATAGTATCTTTGAATAAGGTGGATATGGAAATCTATTAATATAAATATTGTTATGTTAACCGACCCAAAGTGAAAGCTAATATCAGCTATGATTTACGAAATATCCCCAGTTACACAAACTAAAAACAGGAAGATATGCTTTTCATATGTAACCCTGGTAAATACTAGCCGCAATATACCGCCCAGCTAGAGAGAACTTCTCTTTAGCTCGATCTGTTGAGCGTCAGACTAGTACGCCAAAGGTCCCGGGTTTGAATCCTATCAGAGGCATCGAAGAAAATAATGACCTCTGTTACATTGGCGCCCATGTAGGGACTAGGAAATGATAATTAGCGCTACTTTCACAAGAATCTCTGTAACCCCGGAAACTCGAGGACAAATTATTTCCTGGAGGGGAAGTATGTAACCCTGGCAAATACTAGCCGCAATTTACTGCTCGGCGAAGGCGAACTTTTCTTGTGCTCGATCGTTTGAGCGTCAAACTAGTACGCCAGAGATCCTGGGTTCGAATGCTAGCGGAAATAGTAAATAATGACCTCTGTTACATATATACCATGGATGAAATTAAGAATCTATTTTGTGTTCAGTTCACAAGGTATCCAGAATATTTCTCCAAAATCTATAGTGCTCTTACTAAAATCCTCTTGTCATAAACGTAAGTCTGGCGTAATGAAATGATATTGACAGATAATCACAGATGCTTGTTTTCAACCTCCTTGCCACAATATGCTTATTCATTTTTTAATTATGCCACATTGTTGCAGTTGTTATGTCACTGTTATTGGATTGAGACATATGGTGGGCGCCATCGATGCAGAAGACGCTTTCTCTTCCAGAACGCATTGTTTTATAGCCTTTGTACTTTTTTCAAAGGGGTCCTCATGTAAAATCTTCCTTTTGCCCTATCAGTCGATTTTGTATACTAATTTTGAAGAAATTTTGGTATTCAATTGTTGTATCTATTATTTAGATGTGACATGAATTCTACTTCGTTTCCAATGTACACTTGCAAATACATGTAGTTCAAACAAGATTGTCATACAAAAGTCAAATTATCCTTTCTGACAATGCAATAAAGTATATATAAAAAATGGAGTCAACAATGTTGCTGGAAGCCCGTTCAGAGCCTCAATAATTCATAAATCTTAGATTGTATAGCGTATGACGTAATGCCTGGGAGCCAGCCGGACTAAGTCTCAACACGCACCGGCTCCGGTCCGGGTATTAGTTAGAGCTCGTGGGACGCAATCTCTTTGAACGGCCAAAACGAACTAAACAAGAATATTGACGGCTATTAGCTGGTATTAGCGGCTCGGGTAACTGTACAGAGACACGAACAGAAGCTTTCAGTCTCAAAGATACAGGCCAGGAAACCCGGAATTCGCCAGCGGAACTTATGTATGGCGCACTGAAAATAATTTTATTTCTGTGTCTCGAATTGCATTTGTTTGCATAACCATGTCTGTGTTGAAGTTCATTCTTGTTGCTACTAAAGAGTACAAAAACCTTAGATGTATCCCACAAGATGGGATAATTTAATTATTTAATTCCTTAAGAATTTATTCCACAATTTACATCGATATTATTCCATTTATGTATTTACGTATTTCCCACCTATTTCGATTTGCACACTTTTTGATGTTTTTAAAGGTTTGCTATTTCTTTATTTGTTGTTTGTATTGGTTCTTGTAATCCTATTGCAAATAATTCATCATGTATTGGTGAACCATATCTTCCATTTCATTTGTAATAATTATTTAATTTCGAGAATAAATCACAATGAAAAAAAAAATTAACAATATTGAATATCAATAGACGGAAAGCATATTGAAGAGACATTTCGGTATTCTTAAACGGAATTAAGTTGCACTGTTCAAATGAAGTTATATTATTTCAGTCATGTACTATAACGCAGTGTATCTTAACTTCGAACAAAAATACAACATTATCATGTATAGATATTAAAACGTGAGTCATCAGTAGTTTTGCCAGTACTTTCGGTATGAATGAAGATCTGTGAGGATTTCATGGTCAATACTTGTATGTAATTGATTTCAATTTCCATCACTAGTCCTTTTCATCAAGATGTCTGAAATATTTTAAATAAATGAAATCTCGGAAATTCAATAACATAATTATCAGGTGACCCTGTTCCTCTGTAATCTGAGTTTAATTGATCCAAGGTGCTTCACGTAACGCCATGTATTTTTCTTCATACTCGTGTATGGATCACCTCAGCTTCTCTTTAAGTCTGCTCCATTGTGAACATTAAACACATTTAAATTTAAAAAGTAAAATTAATACTGTGGTTACAAAACCTGGAGGTACATATATTTATAACATCTATTTCAGAATCACGGGGTATACATAACATCATATTTCAAAATCACGGGGTACATATAACATCATATTTGCAAAATCACGTTTCGGTGAAAGTGAGCTGTGTTACTGAATTTTATAATTACATCCAATTTATTCAATGGAATCATTTTATGCAATCGTCTATAAGTAAATGTGATATTGCATTTTAAAAGACATTTCATGGAAATGATGTTAGTCCAAACAAAGAGATATCACGTAGACATCACATCTGGTATGATCCACATAACATAACTTCAAATACAATCTGTAGTTGTCTTCAAATAACAAATGACATTTTTGAGTTGAAAAAATGCCAAAGTCACAACAATCAACTACAGTATAGACAATTTATCTATCGTAGCATGTACTACGTATCACGATATGTACGTAAAACGTTTTAATCTTCCCGATTACTGTTGAAGTTGTTTGTTTGTTCGTCGCCCAGTAAACAACCTGGCTCATTTTGAGACAGGGGGGACTGCTTGTAGTTGCTGGTTTTTACTTCTATGATCAACATACAGAAGGCCCGTGACATTCCATCCAGAGTAATTGAGGTAAAGAGTCTTGTCCAAGGACATAATCACATCAGCACAGATCGACTTGTTTCTCAGCTTCCTTGGAAACACGAACAGCCACAGGTGCAGTAGATTGTTGAATTTTATAGGGAAACAGTAGAACAAATGTCGGTCACAAATATATTTCTGGATGACGTTGCTTTTCTGATCGGTGGACTGAAATGACCCGTAGTTCCAGTTTCAGTAAAATTATCACGTGTCTTTGATTCTGTACAAAATTTTAAGAGTACATATTCCGATTTTTGGCCCTGACGTTTGACGTTAATGGTACATTAATTAGACTATTAGAGGAAATCACTGTATTTTCTTGAGTGTTCTATCCCTTACGTTGGAGACATTGCATTAACAGGGCTATTGAGAAGCAGCCACTATTGAAGAGCAATGCCACTGATAAAAAGCTGTTACTATAAGCAGGACCAGTCCAGACTTATGATCTGATATGGCTAATGGTAAACAGTACGATCGTCCATATCTGAACTGTTGTTCATTGGGGTTTTCGAAAAGTATCGTCTATTAACAAATGCGTGTACTGGATAACAGACCTTGCTGCTGCGCAACAACATTTACTTTTATGAATAATTTATAACCGTAGCTTCTGCATGCCACGTTTAACTCGTTCGAACAGTGGTTCATGATATACACAAGGACATGGATTTTTTTCTAAAATTATCAGATATAAGAAAATTATGAAATTTATTTAGCATGTTTGTGCTTGTTGTCTTAAAATTTCAACTAAATAATGTAAAATTCTCACATCCTTCACTGATAGCTTTACATGAGCTTTATAGCTGACTAGAAGGCTGACCGATCAGAACTTTGAAGGCTTCACTTGTCAACGTGTTCAAATCCAGACACAATGCTACAGTTAATGGTATCTCTTTATTAGATCTTTAAAAAATGTATGAGGAATTTAAATTAATTTGAGTGATTTTTGTCATCATTTTTAATTTTTGATTTTTGATTTTTTTTTTTTTTCATTTCAGATTTTATTTTGCAGTAACTTCACATTGCTATCTGCTCTAGTGGTATCGCAGACAAGAAATAGTTAACTAGAGGATGGCTCATGATAATTCTTTTTACTAGAAAGAAAATTATTCAAAACAGGAAACTGATTCGTTCACGTCGCTCAGTCATGTCCAGATTTCCGAGCCCACTCTATCACCTTCATAATCCATGAATTCTTGTTCACATTGGCTTCAGTTATTTGTAAACAATTAAGAATAAGCTGGTAAGAAAATGCATCCATGAATTTTACTCGTTATTATTTCCGTTTTCTTTCGTGATAATATATATTTAAAATGTTGTAGTATCTTTTAAATTTCAACACGACAAATGATTCGATTGAAATGACAAAACTCGCTCTGTGTTTATTACACAAAGTACATTTTCTTTCGTTGCACGCTATTTTACCTTCATCGTATCATTTTGTATTCATTAATGTTTGCCTTATATCTTATCACTAAAAACACGATATTCGTGATGTCTAGTGTTATTATATTAAGGAAGTAACACTAACATGTTGATTGCCACGATAAACAGCCATATTGTCTGTCTGGTCGATCGAATTAAATTATCGATAACATAAGTTATTCCCGCTGTTGACCCAAGTTACTAAAACAACAACAGTTCGGCATTGGGGGACCGCAGAAAATACACCTCGATATCATAATCTCCCTAACACGATACGAAAGCTCTCTCCGACAATGTTAATTGAGGATACAGGTATGCTTTAGTACGACTCCAGATAAAGATAATGATATTAAATGGATTAATTTTATCCCAATTTTAACACAAATTCTGTTGTTTTTATGTTTTGGAGAGATATATCATGCTGTTTACATAAACAATAAAAGGCCGATATGTAAAGAGTCCAGCGGCGTGTTTGACTCGACAGTTAAACCTCCTCAAGTACTTACCCGGTTGGCCGGATATTTTCACCGGGGTTGGTTCTCACTTTTAATTACGTCACGAGAGAACCAATCAGGATTAACCTCTCAAGAGCTTAAGTGAGAATAACGCCCAGGAATCCAAGGTTGTGAGTCCGTTTGCATGATTTCCCCATCCGTCTTGAAGATTACGGATTTGTTTGAAGTTTCGATACATTTATCTACATTACCAGTATTTACGAAGTTTGGTTGCTGTTCGTAGAGAAATAGTCGGATCTAAAGATGGTCACGAGATAAAAGTTATCTTATTGGACGCCAGTAATTAAAGCTACACAGATCACATGTACTATTACCCACGTTTTTAAATAGCCTTTCTTATTCATTTTTTGAAAAAAATATAGTAATACCGACTTATTTAGTGACAATGGTACCACTCAATAAGACGAACACCGAAAGTGTTAAGATTCTCAAACGAAATGGCGTGACCGATTATTGGCGTGAAAGGTAGATACTTCAGCTGGTATCAACAGTCAAAGATTTATGTACTTTTAACCACGATTTTCTTATTCCTTTACATCTGGTAAAAACATTTTGGAAGATTTTCCATCGGTTATAGACTGGCGGCTCACCATTCAGTTTTGATAATATAAGTTTGCATTAAGATTCTGTTGACTTTTCAGCATTCGTAAACATTTCGTGATCAGTGAGAGGTTAAATTGAGTAAAATGTTACCAATTCCATTATTTACAGCATTAGCATCACAAACGAGCCCTAGAAGACGAAACGAAACGGCTTTTTATTTTTCAAATATTATTTTCTAATTCTGAATTTGTGTTAAAAAGTGCTATTCACTCGTGTGTCCTTTCTCCAATCTTGGACAAACCTGCTACTAATTTCTTGAACTTTTTTATATTTTCATTTATTGTGTAAAACATTTACAACGTTTATAAATAGGTCACAGTCATCTTGTTATATGACAACCTCATTTTAATTTCACCACAATTAATCACAATGACACTTTCCTAGCAGAGTAGAATGGTTCCCTATTCTTTGATAAGTCACGAATGTTCATAACCTCTTATTAGACAATCATTTAGCTGTAAGAAAACGATATAAAATCCTTACAAATGGAACAGAATTATGGCAAGGATCGCTCCTTAGCATTCCTTCATTAAAACTATTGTTGTTATTGGTCTAAATATGGATTATTATCGGTTACAACTGTTTTCTATAGCAGCAACACATCCAGACAAATTTTTTCATCAATGACCCGTAATTTTCACAACAGTATATAATATCAAAATATCAGATACTGTGTTGTAGTAAAATGTCCCAGTACTGTTCTATGTTCAAATATCCATCATGTCCCAGTACTATTCTATGTTCATTTATCTATCATGTATCAGTACTATTCTATGTTCAGTTATCCACCATGTCCCAGTACTGTTCTATGTTCAGTTATCCACCATGTCCCAGTACTGTTCTATGTTCAGTTATCTATCATGTCCCAGTACCGTTCTATGTTCAGTTATCTATCATGTCCCAGTACTTTTCTATGTTCAGTTATCCATCATGCCCCAGTACCGTTCTATGTTCAGTTATCCATCATGTCCCAGTACCGTTTTATGTTCAGTTATCTATCATGTCCCAGTACTGTTGTATGTTCAGTTATCCATCATGCCCCAGTATTGTTCTATGTTCAGTTATCCATCATGTCCCCGTACTGTTCTATGTTCAGTTATCCACCATGTATCAGTACCGTTCTATGTTAAGTTATCCACCATGTCCCAGTACTGTTCTATGTTCAGTTATCTATCATGTCCCAGTACTGTTCTATGTTCAGTTATCCATCATGTATCAGTACTATTCTATGTTCAGTTATCCACCATGTCCCAGTACTGTTCTATGTTCAGTTATCCACCATGTCCCAGTACTGTTCTATGTTCAGTTATCTATCATGTCCCAGTACTGTTCTATGTTCAGTTATCCATCATGCCCCAGTACCGTTCTATGTTCAGTTATCTATCATGTCCCAGTACTGTTCTATGTTCAGTTATCCATCATGCCCCAGTACCGTTCTATGTTAAGTTATCTATCATGTCCCAGTACTGTTCTATGTTCAGTTATCTATCATTCACCAGTACTGTTCTATGTTCAGTTATCTATCATGCACCAGTACTGTTCTATGTTCAGTTATCCATCATGCCCCAGTACCGTTCTATGTTCAGTTATCCATCATGTCCCAGTACCGTTCTATGTTCAGTTATCTATCATGTCCCAGTACTGTTGTATGTTCAGTTATCCATCATGTCCCAGTACTGTTCTATGTTCAGTTATCTATCATGCACCATGTTCAGTTATTCATGTCCCAGTACCGTTCTATGTTCAGTTATCTATCATGTCCCAGTACTGTTGTATGTTCAGTTATCCATCATGTCCCAGTACTGTTCTATGTTCAGTTATCTATCATGCACCAGTTCTGTTCTATGTTCAGTTATCCATCATGTCCCAGTATTGTTCTATGTTCCGTTATCTATCATGCACCAGTACTGTTCTATGTTCAGTTATCTATCATGCACCAGCACTGTTCTATGTTCAGTTATCCATCATGTCCCAGTACCGTTCTATGTTCAGTTATCTATCATGCCCCAGTACTGTTCTATGTTAAGTTATCTATCACGTATTAGTACTGTTCTATGTTCAGTCATCCATCATGTCCCAGTACTGTTCTATGTTCAGTTATCCATCATGTCCCAGTACCGTTTTATGTTCAGTTATCCACCATGCACCAGTACTGTTCTATATTAAGTTATCCATCATGTCCCAGTACCGTTTTATGTTCAGTTATCCATCATGTATCAGTACTGTTATGTGTTCAGTTATCCATCATGCCCCAATACTGTTCTATGTTCAGTTATCTATCATGTCCCAGTACTGTTCTATGTTCAGTTATCCATCATGTCCCAGTACTGTTCTATGTTCAGTTATCTACCATGTCCCAGTACTGTTCTATGCTCAGTTATCCATCATGTCCCAGTACTGTTCTATGTTCAGTTATCTACCATGTCCCAGTAGTGTTCTATGCTCAGTTATCTACCATGTCCCAGTACTGTTCTATGCTCAGTTATCTATCATGTATCAGTACTATTCTATGTTCAGTTATCTACCATGTCCCAGTACTGTTCTATGCTCAGTTATCTACCATGTCCCAGTACTGTTCTATGCTCAGTTATCCATCATGTCCCAGTACTGTTCTATGTTCAGTTATCTACCATGTCCCAGTACTGTTCTATGCTCAGTTATCTACCATGTCCCAGTACTGTTCTATGCTCAGTTATCTATCATGTATCAGTACTATTCTATGTTCAGTTATCTACCATGTCCCAGTACTGTTCTATGCTCAGTTATCTACCATGTCCCAGTACTGTTCTATGCTCAGTTATCTATCATGTATCAGTACTATTCTATGTTCAGTTATCTACCATGTCCCAGTACTGTTCTATGTTCAGTTATCTACCATGTCCCAGTACTGTTCTATGCTCAGTTATCTACCATGTCCCAGTACTGTTCTATGCTCAGTTATCTATCATGTATCAGTACTATTCTATGTTCAGTTATCTACCATGTCCCAGTACTGTTCTATGCTCAGTTATCTACCATGTCCCAGTACTGTTCTATGCTCAGTTATCCATCATGTCCCAGTACTGTTCTATGTTCAGTTATCTACCATGTCCCAGTACTGTTCTATGCTCAGTTATCTACCATGTCCCAGTACTGTTCTATGCTCTATCATATATCAGTACTATTCTATGTTCAGTTATCTACCATGTCCCAGTACTGTTCTATGCTCAGTTATCTACCATGTCCCAGTACTGTTCTATGCTCAGTTATCTATCATGTATCAGTACTATTCTATGTTCAGTTATCTACCATGTCCCAGTACTGTTCTATGCTCAGTTATCTATCATGAATAATTTCAAATATTTTTATGTTAATTTGTATTTGTATAAATTTTGTTTGATGTGTTTTTTACGATAGGGTATTTGTCTTTCGGAAAAGAACTTGAAAGACGAAGCTAAATGTATTTGACTTCATAATTGACATTTACAGATGTGATGAAATGTCAAATAAATCTATATATACTAGGTCTTGACATCCAATTCGTGTCTCAAAGGCAGAGGCTATTAAAACTCATGCCTTCATTTCTCTTTAAAAAACAGTAATGAAAAGTACGGACATGTTAACAGATTCCTAATTCCAACACCAATTCGATAACACTGAGGTATTATATGAACTAAAGAAATAATTATATAGCCACTCATAAAGAAAATCAATGGAACCATCAGGCATACTAACGAGCATCAAACACGTCCAGCTTTATATCTTAATATATAATAAATATGATAAATAGAATATTTCGCAACGACATCACCATGACGACCGAGAAGATATCCTCTTACGGATGCTTACCAGATCAAAAATAGCTGTAATTTTTATCGGCTATTTTTTAATGAATGGTGACTGTCTTGATGCGAAAGGACAATTATCTTTAGTTTTCATTACCCGTTCAGAAATATTTTGAAATAATTCGGCATAGTTTGTTGCTCATATTAATAATGTTCATTCAGTGTCTTAAATCATTATATATGTCTCGTTAGGTAAAGACGCGTCGCGAGGAACAATCCATTATCAAACACATATAAAAAACGATGATAGAAAATTGAATGAAATTAAAAAAAAAATAATAATAAACTTTGGAACAAACAGATCAAACAAGATAATTACTTTGTATATTATACCAAAGGAAAAGGAGTAAAAAGTACTTTTGAGTGAAAGTTTTGTGTTAGGAAACAGTACAATTCACAATCAAATAATGAATATAACTACTATATACAACTGTTCAATACTTTTAGCACTTGACACTGGTGTAAAGTGTCTGAAGTCAAAATCAAGAGGGGAATCCGGATCATTCGAATTTAACTTATAGATGGTGAGGAACTTGTAATTAAAATTTCATTCTGAAGTTTTAAGATATACGTAAATAGACGTCACAAGCCATTTATATGAAGTACCAATATGTTTATTGGTGAGTCGATCAAGGTGATATATTTTTTCTTTTCTTATTTATATTAGAACTAAAAGATCACACTCACTATAACGCTTGGAATTTCTGACGCTCCGGAAAATTTTGTTCTAGACATGAAAACATTATGTATTCAAATAAGAAAATGTTGATATCTTTTTCCCGTGGTCTTTGCCTTGGCAGTGTGAAATAAAATACATTTTTATAGTTGAGTGTATTTTTACTAGAGGAGGAAGTGTTTTTGTTAAGATCGAAAATTGATACACAACTAGCTGCTAAAGAGTTTTGTCAAAACCAAAGTTTTAAGAAAACTTTCCAGATTTTTAAAACATTTGTTATTTTATTTCAGCATTAGTGGTGCTATGTTGATGGAGTTAGTTTGAAATTTTGATTTCAAAGGTTATAAAAACCAAATATATTTTGAAAACCGGCTCCAACATTCAAATCGTATCTTTTCTAAATATCTGTGTTTCTGGAAACTGTCCCAGATGTTGTGGTTCGGTAAGAGACAAACTGCATCACAAACGTAAGCTTTATTCCCAAACCGCCAAACCATCGACTAAACAAATCTCTCACGGTGTGTTTGCTAGGTTACAAATTATAAAGAACAGCGACAACTTTGAGCGATGGATCCGTACGGTATGAGTATTCATCCCATTTACCGTCCATGTTAATTTAAGTCTGTTGATTTTTTACCTTCGTCGTATAACAAAAAACGGGTCAGTTAGTGTCGCCGCAGGGTAGCCTTGTCTATAACTAAGTAATATTATCACCAAAACTACTATTCTTATTAAAACTCTAAAGGATCATGATTATAAATTCATTTAACAAATACCTAAGTACCTTTATCATTATTAATGAATTATTTTGTTACATAAGTTCTATTCGCTAAACATATTTCAAAACCGTCAAAGTTTTCGTTCGTTATGCAATATTTAATTTTATCAAATTCATTTTTAAAACATGCTGTTAGTGCGTCTCCTGAATTAGATATCTCACATTTATTTCGAGAGACTTTGTTTTTCCTCAATTTCCTCCAAGGTTTCATGATTAAGCCCCTTATCATCGATGATACATGTTCACTTTGATATAGAATCATCATATTTATAAGAAACAGCTGTTTCTTTATCAAAAGTGTAAAAATATTCAAAACAATTTTAAGCTTTGATAAAGACAACCAAAAATATGTCTGAAAATCCTGAATCAAATTTCCCCTGTTGATAAGATACTGTACCAATAAAACAATATTTGAATAGTAAATCTTCTACTAAAACTGCCTGTTGTTGAAATGGTCATTCCAGGTTATTTCTTCTCTGCAGCAAAATCATTTAGAATTATTTCGATTAATTTACTGTCACTCAAACTCGAGATCAGAAAAATGTCTTAAAACGAATGAAAAAGTATCTAAATATCTTATGGTAATACACCAGATAATATGAATGTAATGAGTATGTGGTTAAGATAATATGAATGTAATAAGTATGTGGTTAACCATTGTAAATTAATTTCCAAATACATGTTATATTTTAGGACCACCTGGTTTTATTCTCCTTGTACTTTATTCAGGAGTCACCATGTAATTTTATTTTTCTTTCGCTTTTTATATTGCCATAGTTCATCGAATTTATTTTTTAATTAATATTCTGTTAATAAAATGCCGGTGTTTTCTTATACTCTGATTTTAAAATATAAATGAATGCACGGGGTTTAAAAGTCCTGATTTGTTTTGCTTCAGATCGATGTAATTTTACTGTTAGTTACTTTCCAGAATCAAAATAAGATTAATATTAATCTGTATTAAACGGAGAGTACCGCAGGAAATAAAGATAGATTTTAATAGGCTTAAAGCTTGTTCTAATGTCGCTCACGTGTGATTGCTTTACCAATGGAATCCTCCACTGATGTACCAATCTCTAAAAGTAATACGTTGGAAAGTAATTGTGGTAAGAAACTGGGTAGGGTTATCAAAATTAGAAAACTACCAATGAGTTATCAGCACTTCTAGAAATATTTGGTATTTCAAAAAACTATCTTTCAAATGTAATACTCGGGTTCAGCATCAATGTGACAGAATTTCTTTTAAACACATTGGGAATACGCAACATCTAAAAGGAAAAAAAAAAGAATAAAGCGATTTGTGAGAGGGAGAACACATCGTCAACATTACATCATTAAATTTCCTTTATATATCAAGCTACAAGTAAAGGTGTCAAAAGAATCAACACTGCAACGAGAATAGCAATTGTTTCGACGATTAAAGGAATTTTTATAAAAGAGTTTTAAAAGTTAGATACATGTTTTTTTTAAAGAAAGGCTGAAAGAAGAACTGTGTATTTTTGTCGTTGTGAACTTATACAGCTGAAACCTGGTATAGTATAGTATATTTTTACACAAACTACTAAGTATACAACCGATATGCTTGCAAGTTTATATCTTAGCATTCAGATTCTTTAAAAAAACACTTAGACTTCAACTGCTTCCTTACATGTTGATATTTTTTAACTCGCACGATGGAGCTGTCGTTTGCATGATTTCCAGCGGATGAACGCCGATTAACCATTTATTTTCTATTGCGAAAAGCGAAATTAAACTTTTAAAAGGTGATGACGAGCACCAAATTATTTCCGACGGGAAATTGTGTAATTGTTTTGGCGATTCCTCGCATGCTGTTATACCGACAGAAATGTACACAGTGTATATAAGTAATGGTTGTTCGGAGTGATCATTAATTTCGATATCACGCTTTGATTTTTAGTTACTCATCATTTTCCCCTTTATTATTAAGCTACCGCTCGTGCTTGAAATCATATCTACTATTGTAAGGTTAGACATATAGGTAAATGGAATATAACATCTGAGGCTTACATCTAAATTATTTAGTGAAATAACAATATAGAATCTTTGTTGCCTTCCTTTCAACAACACAGATACATTTCTGGGTTTTTTTTCTCTATTTTTTTTGTTTGTTTGTTTGTTTTATACTTCGTTTGTATTGGAAGAATCGCCAACACACTGAGAGTTGTAGCTATCGTTGTGTTGATGTGTATACATTGGTATTGCTTCCTATGAAGACTCGTTTTTGTTGTCACAGTATTATATTACTGTAACACAGCATACTTCCCTCTGGACAGATGGAGAGAGGAAATCGGTGTCTCGGTCAAGGCAACAACCATATCCCAGTGCATGCTTAGAGCGAACCAATGTTTTCCTGTATTCATATTGTCTACTTTTAAAGCTATCTCCTGCAAGTTTGAATCATTTCTTCTTTTTTGTATCAAAACTTGATGGACTGTAAACAATAATTGAACTTAACAGAGCACCGGTATTTACAAAGCACTGGTTTACCTAGCTAAACTATTCCATTTGAAATCCGACGGGGCTTACACAAAAGTATGAAGTTATTCAATCGCCAATCAACGTATTTGTTTTTAGAGATAAACCGAATCTTCAAACGCTTCATAGACAGCGAATTGTCACAATGTAAGGTAGATTATATTGAATGACAGAGGATATACAAACATTCAGAAGAATCTTAACTGCCGGATACCGACGTGTACTGTCGTTACGATGAAGACATAATAATGTGGGCTATTTGTATAGATGGAGACTCTAGCTGACTAACGATAGTTGCATTCACTTTAATTTGGATAGAAACGTAATCTGGAAACTTCAGATGAGAAAATAATACGAACATAAGAGATGATATGTTGGATGTAGTTTTTGTACAGAAAGAATTTTCCAAAACGTCTTTTGATGAAATCAGGCGTTCATTTATATACCATTTAAAACACTGAAACTAATAACTACGAACGGACATGGGAAAGAAAGCAGTTACAAAATAATTAGAATAATAATAATAATAATAATTATAATAATAATAATTATAATTATAATAAGTGCAATGCGTTGACGTTAAGTCCACATGGCGCCAAAATGAGGTCATGTTATTGTCGTGTGGTCGAGACTGCATCTATACCCTTGTAAATACAATCCAGATTAACACTGAGTTAACGGGAGGTCATCATGTAGAATGTAGATATTTCCATACAATGCCAAAAATCATAATATGGTTTGAATACTCTAAATGAACTTAACACTTAGCGCGTTATCAATTTCCGGCAAAATAGCGCAATGACGAATAAGTGCATTTACAATAACTGTTATATAGATATCGGACTAAAACTACAATTAACGCTATCAAAGTTCAGCACAAAATGTGTATATCGAAAAGCGCTTAATTCGGATTATCGCTAAAATAAGCAAGTTTAAGTATTATATGGAAAACACGATCCAGCCTCTCATACGAAGGCGGGGGGACTTGCTATTTTTAAATCCGTATTTATTTATTCGTCTGCCGCCCGCTATTCGAAATTTTTCTCTAAAAGCATGGATCAGATCCACGTGAAGCTTCACATGATCATAGATAACCATGTGTACTGTTACTTTCGATGTTCTCCCTCAGGGATGGCCACAAGAGGCATTGATTGGTTAAAATATAACTGGCTATAACCGTCAAATCGTTGGTTAGACTGGAATGAAACTTCCTTTGAGTATTGATAATTGAGCGGAGATGTTTCCGTTTTTTTATCAAATATGGCCGCCGCAGCTACCGATTGGTCAATATGTATTTATATGTATTCAGCATGTGGATGTGTGATGACTCCGCAAAGACTACTGCAGCCTTCGCATAGTGATTTAACAAAACGACTATCATTTCTCGGTCTTAGATTGACTTAAATCAAAAACCATTCTATGATTTTTATGAAATACCTGGCATCATTTGCGACAGCGCGGACGATTTAAGGGACTTTCTGACGGTCCCTATAACAATTTGAGGGACTTTCTGACGGTCCCTATAACAATTTGTGGGACTTTCTGACGGTCCCTATAACAACTTGAGGGACTTTCTGACGGTCCCTTAACAACTTGAGGAACTTTCTGACGGTCCCTTAACAACTTAAAATATTTGGTCTCTCCTTGCTCCGACACAAGTGGTGACGTTTTTTTTTTCTGAAGGACCCGGATGCCAGGAGAAAGCGATATTCGCACGGGATGTGATGAACTGTAGAAAAGTTTGAAAGTTATGAAAAGCGTTTTGTATTTTTACTTGTGTTGTTTGTATCATGAGAGACCGCTCTACATGAAGTTATTTAAACTCTCTCTCTCTCTCGTTTTTTTTTTTTTTTTTTTTATTATAATTGTATTTAAACATGTCTTGTCTTGTTAATATGTATTTTGTAAAATTTTATAGGAAAGGGCTTTATATAAGTTAGAAAACTTGTGCCCAATCCTGCTTGTATACTTTGTACAAATAAAATATGTTTAAATCAAAACTTGAGGGACTTTCTGATGGTCCCTTAACAACTTGAGGGACTTTCTGATGGTCCCTATAACAGTTTGAGGGACTTTCTGGTGGTCCCTATAACAATTTGAACTGATTTAATTTCATTGCTCAATTAAGGTCTCTGTCATATAATGGAAATAGTTATTTGTTTTCATTTTTAGTGAAATTGTTACCTTCTTGATATTTTTTATGGTTGCGCTTTCTGTTTTTACAGTGAATATTCACATAAATCAATCCTTTATGACATGTTTTTATTAAACATTCATCTTATGTCAAAATAATCTGAAACCAGTCTTGATTTCTCTTGATTATTGATGGAACTCATTGGCACATTATAATACTTATCATTAAATGAAAGGGTTCGAGATGTAATCGAGATATGTGGTTGAAATCAAATTCAATACATAAATACATTTCCATCATAAGTTACATTGGATCCAAGAATCGAAGTTTAACAATAAGATGGCTTTAAATGGTTGTTTAATTTCTAAGGTATTAGTTCAGTCCAAGATACCTGGATCATGGGCTTAGTTCCTGATTAGCTACCTATTCAGTGGCTTAAGAGGAAGATCTTCTCATGTTTACCTGTTTAGACAAAAGTTAAACACTTCACAGCAATTATCATTCAGTTATCTACCCCCCGCCCCCTGGTGGTGAACATCCACCACGCGGTCTGTCTCGATATGGGCGTTCTTTCTCCAGCCAATCAGAACATATGTTTCATCGGATGACGGGTCCGTATCATTCTGGACACCAAACTATTTTCGTTTGACAGGTACCAGGTAGGGAATAAAATAAAATGAGCTACTACTTAGGAGTACAGTGGGTACAAATGTTTGGGGAGTTTATACTGTTTGCTGATCAACAATTTGGCCAAAATGTTACGCTGGACATGTACCGATATACATAGTTCTATATATGCAACAGTTGTTGTTTGTGCCGTAAGAGATTGAATGAGAATTTGTTTATTTGTATACAGAGGAACACACTGTGGACAATTATTGACGATACACAATAGGTGGCTAATTGTTAGTTATTCCAATACAAAGGTCATTATGCAGCACTCACACTTTGAACCAAGTGGATACCAGTCCGGAATATACGGCGGATCACCATCTTATGACGGATCCTCCATAAAACTCCATCATGGACACTTTCAGGAAACACCAGCGGATACCTGTTATAACGCCTTTCTCTCTCCGACATCTTCTCCGGGAAATTATATTTCCCGGGAACCTCCGTCGTACGCGGAGTCTACATTACTTCATGGTGGATTCGTACCAAATACCAATAGTGCCTATTACAAAATGCCCAATGGGCGACAAATGGACATAACCGATTATGGTCTACAAAGGAGTTCGGACGGGCTCTTGACCAAATCAGACATTCTTGACAATGGGCATCCCACCCATGGGTTGGACCAAATTCATCCGCGCTACGATGCGCTGGGAGGGGGTTCAAATGTGGTAGGGGGAGGAGAAACGGAGGGAAGACTTTCCGACAATGGCTTAAACACCCACCACGAAGAAGTGCAACATATTAAACTAGAGACAAACCATGATTATAAACCAGATATTCAACAAATGCCGCCACAGCAACGTCTGTCTCCGGGAATCACCGAACCGGAAATCCCACAGGAAACCAAGGACGAAACATTAAAGGTAGAAAAGGAAATCGAACCCATAGACATTGCAGACCCGTCAAAAGGACACGACGAAAAGGCGCATGGAAACGCTGACGTCAAACCGGCGCTTTCATATATAGCACTCATAGCGAAAGCAATACTAGAGTCAACACAAAAGCGTCTTAGTTTGGGTTCTATATATTCCTGGATAGAGAAAAATTATCCTTATTATCTAAATAGAGGGCAGGGTTGGCGCAACAGCGTCCGACACAATCTATCTTTAAACGACTGTTTCATCAAGGCGGGACGCTGTGAGGATGGAAAGGGTAATTACTGGGCGATTCATCCAGCAAATATTCAGGACTTCATGAGGGGCGACTTTCGACAGAGAAGGCGCTCCCGTCGTAGGGGCCGAAAGAAGGATTGTGACTTGGGCATGTACCATATGGCAAACGGATATGCTCCGCTTGCCCCTAGTGTGCCATTCAGCCCTTCTGCAACGCCGTTTAGTTCTATATATTCTCCGTATACTGACGCCGAGCGCCGAGCATACCGACTAGACGAGGCGCTTTTGCGCCAGAGTATGAACAATCCCTTCATGAAATGGTACCACAATGGTGTTCCCAACGGCAGCTACAATTCTCCACAGAATACAGGCTGTAACTCAACTATGTATCCGAATTCGCCCTCTTCACAGTGGCAGGGATACGGAGACCAAAGCTATCAACTCAACCCTTCCCTCTCTAGGTGAGTATTTAGGAATTACATATCCCAACTCCAAACCCTATGATGTAGATTTCTGTTGGTAATTGGATATAAGTATAATGTATATGAATAAACCCTAGGGTTCTCAGTATCGAAGTATCTAAGTTATGTAAATATGAACCGTGTAAGAATATAATTTGCTGTTATGTCTCTCCTAATTACAGATATTAGCCCAAATCTAACCACTTTCCTTTCAAATTTTATTTTCAACATCTTGTAAAAGTGTTTGCATTATAAACATAATCTTTATTAGATATAGGTATATTAAATGTAATGTATGTATGACTGGGCACCCTAGGAATGTAATGAGTGTCAAGATTATAATTAGGAAAAGAGAAATAAAAAAAGATATATATTTATATATATATATATATATATATATATAGATATATATATATATATAGTCTCTTATATTAATATTCACTGGCAAATTTTGCCTAATTTCATTTGTTCAAAATTTGATAGAAAATGGTTCATGTATCATTAATGTGTCTTTGTTATTATGTCTCCATTACTAATAATAGAAACACTTCAACTCTAAAAGAAATAAATGAAAACAAAAATAAACAAATACTAAAAAATAAACACATAACGTAATAAATGATTGAGATATATATAAATAAGATACTATCGTGATCAGATGACGTCATAGGTCTTCAACTATAAAATAATGTTAATATACCAACAGACACAATGGAGAAGAAATGCCCCATATTCGAACACCTACAAAGATTCAAACATTAACATGACGAACCTAGCACCCGAAGAAAGCCTCTATAATATTTATCGCCAGACTTTTGGGAGTGGATAGATACAGTGGGAACTAACACCTACTATTCACCGTCATCCCGTCACCCCAGAAATTGACACTGGTATGTCTAAACGGGGGCGGTCTGGTCAGGACCCAACCCTGGTCGTACTTGCATTGTCACGCTGACTGACCACTTACATGACCCCTATCGTAGTAGTGTACTAAGGTGTCGTATGCCGGAAGAGTACTTTATTTATAAGTCTTTATTTGTTTAGTGATAAAATGTTGCTCCTCCTTTAAGAAATATGATATAATCATATTTTGATACGCAGATTTAACTCAAGGGTGTCGCCTCCGACGGCTTGCACGGATTTAAACTGTCTCACTATTTGTTTTATCTTCACTAGAAGACTATATCACATTGTCATCACAGATAAAAAAGAAAACGATGAAATATCGGTTGAAGATTTATGTTGACAATAATACAACATACAACGTATATACAGTATAGCTTGATTTTTTTCAGTATTATTACAGTATGGCAGCGTTATCGAATTCATGTATATATATATAGGACAGAGGTATTAAGTTCACAGATTTCATTTCTTAATATCAAATGTACATCTTAAACCATTATGAAAAAATTAAATTAAATCAAGTTTTTTCTCCCTTAAAAATATACGGTTGTTACCAATAAATCAGAACCTAATTCAGAATTGAATGCAACTAACAAAACATGATCTGATCTGACGCTTAATATTAAAACATATTTATCAAAGAATAGATAAATAGGTTATGTACACTATTTGCTTCAGAAACATAAAAATGTTGGGGAACTTAAATAAAGCCTGCTAGTATCCATTGATTGATTTCAGGAACAATAGTGTAATTCACCTTTTTATTGTGGCAAATCATTGTTAACGTTAAAAATACCATTATAAATATTTATTCACACATTATAATAAAAGTGTTTTAAAATTTTCCTTGTGAAAAGCAACAGATTTGGGGGAATCTAGAGACATTTTCTGTTCCACAGTATAGAAAACACTTTAAGAAGTAGCATTTTGAACTTATAAAAATGTAAGCATAATGATTAAATGAATGTGTTAATACATTATTGTATCTAATTTTTTAATTTATTTTTTTAACATGTACATTTATTTTTAAAAGTATTGAATTATTAAAAATTCAGAATTATAATAGGATAATGAAGTAAAGGTATTTTGTAAGTCATAAGAAGTTTTGTATATCGTTTGATTAATATTCATAGTAGAACAGAAAAAAATTCAAAAAAAAAAAAAAAAAAGAAAAAAGACACACATTCAAGGATAAACATTTGTAAATCTATAATGGACTTTTTATACAAAACTATTGTCCTACAAATTAATTATTACTATATCAAGACATACCATCAGACATACTTCGAAATAATTACATGATATAAATTAAAAGATATTAGAAATGAAAACTTTCATTTACTTTTGTTTTATTGTCATATTGAAATAAGATACACGTATAATCGATGGAATAAAACCTCAAGTTACAAACTATTAGAATAAGATGTCGATTTTTGTTTCATTTGTCTTATGAGGGTTTTTTCGATACGGGTAAGTTAGATTTTTCCGTATTCCCAATTGTTCAAAATTGTGAGATATGATTATTATACTGTTAACAAAACTAGTGTAATTTTGTTTATATTTACAATCTGATTGGTTGTGTAAACATATGCCTAAGTCTAACACCTGTGTCCCAGACAATTAACTTATACAAACAAAAAATATAGTCTCAACACCTGTATATCGATAACACAGATATATTTTTAAATCCAGGCGGGTATCTGTACGATTTCTACAAGAATGATAACCTTGTACATCTGACGCTCACATCAGTTTTACATTTTATTTTCTTAATTTTCTTTTCTTCATAGAAAATCAATGTTGCCCAGTCAGTCGCTCTCTCTTCCCCAACCCGACATCTCGTACCTTTAGTTAATTTCTTTTTCCCAGCTGTCTCACTGCTCAACAGTAAAACCTAGTCGATATATGAAACATTCAGTTATACGGATTTCTTATTGATACTTATGTTTATCTAAATATATGGAGCGATCCTCATTTGAATGTAAACAACTTTAATATATGTACCATACTGTGATTCGTCTCTTTTTAATGAGCGTTCTTTAATAAAATCCTGGTGTCATATTTTTTATTTTCTTTAATTACCACGTGCGGCACATGAAACTCATATTAAAGATATCATATTAAACCAAGAATTACAATAATGAAAATGATGTGATCATGCTTATGACGATTTAATAAATTAAACAGGGGGAAGTAACTCTTATAAAATTCTCATACATAATTTGTAATGTCTGCACCGTACCGCATGTGGAGAGGGCAGCTACCTTATTATGTAAAACACATAATAGCATTCCATTGTATGCATTTATCGCTTATATCTTTATTTTGATCTGCAACTGGGGATTAGTTTATCAGATGTAAGTTTGCTACTAAGCCCAATGTTAGTTTATGATTCCGCGAGGCAGACATTTTTAATGGTCATCATCGGACCAGAGTACACTTGGAAGGCTTAAATACCCACTCTTACGAATTGGAATGTTTGCAAATCTCTTTGATTTATCTTTCAGGAACTATTCGACAACCACTTTGGTGTAAGCCCAAAGGTGCTTCAACAGGAGGGACGTCCCCGGCCCCTTTCGGGAAATTTCGTGAAACAAGTTGGACAAGTTGGATTACGGGATTAAAGGCGCCTGGCGCCAGGCGCCGTGTGCTACAGTCTCACGAGTAACGATGTATATTTATTTGTGGAAGGACAATCTGAGATGACGGAGAAACGTTTCCTGAGATTTGGGATGAGTGTTTATCTTGGTCTTACCAGTATCTAAGGTATTAAATTAACTTACACAGACGGAGTTTCCACAATTCTGTTCTGAGGGTCAGATCTCACGAGAATACCTTAGCGTACACAGGCCATTCTTCTTCGTTACAATTAGTGGCTTGAAGACTATATTTTTATTCCCAGACATCAATATTGAGCACTTTTACAGTCAAATAAACCTGTATTATTTACATGATCAAATCCATTGGATGCCAACAATCCTGAATTTGAAACTCCTTTACCTCGAGTATTCTGGATATCACTGGGAAAATGAATAATTAGAAATAAACTATTTCAGGAAATTCTTTTTCTTTCCGTGTTTTCGTATAATGCACCATCTTCTCTTTTTTCTCTCCTCTTTCCTATTGTTTTCGGGAGTAAAACTATTCTTCGATGTCGGACGCTCTGGTTCTTTACTTGATATTATTCGCTCAAACAGTTAAACATTCAAAAATATTCATATCATTTTATTCATTACGTCATTTCAAGATCAGTTTGAATTAAAAAAAAAAAAATCAAGAAACTAAAAAAGATTGAAGTCACATTGTTGTGACCACGACAAAGAACTGACATATTTGAGAAAACTTGAAAGTATTCTGCATATAGATATTATGTTTGTTGAAGTCTTTCAAATTGAAGTAAATTTTCACATTTAATTTAGACAGCAAAAAAAGCAGAATTATCATCGAATGAAGTTGAGTGAATGACTATCGTGTGTGTCAGTTAATCGACTTGGGGGGCGGTGCTAGTAGTGAGGTGTCAAGAATCTGATCGACAATGACCACATCTTGAAGGAAGTCAAGCTTTTGATTGACAATAACCACTTATATATTACGCTATCTTTGTATCAGTAGCGATAAGTAGCAGTTAAAATTGGACGAAATTTCTAACAAACGAGCACGCGGTCAGAGTGCAACCTCTTACCTCCGCTGAAGGCCGCTATACAGCAAGTGAGTCACATACACAGTACACACATTCATGTATCATTTAAGTCGTCGGTCGCCTAAACGTTTGTTTTTTTACGTTCTCTCTGACTGTGTAATTAAACCAGGGAACAAAGAGTATTTCATGGTTGCCATGCAACGCATGTGCAGTTTGCCTTGTTCTTGTCGTCTGCTCTTAAAGCACCCCTTCCCTTTCCTTTTATAGTTCCATAATACCTTTTCCTATTCCAAAGATGCAGAAACCGGCCGTGGGACCATGTAATAAAGTTTCCTTGAGTTAGTTCGGTAGGAATGCGTATCGGTCTATCGTGAGAACAGCTGACATTATTGAGCAATATGGGTCGCTGGCATACTACTGAATTGGTCGGCAAGTGCCTACACGCTTAGCGACGGAACCCCACAACAGGAATCTACTTTTTCTTTCTGGTGCAAATAAAACAATAGAAAAAGTCTGGTGGGTACAAATCCTGGTGAGAATTTGTGTGATTGTAGAGTACTTCAATCGGACTAGGAGCAAACACCCCTCTGTCATTATTTGTGAGCTTTCCATTAAAATGGCATCCGTTTTCATTAACGCCATAACATTTCTCAAACATTGAAAATATTGATAACAGGTTATTGTTTAATTGTGTTGACCTTGTACATTGCTTGGTCATATTCTAAGGGTAACATCTACAATGAAGTATTGATATTAGGCTCATTAATGTTCTCTCACATTGTGTCCAAGTTTGATATTGATATCCACAATTATATCGATATGCATCATTTCATCTTATGATCTCTATTTCCAACCCGTTATTATTGCTTTGTCAATAAGGTGATTGCGTTTACTGATTTCTTCTTTGACTTACATATTCGGGAGAGAAAATCCACTAATGAGACGACACAGTTAATCATATATAAAGAATTAACTTATTTGGGCTGCCCAAATTGTCCCAGGTGGGTTTTGAATGGTGACAAGAAAGTCAAGACAGCTTTCTGTTGTCTTTCATGCAACACATCTTTATGCTGAAATATCTAACATCTTTTAACTAATCATCTTCGTCTGATTCTGATAATAAAAGCCATTTTGTTTATTGGTAATTAAATTCTCTTTGGTGGTTAAAAAATGAATGTAGTTTATCAAGTTGGTATCTGATGATGAAGTAAGAGTTTCTTAAGAAATAAGGAACATAGCATGAATTGGGAAGAAATGGTTACAATCATGGACGTTAGACCATGAAAAGAAATCAAGAAAATATGCATGGAAGTTTATTGTTTAGGGCGCAAAATGATATTGTATATGCGAAAATCTATTGTTTGATGTCTGCTACTAATAATGGAGAACGGTTATGCTTGGTGTAGATTGTGTGGACAGGGTGTTGTATGTATGTAAATATTGTAAAAATATTTTTGCTGAAATAAGTTATTGACATGTTTACTTAAACATCTCAACAAAAACAAAAACATACGATGTGTTTTTATTTATTGATAATATGATTAATTCAAATAAAATCGTGCATTTTAAAGTTGATTTGCTTGTTATGTTTTAATTTCAAAACACAATGTTGTTGTCTCATTGTTATACATAAATAAAAGTGATTTCCACGTAGAAAAGTTATTTTAATTCACGAATATCTATAAACTACCCCGGTGTATATGGCGACTTAATTAGGAAAACACAATCTTAATTTTTCTCTTAATTAGTATTCCTCAGTTATACACCGTCAGTAAATGGAATCCTTAATAGTTCCTCAGTAGTTATTATGATCAGTGTTTATAAAGTCTGCTAAATAGTTAGCCTTACTTAGTCTCCAATAGATAATTCAATGTACATGGTCTTTATAGGCTTTCGAAACTTTAGGGTTCAGTCACCACTGACAAATCCTAGAAGGACGAAACAGCTGTATGATATAACATCATGGACGAATCCTAGAAGGACGAAACAGCTGTATGATGTAACATCATGGACGAGTCCTAGAAGGACGAAACAGCTGTATGATGTAACATCATGGACGAGTCCTATAAGGACGAAACAGCTGTTTGATGTAACATCACTGACGGAGTCCTAGAAGGACGAAACAGCTGTATGATATAACATCACTGACGAGTCCAAGAAGGACAAAACAGCTGTATGATGGAGATTATTTCCTTACTTGTCTCTATATTTCTAAGTTATTAGTAAGCGTCTAAAGGTGTCACTCACATGTGTATTTTGTCCAATCTTACAAGTTGAGAGCATGACAGACTTTTGTACGATCCTTCACACATACACAGGCATTCATCGTATTCAGGAGGTTTGTATAGACTTTGTAAACACAGTGATATCTATGAGAATACTTTTGATTTAATGTTTGATTCAAACGTATCTTATTGTCATAATTATCAGCAACAGGATTTGGCACAAGGTTATTACAATATCATTAAAGCCCTTCCCCGAGACAAATTACAATGGCAGCATTTGGCAAATAAAGATGTCACTTATCCATAATTAATTACATGATAGAAAGTAATATTGAGCTCCGAACTAAGAAAACAAAGTAGACTTATCGTAATTTTAAATCCATTACTAGATTTAATGACATTGTGCACAGTTCTAAATACCATACATTAGTGTCGACTGGCATATTTTCATTTCCAGAAAGACGTAAGTCTAGATTCGAAAACAAAACCATATTTTAAAGATTATAGTTGGGACAATCAAAGAAAATATGGAAAGCATTTTCACAAGGGGTTCCACATGAGCATACAGCGTCATCAGTCAGATTACCATAAAATGAATCATATTTCAAAGAAAAACATCGATGATGTAACTTTGTGCGAATTATGTTTAATTTTCTCTCACCAAATCCGTAGCAGACTTCGGGATTTGGTCGATTTGGAGTTATTGAAGATTTGCAAAGATGGTGAAGATCTAGATGTGATATCAAGTACGCTCCATAGTGGAAGTATGGAAAGAAGAAACTTAGAATTAGTTTTATAGTCTACAATTCGAAATTACAAAAATCCTACCTATTTGTTACCGAATATGGAATAGTTTGACCAACTGTTGAAGGTAACAAAGAATTAAAAAAAAAGTCAGGAGCCGCCAAACCTCTTTTCATCTCATACAGTAGTTGCAATTTCTTTCTTTCTCTTGTAAGTGAAAGTGCTTGAAGACCTGTTTCAAATTACATAGAATTGTAACTAGCATAAGTGGGTAACCTATAATGATACGGGCAGTCTGACGCTGGGCTTTTCCCAATAAATTAGAGTCATGCACACCACAGCATTAGAATATTCTAACACTGGTACAATATAAGTCCTATATATATGTTAAGAATACATCACGTTTGAGCATATCTTTTAAATTTTTTAAAGCATTTACCTTTTTCATAACTGAAAAATAGGTATTTTCATTGTGGTCACCCCATTTGCCTTTAGCACTGGATACGACGCCCAAATGCCGATGACAATCACTAAAATTTGCAAAATACACTATGATTTAATTCCGTATCTCCATTCAAGTTGATTGGATTTGATATAAAAATAAACATCTGTTTTGTTTGGGTTGAAATTGAAAAGCCATTGTTTAGCCCAGTACTTATAGATTCTAAATCCTGATTAAGTGTGTTTTGTAATTCATCATAAGAAGATGTATCGATGGATGTCGCATCATCCACAAAATAGACGAGAAGTCGCGCGTAAAACATCTGGAATATCGTTTATACGAATAAAGAATAACCATTTGGAACTCTAGTGTTAATGAAAACATAGTCAGAAAATACATTTGAAATATTTTTTGTCTTCCCTTTGAAAGATAATTTTCTAGCCAAGCCAACAAGTCTCTTGTTACAACATAATATCTTAAATTAATTAACAATCCATTAGGGCAAACACAATCAAAAGCTTTAGATACATCACAGAACACTAAACAAGCATTTTTTTCTCTTCAAGGGTTAAAGAAATATTATGATAAATTTCAACGAGTTGAACAAAGATTCAAGTAAGCCCTACGGAAATACATAGATATATTGTAAGTAATCTATCTATATATACATAGTAAACTTTGATATTGATATTTTCTTTTTCAGCCTTTTCCTAAATTGAAACTTTTGTTTAAAAAGTCCATTTTTTCTTCCTAAAGCATAATCAGCATTATAGACAATGGATATCATGGCGAAGTACGAGCTTGTCAACGATGGACTAACCCCACTGATATCAATGGTCAGAAAATATCCATTTCTTAAAACAGTATCTCATAATTTTATTTTCCTGTATAACAAAACGTATTCAACCTGATGGTTATCATCGAGAAACAGAGGCCGGCGTTTATCAAACAATTTTTAATTCTTTTCGCTAAACTTTGAGACAAGGTTCATACAGGTCTGAACATACAGACTTGCATGTGGTAACCAAAGATGATATTTATAAACCAAATTTCTTTTTTTCTTTTTCAGTATGATATGATAGTGGGTAATTTGGTCGGTAGTGCCAACTTTTAAGTACCGGTACACCTTTCATGAGCTTTCACTATTATTGAACCCATTGGTCCAAAAACCAACAACAAACATGGGGAAATCGATACCAAAGATTCTAAAATTTTTTAATCTGGCGCATATTGACCTACGCTTTACACGTCGCTTGAAATAAATTATAGATTTACGTTAATCATTTATATCATTATGGTTTCCAAGATGCTCTTCCCGAATTAAACTTACATTAGGTTTTTTTCAAAATGTATAAATTGTCAATATGAATGCAATCTACATTGAAGGTAACGGATATATCATCAAAATAATTCTATATTGCATTCATAGTGACGATAAATGCAATCGAACGACTGTTCAATAGTTAAGAATCCCGCCTGAGCTCAGTCTAAGAATAATATTTTGAAAAATTAATCACGATCACCAAACATCTGGGAAAAAAACAAATACATTATTGACATTTTCTGACTAAAACATTGCAAATATTCACCAACTGTTTATGTATTAACACTCTTCAACAGACTTTTGAAACATTGTTTTCATATCTTATCATCTTATACCTGTGTTGATGTGTTGCAATGGCATTTTTTCTTTTTTTCTTAGTTCCTTGTTGTGGAGAAGAAAGGACATTTGTCAATAAATAGTCTTTAAAATACACTTAAAATATTTAAAACATGTATTTTTTTCTAAACTTTTCATCTAGTGGTGTATAAACTATGCGATAAATCATTATGTTAAAACAATTCTACATTCGTTTACACGGATAATTTCGTTTTCATGTTTTTGTTTTCTTCCACAGTTGTGTTCAATGCCTCTGTAAAACTGTCCCTTAATAAATTGCTGTCCATGTTGATAAAATTATTTGTTCACATTCCTTAACATAAATTAACTTATTTCGTGTTTTGTAAGGCAATATAAGTTATATTTATATACACACATATATATGTAAGATTCCTGAAAAATCACAATCGACAATAAGGAATTAAATATATTTTAATTGTAAACTCAATATTATCTACATGTCTTCAGTGTTTGAATTTGTTTCCATGGTTTATTTCTTTTGTTTATGATGACCTATTTTATAATTAGTATATAAGACAGTTATAATAACTCATGTGGCACTTGCATCTCCATGCTGAAGTTGAAATGAAATGCTGTTGGATCTGGTCAAATAGGCTGAAGTGAACACTTTCTTATCGATAATACTGATAATATTGAACATCTCTTGAGATTAAGGTTAAGAGGGACGAAGTTGGTGAAACAAGAAAAGGTGGCGTTGCCAAAGTTTTATTTTGTTTCGTTATTTAAAAAAATCCTTGAGTTTGTAGTAAGTTTGCATGACTTTGAGGGCAGCATTATAATGATATACGAATAGAAGAAAAGGACCTTCAAATCGCTGTTGACCTGTCAAGATAAAGTAAACACTTTAAAGTCTGGAAACAACACGGGGTTTCTAGTTCAACGTATGAAAGTTTATTTAAACTAGTGTTGAGGATTTTTATGTGGAGCTTGATTCAGACGGCATGCATAATTCGTTTTAGTAATTAGTCCATCCACCATCCATCTGTCTATTTCACTGTATTGTATGGCAACTGGAAACAAAATACACGACAAAATGCATGGAAAGAACATCAAAACTAAAGATTCTTAATGGAAGACAACAGAGAATTGCAGACTTGAAAATTCCCTCTTGGAAAAAATGTCGAAAATATATATAAACACTGTTCCTTTCAAAGCAAACGTGAACCAGAACAGACAAATTTGGGGACTTTACAGCGAACAGGAGTCCACGATCTTGTATCAAACAGATTGAAAGTTAAATCTTTGTAAAGGAAAACAACGAGTGATAATAAATCCAACACAACAACATAAAACAGATCGGTCAAACTAACAGGACACTTTCAAAACAAAACAGGACCAAACAACGGAACGGAGGCGGAGTCCGGAATATATTGTATGGAAACAAGCATATTTTGTGTGGTAGTTTAGTGTTTGACTCCTCGTCTATAGATAAGAAGGTCTTATTGTTAATCAATAGCATCAGAGGTGGTACGGGAGAAAATCTTTTGTTAAAGTTTTGTTATCCGTTTGTTTTTCTTTTTAAATAAGACATATATTATAATGAATCTATAAGGAATGTCATTAAATATTTTATTAAAATCATGGTTTGTAATCCGAGATCAATTCCTTGCCCCCCTCTTTTTTTCTTGAACCTACATGTCTTTTCGAATGAAACGAATGAAATTTTCTTAGAAATAGCGCACATTGTAAAGAATCTCTTCGTTGAGTACATCTGAGTAAAGTCGACATTTTTTTTTTTTTTTTTTTTGTATTTCAGGTCCCTGGATCTAGAATTAAGTCAGAAGTTGAAAGTTCAATTTATCTTCGACAATTTGGAAGTATATGTATTGACAGACATGGAGAGATCTAAAAAATGTGTAAAAATAGATAAATAAATAAATAAAATAGTTTATATACATTGTATTTCTGATATCATGATCTTGGTACTTAGATCACAGGCAGTTGTCAATGTTCGGAAGCGTTGTCTGATTTTCTTTGTAAGAAGATGTGTGAAAGTCACTCATTGAGAATGGCCTTATGAAATTACCTGCCAAAAACGATTTCTCCACCAGACCATTTATTTCAGTATCTGACCACAACTTTGACCCGGATCTGTGATACGAATGGTCGTGTCACCTCTACACTCCCGTGTGAATACTGAGCTGACGACTTATCCATACTGTGCTAATGATAATTACTGGAGAGCTTGGTCATAAGAGCTCTTGACTTGAGTAGTTTGTCTCGACACAGCCGTGTCCAATGGTCCTTGACTGGACTTGAGCCTGGTAAAACGATTTGATTTTACTGCTAAACAAGCCTTCTTCTTCACAAGGAACATCGCTTTTTAAATTCCAGCTAATAACTGCCATATCGGACATATTTGAACCTAATAGCTCCTGTCTGGTGGTATATGTTCAACTTCAGAACAATCCTTGTCCTCAATGGTCGACCCCTGCATGATTCGCGACATGACAGGTGGCAGAAAGATTGGAGATATAAATATTATAATATTTGTCGCCGGGACACGGATTGGAATGTTTGTGTCTGTTTATGTGTAATCCATGATGTTTTCTGTAGGATTAAAAGTCAAATTTAAATACCATTACCATCCAGATATGTATAAATGAATCTAGACGAGATAGTGTTATGTTACGCATGTTTTATATACACTGTACATGTGTATCTGTACGTCCGTACATAATATATGTAATGATGTATGATCAATATTTGAAGGCAAACCTATGATATAAAGAAAACAGTTTCTTTTAGCTAATATGAAAAAATCATATAGAATTGATATTGAAAATGAAAGCGCATATTTAGATAAATATTCAAATTGAAATGAGACAGATAAAATCTTTTCAGTTATGTGATGTTAAGCTACGAGAGCTTTTCATGGAGGGCTAAGATGTCGTGAAACTTCATCCATTAATTGGAATGTGAATTTCAAGATACCTATTGATTCAATCGAGACCTATACCAGGGCATGACTGAAACCATACCATACTGCATTTATTCAGTTTCAGTCCAGTCGGTCTATTACTGTTGAAAGAATTGGCATCTTGAAATCTTCAATAAAAAAAAAAGAAGTTTTTATCCTTGATCATGATGTTAAAACCGCATTTTGCATAAGTATGTTATGTGTCTGTAGGTAAGGCACCCAATAACGCAATCTTTGTCTGTAGATATTATTGCATTTCTTACACACAAAAAGAACTAGGCTTGCTTGATAACGAAGGGAAACTTACCTGTATATTATCCATAAGAAATACTATTAAATCATGTTTCAATATCATAATTATTCATATTGCCAATTAATTATAAGGATATGGATCTCATACCTTCCTTGTTTATATCAAAGCTTCTTATTACCATTCTTAGACATATCTTATTGTGATACTGTATACTTAAATAGTGGAGTTAACTTTTGGGCAATCTTGAACACCCTCTCTTTCACAAAATTCTTTCATAACGACATTTTTCTATTCTGTACTCTATACTTCCCTATTCTATTCGTTGTCTGGTTATGAAAGAAGATTAAAGTTAACGGCGGTACTGTTATATGGTTGCGAACTATACTGAATAGGATTTCGTGAAGATGCGTTCAAATCAAACAAGAAAGATAAAGAGGATAAAAGTGTTTATATAAGAAAAACATTGACCATACCCATCTTCTATTCCTTCAAGGAGGGCACGAACGACAAATTAGCGTGACGATTTTTATATCCCTATTGTGAAAACAGTATCCCGGATGCAGATTATGTGGATGTTTTATGGTCGTTATAATTATCTCGTTGTGTTTTTTCCTTGTACGATATGAAGATAGGCGTGTTTAATGAACGTCAGTATGCTTAGTTGATTTGTCCAAGTTCTATCAAACCTGAGAATGTTGACGTGTCACTATTTTCTCCAGTTTATTTTACAACTCGGAGGGCTGTTTTGTTGCTTCAGTTGCTTAGTTAGCTTTGGAAATAAAAAAACAATGAATCGAATATTATAACATCCACCTTTCGTGGTTGATCATAATATCAATTAATCTTTTTCGCTATGAAAAAAAGTGAACCTCATCTTTCGGAAATCAGACATTTTTTCATTGGAAATCATTGCTGCTTTCATGGAAACTATTCTTAACAAAGAAACGTTTTAACTTCATTAGCGTTGCTGGGTCGTTAAAGTTCTGTTGGAGCATACAGGAAATATTCTTAACTGGAATATTTCTAGGAATATCTGTGAAATAATCTGGATGATTTGTTCTATAGAATTAGCCAGGGCCACTGTTCTGTACCGTTTAATCGTCTCAAAGTCGTCATTTTAGGTATACTTTACGGCAGCAACGATTATAAGGGGCCACAGAACGGCTGTGAACCATGTGATAAGAAGGAATATTACCGCCCGGATAATGCAACTCAGTATGTAAGTAAATATTGGAGAGGGAAATCTTTATTCCATAGGAAATGGCAAACTAAAAAATAGCGTCATTTTAATAGCCTCAGAACTCCAGGTAAAATGTCTAGAGTAAAATAATTAATGAAACGAAAGCAATATATCATCAAAGAAATCATTTAAACGGAGATGTTTGCAAAAAGAACAGCGGAAATAAAAAAGCAAGTTCCCGAAGGATAATGACATCCACTATTCCAACAGAAAATTTCAGCCTACAACACCATATTTGACGGATCACTTCATGTTTTAACGTTCAATGCATGAGAATCGAGGTTACACGTTTTCTTATACTCCTTGTAAATCATTCTTTTGTTCATGTTTTGCCCTGGTTTGTATTGAATTTGAGTTTGGATTATTATTATGTTAATAACTTGGTATTATCTTGTTTTCATTATATAAAAAACAAAGTCGAAATTATTTAGACTTAATTTTATTTCTCCGGTTCGAAATTAGTAAAGCTGATTTTCTACTATGCTCTTTTCCAAAAGTGTCTTTGTAGATTGTACAAACCACGTAAGTAAATAGCACATTTTACTACAAATAAGGTATATAGCAAAACATTGATTTAAATTGTATTCTACAGCTGCATCGTACTTCCAGAACTCGTTAGTGAGGCTAAGAACATCTAAAGTAATCGGAATAAATGTTAGAATATAGATGGTGAGATTCACAACCCCATAATTCAATATATTTAGTTCTTTTCATATATCTGATCATTTTAAGCAACGATTTAATCAAAACATGAGATGCAGGTTACACTGGGAACTAAATGTCCATCAGCAGTGTCTACAATATGCAATCTCGAAGACATTACAAAAGAATCATACGTGAGTCAGTAGTAATATTCTCTTACATCGGTACTTCTTTGCCTGGACTCTAATTAAAACAAGGTGCACCATTTTATATGTTAATTTATATATTTTATAATATTATATATCATATATTTCATGTCTAATAGTGTTAAATCAACGACAGGTGTTGTTTACTCTTATCTAAACCAACTTTTCAAATTGCTTTTGTGTAACGTATCAATGAACTTAATTAAAAGGTTAATAGACATATATTGCCAACTATTTACATTGAACAATGTTTTGAATTCTTGTCAATAACAATTTAGAGAACACTGATTTTCATTTCTGAACAGGAATTTTGTAGTTTTGTACATTTCTTATTCACTTATGTGTGTTTAATACAATATTCAGTATAGCTGTCTTTGCTAGTTGTGCTAAATGAATCATTAAAGTAGACGTAACAAATACAATTTCATATTAAAAATTTAAAGCCAACAAAACAATGAAAAATATTTTCTGCATTATAGTTATTTACCCTTTGACAATATTTGTAGAGATTGAGAATGATATTTTGGTACAGCTTCTTGTACTGTTTACAGTTCATACATCTAATAGACATAAATTCATATACATGATAGAGCTGTCGTTACCAACTCTTCAACAGTTTTGACGACATTATTTTGATATGGAAGTTTTTACTGTTTCTGGTAATTACGTTTCTTTCTTTTTGTCTGGTGCATTTTTTAACTTCAATCTTGTTTGAGCAAAAAGGCTACAATGATTAACTATTAACTGATTATGGGATTCAAATATTACTGGTATTGTGCATTTAAATCTAAATTTGAAATTTCTATTTTGAACACATGGCTAGGCACATCTTCTATGTCACAGCTGCCTATCACATCATGTAAAGGCAGTGAAAGCAGTGAAATTACGTACATGTATTATTATTTCTTTTTTTCTTTTTCTTTTTTTCTTTTTACATTTTCATGTCATGGAAGACAGAAAGAACAAAACATCGATTTCAAGAATTCCATGCTTCCTGCCAATGTGAGGTATTCTTTTGGTTACCCTACTTATAAGTTCAAATCTCTTATACCTTACAACTTTCTTGGACTAAAGCATACCCAATATTAATTTCATCAATGTCCTCCATGTCAAACATTGATAACAAATAAACAGATCTTCTGAGATTCCTAGAATTTTCATATCGGATGACATGACATGATAGCAATATCGTTATATACTTATGACAAGTGTTTTTCATTTAAATGTGAATATTTTTTTTTAAAAAGTCACAAATATATTCTATTAGAGAACACATTCACCTTCACTTGCTCTAATGTTTCAATATTAAGCAAACATCATTTATTACTGTTAGGTCGCTGAAACATTCAAAATTTCTGATTATTTCGGTTTTAATTAATAATCCATGATCTATTTTTATGTGATTCCATTTTTTTGTCATAATTGTTTGAAATAGTAAATCGAAACTGATGTAAACAGGCTAGCAAGATCAAAAACTATTGAATGAACAGTTCATCATAAATCACATAGATCGCTTGGTGTAAAATTGCAGATGTAAGTTTGGCTTGAATAATCATAAGAAAAAAAACATATGCATACCATCAGCATTCTAGTTTTAATGTGCGGCTCGAATTTGCTAGAAAGAAGTCAATTAGGTGTGTCTGCCTTTTGTATATGATGCAATAATTTAGCAGGGGCATTTTATATTTGATTAAATGTATTTAAAATCAGTTTTGCAATTCATTAAGATAAAGTATTTCATGCTTCCAAATAAACACACTCACTTGATGGTCTATTCGAATGCTCAAAATATGAAAATTATGAAATTGATTCTCATAGGACTAGTGCATCTCTCGACCTATTATTTTGGCTTTTGCTGTGATAGCATTTTGGATATCCTAAGTCGTCTCCTAAGTTTCAAAATTTAGGTCCCTATAGTTATTAAAAAGCCATAAAGGAGCAAAGCAATAACTGTGTAGTAGAGTTTATTTCATTGATCGGCTCCACTGTATCTTACTCTAAATTCGTATCAAAATGTGCTTATAACTTTTTTGTCTTGTGTACATTCTTGATGACACTATACCGCTATTTTTTGCACGTCACTTCAACGATATAGGATGTCCTTGGGAAGTACATCCATAATACGTTTAAAGTACCTTACGGTCCATCAAAGACATTAATGAATATGCTTTAAAAAAGGTAATTATCATTCAGATATCCTGTCTGTTGTATTTAACTAGCGACACAAGATATAGAAGCTGGACATGAACCACGAAATGACAATCCTAAATAACCTTTAGTCAAATAGTTATTCAATCTAACGCATTAAGTGTCAAAACTTTATTCCAAAAATATATTTCATTCATTTCAAGCTAAAATGTTAATCTCTGAAAAAGGAAAACACATATCAACAGTACACTTACTGAGGATTGATTTGGAGCTAAGGCTAAGAATAAAACAGACCAAATCCTTTCTCGGGGCTAAGTACTAGAACAGTTCGTAAGTGGTCATTTTTGAAAAGTTCAGAAAGATACCTCAAGTACTGGGTTGAGTGCTGGAACAACCACTTATAGTCTTGCGCAAGTTCATGATATATACCCCCAAGAACAGTTTTCCTCAGAGAGCACCGGCGACTGTGTTTTCCCTGAAGCCATTACTGAGAGCTAAGCCCCTAGTCATGTCTACATAGAATCACATTACAAATGCGTATGTAAGGCGCCGTGGATCACAGTCGGGCTAAACACAGGCGCAAACACGTCAATTATGGGACTATTTACCACCATAGAATTTGACAACAGACTCGAACGACCGTTCTCTGTTAGGACAGACCCTCTCCGCCCTCTTAGGGTCGTGCCGAGATCTGGGAAAGCGTTCTGTCTTATGTATCAATTAGGATAAATATCCAAATATACCTATGTTACTTGTAGGGCGCTTAGGTGTCATGTTTTAAATAAACATGGCTTCAGTTGGTTACAATTAGAGGATGTTGCACTATAACAAGTGGCTTTGTGTGTTATGTGGTGTATACTTTTAGGGTTGTAACAATACCTTCTCATGTGAGAGGTTAATTACCAAATTCACTAAAATCTGTAGAATATTCTCTATGCGTAAAGCTTAAAATGATACAAATTATCTATGATTCCATCACACAATTGCTTCATCTTTCTAAATCTCTTCAGTGAAACAGAGAACATGAAATATAAAAAAAATAAATAATAATAATAAAATAATTTTTCAAAAAAAATAATAAATAAACAAAATAAAAAGGAAGTTAAGAAAATCAAAAGTGATCAGAATAATATTGACATTCATTATCCAACTTTATGAATTTTGAAAATTAAGTTTTCGAAGAAACTAATTTTCGCTGGCAGAGCTCGATATAAAATTAAATAATTTATATTTTGCCATTTGATACTTTCTAAAAATTTGCCGATATCTGAATGGAAATTTAATAAATGTATATCTTGTGTATTAGTGATATGCCTATATGTTCGATTATGTTATGAAATATACTTTTTCCGCTTTTATTATTCTTTTCGATGCCAGAATATGTAACCTGTTCTATGGTTGTTGAAGAAGTGTTATATTATTGTTTTTCGTTTTCATGTATTTGAATGTTTCTTTCATTGATTGTTTTGACTTTAAAGTCTGCCTCTAATTCGCAATGTTTGGTACACACAGATAAATATATGATAAATATATATATATATTTACAATATCTTAATCAAAGTACATGTTTATGTGTCTGTTTTCATCGGTGTATGTTCCATTAAGTAACATGTACTCAAACCAGCTTTAAATCATGAAATATAAACTGTTGAACAATTATTATATAAGGTCACATTTGACACCTTCAAATATTAGTTCGATTGTTATTAATCCGGTTCTCGTTTCAGAAGGTGATATTATGCATTGACCAAGATTGCATGGCAGAAGACGCTAATCTTTTAGGAACGCGAGGCCTTATTATCATTTTCAAGGTCCCCGTGTGAATCTTCTGTTTATATCGATTCTGAGTTTAAATTCAGACGTTGTTGTTGTATCATACACAATCTCTTTGGACATTTGTCAACATTTAATTTCTTATTGAATTCTGGATATAGTACACCTGGATGTTTTGACATTTTTACTCAACCAGTTTGATTTTTCCTTAATCACCAGCTAAGCTTCAGTTAAAATTTAGGTCTTAAGCATCATTGACGAGTCGTAGATAAATGTCACCATTGTATTATGCCGTTGTAGGCCTGTTCCCGCTATAACGAATTCCGTGCAAAAATTCGTCAATTGAAGGACAAACTCATAACACAGATTTTCAAAAGATGTATATCGATGAAAGTTATGGGAAAGTTCAACGGTCGGCATAGTGATCTCATTGAGAAATATTTTATTTCTTTGTGTACTATGAATTTGGATGCTAGGTAAATTGCCTGTTGGTTCCGTTATTGCATTTATAGTTCTCATATTTGTTACTTACCTGGATTGACCTTATTCTCCTTGTCTTGCTTTTTGAGATTGATTGGTTTTGAGTTGGATTATATTTTCGTTGACATTTAGTATTTTCTTGTTTTTATTACTCTTCACAATTCTAAATTTGTATTGGAGTGTCTTTTGTACAGTCTTAATTCCCCTTGAAATTGTTTCTGCTTAGCCATGCTTTTCTGATGTCTCACTAATCCACCTCGAATAAAAGTAGACGAGAGGCATTTTTAATCTATTTCATTTTATTTTAATGCGACTCAGTTGTTTATTTATACGCTGACGATTACATAAAATTATAAAAAAAGAAACGATAAATGAATAACTTAAGATTAAATAAATAATTATAATAAAAACAAAAATTGATAGACCAGTAGAAATATCCTCGTCGTCCGTTGATTAAACAATAGATGATAGAAAACGTTTATAAGATATCTGCATCGCTTTGTAAACAGCGCTATCAGTTTAACAAAGAGTTTTAAATAAAAATCATTACCACACAAACACCATAACTTGTCAACAGTATAATCGAATACCATAAGCTTTGTTTTTGAAAACAAAGATGATGTGTCTTTAACACCGCTATTTTGAATCGGATTAACAAAAGAAAAAAAATACAAAGATACAAAATAAATGTTATCTTTATATCATTAACTTGTAAAATAGACACTGCTAGTGGACTAGTAGTCCCCGAGTTTGTCGTAACCTAAATGCGATGTTTTGATTCGTACACAATGGAACTTGATATTCTTCTAAAATTATCAAATATTTGAAATTTACAAAAAAAATACTGAATTTTTAGGGCGAGCGCACCTATCGGTCTCGATTTCACATTTCTTTCAGTTATATTGGATTTTAGTTCAGTCGGTTTAAAATTTAGGCCTTAAGCCTCGCTGACGAATGTTAGACTGCATAATGCATTTCCATTCATTGTATTTGGCTCCACTGTATCTTATTTAAATTGTCTAAAGATACAAGAAAGTGTTACAGGAAAAACGTTCTATTCAGAAAATCGTCAGAACTAAAACAGCCTTTTAGTGAAACAGCAATTTAAAAAAAAATTTAAATATACTGCTCGTCCGAAAAATGTTTTCTTTTATATTCGTAAAATGAATGTTCAAATATTCGATATGATGCTTTGCAATTACAGAATGTTTCATAAATTCATATAATTTCAAATGGACATAAAGACTAACTTCACTTGGTTTTAAAATACTAAAACATAATATTTTATTATTTTTATATCAATTTTAATTCCATGACCCATGTAATTTTTGCATAAATTATAAATGATAACATGGATTCAGCTTAATAAGTTACTAGTTAGTTTATGTCAGTACAAAATGAATAAATAAACGTCATTAATAAATAACAGCATCCCAACCAGTACCTTTATACGCAAAATTTGTTTGGGAATAATTCTAAAGTCTAAACAAACAAAAATACTATAGAACAAATGCATTCAAATTGTACCAGGGTGTTATTTCTTTAAATTTTTGATAAAGTACGTGTATATTACGTTTTGTTTTAACAAAAACGAGTATTGTTATTATATACCTTAGGTATGTAATAAATTATAAACTAATGAAATTATATGTAAATATTCTGAAATAACATTTTCATATGTTTATATTTTTATGAATGTATTTCATCCATAATCTTAAGTATATCTATAAAACATTTTTCCTTTGCATTGAGGAAACACAATGATATTTACAAGTATCTGATATGTTACGTATTATTCGTAATTCTTCCAAGGAGTTGTCAAGCTACAGACGACAGATAAAACCAGTATGTACAACATACCTATATTCCCCGTCTGTATCTAGGTCGGGAATGGATATAACAGCCACACGTATGTCGTTGGGGCTGTAATACCGTCCCCTGACATGCCGGGTGGACTGTCAGCGAAAGTAACGTTATCGGGTGTGTTCAGTTAATACTCCAGCGTGATAAGGCTAATTGGTAAGTTTGATCAAACTGCCGATTGGCTATCACGCGTTAACCCGGACATGTCAGCTCCTCCGGATCCCTCCCCCAGCCTTCTTATACTGTTAGTTGGAATGTCCCTCTCTTTTCTAGTTTAAATCTAACAAATTATGTCGATTTTTTCGTATTCATAAATCTAATTGCACTGAAAATGAAAATTTATTGTTTCATGTAAAATTAATGGTAAAAATCGTCTCCAAAATCATTAAAATTATATTTCATTCAAATTTTAAGTTTTATTATAATTTTATTTATTTTTTTTTTTTTTTTGCTGATTTAGAATAACAGAAAATCAAAACAAGCAGTTTGACGTACTGCTAATTATATTTGTGTTCAGCCTAAATCTATTTATAAGAAAGTGAAGCGAACGAAATTTAACTTTTAATATAAATTAAAACTGATTTGCTCGTATCTAAAGTGCGTCCGAAGTGTTCGGAAATTCTATCCATTTTCTCGTCTTTTCGTATAATGTTCATTTTTAAAATCCCCTTTGTTTTGCAGTGCTTTTATGCTTTTGTATTTTTTTCCTAAAATTAAACAATATATATATATATTAAATATTGTGTTCATGTTAGTCGTTTCTTAGTTAATAATTAATTGTTCCAGCTTTTGATTACAAACGAAATAAACTAACTAGCAAGCTATATAGATTGATTTAAAGATTTTGCAAAAGATATACAAGTGAAAAACAACTTTCAATATAAGTTCTATGTAGTAGAACCAATCAATGAATTAAATTGCATCATACAGCTGTACCATCCTTTCAGGGCTCATCAGTGACGCTAAGGACCTTAATTTTGAAGCCTAGGAAACAATTAGATAAAATCAAAAGTGATCTAATAATTACATATATTTCGTTATTTTCATATATCGGAAAAAATAAGAACAACGTCAAGTACAAGTGTATATTCTGAACCGTGCCATTATTCGATTGAACTAAAACATGGCATGAAGATTACAGCAAACCTTGGGAACTAACAGTCCACCAGCAACACCTTCCATCTGCAATTTCGAAGATTTAAAAACAAAAACACAAGCGCATAGGACCTCTTAACAAAGATTTTGCGATAAGCAGACTTAGCGGTGACATACACTTGTTGTTATGACTGGTGATATTTGTTGTTTTTGTTTCAAAACATTGTTTGTTTCCTTGCATAATTGCTGTCTGTTTTTGTTTTGATAAAGTGCAAATCAAAAACATTAAGGCTGCAATAATTTGCAAACGGAATTTCACCTGACATTAATCAAAACGTTAAACATATGTGCACGGCAGAATCCAAAAATCCCTTCAAAATCGCTTAGAAACGTTTCAGTAGGTATTAAAATGATATTTGTAAAATGTAAAAAGCAATGTGACGCATTTTTCAAGGAGGAACAGAGTCACGTTCAATGTTAAGAGAACGAAATAAATAAACTGACACTGATTACCAACAAAGCGAGATTTAAATTTTAGCTCTGTTGAAGTCACAGCAATGAAAGAACATTTAGATATGGCTCATATAATTGGATATCTTTCCTCCATATCCTTTTATATAATTTGAGTACATATTAAAAAATGCTACGAATATCTAGTGTATCAGTTAAATGAAAAGTATTATATTAGGCTCCGGTTGTTCAAATGTTACTTCAAGTTAACTAGTGGACAGTAAACAATCAAATTGTTGCCGCTGAAAAAAATCGGGATTCGAAAAAGGAAATTTGAAACTCAAATAATATCAGTCTGACATGCTTCAAGAAATCTATAGCTGACCTGAATATTTTCACTAACAGCTGGTTATCTCTAACCAGCCTTTTAACAACCGGGGAAAGGTCGTCAACGAAGCAATAAAACCATATTAAAATAAAAATAATAGGGTATATACAGATTGACGTGAAAAAATCTACGTCTACCAAGCATAATTGTGTCAGTGGTCTCCACAGGCCATTAAAGCCGGGTATTGTACCCGGGTATATTTTTAGATCACTCGGTTATATATATCAAGGCAACAAAAAAGATATTCACTTTTAATGTGTCGTGTTCATTCCAACTTTGATACATTTTTTAAAGACAAGGCTTATGTCATTGCGCCAGTAAATGTCAAATTCTATTTAAAAGTAGAAACAAAAATGTGATTTTATATATATATATATAAGAGAATGTATATTTGTATTTATATTTTTATATTTGTGATTTATTTCTCGCGCATATAAGAGATATGAGAGTATCAAATTGGTGGAAGAACAATTGTTAACATTTTCACTCAAATAAAAAATCATTACGATATGTTTAACGCTATGACATAAATAAAATTCATATGACAGGTCACAACTATGATATGAGAACGGATCATAAGATGGCATAACATATCAAACACACATACAAAATTGTATTACGAGACATGCTAAACATGGTATATGTTACACATGATTGTATTAACAATATCATTTCAAAATGCTACATATAACATTTTGGGGGCGTTGGGTTCCAAGTACTTAACTTAACATGCTGATATTTTAACTGAATCAGATTGATGGATGCACAAGATTTACGCAACAGCCTACACCACTTGAACTCAACATTAGTTGAAGTATAATTAATATCTTCTTAAATACGAAAATAATGCAGAAATATCTTTATTCATGTAAATATTTCTAAAACATTTATATATAGTATATAAATTAGACATTAATGAAATGACATCTCATATGGTGTATATGAACCATTCATGCATCGCATGATGTCACTTTCGCCGCTACGTAACGTTATCGTCCGTTTCACGATTCTCATACCCTACTATCAGGGATTTACTTTTGACACGAGCTAAATTGATTTCGAATCTTCCGTGTCAATTCCTGGGCAATCATTTTTATCTTGTCTATTGACGTCAGGATTGGAAGGTTTATAAACAAAGCATACTTAATTACAATATATATAACACATTACGTCATCGTTTGTATAAGAGTAGAGGTCGTTAAAGGATTTTTAATGGGTTTCTATTGGCGCTAAGAATATCACTTCCGATATGTTGATTTATATTGTAACTACCAACTGTTGTTTTCTATCAAAATCAGCGATTTTGCAAATGAGTTATAGCCAGCATACGTTATTCTTTGATGAAAACCTTTGAATATACGGAAAATAGCATTTTAAACAATTTAACTGCTTTCATGGGTTTACAATAAGTACAATATGTATATCATAATTATGGTATGAATTTATAAAATGATGTTTTTTATCACGGAATTTACTGTGATGGTATAGAAAGTGTAAGGGTTTCAAAACAGAGAGCATGCAAACTTGTCAATTTGTAAGAGTTTACTCTGTGTAATACATTTAACTAAATGCGAAATGGCTGAAAATTTTCGCAAAAAAAATATCTATTTCCTTTACACATTTTCGACATCAACATAATTTTCTAACAAAATTTTCTATTTGAAAATACATTAACATTTTTTATCAAGAATATACAATGGAGTTCGTATTGGTGATTTATTCTGTGATAGATTTATTGTTATCGCTTTAAATGATTGTACTGTCAAAATTGTTTTAGAATAACTCACCTAGAGTAAATGTATACATTCAATTTCATCAAATAAGAATTGAGGAAAGGTAATGTAAAAAGAATTTAAATACAATAAAAAGCGAAACAAAAAACAAAAAAAAAAAAAAAAAAAAAAAAAAAAAAAAAAAAAAAAAAAAAAATAAATAAAAAAAAAAAAAAAATAAAAATAAAAAAAAATAAAAATTAAAAAAAATAAATGAAAAAATAAAATTCTAAATGATTAATTTTGCAAAAAATACATAAATAAATAATAAAAACGATAAATGTGTTTGTGAACAACTCATTATTGGTCATAAACATCAATTCTGATTCAGATATATATATATATATATTTTTACTGCAACTCTCTGACAGGGATACCACACTGATTATTAAAATGTAGAAACAAGTGGCATTGGGTTTGATGCTATAAGAAAATCTGACGCACGGATGTGTGTAATGAAAACTAAGAGTGCTTTGACAAACTTATAAAAACTCTCTTTGGTAGCTTTAACAATTCAGTTTCAAAGATGTGTGTATCATGGATTAAAATCTAACTATCTTTTTGTGACCATCTGAGGTGAATAACGACTCTGTTTCACGAAAATTACTTTTCTAAAATTTTGGAATTCTATTTTTATTGTACAGATTTGAGTTTAGATTATGGTTATATTGACATGTTGGTATTTTCTTGTTGTTTGTTATACCCAATATAGTACGTTACTCTTCTTTCATGTTTTGACTTTGTACATTTTCTGGATAACGTTAAACACATTATATGATACAGATAACGTTATTGTCTTACAACTGAAATTAATTGCAAATTTCAAACGAAAGTGATAAACTAGAGTTAAAAGAATATTACAGAAGAAGAAGACCGACACATCACCGAGATATCAAAAGAATCTTCATTTAAACTCAAATCTCATGGGAAGAATATGAACAAAATAAAAATTTTCACAGAGAAAAATAGATGGGGAATAAGACCAGCTAAGGAAAATCATCTTCTGCTTCCAACACGGCCAATTCCATACACAACCAAACAGAATATTTCCGAACGACCATACAAAATCTACTTAATCTTCATCAACCTGCATATTTTGAAACTCCGTGCTGTGAGAATATCTGTCAGCAGTTGACACATTGCAAGGAAATCGTAATTCTGGGAAACGACACTTAGCACATGTCAATACAAATTCAGAATTAGATACAGAATCACCAAATTATATGCATATTTATCAAAATGTGTCATACACCTTCTTCGTACTTCTAGGACTCGTTAGTGATGTTTAGGGTCACAAGTCTTAAAGGCTGTTTCTGAGGAGAATAAGAAACGACCTCAATAAAACACAAAGTTGTGATGAGAAGGTTCACTATAACTATAACTGATAATTTTCAATATTGGATGATATCAAAAGAACGTCAAGTGCATGTAGAAACTCGTCACTATTCATTTGAATTGAAACGTGGAATGTATGGCTACTGAAAAGTATTACAAATACATTAAAACACCAAATACGTAGAAGTATTGTCATTTTGCATTCATATTACCCAGGAATGCCAACAGAAAGCAGTATAATGCTTAAATTGGGAGCGTTTTTGTAAGAGACAATAAGACTCATGTTTGACACGAAAAAATGTTTTGTGTAACATTTACCAAAATTTCTGATCTAATGATAAAAATTCTTTGGTTCGTTTCCATTTATATGTTTATGAAACTCGTCACAATGAAAAAAAAGTTTCATCAATGACATGGTAATTTATGTAAGTGCCTACTTCTATGTTATGGTCTTTCTTGTTGATTAGTAAATCTAATTGTTAAAGTCAGGCAAAAAGTATTACTGTAGCAACAGTACATGTACAGAAAGGGAAGAATGTATATCGAACATAATAATGTAAATAAAGTATTTACCTACATAACGTTAAAAAAATCACATTAGATTATACATGTATTACTTCACAATGAGGCAAACTACTATTGTACATGTTATTGAAATAACGACCTCTCAGTAATTACATTTTAATAATTCAGCGAAAAAGAACGGATTAAAATCATACTTCATACTAAAAAAAAAAAAAAAAAACACACAAAAAAAAAACAAAAACAAAAACAAAAACCAAAAAACAAAAACCCAAAAAAAAAAAAAAAAAGGAAAAAAAAGACTTAGAGGGATCGATGTTTCCGATAAAATGTTACAGATATTGTCGTATTTTTATGCCTTTTTTACTTCATAAAAACGAATTCATCAGATCGGATTAGTACGTACTGAACCTGTTATGATTCTCTGCGTTAAATATTTCTGGCTCGCAAAATATTGTTTCTGACCTATCAAAATTATGATTACGTTTATCCATCGTGATAAATAACTTTTTCTGCATGTCCATTTTACGACTTTAAGTTACTATATTTTAATGTCTCATTGAATATGCACTTTAAGCTTGTCAAATATTTGTACAATTAATCTGTTTATATATTCTACTGTTGAATCAAACTGTCAAATTTATTACAAATAATTAGCATGTTATTGCATATCTCGTTTTAAAGGTGCAATTCTCATACGATTCAATTTTATCAATGAATTCTACAAGACTAAGTATGTTTGGCGAAATAATGCATCAATCCATTTGTTTGTATATGTTAAATGTTTCTCTTAAATCATAGTCACGATGTTTTTGTGTGTTTGTAACCGATAAAAAATTTAGAATACACTGAAATTTTACAACACGATACTATGATTCATAAGAGTAAAGTCTGGATATCATTTTTTGTACACTACATTAATATCACAATACAGATAGATCTTTGTTTTCTGGAATGTGTGCGTGTAGGAATGAGACAGGAGTAAGTAAAACGTTGAAAAAAACCCAGCTTAGTTGCATAACATATCTTTGGAATTCAAATATATTACACAATATATGTGTTCATTTTGCAAAAATTCAAATAGCTTACATTGCATAAAATATATGTTAAAAAGCCTTTTAAGTATTAAATGTCAATAACTTCCAATATCTGTGAAAGTTTTTAAACAATATGTACAAGCAGAAAAATATGTTGTGATTAAGTTTCACGCGTACATTTTAGTAATGTTTAAATACGCAATATAGCAAAGTTCAATTAATGTGATTACATGCTATATACAAAATAAAATCATAGACCGTGAAAAAAATATATATATACATCTCGATGTTCAGTAAAAAAATATTCCAAAAAAAGTAGTACGATGTACCTTAAAACATTGTTGAGTTCGATGATTGGATTTCATTTAAATGAATTAAAGTATCCTGTACAAGTAAGTAAATAAATAAATAAAATAGACAGATAAATGAAATAAATAAATATGTTAGTTAACGATACAAAGAAGTTAAACCAATTACTGAAATGCATTTATACAATAATTCATCTTCAGTTGTCTTGGAAAGCGTGGCCGACAAATACAAGGTTTAGTGTCTGATTTCCTAGAGATCACCGGGAAATTCAGAGATATACTGCAGAGCTGTTTGTTTAATACACATCGAGACATTTCCAGAAAGCTTGTTTCTTCTCATGTTTTATCTCATTCAACCGTTGTTTTGCTTTCGTTGGCAGTTTCTTTTGCTCTCAAGATGTTGTATAGTACATAAACACAAACATTGTTTATTAGTGGAGATTTGTTTTGAAAATAAAACGTATGTTAGCTTGCAACTTTAAACTTAAGGAAACACTTATACAAAGGGGTCAACGCACAAGGTTAAAATCAAGAAAAAAGTAATACATCCCGAATCAGCAAAGTACATGTACAAAGGCAACAAAGATTCATGTCACATTTTTGCTTGTTATACTACTGTGTAACATAGTTGTTATATATTCCAACACACTATTACTGAAACTCTTCTATTCGGCTGCGACGTCTAACATTTAATGTGGCAAGTATTCAGTGAGCTGGGAAAACATTATGGTAATATGCAGGATTTATGTTTTATCAACAGAATTACCGGATCTTATATCTATGTTCATACAGAATGTGGAAACAAGCTGAACGTTTCAGAGAGTAAATAAAAATACGTCGTATTCTTCAGTTATAGTCAATTAATTATCAAATTAAAAGGTACATAGTCATTGACTGGTGGGATAAATTATTAAACCGTTAAGTGATTTCATGAAATGATATCTCTTACATTTTAACAACTGGACAAACAACGAAAACAAAACAAAAACAAACAAAAAAAAACAAAAAAAAATCAGAAGCTACATTGTTGAACTGCCATGTAAACTTGGTCAATCCAAGTAAGTTATGTCACATTCTTATATACAACAACGGAACCAACAGGCAAACTAACAAGCATCAAATACATCCAGCTTACGATCACACAGAAAAACAGAATATTTCTCAACTGGATACCCACCATAAAATTTCCCAATAATGCTTATCAACCTGCATCTGTTGAACGTGTTGCAAGTTTGCCAGTCAGCTGACTACACCTCGCACGAAATCGTAATAATGAGAACAAGCCATTGGATATCGAATCAACTGTCACATGTAGATAACACAGGTTGGGGATGCAGGGTATTGCTATCCAGAAATGAAAAATTCACAATAGGGAAATTGAAATCATACGTTTATCATACAGTTTGGTGGAAAGCTGTCCATGTTGGTTTCGTTGTAGGAGAAGATCGATATAAGCAGCTGATGCAGTGGAGTGTGTCGTGTCTTTGATTTTCCAGTTCTGGTGGGTATGTGCAATGGACGTGGTCAGTAAATTTCTTCTTATTTAAAGACAAGACGTTATCAATATATCTAAGAGTAAAATTAAACGACCTTGCAAGGTATTTGTGATCTGTTTTGATAAGTCCTTTATTAAATTCAGCCTCGTATGAAATAACAAGTCAGCCGACAGAGGGACGCAGTTATTCCCACAGGTATGCCAATAGTCTGTTGGAAGATCTTACTACTAAACTCGACGAAAATGTTGTCAACAAGAAGCAAACCATCCATTGCTATGAGCGTTAAAACTGCGTATAATTTTTTCCAATGTATAAATCGTTATTTTCGTTAGAAGAGATTACATGTCAAATATTAAATGGTGAATTTTGAACGAGGAAGTATAACACTATGTACTGAAACAAAATTATACAAATTAAAAAAAAAACTGCAACTCTTACAAATATTTCTCTTAAGTAATCATGGGTATCATCCGTATTGTGATTTCAACAGATTCGTCTTTTATAGTGGCTCAATTTCGACTGATTTTAATAATTTAAGTTTCTGTTTCGAATACAGTTGTCATAAGACGTCTCAGGTAAGGCTAAATACAATTGTGCTACTTTTGGTAAAATTTTATATCCTATTAAGCTTACATATTATCCAGCTGCATACAACCCGCGTGATTTCTCTTGTGATTCCTAATCCTGCGTAGAATCGTTCCCGTTGGTGTTGGTTGTGTTGAAATAAGATGCATTTGCAGGACTGAATACTGCAGCAGGATGTTTGAGACAAAAATAAATGGGAAGACAATAAGAACAAACAGGTATCAAACGAAACGACGACATAACTGTGAAAACATTAATTTTTGTGGTCATTTATTTTTTTCGTTGATTTCTTGAGTACTCTTAATCCCGAATTTATGTCAACAAACTGTTAAAATTAGTATTAGCAGATTGATTAAAATATATTTATCCATGAAATGAAGCGTCTACGAAATAATATTTTTTAAGAACCATGAAAATTCAGTTCTTCGAAAATATGTCATTTTTCAGTAAAATAACGACATGAAATAATACTATTCCAGAGAGAGAGAGAGAGAGAGAGAGAGAGAGAGAGAGAGAGAGAGAGAGAGAGAGAGAGGGGGGGGGGGGGGGGGGGGGGAGAGAGAGAGAGAGAGAGAGGTGAAACTTCTGTAATATCTGTCAAAAATCAAATCATGAAAATCGTAAAAAGGTTTCAAAATTACATTTAAAAACAAACCAAAAACAAAACAAAAAATAAAACGTGTCCGAACTTTTGACTTGAATAAATTAAAGAGAAGACATTCTTGAGAACAATAACTACTTGCTTATTAACCGTATATGTTATCTCCCTTTCTGGCTTCTCGCGGCTGTCATCACGGTGATAACAGGGCGATACATAGCTATGAAATCTGACATTCCAAATATATCCGTTATATATCTGTTCCAGTCCGTATCTCCCTAAAGTCTTATATACACCATGGGACTCTTGTTCTAACTGTATCAATGTCTCATTTTCACCTGAGTCTGAGGACCTCGTAGATACTGATAGCTGTCGCGCAATAGCCTATTAGGGCTTAATCGTGTTGACCGGTAAACAATCCCGCCTTTATTTGTAGTCATAATTACTATTACATAGTTTCCTATCGTTGATAAAGTCGCTGTCGTCAGTGTGATAAGCGTCCCCTATCGGCCAAGGCTGACATGGCAGTGTGTGTTTCTCACGTCCGAGTTGGACAATACTGGTATGTCTAAGACTGTGGCTAGAGTCAGCGGCCGACATTTTCCGACAGTATGTCGGCTTCCTTGTGGGGAGGGGTCTATGTGTCTAGGCCGAGATGAGACTTTATCTGTAGAACTAACCGAAAACCCTTGACTCTAACACTTGTCAACCGTACCATCAAAGATCCTTGGCATGCCTCTGGAGCATTTTTAACATACCTGGACAGATTCCCACGAGCCGTCCACAGTGAAAGCAAACCTTCAGATTCTCGTTAATGACGACACATTGTTTGATGTACATATCTTTTCCATCTACCTAGAAAACTTGACCGTGACGTCACCGATCCAGTTTTTAGACCTCATTTAAGAAACAAAACAAAATCGCTCTCAGAAAATTTATCAGACAAATGGTATTTTAAATGTTGTAGATGTAAACTTGCTTCTTGGACTGACGACAATCATTAAAGACCCAAATAGCCGTTCAAGTATTCGTCTCGGTATCAGCATAATCTTAACACTGCTGTCGATACGATTCTGAAACCAAAGTTTACGGGTTGACAGTTTCCATGTTTTACATAACTTTGCAAAAATGAGCTTTATAATGCTTTGTCAATACAAATAAACCGGGTAATGTATGCGTAGATCAAATGTGATTTTGAGATGTGATTATTAATAATAATAATAACAACATAAAAAAAAGAAAAGTGAAAAAGTATTGATGATAATTACTTTTATCACTTTAAGTATCGAAACGTTCTCATCAACGTAAAGATGAAGGTAGATTTCCAGGTCATAGAAAGTTCTAATAAGCGTAAAGATAAAGGTAGATTTCAAGGTCACAGAAAGTTCTAATAAACGTAAAGAGGAAGGTAGATTTCAAGGTCACAGAAAGTTCTAATAAACGTAAAGATGAAGGTAGATTTCCAGGTCATAGACAGTTTTTATCAACGTAAAGATGAAGGTAGATTTCAAGGTCATAGAAAGTTTTTATCAACGTAAAGATGAAGGTGGATTTCCAGGTCATAGAAAGTTCTAATAACGTAAAGATGAAGGTAGTCATCCTGGTCATAAAAAGTTCTAATAAACGTAAAGATGAAGGTAGATTTCCAGGTCATAGAAAGTTCTAATAAACGTAAAGATGAAGGTAGATTTCCAGGTCATAGAAAGTTTTTATCAACGTAAAGATGAAGGTGGATTTCCAGGTCATAGAAAGTTCTAATAAACGTAAAGAGGAAGGTAGATTTCAAGGTCACAGAAAGTTCTAATAAACGTAAAGATGAAGGTAGATTTCCAGGTCATAGAAAGTTTTTATCAACGTAAAGATGAAGGTGGATTTCCAGGTCATAGAAAGTTCTAATAAACGTAAAGATGAAGGTAGTCATCCTGGTCATAAAAAGTTCTAATAAACGTAAAGATGAAGGTAGATTTCCAGGTCATAGAAAGTTCTAATTAACGTAAAGATGAAGGCAGACTTTCTGGTCATAGAAAGTTTTTATCAACGTAAAGATGAAGGTAGACTTCCTGGTCATAGAAAGTTCTAATAAACGTAAAGATGAAGGTAGACTTCCTGGTCATAGAAAGTTCTAATAAACGTAAAGATGAAGGCAGACTTCCTGGTCATAAAAATATTGAGGTAGACTTCCTGTCATAAAAAGTTCTAATAAACGTAAAGATGAAGGTAGACTTCCTGGTCATAGAAAGTTCTAATAAACGTAAAGATGAAGGTAGACTTCCTGGTCATAAAAAGTTCTAATAAACGTAAAGATGAAGGTAGACTTCCTGGTCATAAAAAGTTCTAATAAACGTAAAGATGAAGGTAGACTTCCAGGTCATAAAACGTTCTAATAAACGTAAAGATTGAGGTAGACTTCCTGGTCATAGAAAGTTCTAATAAACGTAAAGATGAAGGTAGACTTCCTGGTCATAAAAAGTTCTAATAAACGTAAAGATGAAGGTAGACTTCCTGGTCATAGAAAGTTCTAATAAACGTAATGATGAAGGTAGACTTCCTGGTCATAGAAAGTTCTAATAAACGTAAAGATGAAGGTAGACTTCCTGGTCATAAAAAGTTCTAATAAACGTAAAGATTGAGGTAGACTTCCTGATCATAGAAAGTTTTTATCAACGTAAAGATGAAGGTAGACTTCCTGGTCATAGAAAGTTCTAATAAACGTAAAGATGAAGGTAGACTTCCTGGTCATAAAAAGTTCTAATAAACATAAAGATGAAGGCAGATTTACAGGTCATAGAAAGTTTTTATCAACGTAAAGATGAAGGTAGACTTCCTGGTTATAGAAAGGCCTGATAAACGTAAAGATGAAGGTAGACTTCCAGATCACAGAAAGACCCAATAAACGTAAAGATGAAGGTAGACTTCCAGATCACAGGAAGGCCTGATAAACGTAAAGATGAAGGTAGATTTCCAGGTCGCAGAAAGGCCTGATAAACGTAAACATGAAGGTAGATTTCCAGGTCGCAGAAAGACCCAATAAACGTAAAGATGGAGGTAGATTTACAGGTCGCAGAAAGGTCTGATAAACGTAAACATGAAGGTAGACTTCCAGGTCATAGAAAGACCTTAGAAATGTGAAGATGAAGGCAGAATTCCAGGTCTTCCAAACGTTATTATATAGAGAATGAATGCTTTTCCGGAAATGTTTCTGATGTTGGGCTAACCTTTTGTTTTTTTGCGATAAAAACAGCAAACAAAATGTCTTAATGTCAATAGAATTTTAGATTTTACACATAGTCCACTGAAAAGTCCACGAAGTTCCGAGTGGTAAGCGTCGTGACTATCAACAATACCATCAAGGCTTGTAAATAGCATTACCGTTATAAAACATCACGTCATCTAGAGTAAGGTAAGATACTATCATATATATATGACACAAATATACATTACAGCAATTAAATTGGGCAGAATATCACAGTAAGCTTGGCTTTTGCACTGACATATGTCTCATACTTCTTTTACTTTTCTTTGACGATTTATTTTCTTCGAAATAAAATTCAGTTTCCTCGAAACGTTATACTCTCATCGAAAAAGAATGTATTAAGGAAAAACAAAAAATTAAAAAATACCCCAAAAAACAATGTCTCCAGAACAAAGTAGTACTTGAAAAAAAGGAAGTGAAAAAAGCAGTTGGAAAAATAAAATAAAACATGCTTGCGTAAATCTGAAACATGTCAGTAAACGAGGTCCTTTGTGCAATTACATTAAGTTTACAAAGTGGAATCAATAATCATACCATACCAACGTGCTGTGCTACAATGCTCTTAACGCAGGCTAAAGGGAGACAATTCAAATAATACATTTTCCGTACCACGCCAACTACTATACTTCATGTAAAAGCGTTTACAAATTTGGAGGTATCCGAACGAATTGGAGATACTAAAGAACTCCCCAAGGTTGTGAATCAAGACTGCCATTCTGATATTCTTAATGAATTTTGACGACAAAAACACTTACTGTCGCATTTGAAGAAAACGATTTGTTAAACAGTATTGCACAAAAGACACTCAGGTGTACATTTCAATACGCCATCTTACTGCCGTCATTCTTTGTCTCATCAGTGATGCTAGGAGTGTACAATTTTAAAACCTTCTGAGGAAAATAGAAAGAAAGAAAGTGAGCGAAGGAATCATTATTTCATCGTTATTTCATCCATACAGGTGCAAAACAATAGACATGAAATGACAGAATGTTCCCCCGGAGAATATTTAGCAAGTAAAAGACATTGATATAGTATAAACGTGATAATCAAACTCGTGAGGACGACCATTATGTAGATGTACATTTGTAATACCATAAACCCCGTAAAGGGATTGTCTAGGTTAATAGTTATATAATATAGATATGTAAATAGTTTACATTACGTTGGGATAAAAAAGGATAGATCGTAAATATTTTGGGAAGGTATCAAATCATCGTCATTTGAAGAAACAAATTGTCCGTGTATGTCTTCTCAACCCAGATCCTCGATGACGTCACAATCATTAGGCCAGGGCTATGAGCTGTGCTTCTTTTTTAATACTTTATATATGAAACCTTCCCCACTAATCGAGCTTATCTGTGTAGTAGATACAGTTAGATTATTTACAAAGACCAAAATAGGCAATAACGGGAAGGTGACAAGATTACCGACTGAGAAAATGTGTGAAAGGGTTTCACTGGACTTTCTGGTGAATGGAATTATGTACAGGGACGATAAATGTGTCGGTGTATCTACCGAGGAAAATGCATATGTCTGTTTTATTTACTAAATAAAATGTTTATGATCGATTTTTTTTCTTTAAATGCGAATGTTTGTCAACAAAATTCGTTGTACATCTTTATGGTTCCATATAGGAGCCATGAAAACCAAAGATACGTATACACAACAAATAAGTACTGGAAAGGAGCTAGGAATCTACAAAGAACGAAAATAGTGTAACCGATCCTGTCATATTGTATACTGGTAATGTCAACAATAATATCATCTTACTTCAATGGATTATTCTCGACTCATTCAAACAGGACTGTTCGAACGTACAAGTAAATAACGAATATTACAGCTAGTTTCGAAACAAAATACAACAGACACGTGTAGATTTAAATAAATATTTATTACATTTGTATATAGAGTAGGATGTGGTATAAAATAAAAATAATGTTATATCATTTAAATAGGATCTACTACTTATCACTAAAGACTGATAACATTTTAAAAGACTTCTTTCGGAAACTGTCAACATAGCATTATAGTAGCATTAGAGACTAATATAGGTCTGTTTACAAAACAGTATAAAACACATACACATAAAACAATATAAATATAATAAATCATTGTCCTCTCTTGAAAACGAGCCAGAATACCATTGTTAAAACATTGTGATTTGAAGACACAACTGTTTCCTAATATCGTTCCCAATGGTTTTTCAAGTGACAATGTACTTTAAGTTGGACTGAAACACACATCATTCGTCTACCTTATGTATGTTCACTTAAATACAACTCTCTGCTTTAGACAATTTCGATGTGGAATATACTAACATAAGAAGTAGACATTTATACAGTAGTTAAAAGACTGTTTCCTTATAAACAACGTTTGACTTGCACACACGGAATGACAGAAAATCTCACTTACACCTGTCAATAGTTTTTATTGTAAACAGTAGCGTGTAACAGCTTCTCAGATTTGTCTCCTATGATTTATTTTTCAAAGAATTCAGGAGACAATATCTGCCTATAGTATAAAGAAAACCAGTATAAAATTTGTTTCTGTTGACCACAAAATTCAGTTTCACTCCTCAAACCGTTCAGTCAACACTCTCCCTCTATGTCACTCCTCAAACCGTGCACAGTCAACACTCTCCCTCTATGTAGTTTAACATGGTGATCTATTTCGTTAAAAAGGCACTGAGTGATGATTTGACAAGAACGATACAGAAGTATGCTCTATATCTAAGGTATCCTCAATACTCCAGGGGTTACAATCACTACATCCTCGATACTCAAGGGGTTACAATCACTACATCCTCGATACTCCAGGGGTTACAATCACTACATCCTCGTTACTCTAGGGGTTACAATCACTAGATACTCGATACTCTAGGGGTTACAATCACTACATCCTCGATACTCCAGGGAGGGGTTACAATCACTACATCCTCGATACTCCAGGGGTTACTATCACTACATACTCGATACTCCAGGGGTTACAATCACTACATCCTCGATACTCCGTGGGTTACAATCACTACATACTCGATACTCCAGGGGTTACAATCACTACATCGTTGATACTCTAGAGGTTACGATCACTACATACTCGATACTCCAGGGGTTACGATCACTACATCCTTGCTACTCCAGGCGTTACGACCACTTCATTCTTGATACTCCAGGGGTTACGATCACTTCATTCTTGATACTCCAGGGGTTACGATCACTACATGCTCGATACTCCAAGAGTTACATTCACTTTCACCTTCTGCAGCCCTGAAACATGTCATTGCAAAATTTAATGCTCCGTGTGCGAACCTTGTGGACAAGCCGAAAAACACTGGTTTGATCCTTTGATATACATCAAACGAATCTCAAGGTCGCTTAACAGTATCTTATAATAGCTTTGAAGTTGGGTGTCGCTACTTTGTAATCTTCAAAAGGTGTATATCAGCATGTGAGTGGTCCCTTTTTTCTCCTGAAATCAATCACATTACTTCGCTTCTGCCTTCACATTATGCCATGACAAGTTCCAGAGGTGCAGAGACCGGAAGTGATCGTAACCACTGGAGTATCGAGGATGGCATATAACAATGATGTTAGCTTTCAGACTAAAGTTTGATCACAAATATATAGAAATCTAGTATAATATGGATATATTTAGATAAAACTTGTCTATTTCCATTTGTGCTGTCCGTCAACATAGTTAATCAGTTTGTCACACCACACAACAGATAGCAGCACTGGTCCTGTTGTCATGGTGTTTATTCCACAAATCTCAATAAGGGTAAACTCAATTCACTCTGAAAATGGGGGGAAAGCAGAAGAAAATTAAAATTGTTGAAAAATAAGATCTTAATATCGTCATTCTACTGTACACTTCCGGTCACGTGTAACTCCCCATTTGCTTGTCGTGTATGTTTTTCACATAAAAACTGCAATTTTCCATTCAATTGGGCCATTTCTTTTCCAGGTGATATAAGCAAGATGTTTAACCTATACATGTATATAAAACCTGTCTTACATGCCCACATACTCTCTTCGCAAGAGCCTCAACTCCAGAGGAAAAGCGGCAAGTTTTGCGATGAAATGTTCGAACTGTACACAACTTTGTGTAGGTTAGCTACCCTTCACTATACTTGTGTACAACCAAAACTGCTCAGATATAATTCGTTTAAGCCAGGAAATCTTCAGTTTCATCAAAAGTCACAAATACCAACTCTAAAACAATATAAATCTGTTGGAACCATCAGAACCTTCAAATTACAGACTTAATTAGTATTCTTAGTGTTCACAGCGTTCTGATGTTCCTTCTAAATATTTTCGTTGCATTCATTACTCACGACTTACCAACACTGACTAGTCTTAAAATGACGAAACAGTTGTATAATATATTTATTATACATATGTAATTCTCAGTTTGTATTAAAAATGAACAACGAAGGAATTTCTATAAGGTAGCATCAATAAAGGGTACGATCAGACATGTACAATGTGTACAGCTTTCGACATTTCGTTGCGAAAGTTGCCATTTTATCTGTTAGGGCACAAGCAGTGTAGCAGTGATCATGACGTACCTGTGTGTAGATTTTACACGTCCATAAAACTTACTTGTTTAATATTTCATTCTATACTTTTGTGATTAGACACTTTAGTAAGTAAAAAGATTTGGCTAAGTAACTGTGACTTCGAATAAAGATGCTGGGCATATTTATGACCTTGAAATATGGCGTATGAAATGAGATTATGTGTAGAGGTGACAGCGTGTGTAACATCAAGATAATATAAATACCATTTACCTTTTACAACGACTGGTACAAGGACATGATGTACCGACTGGTACAAGGACATGGATGTACCGACTGGTACAAGGACATGATGTACCGACTGGTACAAGGACATGGATGTACCGACTGGTACAAGGACATGATCTACCGACTGGTACAAGGACATGATGTACCGACTGGTACAAGGACATGATGTACCGACTGGTACAAGGACATGATGTACCGACTGGTACAAGGACATGATGTACCGACTGGTACAAGGACATGATGTACCGACTGGTACAAGGACATGATGTACCGACTGGTACAAGGACATGATGTACCGACTGGTACAAAGACATGTACCGACTGGTACAAGGACATGATCTACCGACTGGTACAAGGACATGATCTACCGACTGGTACAAGGACATGTACCGACTGGTACAAGGACATGCTGTACCGACTGGTACAAGGACATGATCTACCGACTGGTACAAGGACATGATGTACCGACTGGTACAAGGACATGATGTACCGACTGGTACAAGGACATGATGTACCGACTGGTACAAGGACATGATCTACCGACTGGTACAAGGACATGATGTACCGACTGGTACAAGGACATGATGTACCGACTGGTACAAGGACATGATGTACCGACTGGTACAAGGACATGATGTACCGACTGGTACAAGGACATGGATGTACCGACTGGTACAAGGACATGATGTACCGACTGGTACAAGGACATGATCTACCGACTGGTACAAGGACATGATCTACCGACTGGTACAAGGACGTACTGGTACAAGGACATGATGTACCGACTGGTACAAGGACATGATGTACCGACTGGTACAAGGACATGATGTACCGACTGGTACAAGGACATGATGTACCGACTGGTACAAGGACATGATGTACCGACTGGTACAAGGACATGATCTACCGACTGGACATGATGTACTGGTACAAGGACGACTGGTACAAGGACATGATGTACCGACTGGTACAAGGACATGATGTACCGACTGGTACAAGGACATGATCTACCGACTGGTACAAGGACATGATCTACCGACTGGTACAAGGACATGATGTACCGACTGGTACAACGACATGATGTACCGACTGGTACAAGGACATGATGTACCGACTGGTACAAGGACATGATCTACCGACTGGTACAAGGACATGGATGTACCGACTGGTACAAGGACATGATGTACCGACTGGTACAAGGACATGATCTACCGACTGGTACAAGGACATGATGTACCGACTAATACAAGGACATGATCTACCGACTGGTACTACGTCATGAATGTACCAGCTGGTACAACGTCTTGGATGTACCGACTGGTACAACGACATGAATGTACCGATTGGTACATCAACATGGATGTACCAACTAGTACAACGACATGGATGTACCGACTGGTACAACGACATGATGTACCGAATGGTACGTCATGGATGTACCGACTGGTACAACGACAGGGACAAGAATACAACCAAAGAGACAAGTAAGTACAGGAGCCATTATTTTCTTGTTACAACCATAGAGATTAGCAAATATAGAAAGTTATTTTCCTGGTAAAACCAAAGAGACCATTACATACAGAAAATCATTATTTTCTTTGTTCAACCATTGGACCTGACACAACCATATGGTCCACAAACCATTATATTTTGTACAAACACACAGATCAGACAAGAGATCAGAAGGGGATCTTGGCGCCGACCACTGTTTGATCTTTATTTTTTCTTTAAAAGATGGATCTTAATTTTTTTTACCTCTTCTGTTTTTGCTCAGAATTATATGAAATTTGAACATTTCTCTTAAGAAATAGCTATAATGATAATTCACTGCCAAATCCACAATGTTCACTGTAAGCCGTTTCTTTTTTCTAATCAGTCTCCAAATCAAAAGGGTACAACTAGGAACCAAGGGGACTCTACGCGTGAAATTCTTGAGAGATCCGTCTAGTACTCCTCAAGTAAGAGCAAACTTTCTTTGTCAAAATCAATGGTGGTCCACCTGTTGGTCATTTTGTTTTTCTGACCAGTCCCAAAATCATACGGGCACAGCATGGGACAAAGGGGAACCTAAATATGAAATTTGAGAAAGATCCATCCAATACTTCTCAAGAAATAGCGATAACAAAAATTGTTTACAGACGCAAGATGTAGGGACGGACAGAAGGATGACGGACCATAGACATAGGGCTAAAAACACAACTCCGTTATTTTCCTTGTACAACCTTAGGGACCAGACAAAATAAAAATCATTATTTTCCTAGTACAATCAGAACAAAAGCAATATGACCATAGCAACAGCAGAGACAAGTAAATAAAGAAAGTTGCCAAAATATATATTTCACATTTGTAAAGGTTTTTATCACCTGTATCATCAGCATTGTATGATGGGCCTGATATAGCTACACCAAAGTACACAAGGAAAGCAGAACAAACTCCCTGAAATTACTAGCCTAAGGGCTGTCATTAGTCTTAACCCTTGGACAATCCTTAGTTATATTAATCATTATTGATAAATATCCTTGAGTCCTTTGGGTCCAACAAGGCTATCAGGAGGTTTAATAGGAGACAGAAAATTAAAAACACAATGAACAATAGTAGGAATTTATTTATAAGTTTGTTTTTCAAAACTGATCAACTTTTATGTTTGACCTTTGTCCCTGTGTATAAAAATAACTATTACAGCATTGTGTTTCAATATTCTGTAATACTCATAACTCTGGATGGAGTAAAATATTTCAATATAAATCAATTGGTAGTTGATAAAATGCATATTTAATTAAACTTTAGCACCGTATAAAACAACATGTTTACAGTTTTGTAAAATCAACATTTGAACTTTAAAATAACACCAAATTAAAAAGTATGTCCTTACAAGTAATGAGATCTTGGCATAAAACAAAGGCATACTTTTTTTTATTTTAGTATGATATGACACATCCTCTACACATATATAAATATCTTTATTCAACTTACAATCACGTAATTAGAAACATTCATCATGTTTATCTCTCATTTACTAAAGTTTGTAGAAGGTGCCTTCATTCTATTGTCTACATATTGTCTTATAAATAATGCCTAATCTTAAGTTGCAGATTTTTTCTAAGTTTGAAATGTAGTACTTTGTACCAGTTCTTGAAAATACATAATATTTCTAATGTACCTGTAAATGCAGTAACATATCAGATGTTTTGTTAAACAAAGTGATTAAAGGTTTTGTATATATCATATATTCAGTTCAATGTTCTCAAAATCTGTTGGTAGCTTTTGAGAAAAAGTCTTTGACAAAATAATTTGTGGTACATTTAAGTGGCATCTTCCAACAATGAAAATTGCTACATTTGATTCAAATACAATGGATTGTTTGATAACAACTAGCCAATAATTAAAATATATGAAATTGGAGATTTAATGCTGAATTTCAGAAACTGTCATTTCAAAAAGTATAGGAACTTTCCTATAAATTTAAGAAAGAGAATATGCACATTTGTTATGTGTTTGGCAGCATTTAACATGTAATGAGATTCCTTTAATTATATAACTCTATAAAATTATTTCAATATGCTTTTCACCTTAATGAATATTTGGAGGATTCAGATATTGTGAATTATGCAAAACCATCAATATGTTCAATATGTTCTATATATGAATGAATTAAAAGATTAAAAGGAAAAATAAAGTCAGATATTGAACAAACAAACAAAACAGAATTTTATCAAATCAACATTCCAGTAACAAAATATACATAAATCTATTGTGATCATGCTCACAGCCAACATATTTTCATGCTTTATCTATTTTCCATGAAGTCCCAATACATTTCACTCCATAAACCTCTAAAAATGGCACAGTTTCCCTATCATGGTGGCAGTACAACAAAGCTTCACTACAGTTACTTTCATACAATGAAATATACATCATTTTATCAACAACCATCATAGATTTCTGTTCATGCAGCAGGCCAGTGATTATCAACTGAGTGCAAGATGGTGCAATATATAGTAAGATGTAACAGTATATCAACTAGCTGGTCAGGGATCGGTGGTAGTGCTTTATTGAAGTGTAAACTTTGGTCTTTATTTAGATGTGTAAATGTGATATAAATCTGGGTTAAACTGTAAATATATGTGGTGAGGATTGAGGTGTATAATTTATGAAGCATTTGATGGGAAATATGAATGGATCATTCAAGGTTTAAGTGGTTTTTTATTGTTTTGAAATAAGAAAAGCATGTATTGATAAAAAAATTGATTAAATTAAAAAAATTGACTGAATATGAATTTACAAAAACATGTTGAATTAATCAATACAATTTTCTGATAATTGGTTATAATAACACTATTGGTAAATATATCAGGGTCAATTTGTGTGATTTGAGTATAAATGGGATGTTTCAGTTTAACTGGAGGAGGACAATTTCAGGAATGGATTGGTAAGCAAATATGGTGCTAGAATTTTAATCCCTTACATAAGTATTTTGGTCAAAGTTTTCGGTTGATGTCTCGGAAACAAGCGTTGCACACTCTGACAGGTTTCTTTGACAGGGCTAGGCGAACCTCCTTGGAGGAGCATTCATTACAGAATATGTTGCCACACTGCCGACAATGATGCTGTTGAAAATACAAGAGATAATATGTTACAGTAGGATTTAATATGTCTAAACTCTGATCACCACCAGACACTGATGTCATGGTCCATCACACATACACTGCTCATAGAAACTGTCAACTACAAAGAAAAATATTTTGATCAGTCACAGCTTATCCATTCTCACTCATACCAGTAAACACAACCAATTACAGATTACAATAGGAATTTAAATACACCTCTATATATCTAAATGTGTACGTACACAACTGATGCAATTAATTGTCCCATAATTCTTCTAGATACATTGTTTTATGTGATCATTTGCCATGCAGATTATGCTAAAATGTTTTTAAAAGGATACAGGGTCAAGGCAATAAAAAAAAATTGTAATTGATCAATATCAAGATTATGGTAATCTTTTTTTATAATTTTCAGCTGAATATCACCTTTTCCTCCATCTTTCGAATCAAAACTACAGAACATGCTATATATGTGCTCATAATAATACACAATGAGTGCTCATAATAATACACAATGACATGTAGAAAAATACAAGTATCTCTTGCAGGAGAAAACACCCTAATTTACATGTATCTACTACCTTGGCAATTTTCCATAAAGAGCTTCAGTAGGGGAGATAAATACTTCAGAAAAAGAACAGCAGTATAGAGGTTTCTGCGAGGTAGACAATAGGTGTTAAGTCTGTTGACCAATGTGTTTCTGATGGTAAAATAAACATCTCCAGTATCACATATCACTGTCAACCCTGTCTCCTTCTGATTAGGGCAAAGAAAATCTTCATTTCTACTTTTAGTTTATACTGTACAGTGTACTTATAGAATAATGAAGTGATAAACCCTTAAATATTAGTGTCTTTTGACCACCCCCTACCTCAGTAAAAGAGCAGCTTACATAATTACTTCTAGGCCATTTAAATCACCAACATCCCAATGAAGACCAGGTCTTAGCCTGGCCTTTAACGATGAATAAGACACCTCCCCTTCAGATCTATCAAATTTTATCCCCCCACCCCAACCCATATCATGGCCCCAAGGACAGTTTACAAAAAATATCCAAATATAAACTTTGATTATTTTACAAGTGCAAAACAAATTTTACCAATTTGTATTAATTACTTTTGTTGGACATCATGGAAGTGTGCAAAGGGTTGAAATTGGGTACCCAGGAAAACCCCATGCAGTTGAGCAGAGGAGCTGATATCTTTTCACATCAGATTGAGAAATCAAACCCAAGTCACCCTGATGAAAGATTACCACACTACCCAACCAGCAAAGATACTCGTCAATCATATCTCTTCTTAAAGTCTTAATTTCTACACTATATAAATCTGCGACAAGAGTAAGTAATGCATTTTCATCCCATCGTTCACATTTAACATACGGGATTGATATTGTGGCAGGTGGACAGAACATATTACTCTCAACAACATGCACACTAAGGTAAAAGATCTGTCAATCTGTCGACCTGACAACCATTAAAATCAAAATGGAATAGATAAAATTTATAAATATTCAATAAAAATGGATATTTGGTATAATACTTGAATTATGCATAAATATGATATATAATCACAATAACACTATCACAGCTGCCATAACCACAATGACTTAAGTATATCAATTGTACTATATACATTATTTATCTTATAAGCAATTATCAATTTTGCCTATTAGGAAGAAATAAATTGAAATTATCATTATTTATTTTGTTATGCTAAGGTGTTCAAAACTTTAAAAAGCAATTAAGTAAACTTTCAAAAAAATTCTAAAATTTTAAAAAGTTCTCAAATCATTGAATAAAACAAGATTAACTTTGTAAAGAAATAGCTTTGGATTATTGAAATCCAAGGTAGATAATCTGGGGAATGGAGAAGATATGGAACCTTTTTTATTTGATGATTTTCTCTACATAAAAATGACTTATATGTGCTGTCAGTAAAGGTTAAAATTTTGTAGGCTTTTCTTATAAAGACGTGCTCTATATGAGAACATGAATTTATTGAATGAACTAAATCAACATCAAAGAAAATGATTGTTAAATGTTAAAGGAAATAATAATGAAAAAAGTCCTAAAGAACTCAGGCTATCGGCACAATAAAATACATCTTATAAAAACAGCCAGCAGACAGTCAGTATGGGAATGCTTGTTTTGATCACTGGATATTTGTATCTCACATAAAAACATATCTTATGTTATATCACAGTAGATCCATCACATGGCATTTGATATATAGCAACTTGTGAAGCAGCCTCATTAATACAGTAAATTGCTTTTAAAATCTAAATATTACATATTTAGTCTTTGTCACAAAAAAAATTGGTCCCATCTAATATCATGACTTGATGTTGTCAATACAAGTTCAATACAGAATAAGGTCATCGCTTGTTGATCTCAATGTAACAGTTGTCACATACACGCTGAGGCTTCTTGAAGGAAGGGAGCTTGGCATTTTGTGAGGAACATTCCTGGCAGAATATGTTACCACAATTTCTACAATGGTGCTGTCAACGAAACAAACCCAGGAAGATAAAGACAGAGCAGAATAGGACATACATATATATTACTTAACAAATTATTCTTTTGGTAATGTTAGAGTTACCTCCCCTAACAAATGAATTCCACAAATTAAATTTCTTAATAATGCATTATAGATATCTAAATAAAAATATCAAGAGTCTAAATCTTCTATGGTCAATAATAAACTTTCTTATTTATTACTTCGCCACTCATGTAAAATGATATATGTTTAAAGTAGCATTTGAAATATCACTATTTTTACTTTTCTTCGGAAAAAAAAAAAAAAAAATCAAATCTTATGCCAGTTTTATATATCACAACCACTTACCAACTAGAACAAATTATTTCTTTTTTGTATTACATGTTTTAATCTTTAATCTACATTAAATATTTATATATGCAGGATAAAACCTGAGTAAGCAGCTGAGTTAGTTCAGGTAAACTTTCTTCATTTATTTCAACCATTTTTTGCAACTGAAAACAATTATACCAGTGCATGATGTGTTAAACTGTAAAGGAAGTAATTTGTATCAAACTGATCCACTGTGCTTTAACTTCACATTATTCATTATATCTTATCACAATTTATACTTTAATTTTTATTCCAAATAAAACATTTTCCAAATTTACAAATCTACTTAAGAAAAATGCCCAATAACATAACATTATATTTCAATAATGTCAACTATATATTTCAGTAAGAATTTACATGATCTGAAAGCTTAGCTGCTTGATTAAAGAAGCTAGATCATTATGTCTTAACTTTGACTTGAAATATATTTCATTTTCCTATTATCTACAAATTGTAGTCATTGCCAATTACCATTTCCTTTTAATAGACACCCTAACTTGAAATATTTCCATTACCACATTATAAATATTAATTCTTAAGATAAAGTGGCCACAATTTGAAGAAAATCAACATCTAACTCCTATTAATAAGTTCTACAATGTTTTAAGTGACCTGGGTATGAGACTTACCCGTCGTACGGTGACAGAGAAATTTTTACTGCAATTCATACACTCCTTAACCTCACTGTCATCTGTCCACTTCCGGCTCTGGACCTTGGTTGTAGTTATCTAGAACAAAGTGACCCAGTTTTAAATGACAAAATGAGCTGATCTGCTAATATAATGAAATAATGAATAATGATATTTACAACAACTTTTAGTTTTAACTGTGATAATACTTGAATATTCAAAGATTCCTAAAAGTGACTGAATTTTCATTAAAGTGGAGTCTGTGGTAAATTTGTGACAATATTGTAATCTGTGGTAAATATGTGACAATATTGTAATCTGTGGTCAATTTGCAACAATATTGTAATCTGTGGTAAATTTGCGACAATATTGTAATCTGTGGTAAATTTGCGACAATATTGTAATCTGTGGTAAATTTGTGACAATATTGTAATCTGTGGTAAATTTGCGACAATATTGTAATCTGTGGTAAATTTGTGACAATATTGTAATCTGTGGTAAATATGTGACAATATTGTAATCTGTGGTCAATTTGCGACAATATTGTAATCTGTGGTAAATTTGCGACAATATTGTAATCTGTGGTAAATTTGCGACAATATTGTAATCTGTGGTAAATTTGTGACAATATTGTAATCTGTGGGAAATTTGCGACAATATTGTAATCTGTGGTAAATTTGTGACAATATTGTAATCTGTGGTAAATTTGTGACAATATTGTAATCTGTGGTAAATTTGTGACAATATTGTAATCTGTGGTAAATTTGTGACAATATTGTAATCTGTGGTAAATTTGTGACAATATTGTAATCTGTGGTGAATTTGTGACAATATTGTAATCTGTGGGAAATTTGTGACAATATTGTAATCTGTGGTAAATTTGCGACAATATTGTAATCTGTGGTAAATTTGTGACAATATTGTAATCTGTGGTAAATTTGTGACAATATTGTAATCTGTGGTAAATTTGTGACAATATTGTAATCTGTGGTGAATTTGTGACAATATTGTAATCTGTGGGAAATTTGTGACAATATTGTAATCTGTGGGAAATTTGTGACAATATTGTAATCTGTGGTAAATTTGTGACAATATTGTAATCTGTGGGAAATTTGCAACAATATAGTAATCTGTGGTAAATTTGTGACAATATTGTAATCTGTGGTGAATTTGTGACAATATTGTAATCTGTGGTGAATTTGTGACAATATTGTAATCTGTGGTAAATTTGTGACAATATTGTAATCTGTGGTAAATTTGTGACAATATTGTAATCTGTGGTAAATTTGCGACAATATTGTAATCTGTGGTAAATTTATGATAATATTGTAAATATAGATAGAGTATACCTTTAATAACTGACCCAGCAGTAATTTTTGTTCTCACCTGTAATGATTGGTTCTCCCTTCCAAGCTCCTGTAGAGCAGCTTGTGTATCGTCAAACTTCCTCCTTAATTCTGTTGCTTTCTCTCTCAGCTTTTGTACCTCTTCTTCACTCTTTAGGCACCTGTAGACAAAGAATCTGACTGCCATGACTGAATGAAAGATGTGCTTATTGTGATTAAAATAGCATGGTTGTTCATTTTAATACATCGTATGTACATTTGTATGTATCCTTTGTTTTTTTTAAAGATAATATAACAATAAGTTTTTAAAACGTTTTTGTAGGAAGCAAGTTCAATTTTTGAAAATGTATTTTTACCTATTAAGCTTTCAATTTAATCTGTTAATATCTCATTGATATTTACTAGTTGAAAAATAATTGCCTTAATTTGGGAATATCAAAGTTTGTTTCTGTGAATATCAGTTTTTATTTCTGTAAACATCAAGCAATGTTTTCTTCCTGTAAATATTAATGGCTTTTTCTGTAAAATGAATATAATCTTTCTTCTGTAAAATTGATATCTTGTATCTGTTTTGTAACTATCAAATTGTTTATGGAAATATCAATGTTTTTTCTGCAAATATCAATGTTTTTTCTGTAAATATCAGTGTTTGTTCCAGTCAATATCAGTGTTTGTTTCTGTAAATATCAGTGTCTGTTCCAGTAAACATCAATGTTTGTTCCTGTAAATATCAGTGTTTGTTCCTGTAAATAACAGTGTTTGTTCCTGTAAATATCAATGTCTGTTCCTGTAAATATCAGTGTCTGTTCCAGTAAACATCAATGTTTGTTCCTGTAAATAACAGTGTTTTTGTCTGTAAATATCAGTGTCTGTTTATGTAAATATCAGTGTCTGTTCCAGTAAACATCAATGTTTGTTCCTGTAAATATCAATGTTTGTCTGTAAATATCAGTGTTTGTTTATGTAAATATCAATGTTTGTTCCTGTAAATATCAGTGTCTGTTCCAGTAAACATCAATGTTTGTTCCTGTAAATATCAGTGTTTGTTCCTGTAAATAACAGTGTTTGTTCCTGTAAATATCAATGTCTGTTCCTGTAAATATCAGTGTCTGTTCCAGTAAACATCAATGTTTGTTCCTGTAAATAACAGTGTTTTTGTCTGTAAATATCAGTGTCTGTTTATGTAAATATCAGTGTCTGTTCCAGTAAACATCAATGTTTGTTCCTGTAAATATCAATGTTTGTCTGTAAATATCAGTGTTTGTTTATGTAAATATCAATGTTTGTTCCTGTAAATATCAGTGTCTGTTCCAGTAAACATCAATGTTTGTTCCTGTAAATATCAGTGTCTGTTCCAGTAAACATCAATGTTTGTTCCTGTAAATATCAATGTTTGTTCCTGTAAATATCAGTGTTTGTTTCTGAAAATATCAGTGTTTTTTCCTGTAAATATCAATGTTTGGTACTGTAAATATCAATGTTTGTCTGTAAATATCAGTGTTTGTCTGTAAATATCAGTGTTTGTCTGTAAATATCAGTGTTTGTTCCTGTAAATATCAATGTTTGTCTGTAAATATCAGTGTTTGTTCCTGTAAATATCAATGTTTGTTTGTAAATATCAGTGTTTGTTTATGTAAATATCAATGTTTATTCCAGTAAACATCAATGTTTGTTCCTGTAAATATCAATGTTTGTTCCTGTAAATATCAGTGTCTGTTCCAGTAAACATCAATGTTTGTTCCTGTAAATATCAATGTTTGTCTGTAAATATCAGTGTCTGTTCCAGTAAACATCAATGTTTGTTCCAGTAAACATCAATGTTTGTTCCTGTAAATATCAATGTTTGTCTGTAAATATCAGTGTTTGTTCCAGTAAACATCAATGTTTGTTCCTGTAAATATCAATGTTTGTCTGTAAATATCAGTGTTTGTTCCAGTAAACATCAATGTTTGTTCCTGTAAATATCAATGTTTATTCCTGTAAATATCAGTGTTTGTTCCTGTAAATATCAATGTCTGTTCCTGTAAATATCAGTGTCTGTTCCAGTAAACATCAATGTTTGTTCCTGTAAATATCAATGTTTGTCTGTAAATATCAGTGTTTATGTAAATATCAATGTTTATTCCAGTAAACATCAATGTTTGTTCCTGTAAATATCAGTGTCTGTTCCAGTAAACATCAATGTTTGTTCCTGTAAATATCAATGTTTGTCTGTAAATATCAGTATTTGTTCCTGTAAATATCAATGTTTGTTCCTGTAAATATCAGTGTCTGTTCCAGTAAACATCAATGTTTGTTCCTGTAAATATCAATGTTTGTTCCTGTAAATATCAGTGTCTGTTCCAGTAAACATCAATGTTTGTTCCTGTAAATATCAATGTTTGTCTGTAAATATCAGTGTTTATGAAAATATCAATGTTTATTCCAGTAAACATCAATGTTTGTTCCTGTAAATATCAGTGTCTGTTCCAGTAAACATCAATGTTTGTTCCTGTAAATATCAATGTTTGTCTGTAAATATCAGTGTTTGTTCCTGTAAATATCAATGTTTGTTCCTGTAAATATCAGTGTCTGTTCCAGTAAACATCAATGTTTGTTCCTGTAAATATCAATGTTTGTCTGTAAATATCAGTGTTTGTTCCAGTAAACATCAATGTTTGTTCCTGTAAATATCAATGTTTGTCTGTAAATATCAGTGTTTGTTAAACATCAATGTTTGTTCCTGTAAATATCAATGTTTGTCTGTAAACATCAATGTTTGTTCCAGTAAACATCAATGTTTGTTCCTGTAAATATCAATATTTGTTCCTGTAAATATCAATGTTCCAGTAAAAACTACCTTTCTAACAAGACTCTTCTTTCATCATTGTTGTTTTCTAATTTTGCTTCAAGTTCTGGAAAAAATAGAAAATAATTAAAATCAGAAGTAATATTTCTTCAATGAAGAAATAATTGTATATTTATATATATATCAATTTAAGACATAAGTATGGGATTATGTTTACAGTGGTAAAGATGAGAATCTCTACCTTATTCACATATATTCCTTGTAGCAGAACAAATTTAAAGGGAATGAGGCTGATTAGAATGTATTGGACATATATATAGGTAAAAAATATACTTCATTATGACATTAATCAATTTTAAACCTAAAAAAAACTTGATTTTACCAATCATAAGGTCTGATTTTAGAGTTAGACAGTAATTCAAGGATCATTTGATGGCTGAAACTTGACAAGTTAAGTGTTTGACTTGATAAAGTGAAAGTTGTTTAAAATTATCCTCGGTAATATGCAAGCCCTTCATGCCATCACTGAAGATTTAATATAAAACAACACATGCTCCATACCAAGTTTTTCACCAGACAATTCATCATTGACTTTCGTCAGATCCTCCAGACTCTGTTGTGCAGTAACCAGATCACCTCTAATGGTGGTCAAATTCTCGTTCAGCACTGTTGACTGAAGCTCATATTTTGCTCTTTCTTCATCCAACGCTCTTTGTATATCAGTGCTTCGCCTTTGTTCTTCTATCTATCCGGGCAAAATTCAGACAGACAAATTTATCTATACTTTATCAATAGTTTTTTTACAATCTGAATGACATTTTTCTATAACTAATTAGAGAATTATTTTAATGTGTCACTTTTATATCAGCAGTACTGTTAACTGCAACAAATTTTTGGGGTTGGAGATTTTACATGACGTCATTAACAGTGAAAATCCTTGATAATTTCTACCCAATGAAAAGAATGAAAATTTATAAAGTGTTAATTTTATAGAGCTCTGAAGTGCCAGAGGAAGAATACTATTCTGTATACAATGGTTGAAAGATTTTAGATATATTTTCCGTTTTTATGTTTTTGATAAATTACCAATTTCTTTCTAGGAATTTGACATGAATATATGTTGCTGATATCTGTCTTGTAGTATGTACTGACCAGTTTGTTTTGTAGACCTGAATTTTCCTCTCGTAACATCAGCTGGATTTCAGCAGCCTTGCTTTCTGCCTCTTCTTTCCCTTGTTCAATCTGTCACAATACACACAAGTACACATGCACCAGATAAATACATACATTTTATACCACCTATATACAACTAATTGACAAAACAATAAACATTCAGTTAGGTAAAACTTTATGAATTTTCTACAATGTATCTATAGAATTTGATTGATGTTCTATGTATGTTTTGTGTATAAAAAATATTTACCTTATTATGGCTTATCATCCATTGAGTACAAATTTCAGTAAACACAGACGTTTTCTATATTAATATTAACAGAAATCTTACCTTTTCTATCTTTCCTTCTACTTCCTTCATCTTATTCTGTATTTCTAGTTTCTGACTAATAAGAATTTCTTTTGCTTCCGTCAACTCTGAGACTTCCTATAAAAGAGCACAAATAAAACTTCAGAAAGTGATTTTCTCAATCGTCCAATAACCAAATTATCTCGTATACATTCTAGTTTAAGTGTCCTATCAGAACCATGATTGATCATGTCTGTTCTACAATAGGCCATCAGGGGCCAACATACAAATTCTGACTCAAAGTCAGAGGTGAACTTGCTACTGGACAATGCATCCTTGGGAGTCAATATACAAATTCTGACTAAACATCAGGGATGGGCTTATTATGGGACAATAAAATCCAAGGGAAAAACATACAAATTCTGACTAAACATCAGTGAGGGTTTATAATCATTACAGGACAATAAATCCCAGGGGACCAACATACAAATTTTGATTCTTGATTGAGTCAGGGGTGGGTTATAACAAGGTAACAATTCATTTGTTATTGATTCTACACTGGTATGGGTAGGCTTATTACCAGACATGGTTGTAATGCTGGACAATATGGTAATACCCAAGATTTTGCTCAGGGGAGGCCTCTTGTATACAGCAGTCATTGATACCAAGTAGCATTGGCATTATAAGAAATATGGCATTATCTTTAAATGTATATTACTGTAGTTAATTTTCTAGTACAATTAACAACTCTAAACTTATTGAATGCATTCCATTATAGTCACAAAAAAAAAAAAAATTACCGTTCGTCTTTCTTGCTTCTCCATCTCTAACTGAGAAGACAATCGTTTGATGTCACTTTCATAAGAATCATTTGCAGCTTTTGTTTCTGAACAAGTCTTTCTCAGCTCAATAAGCTCTGTCTCCATGGTTTCCTGTAGGTTAGATGCTCATTTCAATTGCAAATCCAAACTTTATGTAAATCCAAACTTTATGCAAATCCAAACTTTATCAAAGCCAGTGTTTCTTACCTATTGACTTCTACTTCATTTTACAACTGATAAATCTGACAGCATACTGAATGCTGTACAAAAGACTTGTGAAAAATACTTATCAGACTTAATTATTAAGGTAGTAAGGATTGTTAATCAAACTTGTTAGCACATATAACAAATTATTATACCATATGCTTAAAATATTCTTCCTGAAAACCTCCTGTAAGGAGAGTTCTCTACTTACCTTCTGTTTAGAGAGTTCCTCCTGTTGAGTCTTACTATCTGAAAGTTCTTTGTCCAGTTCTACCATCTGTGTATTCATGGCACTCCTAACCTGAAAACCCAACAAATGCATGTACATCCATTGATTGTCCAATTAGAAATTTGGTAACAAATCTCATTCAAGGTGAAGCATGAAGTGAGGTGTTACAGAATGTCAGCATGGGACTGAGATAAATTAATTTCATCATTTAGTTATAATTGATTCTATGTTTTTCCAATTTCCAATTAGATCAGATTGTCTCCCTTTGTAGTATTATGTCAGAAAACCAATTAAATGTGATGTTTTAATCATGATATTACTTAACATGAAATATGGCATAAAGGTACTATACAGATCAGACAGGACTGAAAATTCAAGGTCTGAGAATTATAAGAGATTTCCCTGTTATATGATCGAGAATTGGATGTTCTATTTTTGTTTTACCTCACTGAGCTCATCAAATGAGTTGTTGAGCTCTGTCTCACGTTCTCTGGCCTTAGCGAGCTCTGTCTCAGTGTCACTGTGCTTATTCTGGAGCTCTTGTAGACTAGTTTCTGTGGTAGACAGCTTGGTCTCCAAGCTCTTCTGCTTCTCAGTGAGATTCTACAACACAAGACAAATGCCAGAAATAAGCCCCTGATTGTTAAAAAGTCCATCTACAACTGATGCTCTTAGACAGGTCTGAAAGCCAATCATATTCCATCACCCTTCCATAAGCCAACTCTCTGACATTGAGAAAGAATCACTGTTGATCCATATCAGCTTATTTTGTGATAATTTCAGTACTTCTGAGAAAAACCTGGTGAATTTCTAATTCTATTTTATCTAAAAAACGTTTTGTAAGATATAAATGAATAAGTATAAAACAATGAATTTGCAGAAGATGTCAGATGTGACCTATGTCCCTTTAACATTGACTGCTGACCACCTTAATAATAAAGAGTGTAGAACTTAATGTTATGACACAATTGCGTAAACATCAACCACAGACAGACTCTAATTTCTTATAATTAAAGCAGGTCTGATTGTCCTATTATATCCAAGGAGGACAGAGTCCTTCTGATCTGACCTTCTCCAATGTCAGAGGGGGGCTCCAATATCTCATTTAACACAGTGAACATAAGGCTGGGAATCTTACCTTGACCTGTTGTTGAAGTTCTTCAGACTCTGCTACCTTGCCTTCTATCATGGCCTTCAGCTGTTGTTCCTTTAGCTCTATCTGTTCCTTCTGTTAACACAGAATTTAAAACTTTAATCAATAAGACAGATTGCTAGACTTCCTTGGTGTATATCACTTTGTTAATATTAATCAAAACTTCACCAGTTCAATTTCCAATGTTTAACTATATACACCTCCTGAAACAACAGTTTTATCTCCAAGATCAGTCACAAGAATATCCACTTTTTCTTCCTTGACCTTTGACCTCACACATATGTAGCTTGAGGTTTCCTTGAAATCAATAACCTGTCTCCACTTTTTTTTCAGCAGAATTTTGAATTTTAACCTTACTTGTCAGCAGATACAACTAATGTTTTGAATTCAGGAACCAATGTCCAGTTTTATAACGATGACCTCCAATAGCTTAGGTCAAGCCTTGAACTTTGACCTTACTTACCTGTAGCTCCTGCTTGTCTTTAAGATCAGTGACTTCAGCATCCAGCTTGTCTGCTCGACTTTTTAATTCTGCTTTCTCTGCTTCAAGACTGGTTATCTATAGTCATCAGTGATTAAATTTAAAGGTAACTCAATTTCTGGTGCAATTAAAGATGTCCTTCACTTCAGTGTGTTGATGAATACACAGAAAAACATTAAAATTTATCAAATAAATCCTTCTTTTATTGAATGACTCTATTGGCATGCCAATAAAGATTATTGGATTTGAACTGAATCAAAGATAAAATTAGAGAATGATAAACTACAACATTATTCAAATAGGCAAAACACAACAATACAAGACTGTTGTCAACTATACAATAATAGTACATTTTTTTTTATTTTAAACTAAAATATCTGAAAATTTGAAAATCAATAAAATGTTACCTGAGACTGAAGATTTGACTCTGAAGCAGCCTTATTAGTAACCAACTCCTGTAAACAAATCAACAACACATATCTATTAATTAACACATAAATCTGTGTCCGACTCTAAGCCAATAAAATAAACAAGAAATAAAAATTAACATCATTTGTGAGCTTATCAATGATTTCTTTCAAAACATACAAGGAGCAAATTATTTGCAATATTGTCGCTAAAAATGTCCCTTGCCAGCTTTTCATTTTTTTCGCCCCCACAATTTCAAATGAAAATGTACTGTTGAAATAATTTTGAGAGGAAATCTGTAAGGTAAAATATGTATAGGTTTAAGCTTTAAGTACCAGTAAATAAACATGTTGATATTCAACAAGTTAAAATTTCAAGTTCAAAATTTAACAAATCTTAACACATGGTCAATTCTGTATCAAAAGTATTTGAAGTGGACCTTTAACTAGTACTTTTATCATCATAGGTCAAGTTCTTGATTCCTCGGCTGTTTACTGGAACCATTTGTAAATAACATACAACAATTGTAAATTGGTTGGAAACCATTGGCCGACCTTCTCAGTGGACAGTTGTGTCCTTAGTTCGACCAGCTGTGCACTCAAGCTGTTTTTATCTGCTTCATGCTGATCCCTGCTTTTCTTCAGCTCCCCTTCCAAAGATGTCTTGAAGGAAGTGTTAAAAATTTTACCCAGTATTTATTTCATTGAATTATTTTATTCAGAAGGAACATTAAATATGAACCTTGTAATCATGCCCAAACAATGATAATCTGTTGTATTATACAAATCATGTACACACAGGATTTAATTTCAATTCTAGATGATGTACAGTTTGAAGAAATTTACCATTTTACAAGTTCTCAATTTCATATCACTGTAAACATTAAGAACTGTTATTTAACAACTGGAAGTAATCACCAAATTGAATAAGGAAAATATCTTAATAAGAAAGATTATATAATTGTTAAGAAAAATACCTTTTCTTTGGTGAGTGTGTCTGTTGTTTTTTGAAGCCTTTCTTCCTCAGATGTGAGGGATGTCTTTAGCTCACTGACATTTTTCTCCAACAGGGAACAGTCTACCAGAAGTTTCTCTTTCTCTTTTTGTAGTCCATTCAACTATAAAAATCAAAAACATCTATCATAAGTCAGCATATTTCTACTCAGCAGTAAATCACGAAATACCAAAAACCAGACACTGTGGATGTCAGAGTTTTTAGCTTTAATGACTTACCTCCCCTTGCAGTTTCTCCTGAATAGCTGCTCCTTCAGATTTCATCTTTTCTAAATCTCCTTTCAATCCAACAATATCCTCTTTATGCTTCTTTTCCATCTAGAATAGACAATGTTACAATTTAACAATATAAATTTTGCTTATAATGGAGAGTTCAACATAATAATAAACTTTTTAAACCAAACTGGAATAAAGTACCAAATTATCTTAGAATCCAAAATATCAGGCTTCATGAAGTTGCATTTTTGTATAAATATTAACTCAACTAAGCTGTATCTTAACTGAAAGAGTACCAGAAGAAAAAAGATAATAGTCTCAAGAAAGCTTTAATCATTTACATAATTTGAATAACTTCCATTAATCTGTTGATCTTAATACACATCATACCAACCTTTGTAATCTCCTCTTCACGTGCCTTCACGGTGGCTGTCTTTTCTGTGAGGGATTTCTTGGTCACTTCCAACTCATTCGTCAGTTCATGGCAAGATTTCTCCTTTTTCTCAACATCTGCTTTCTATACAAAACAGACATTTATAATTCATTTCTATTTTTTAATATCTGACTATTTCAAAGGTATAACTGAAAATATATCTTTTGTGTTTCTTAACAAATAACTATATCACTGAATTTGTTCTGCTATTAAAAATTATTTTACAAATTGTAATCAATATGTTGGGTACAATGTACATATTAGAGACTAGACCATTACCTGAACTCTTTAAGCAAATACCCATTACACAAGACAAGTGTATATACATTTTTGCACATAATTGATCTTTCTTAAACCAAGACAGATGATAAACAAAAAAGATGATGATTGAGTGAAACTTTGTAAAGAAAACTTTTTTCCTGATTTCATTTTCTGAAGTTTAATGATAACATGTGTACCTGACAGGTAGGACAGAACTGATTGATCAGAACTTCAAACTCACCACAGTGACTAGTTGTTGGTTTAATACTGTTGTCTCAGTAGTTTGTTTCTCAATCTGACTTTTAAGTTTTCCTATCTCTTTATTACTGGTTTTCTTTGTCTGGAAAAATAATACCATATGAAAAACACTAAACAGGTTTGTGGACCATAAAGGACCATACATATACTTCAAGTCTTTGATATTTTGATAAACATTTTCAATAATGGGAATATCTTTACCATACAGAAATACTAATTCAAGTCAATATAAATAACAAATTAGATTAGGAAATGGAAGGAAGCATACAATATTTATAGAAACATCAAGGTATTCTGTAAGATTTCCTTTTTCAACTTTTGTGAAAAGAAGAGTATTGTGTTTAACTTCCTTTGCCAGTGAAGGACACCTCTCCAAAGGGGATGTAGGAGTACAGATATAGGGCCTTCTTACCATGTCAAGGTCTTGTTCCACTTGTATAAGCACTCTTGTTTTCTCCTCTAGAACATTCTTAGTAGATGATAACTGGTCTTTGGTATCTTTAACTTCTTTCTCTGACTTCTCAAGTGCTGCCAACTAAGATGAAATATGGAAGCTGAAATCTTATAAACTCTTAACTCTTGATTGTGTGACACTCAATATTGAAAAAGTCTCAGAACTGTAAACAATGATTTTAATTCTTAAATATTGAAGTCACAATTTTCAATTTTCATTTTAGGGCCACATAAGTTTAACCTCTTTCAAGTTAATCTGATTGATTTTTAGCTGTGGTCATATAGTCGTACACTAGTTATCTTTATAGCCTCTTATCTCATGTGAGAGTCTAACTGATATTTTTAGGAAATTATTGATTACCAAAATCAAATTAAATCAAATTTAAAAAGCTTGCCTGTAATTACCTTTTCTTTGTGCTGTCTTTCTAAACTGGTGTGTTGCTGGGACAACAGAGTGTATTTTTCTAGCTGTTCCTTTTGTGATGTTTCCATGGCAACTATTTTCTCTTTTCTAGAAGCTAAATCCTTCTGTACCTGTACATCACAAATAAAAGCAAATAAACTAGATATTAATGAAAAATTACCTTTTTTTCTGAAAAATACACTTACTACTGTGTATAAATCAAAAACATTATGTAAAAAAGGATAATCTTTTATAGACTTGGATATGAAAACATGAACAACGCCTGAGGTATATCATCTTAAATCAAATGGATCTATGATTTTACAATTAGAAATCCTTGAACACCAGAACAAACTTAACCTCTGCCCTCACCTGGTCTACCTGAAGACGCAGTTTTTCTAGCTCTGACACCTTTTCCTCCACCATGTTTTGTGCTGTCTTGAGATGGTTCTCCAAGTCGACCCTCTGACTGGTCTTAGCTGCCTCTAAACCCAGCAGAGCTTCTGCCTGTAATAACAAACTGCTAATTACCAGTTCCTTAAATCAGAAGGGAAAATCAAGGTAGTAGCTATGATATTATAATTGAAATGTAATCTCCACAATTAAAATTATATATGCCTTACATTGAATATGCTCACTATGACCTTGACTACTGACCTTGACCTTGACCTCCCCCTCCAGCGTGTGTACCCTCTGTTGTGTAGAGGTCAGCTGTTCTCCTCGTTCCTCAAGTGTTGCCTGTAACTTCTGAACTTTGTCCTCTGTTGCCTCTAATTGACCTTTGGCCTCTGTGACTTGTTTGTGTAAACTCTCAACTTTGACTTCATTTTCAGTGGTCTGTGTTTGTAGGGTCTGCTCCATGGAAGTGAGTTTCTCTTGTAACATTTCCTAAAGTAACAGTAGTAGGGATGTATCAAAATTCTACATAATAAACGGAAGTATTTCCCATTACATATGTTGGCCTATTAAGAGATAGCATAATCAAAACATGGTATTAACATACATCACTAGTGACAAGGAATTTTCACTTATTTCTATATTTTATGGGTGAAGAGATGGTTCTGAAGTTCTTCACAAACTACTATTGTTAATTGTGAATGTTATAAATTTGATCCAAATGCTCAAGAGTTCTAGAAGTATGCATACAGAAGTTATGTATTTATGAGAAACATTAAGATTGCCGACTAGTTTCTGTATTCAGTTGAAAAGACAACCTTTCAAACTTATTGAAAACTTACCTTTTCTTGTTTCAACTGGACAATGACTGTCTCAGTACCTTCTCCTGCCTCTATCTGTACAACACAAAAACATCAAATATTTTAAAATTTGTTGATAATCAGTACGCAATACTAGAAATAGACAGTGTATCTTTAAAGAATTGCTAAAAACGAATATAGTCATATGATATTCAGAATTTTATGAAAACTTTGTATCTAAAACTTAATGTCCAACTCAAATTACAGGATCATTTCAAATATCAATTAAATATAATTAAACAAATAATATCTTTATCAATAAAGAATTATTCTAGAACATTTTGATTTGGTATCAATTGCAGTCAAACTTCACATATCATACTTATCAATGAAAATATTTTCAGTACAACCTTCATGTGTAACATGAATCACAATTCACTTTTAGTGAAGATAGATTGTACATCAATTGAATTTCATAAACATTGACACAGATTGTAATTAATATCACTTGACCTTGGCTATAAGGTCAGTCCTCTCTGTCTCCAGCCTAGTCACCTCCTCCTTAGAAGATGTCACCTGGTTCTCTAAGGACATGATCTTCTCCTCTCTGAAATAGTTACAGAGTTTATCATAACTGTATACACTATATCAGTGCTTTCCCATTCCTGTCCCTTCACACATATAGTTATATATAGGAGTAAGACAGATCACTTGGTTGCATGTTACAAACAACCTTGTAATTCAAAGTTAACTGAACAGGTTTTCAAAGCTTTAGAGAACTTAATGCTTACTTTGACACACATATATTGTATAGACATACTTATTGATGAGAGAATTTACAATGTCATAGACGAGTAGCAGTGACCTACTTTGATGTGACCTTCCGCTGCTCTTCCTGGAGTAGTGATTCTTTTTCCCTTATGGTTGTCTTCAGCTCATCATTGGCTGTACACTGAGGACAAACAAATTGACAATACTTGAAAATTAGGTATACTATATCATGATAATTTTTCATCCCCCATGAAACAAGTTTGCAGGGGATATTAATTATGCACAGATTTGACTCCACCTGTGCTTTAAAGGTCATTTTCTGCACCAGCGCTCTGAAACTGTTCAAGATAATTACTTAAATCTCTCTACAGTTATCAAGCTAATAATGTAGTAGTGTCTTTTGCTATTGAGAAGTTCTCCATTTAGATCATTTTTCTGTTACCATGGAAATAGATAGGCCAAATCACAAAGTTCAGTTTTTTAAGACAAGTTTTCTTAAACCTTTTAAAGTAATTACTCAAACCTTTGTACAGGCATCCAGCACGTACTCTGATAGAAGTTCTCCAATTCAATACTTTATCTGATAAAACTTAACTTGTTGTAATATTAACATTAATATGATTGAGTCTTTCTATTAAAATTTTATTAAATTGAATCTTATTTTTGTTAAGGACAAAATGGTTTTATTGATTATATCTGACTGACCTCTTGTTGATAATGCTGTGTCATACTGGAAAGTTGCTGTTGTAAACCATCCAGTTCTGATGTCTGAGACTCTCTGCTGGACTGTTCCTAAAAAAAACAAATTTATTTCCAACAATTTCAGCTACCACTAAATCCCAGTAAAAACAAATACCATATATCTGAATGTCCAAGTATGCTAGTCAATAATCTAGGTGTTGTACATATGAGGTCTCAATATCTAGTCAGCACTTATCTGGCTGTCTTAATATCTAGCCACCATCAACCTGGTTGTATCAATATCAAGTCAGTACTAATCAGGTTGTTTCAATATCTAGTCAGCACTTATTATATTGTCTCATTATCTAGCCATCATCAGTCTGGTTGTCTCAATATCTACCCATCATCAATTTGGTTGTTTCAATATCTAGTCACCGCTTCTCTGATTGTCTCAATATTCAACCACTACTAATCTAGTTAGCTCACAAAAAAATACTTAGATAATCTGATTGCCCCATTGTCCAGCCACTGCAAATACCCTTGTTTCAGTATGACCTACCACTTGTCTGAGAGTCACAGATATTGAAGAAGCTAAACACTCCTTATTTTGACCTTGCACCTAAGGAAAACTTACTTTTTCAAGTTCCAGCTTGAGGTTATTACACTGTTGCTCCTTTTGGTGCAAGAGTTCCTGTGATTGTGACCTTTGATCAGTCAATTGTTTCTCAAGGTCAGAGATGATGGTTTCCTTTTCATGGACAGACTGGGATGTCTAAGAGATGGACAAAATTATAACATCACATCACAAGCTTTTGAATCATGTTAAATTTGTATTCATAAACAAATTTTTAAACTTCTTATCAAATCAATCTGCAATTAAAAGTTATTGGCAATTAAGTGACAATTAAAAGTAATTGTAGAAGTAAGAGCTAGATAAAGATTTTTTAATTGATATTGAAAATAATCGTACTTTTGAAACAGAAATACAATAAGAAACATCAGTATAACTCACCTTTATCAACTCCTCCTCTACATCCTTGACTTTGGCCTTGGTCTCCTCCAAATTCTGATTGGACAAGGTCAATTCTGATTCACGCCTATCAACGGTTACCTGGAGGTCTGAAATCTGATTGGCTTTCTCAATCAACTGTTCCTGAATGGTGCTGCTCTGTTCTTTCCCCTAATATGGTCAAAACAATATGTATAACATTGATTCTCCTTAAAGAAAAAAAGTCTTAATTCAAGATTCAACACTGTGAATATGAATATGAAAAGCAAAAATTAAAATTTATCATGTTACAATTTTCTGGTGATATCAAAAGTAATCAAGGACCTTGATCTCCAGAACATGTACCCATCCACGACATTTAGGTTGTTGACCTCTACACAAGTATAACGTTTGCACTCACGGAAAGGAGGTCTGACTGCAGCTGTCTGTACTGTTCATCTTTCTGTTTAAGTTGTGTCTGAGTAGTCACTAGGTCATCACTTGTAGAGTCAAGGTCACCTTGAAGCTTCACAACTTCTGCATCCTTGATTTCTAAATTCTTCTCAGCTTCCTCAAGTTTTTGAGTCACCTGGAGTAACCATTAAAATCACATAAGTATACATGAATTCTGCTTTAAAACAATCACGATGATGCAGTCAAAAACTTGAAACCGTCTTTTTCACATAACTGAATAAGCTTGTTTAAAAATGCTTGACTGCTGACATTTCTATGAAATCTCAACTTGCAAGACCTAAAAACACATACTGAAAATGCATGAATTTGTCTCCATAAATGTGAATAAAGACGACAATATCAGATTTTTATGTATAGTTGGTAGTACAATTTGTACAAATCACCACCAAAAAAGAATGTCTTTACATTAATTTTTAATTACAAATTGTCAACAAAACATTAACAAATACTCCTCCAGCCACATATAATTAGTCTTACAATTCAATAATTATCTCTGTATTTCAACTATGATAAGGCCATTTCATTAAAACATCTATCTCACCCAAGGAGAATTTAATCTATTTGTTCAGAAGTACTAGGCAGGAAACTGAATCATGGATAAAAGTGATTTATTTTGCAGTCCCCGGGTCAAGGAGATGTTTTACTGGTCAGGAATTGTCCTACAAATTTATCTCAAATCTGACTGCATGGTGTAATTTTGTGTTCAATGAAAGTGAAACTTCAAATCTTTCTAAATTGTTTTGATATTGCTATCTCTACCCACCGATTTCAGGTCTGACTGCAGCTGTGTGAAATCGTTATCTTTTTCTCGGAGCTGGGTCTCAGTGGTTGCAAGGTTACTACTCACAGAGTCAAGGTCACCTTGGAGCTTGACAACTTGAGCATCTCTGCCTTCTGCATTTTTCTCAGCCTCTTCCAGCTTCTGTGTTACCTGAAATGTTATCACATCATTTCAGAAAAATCCACTTTTATTTTGCATCTGAAACAAGTTTGTAGATTGTTTTCAAAATAGTGCAGAAACGAAATACATGGTTTCTATGATATTAGTATGATTTCTTTAAATTACTTTGTTGATCACAACTTGCACAGCAGTAAAAAGTGTAAAGAAAGTTCAATATACACATATTCAATACTCGTGTACTGAGCGGTGTACAGATTCTGAAGTGCAATCATAGCTGCATTAGTAAGTTAACTAAAGAAGTATACTGTGTATTGTGAAGATAAAAGTATTAAGAATTAGTGCAGTTATTTTTTAACAGACTACCTGGTAATCAGATTTACAGAGGTCACATTGTGATAGACAAACAGAACAGGACACTAGTTAAAACCTTTATATCAAATAGAGTTTGATGGTAAGTTGTGTAAAGAACAAGTAAATTCAATAAATGAATGTAACAGTGTCTACTGAATGTTATAAAAGTTCAATCCAACACAAATTAAATTTGAAAACAGACCTATTAACTACCACAATGGTGTGCATTCCCACCATATAGTAGATAAATAACTTTATAGCTTGGAAACACATTTTCAGGGTTATTAGTGTTTCAGGTTTTAGAACTTACTGCTTTGAGGTCTGACTGTAGCTGTGTGTTCTGTTCTTCCTTCTGTCTAAGCTGGGACTGAGAGGTTGCTAAGTTATCACTAATGGAGTCAAGGTCACCTTGGAGTTTCAGAACTCCTGCACCCTTGACCTCAGTATTCTTCTCAGCTTCCTCCAGTTTCTGTGTTACCTGTCAATGATATACATCAATGTTCAAATTCTATGTTGTTAAGTCCATCATATAAAGTTGATGTGGGCATACAACACATAATTTCAAAGTGTCAATCCATCCTACCATCCATGAGTCTGTCGGTCTGTATATCATATTTTAAATGACTTTAAGTTTAGGTCCATTTCTCAATCAGTCATTGTTTAATGAAGCTTAACTTCCGCAATGGAGGTTTTGTTTGAGATAAACAAAAATGTTTTTAGTGTTTACTCTATATTTTACTAACCCATGAGCAAGTTATAAATGTTTAAAAAAAATCATCATTTTCAAATGATCTTTCATTGATTCATTGTTTGACCTTTTCTAATTGACCTCTGACCTGCTGGAATCGTTCCTGTAGTTGTTGGATTTCATCATTTTTTTCTTTAACTGTACTGGTCAGCTCCTCCCTCCTCCCTTCCAGATTAGACACAGAGGACTTCAATCTTCAAAATAAAATTTCATGCTTTACTAATTTACAAAATTTACCTATACATATAATACAGAGTTCTTTAAAAAATATAATAAAAAACATTGCTTATTACAAATAAGCTTGAAGTGACTGTACATGTGCATGTTTCAAATTATTCACACTACAGACATAATAATCTCAAAACTACAAATCAAATATGTGCTGCATGATTTCTGGTTTTTTTTCTACAAATAATCAATAAAATAAATCATTTTAAACACATACAACTCTTAAAATAGTATGGTAATATAAAAAACAATTTGACATTCTGGTTCTTCTTGAAATCAGTATATTTTCTTATAAATATTCGATTTTTTTCAAAGCCTCATCTGCAGAACTTGCATAGTATATCTGTTACACTTTTTTAGCATTTCCATACCATTTTCTCACAAACATCTACTAGTCTGTATATAAAGTAAACAATTGTTCCATGCCTCTATATCATAACTCACTGTTGTATTTCCTCCAAACGTGGGGCTGCTCCCATCTGAGACTCCAATTCTTTTACTCTCACTTCAGACCTGTGCAATGAAAATGTATTTTTAAATAATAGAAACATTTTCACAGGATCACCTTTCTGCTTTCTCAAGCCGACTAAAGATTTTTATTTATTGATAACCTATTCTTATCAAAATACAAATTTTCATGTACTTACTCTTCAAACTTGGCCTGAAGTGTTCTGTGTTCCTTTTGTAGGTTGTCACGTTCACGCTCTGTCTCCTGGGACATATTGTCCATGAGTGTCTGTACAGAGATAAGTTCTTCCTTCAGCACCATTACATCCTCTACCCCTGGTCTGTAGAAAATCAAATACATCACCATGTATACTATATGGTGCGTTGTCTCTGATGAATTCACACAACTTACGTCACATTTAATATCACATTTATATTAGGTTTTTTACATAAAATTCAATCCCATCTTGGGTTTGATTTCCAATCAACCTCATTAAATTCAGACTGAATTACAAGTCTAATTTCACATAGATTGGATTATCAATACAAGTTAGTCTAATGAGACTGATACCCTGATTTTGTTATATCTTAAATTATATTCATTATAAAGATAAAAAAAAATCGAAATAGAATACCTTTGTGCCAGCTGGACTTCCAAACTCTGAATTTGTGAAGTCTTGGTTTCTATCTGTTGCTGTAATCAATAAAACCCAAATTAGTTTACTAGAATTTAGAAGAATTCTCACAATTTTCCCGAGATCATTAAACAAACAGCTATCTATAAACTTCAGCTTACATTTCTGAAGTCACCAAACAGCTATCTATAAACTTCAGCTTACATTTCTGAAGTCACCAAACAGCTATCTATAAACTTCAGCTTACATTTCTGAAGTCACCAAACAGCTATCTATAAACTTCAGCTTACATTTCTGAAGTCACCAAACAGCTATCTATAAACTCACCAAACAGCTATCTTACATTTCTGAAGTCACCAAACAGCTATCTATAAACTTCAGCTTACATTTCTGAAGTCACCAAACAGCTATCTATAAACTTCAGCTTACATTTCTGAAGTCACCAAACAGCTATCTATAAACTTAAGCTTACATTTCTGAAGTCACTAAACAGCTATCTAGAAACTTAAGCTTACATTTCTGAAGTCACCAAACAGCTATCTATAAACTTCAGCTTACATTTCTAAAGTCACCAAACAGCTGTTACCATACACAATGTATCATGCAAACTGGATAAATGTGACAATGATAATCAAATTCCATTATGTCACCATGTCATAGAAAGAATATCTTTTTTTAACAAGAAAATTTTTTTCAGGAACTACAAGAAGGAAAACTTAGTGCCTTCTGTACAATGTATCAAGAAAAGACAGCAAAACTTTTGAACATGTTGAAAGGAAACTTAGTTCTCTATAATGATGAGATAAGACAAGTACCAAACAATGGTGGTACTTTTTATAAACATATTTATCCTGGAATAATTGAGGCCATGAAACCAACATACAAGTTCTGACTTACAAGTCAGGGGGTGGGCTTATTGACAGTCAATGCAATAGCATTTGCTCATAATTCTACTGTATATGAATGGATGATTTTAAAGTGTCATCAAGGTAAAACGATTTTTTAACTGATTTTTTTATCATTGCATGTATATATATCAAGTCCATCACCTTACAAACAATGACAGTTGACTTTCGCTGAAGTATGCACATTATCAGGTTAATTAATAATTACAAAAAGAAAATCCTTTTCTGTTGATAAATAGTCTAGTTATGCAAATTTTTGCATCATATATGATAACCATGTGCACAAAATACTGTCGCCTGTAAAACAAAAATGACTAACCAAAGAAGTGGTCAAGTTATACGATAGAACTCTACTGTAAATATCGGGACAGCATAGAAACGTCACTAGAAGTGTATGATGTATGATCAATAACAAATCAATGTTTTTAACATGATTTCCTTTTAATACAGGTGGGCATACTACCTGGGATTGTTGTCAGCATAAATATGGTTACTTCCTAAATAAGAAATTGGGACTACACTACTCTTTGAGTTTTACCTTCAATGTTAGGATGTGGTCCTCTAGAGCTGACCTTTGACCTTCAACCTCATCAGCTTTGGCTTTCACTGTCACAAGATCACCTGCCTAAAATGCAGTTGAAACAATCAAAATTAATTGCTTTTTAACGGAAGATAAAACAGTTAAAGAAACATTGTATCTAGATCCATTAACTACACAGAGGATCATTACTACCAACATAAAACTAATCTAGACGTACTGTCAAGTCATTCATTTCAATCACGTTTCATTTCCATTAATTGTCTGGGTTCCATCAATCCTTATATAACTCCATATGTCCACAAAATGATTAAAAATTTGAACCTTACAAGAATTGTTGCTACTAATGGATTTCAGAAGCTTAAAAAGTTAAGACAATCTTTGGGAAAAAATTCAATTACATACCAAAAAAGTGGAGTCTGAGAAACTTCTTTCAACTAAAAGAAGGACTTAATTAGTAATCATAATATGGAGAACTTTTATATTGTTACTAATTAGTATGAGACCAGACATACCAATTCACCCGACTTTGACCGCAGTCGATCCCTCTCTGTTGTAACATTCTCTGCATTAGCTGTCAACTCGGCAATCTTGGATTGTAAGTGGTGTACCTCAGAACTCACTACAGAAAACCACAATTTTTCCTTTTTTTAAATTTCCTAAAATCAGTGATTACTACTTACAAATGTATTTAATGAGTACAAAGGATTGAGTCTAACACGGTAGTTCTTCCTTATACTGTATGTTAACAACAGAAGAACAACGGTGTTGGACTCACTCCTTTGTACTCATTACCTGGAATTTAAGTGAGACCTCCTGTATACTATGGATCCACGGCTAGTTCAACAGGATTTCCACCGAAATTTACTCTTAGGGAGGTTGTGCCTACACACCCCTGCTCTCCCCACCACCCATAGTAAATGTACTTAATGTTAAAGTGCAGGGGAGACAAACCTAACATAGAATACATTATATGTCCTATGAAACAATTTGTTTTAGATAGTCGATTACTACCAATTTTTCCAAATTTTGATGTACATTTGATAACAGGCAAGAGAAAAAAAATCAGTTCATGAATTTTCTATACTAGAACCAAGTACATCTTACAGTTTGGTTTCTCTGCTATAAACAAGGTAGTATGAATAAATAAATAATAAATAAATTTACAAAATACTCACACAGTGTTCTGCTTTCCTCTGAACCCCTCAGTTGTAATCGACACATCTCAAGCTCAGCACGTTCCTGTAACATACACATAATACAGTTGATACGGCAGTGTGTTTACAGTTTATCATGTCTGATTAGGTCAATTAGAATTCAGGAAACAACGAAAAATTATAAAAAATAAAAGTATACCAAAATAAGTAAGTATATAATACGTGTAGATATCTTTGAATACTATAATTTTACCTGAAAATAACTCTAAATTCAAATTATTTGAAAATGAAATCAGCAAATGTGTACAGAACATGGCCAAATTTGGAAGATTAGAAAGATGAATAGTAACTATGGTTACCTGGGCTGACAGAGGTATGTTTGGTGTGGACCCCGCCTCAGCAGTTTTCTCTAATTCTGTTTTAAGCTGTTCTGTGTACCAGCGCTCTTCTTTAAGGGATGTTCTAAGATCATCTATCTCCTGTCTCATCGCTAGAACATCTCCATCTCTGTGAAATAATGCAGTTGAACTGTAAAGAATATTCTGGATACTTATAAGTAAAACGAATCTGATGTTCAGCAGAAGTATATTTCTATGACTAAAACTACATTCCAAGCATAAAGAACTTCAAGTACATCTATTGTTTACGGCATTTTTTTTCAAATTCAAACAATTACATTACTCAAATTATTTTAAAATACAACACTCATCCCCTCAAACACACATTCTGACAAGCAGAAAAGCTAGTGATCTTGTACATTATTCTTCTTTAACACCAAGCATTTTGATAATTCTTTATTTGTTATATTAGAAATTGTCTCATTCCAATACCTGTTTTCTGAGAAGGCAGGTTTATCGTCATGGGCGGAATCAAAGTGAGCTTGTAATTCTTCAGGTGATGGTAGGGACTTCTTACAGATAGGGCAGAGGAACCCCTCCTAAAGGTAAGAATTAATAAGGTATGTATGATAAAACAATTACTGTATTTACACTGCAATAAGCCCAGGGGGCACATGTTACCTATGCCCCAAATATGGGGACAATGGCTTATTAAAAGTCAATGATAGAAAATTTGATGGAATTTTTACTATAACAGCAATAGAATTAGCTAGGCTTATTACCAGGCATGGGTTTTCCATTAAATAAATATAGTAATAACTAATTAAACAAACACCAATGGACGCAATTGTTGCATCCATAGAATCAACAGATTTTCTGATAGTTCACGATCAGTTTACACAGTGCTTGTCATAATTATTCTTAATAATAGACTATGTAATGATCTACCCCTTGTGATTCGTCTGTTTTAGCTGGACCATCTGCATGCTCCTTGTCAAAATGTGCCTGAAGAGCTTCTGGTGATGTCAAAGCTGTCATACATAATGGACATATAAAACCCTGAAACAAACCGAGTAGAGGTTTATCATTGCTGACATATAAAAGCCTGAAACATGCTGAATGGAGATGTCTTAATTTTTTAGATTTAAAAATCATTGTTGAAATAAAAGAGAAATGCTAAAACATATCCTGTGGATGTTAATCATTGTTGGCATATAAAACACTGAAACAGAGTGGAAGGTTATTATTGTAAAAAAAAACCTAAAACATACTGAATGGAAGTTTATTGTTGACTCATGAAACAGTTATTCATATCATTTAGTAACTATGAACCATGGTGAACATGCCAAAGCCTAAAAACGTCTGAACAGACCCTAACATACCACAGGACAAATAAAACCTTGAAACATTCTGTTTATTCCCCAGCATCTGTATCTACATAAACCTGTCAGGATCCATAATTACCTGTACTCCAGCATTTGTATCTACCTAAGTACATCACTAATTTAGTACTTGTCCCAAGCAAGAATAGCAGGGCCTTAGCAGCTTGATGCCCCTATCTTGCTCTTCTCAGCACCACGCTCCAGCATCTATAGCTATCTGTCTGTATCCGAGTAATTACCTGTGACCCACCATGCAGTGCATCAGTTACCCATCAGTATTAATAATTACCTCAGACCCAGTATTGTGCACCTGCAGTTACCTGTCTGTATCATTGATTACCTGTGAGTCACCATTGTGCACCTATACTTATCTGATTGTATCATTAATTACCTGTAACCCTGCACTGCACCTGCAGTATGTTACCTTCTATATCAATAATTACCTGTGCTCCAGCATCTGTATCTACTTGGTTGCTGTCCCCACTGCCAAATGAGAAGAATCTGCTAGGGGAGGATGTGGAAGAGGAAGATGGCTGCAAGCAGATAAGTGTGATGGTATCACATGTGCAGAAAAGGCCATGGATGTATATATGTGACAGTGTAAGGGATTTTAGATATCTGTGCTATAGACACATGGTTGAATATATAGAAACAATTCTGCAGATATCTAGACATCTTTCAGATTTGACAAGATGATGACTTTAATCACCTATTCATTTATCAAGACATTAATATGTGTTTGAAATGGTAATTAGTATCAAAATTTGATAACAACCGATCATGCCACATTAAAAAAATAAAAGAATGCATGTGCATTTATTACACAGGAAGATACCACTTATGCAAAGAAAGATAACTTTAATACAACGAATACAAAAGATTTCAAAATATAAATGTCAGTGTAATTTGACATATCAAAGAGTCACTGCATATACAGGCTTTATTTGGTAGAGTCAAGAAAATGTATATAGAACATCATTACATTTGGATGTCAAAGTATACAGTTTTCAGATAAGAGAGAATTTCAAAATAATCAGAAGCCAGATAACACATGGTACCAGATAACTGTGTTCAAGTGTAGAATGTGACAGGATGTGTCAGAAAGCATATTTCAGCATCCTTATTCTCCATAAATATGATATATATACAGTATGATCAGATGATCTCTGTTTACATAAACATTACATATTTAATATAATTCACCTTTAGACATACATGTAAAACATAAGCTCCAGAAATCTTATGCTTATTTGCAAAAACATAACATATGTTCCTTTCATGACATAACATATATCCTGGATTTTAAGCAAGCATGCATAACTCCAGAGAGCAACTGGGGTCCAGAAGGAGCATGTGGTTTATAACAACAAAAAGACATAAATTGGAAAGGCATGAGGAATTTGATCCTAGCATGTTTAGTTTGCAGAGGAATCAAGGACTTGAATAAAAGGATTTGTGCAGCAGGCACTAAAACAGTATTCTGGCTATTATCATGATAAATCTGATAAGGTTACCTTAGCAACATCATTCTCTGCAGGCGCTGTTACTGTCTACATTAAATATAAATAATTTAGGAGATTGGTGATAGTAATTATCATCATAATGTATATTGAATATATTACACATTTTCTCTTGCCTATTTACGTGTTAAAGTAAGGCTTCGTTCTGTGTTTTTTCTAAGAATTTCTTTCCAGTCTAATAATAAGAGTCCCAAATTATTAAGTGTATTTTAATCTATATGGGAAAAAAAATCAACAATGGGTATTGATTATCAAATATAAGTTAATATTGCCAATTTCACAAGTATTTCTCCCCACTGAGGATTTAAAACATAAATAGTTTGAAAACTTATAAGATAAAGCTGCTTCCGCTTTATGCAACAATGTTAAAGGATGTCTTATAACTCCTTGATTAAACAGGCAAATACACATGATATGAATACCGACTAAGCAGAAGGCTGAGACATGCAATTAAGGATGTATTCCTCTGATGTTTTGACTACAAATAAGACATAATTCAATATAAAATGAATTCCAATATAATATCTTGGACTTTTGTCTTTTTATATACATTGGCATCTATAGTTGTACTTATAGGTTGAAAACAGGCAGTTTATATGTGGCTTTGAAGAAACTTGCTCATTGACTATATTTTTTGACAATGTAGTTGGGTAATAACATAAAAAAGTTGAACATTTCCTGGTTGCTAAGGTAGTTCTCTTGAGAATAACTCCGAAAGTCTTGGGTAGATTTAAACTATTTTTTTCATGAATTATCACCACAAATCACAAACTTCAAATTTGTGAATTCAGACACTGTGACCACTTTCCCAGAGTTTTAGGAACCAAAATAAAAATTTCAGCTGGTTTCTTGATCTTGGGAAAAAAGTAGTTCAGCAACATATTGATTTTTTGCTTTTTATCTACTTTCTAAACCAAATATTTAAAAAAAAAATCATCATCAAAAAAGATAAATAAGTTGAACATTGGAATTTTTATACCTTCTCAGAGGAGTACATCCTTAAAGGTCCTTTAACTGGGTTTACAAGTATTTCCAGTATTCAAGTTTTTATTTGGACTTTAAATTCAAGATCCCTGAGTGTATACAAAGGTAGCGGAACTGGACAGGGTCATTTGTAGGTGACCAGTTAACTCAGTAGGTAGAGCATCTGTGTAGACTTTGGAAGATCCAAGGTCCGAACACTGGTCTGGCCATGCATTTTTCCACTCTTGTTACATTTAGTGCCATGACCAAACCTTGTTTGAACCAGTAGGTGAATGCTTTACAGGGGGGTATCCGAACCTGGGCTGTTAGATGTGATGTTTTTTCGGAAAAGACTAAAAATAAGGAGGGAGGAATGTAGTGATAATGGACGGGTCAATCATCGGCGACCAGTTAGCTCAGTAGGTAGAGCATCCGTCTAGATTTTAGAAGATCACGGGTACAAACCCTGGTCTGGCTGCGCATTTTTGCTCTCCTGTTACACAAATGTACATACAATACCATCTAAATCTGTACAACAGCTGGCAGAGGTTGCCACTGTTAAATTTAGTCTAACATCCCACCCCCCAGCAGAAAAAATAACAAATGGCCAAAAGTAACATACATGTACCTGGTTTTTCTATAACCTAGAACACAAATTCCCATTATATTGAATCATTCACTCCATACAACATAGAAACCAATAAGAAAAATGCAAAGTAATCATGTACTTTCGTTTCAAATGTAAGAAATATTAGCTGAATTCACATCATGTAACATGATCATATCCATTTTGACAAACTCAAGAAGAATTGTTTCAATCTTCCATGAATATACAATATTCTCATAATGGCTTATGATGATACATTGGAACTTTGCTGCTAGGTATACAGTATAAAAGTAATAACGTAATAGAAGGATAGCATGAAGTGTGTATGACCGTGATTCCATTTTCCACTAAAATTTCCAAAGCAACTCCTTTATAATTAAGTATTTTAATACATTCCGTGTTAAAAATACTTTCGGGAACAAGAGACCAATAACATATGATAAAAAGTGTCATACAAATGCCTTACAAACTAGTACCAAAATGTATGTATAAAAACAAAATAATGATTGCTCCCATTTTAGGTGACAGGTGCTTGTTACAACTTCGAATTCAAAGTACAAGAATGTAAAGCGATACCTTTTCATTTTCCTTCCTATTTCGAAGTCGTTTAAACATTTTGAAGCCTTTGAAAAAATAATTATCTTTAACCCAAGACTATAATTAACTATTTCATCGAGAAATCGGCTCGCCCCCAAAGAGTAACTGCCCTCCCGGAAGTTGTCACCGGAAGTTTAGGACATTACGACCTCTACCGATTAAGTTAGGAAACATAATTTCACGCCGGTTGAAGAACATATCCTTATAAGATGCTGGCCTCGTCTATCATTAAATATTTACCAGTTTTGAGAGTAAGTTATGATTCGGAGAACACTGGCCTATTTAATTTGACTATGTAATCATGTCAATATGTTCAGGTATAATTTGTATACAATTATTTTTGAAGATATCATCATCATGTAACGTCACTGCTTGCTGGTGTCCAAGAAATAGGACGGCAATGTTTAGAATTTGTCTGCTTTTTTCGCAAAGACAGAGTATTCCCAAAAGGACCCAAATATGTTCATCGATAAAAGCCATTTCAATGTCGAATGATATATTAGTAATTATGGATACTGTCTTAATTTGAAATGTTGATTGTGATTCAGTACGAATCGTACGGTATTCGACTTTTATGAACATATAATGTATCCTATTTATTTTACAAAAAGACATTGATGAATTATCAGATAGATTAAAAAGATGGAAAGAGGAATTTCATTCCCAAAAATGTTTTTTGCTTCTCAAAGAACAAAAAATAAAAAAACCACCGACGAATGATATGATATATTACAGGCACTGCTTAAAAGCAAGCGCAAGTTTATCATCAAGAAGCACATTTTGACCTACTGATTCATAGCTTCTCTGAAGCGTGTTTTTAACGTGCTTAAGTTTTGCATGAATTTTATCAAGACACTCACATGTAACAGGATGAATGAATGAAAAACACCTTGCCACCACTGGTTCGAGCTAGTGACCCTTCAGTCTCTAGCTGGACAAGAAGAAATTTTCACCTAGCTCAGTGTTGGATTCTTTGAACAGATACAGGTTTTCTCTGAATAAGTTTTTATATGTCAATAACTCATGCACATACAACCATTTAACATGAAGGAGAAAAAAGAAGAAAAAAACAAATACTTAAAGAGAAGCAGAAAATAATGAAAAAAGTGCACTACAAAATTTGAGAGGGATTTTGAGGAAGGGAGGTTATAAGTTAAGAATAGGAAGATAGGGGGTAATGGCTAGTAGTTGTGGTATTAGAAAAAATGTGCACTTATGCTTGAGAAACCATGTCAATGTAATGAACACTTCAGCTTTATGATAATGAATTATGCTGTATTTCATCAGTGCATACTGTAAGTAATATACATAACTATCATTTTCAATAGGATGCATTCTTCTGTTATTTCTTATTGATTTTTCCAATTTTTTCCATTTGTACTTAAATCTAGAAGCATCTCTCCATTATGACAAGTTTGAGCTTTGTAATAAACAAGGATGAAGCATTTAGATTAATGAATTAATATTAAGTAACTTGTTAAAGTTGTGAAAAAATTGTTGGGAAATATCAACTTGTCATAATGTTAGATAATGCTATAAAGAGTTACCCACCCCACTCAGCTCACAGATAATGTCTGTTCTGGCAGCGTTGGTAGTACTGCTAACAAGATAACACCAGATACCTAAATTTTGTCCTTGTGTTTTTATTTACCATTCATCTTCTGGTTCACATACAGCAATCTGAATTTTTTGCTTTTTATGCCCCCCTCCACCCCCCCACTCCTCTCCACAACCCTTAACAAAAGACAGAAAGATAGAGAAAAAAATTCACATAGGAAGAATTTTTCTGAGGTGAGCTGCAATTTTCAAAAAGAGTGCATGGGTTTTAGGTAACTGAAGATTAAAGTGGAGCTGGATATTGGCTCCAGATGAGTGAGAGAAAAAAAAATGCCCTGACCATATAATATAGGTAACAAATTGTTTCTTTTGCAGCCTGTTACTGGAGGGAATGTCTACCGATGTTTCGCTGTGTCTCAAACCAGAAACTATTCCAGCACACGTAAGATTTGTATTTACATCATAATATCTAAAGGAATAAAAATTGGTACTTTTTTTTACATTATTGTAGCATATATCACATAAAATATTTTGAAAGCTGCATATTTTTGAAAATGATTTTTTTATGAGTTGGTGTATATTTATACATGTGTACCTGATGAACAAATATTGCTACATACAATATATGTATATGTGTGATTTATACCCTTAACAGCTGACAATGACCTGGTAGTGATAGGCTCTGGACCCGGAGGATATGTAGCTGCCATTAAGGCAGCACAGCTGGGGATGAAAGTAAGTTTATATGTAATATCAGCTGATCATAGAGGATGTACTGGTTTTATTTATAACAATGACAAAGCGAAAGATAAGACTTAGCTTGAAGATGTGGTCCTTAGATACTGTAAACAAACTGCAACTAGTACAGTCACATTTTTTTTCACATTATGTTCAACATGAAAATCTTATAAAACTTGTAACAAATCAGCGACAGCTGAAGAAAGTTTGACTAACTTTGATCACAGTAAATGAGGTAATTATGGTTTAGATATTTGATAAGTTAACATAATGATAGCAAGATCTAGGAAGTTATTTGATCTACTAGGCAGATTCTTACAGTCCATGTGAAGTATGAGGAAGAATTGGGCTAACACGAGGTAATGTATCTATATGTATTATAAAAATTGTAATTGCTATCTACTTTAGAAAAATAAGATAGCTGTAGCAATGGTTTCTTTGTTACAGACAGTATGTGTGGAGAAAAATGACACCCTGGGTGGTACCTGTCTCAATGTTGGATGTATTCCATCGAAGGCTTTACTCAATAATTCGCATTTCTACCATATGGCAAAGTCGAACGATCTCAACAACAGAGGGATAGTCTGTAAGTCTGAGATTTTTTGTTTATTTGAGCTTGATGGAGGACAGAACTTAAATCAGGATACAAATAAAAAGAAAGAAATTGATGAGAATTGATTTATAAAAGAAAGGAGCTAATATTAAGAAAAATTTCATAGCCACATAGTTTATTTATGAAGCTTCACAACATACAGCAGTAATGTAAAATATTGACAGGGACACTGCAACTTTGAAATAGAAATCAACAGAATGACAGTAATGCCATTATAAGCTTATGATTACTGTTTGTTTCAGGCGACAATGTGACATTAGATTTAGATAAAATGATGGAACAGAAGGACAAGGCAGTGTCAGCTCTCACAGGAGGAATTGCTCATCTCTTCAAACAAAATAAAGTAAATACAATTTCTTTTCAAATAATTTACAATTGGGCAAAACATTTTGTGATGTAGTTAATACCACATTGATCCTGGGTTAAAGTCTTTGAGACAGCATACAATTTCCAACTCAAAGTCTCAGATTGGGCATGATGTATTACAAGAAAATGAAAAAAAAACAACATTTTGTCATTCTACTGGACAGCGATATACATGGGTGCCTTCAGCTAGGATGGGTTTATTTTCAGGTATTGGTTAATTGCCAAATAAATACAGGTAATTTTTATCATTAATTGAAACAACATTGGAACTATTGTGTTGGTGTGTAATTTTATGGTTTATTTCATTTGTCAACAAAATTTAAGAAATTTCAATTTCCTTGTCATTAATTATAAAAAATCATTACTGGTAGTATAGCTTGTAAATTGACTAGTGAGCATATGTATATTATATATTGTTTACTGATGTACAAATTGGGGTAAATAAATTTCATTTTGCGATAAATGCTTCTATCATATCAATTGCATATTCCTGACAGAAATTTTTGAACATGTTAGGTAACACATGCCAAAGGATTTGGTAAGATATCAGGTCCCAATGAGGTCACAGTGGTCAAGGACGATGGTACAGAGGAAAAAATCTCAACAAAGAATATATTGATAGCTACAGGTTCTGAAGTGACACCCTTTCCTGGTATAGAGGTATGTTATATAGAGGACAAAATGGCACTGACCACTCAAAGCAAAATGCTTGGATTTTTTCATGAATACAAACTTTATTAAATTATATTGATACGTTGTTATGCTAGCATTTTTCCTTAGAACTTATTTCATTCTCTTGTATAATTAACAAAATTGATGTAAACTATAATTGATTTCAACACTTAGAGAATTCATGTATTTTAATTTGTTTCAGAAAGTGTTGTTTCATCAATTGATATATCCATCTTTTGTAATCTGTCTCTACTGATTGATGAAAAAAGTGTTGTTTCACCTCCCGGAGTATGGATCTTTTGTAATGTGTCTCTTCAAATTGATGAAGAAAATGTTTCATCAATTGGAGAATTTATATTTTGTAATTTGTCCCCTCAGATTGATGAAGAAAGTGTTGTTTCATTTATTAGAGTATTTATATTTTGTAATTTGTCCCCTCAGATTGATGAAGAAAGTGTTGTTTCATCCACTGGAGCTTTATCCCTGAAGAAAGTGCCAGAAAAAATGGTGGTGATTGGAGCTGGAGTTATTGGTGTAGAACTGGTCAGTAATAAATGTGTTTATCTAAAACCTGGCTAAACACAGTGAATTAATTAGAGGATATATGTATTTTGTTGTGAAAAAAATGAGGGTTTGGTGCCCCCTTTTTCCAGATGAAGAAGTTGTTTTGACATTTAGTACTCAAATTTATAAGTTAAGATGTTTTTGGTAGGTACTAGTAACAGCTAGAATTGTTTTGCAAATTGAAAATCAAAATTGTCCTTTGAAAGTGATAACATTAAAAGTTTAAGTTGAGTTTTAAGTTATTTTGTGTCTGCAGTTTGATGTTGTGTTATTTCTTTAATTTCAGGGTTCTGTGTGGCAGAGATTGGGAGCACAGGTGACATGTGTTGAATTTCTAGGCCATGTAGGAGGAATGGGAATAGATATGGAAATATCAAAGAACTTTCAGCGTATTCTTCAAAAACAAGGTTTAAAATTCAAACTGGGCACAAAAGTGACAACAGCAACCAAAGAAGGAGACAATATTAAAGTGGCTATAGAAAATGTGAAATCAGGAAAAGCAGAAGAGGTGAGAGGTGATGTAACTTGTAGAAGCATATAAAGCAACAGACTAAATTTAGTTCACATTGCTTCTAAAATTTCAATCTTTACAAAATTACTGTGAGTTGTGAAAAATGGTTTGGCTATAAGGTTACTTGTAGATAAGATTAACTTCTGGACAAAGTACAGGTATGATTAGATAAATTTACTGTTATAAGATGCATTAGACATTATCATAACCTACTATACTGATAAAGCTTAAAACATAGTTACCTTGTTTTGATATCCAAAAAAAATTTGGAGTATAACTTCTATCTTACAGATAGACTGTGATACATTGCTTGTGTGTATTGGACGTCGTCCTTACACAAATAACCTTGGACTGGACACTGTTGGACTCCAGCTGGACAACCGTGGCAGATTACAGGTCAACTCTCGCTTCCAAACAGATGTTCCAAGGTATCATTTAAGTAGCCCCAATATATGTTTTACTGGTTTTTAGTGTGTTCCACCATGTGTATATATTCATGGTTTTACAATATTAAAAACAAATCAAGTAAAAAGTATCAAAGCAAAAGTATTCTCGCTGATTGGAGTTATCCCCTTTTATTCAGATTGAAATTTGTTATTTTGCACAATAAAGAAATAATATAAAAAAATTGTCCATATGACATTTTCTACCTTGATGAATGCAAATGAGTCACAACTCTAAATCATTATTTTGAAAGTTATGTGAATATTCAATGGATACAAATAGCTAAATCATCTTTATATGATACTGCGGTTTTTAATGATTTGTTTGACATCTAGATAATTTCTATCCTTTCTCCAGTATGACAATGTTACTTTATTTTTTAGTATATTTGCCATTGGAGATTGTATTCATGGTCCAATGTTAGCTCACAAGGCTGAAGATGAAGGTATGTGTTGAATTATATATACCTATTTGTCAAACTTGTTTTCCAAATTTTTCTTGCTTAAAAATTGTGTGCAGAAATCAGAATATTAAAAACAATGTTTTATTTATACATATATAAAGACATAAGCCAAAGGAAAAAAAATTACTGTGTGAAAAAAGTTGTGGAAATATTTACATAGTTTAACTGCTTCCATGTGGCAAAGCTTGACTGGTTATAAAAAAGTAATTTTTCACTGTTGTTGTTTTATGGGAAATATACATATTAATTGCAAAGTTAACAATTTAAGCTTGAAACATATTTGTTTGCTTCAGGTATCATCTGTGTGGAGGGTATGAATGGCGGAGCAGTTCACATTGATTACAACTGTGTTCCCTCTGTTATCTACACACATCCTGAGGTCGCTTGGGTTGGCAAGAATGAGGAGCAGTTGAAGGAGGAGGTGAGACAAACTTATAAATACTGCTACATCAGAGATGATGTCACTGTATGGTAACCTACTGAAGAAAAGATACTTGTTAATCCAAAGTTAGAAACCTTCTGTCTGCACTGTCAGGGACATTATTTTTGTGGTGGAAAATGTTGTCATCTGAGTCAGAATAAATTATCATCAGGCATGATCATTTTATTTACAAGCTGCAGTTTCAGGTTGGCATGTTTCATTATGCTGTAAAATGCTTTATTTGCCTGTTGAAGACGGCTTGTATTATGTTATCATGTCAGCAGGTGGGTGGGAACACATGGTGTCCTCTCAATAACTCAAGTAGTTTTCAACAAATCTATTTCAAACTTCAAATTAGGGAGGTTCATTACCATGATCACTTTGACAAGCATGATCACCATAATTTTCCAACCATATTCCACAGAGTTATGGCCCCTTATTCAATCTTCAGTAGTTCCTTATGGAAATACTTGAAACTTTATAGGGATGTTCACAGCAGCTTAAACAAAATGTATATGCAAAATTATTTGCCTGTGTTTAATTGAGAAATGGCCATTGTGATGTCGATGGAACAATGACTTGAGTCTTATTCACGGATCTTCTCGAAGTGTTATCACCATTGATGCTCTGTAGTTTACTTTCGTTTCCTTCACCATCACACAAGTGGCACTGTCAGTACATGAACTACTTGTGTTGATAAAACATTAAACATTACATTCCTTCCCTGTTTTGTTGCAAAATGCTCATTCAACCTATGACGGTCATATCATGTACTGCCTCAAGAAACTCTTGTTAGGCAATGTGTTCAAATACCATTCCTCACAACTGAATTGATCCGATAGGAAATTAAAAGTTGATTATTTATATAATGTAGTCCTTCAGAGAGGAGCATATGTAATCATCTATTGAACATGTATGATCTATGTTAGGGATTATAACATTTACTCTATTGACTTTATCACTTGTTGATCAAAGTTGATATTTTAATTTTGTTGGGGGAAAGAGAATGGTAGCATACCTGTAGTCCTGCTGCAGCAGGATTGTATGTCTGTCAGTAGATATATTTACAGAATGTAAGCATTTACACTGTCAATGAGATTGTAAATGTATTTTTAACAGAATATTTGATTCTCAGAGCATGAAAGCCTCCCACAATTCTCTCGTACTGATATATCCCTTAAATTGGTATACACTTTCAGTAAGAAATTTTTTAGTGAGTCAATGATTGAATCATTTACAATCTGCCTGCTGAAGGATTTGATTGTTTTGTTGATAGGGAGTAAGTTACAAAGTTGGTAAGTTCCCTCTAGCAGCTAACAGTCGAGCAAAGACAAATGCTGATGCTGATGGTCTAGTGAAGGTTCTCGCTGACAAAGACACAGACAGACTGCTGGGTGTTCACTTCATAGGATCTGTAAGTGTTTAAATTTCTTGTCATTTTTTATATGATGTCACTGATAGCATAAGAGCTACTGTGCAAAGACAGCTGGAGATTAAAAAACCTGAAAAGTTAAAATTGTAGATAGAAAAGATACAAAAAGGCCATGTCCATTAAAAAAATGGCTTCAATATTTGTCATCAACTTGGCTCTATTTTATTAAACTTGACCACAGCTGAAGCCAAAATCTACAAATGTATACTTTTTTTTGTAATATAACCTATAATCTCTGACTCGTTTATATATCTCAGTGCCATTCTATTATATAAATCTTCATTTTCCATAGACTTCTATATTTAACAGCTGGTTATGTAAAGGCAACATTTAGAAAAATTTAATTCTTACAATTGATGCAATATAGGATTTGACTATACACTATTCCAAAAAAAGATATTAGTTACCCACTCTAAGATTCCAGATTTTGTTCTGTGAAGCTATCCATAGAATTTCATTGATAATTTGCTTAGAAGTAATAGGCAGGAAATTGAACCATGGATAGAAATAATTAGGTTTTGTGTCCTTGGGTCAAGTAGATGTTTTAGTGGAATTGCCCTATTAGAATACCAACCTACTGTCAAATCGATTCTATTTTCCATGGGTGGAAGAGCTCACTGGTAGTATCACTGTGTATCATGTATTATGTATGGTGTTGTAGGTTGCTGGAGAATTAATTAATGAAGCTGTATTAGCTATGGAGTACGGAGCTTCATGTGAAGACATTGCACGTGTCTGCCACGCCCATCCGGTAAGTAGTTTAAGACTTCCTGATTGCTCATTGTTTACCACCTGATATTACACATTATTCAGACATCACATTTTCTAATCTAGTACCCTTTTCATGTTATTTTTCTTGTTTTGGTAGTATATGTTTTGGATAGCTCTTACAATATATACTTATACAGTAAAATGTCATCAACAGAACTCTGATTAGAACTTTAAGTGTCAGCCTAACCAGCAGTTATAGTATACCTGTGCTTCTGTAGGTAAATAGAAGATCTAGATTAAGTCCAATTAATAACAAAATATTTGAGAATCTATGAAATCCAGTTTCAGTAAAGTCTTGTTTAACTTTCATCCATCTTAATGGTTTTTTTTATGGATCTTTCCATATTTTACAGACGGTAGCTGAAGCCTTAAGGGAAGCCAACTTAGCAGCATATGCAGGAAAGGCCATCAACTTCTAATTAGAAAGAACATTTAAGTAAATTGATGATCCAAGAAACACTGCAGCCTGTGAAGAAATTGACATTTATATGGAATTAGATTTGGATCTAGTGTAACAACTCATAAAATGCAAGCATTTGGGATGGTTGTAGAATACAGCCGTTCGAACCATTCAATAGTGTTGGCTGACAAGCAGTCCTAACATTATCTCCCTGCATTGTAATTCATTCAATGAAGCATACAAGTTATACAACTCTTCTTAGCATGTTCAGTATCTGTACTGGAAAATTAATTTCTCCAGTCCTGACTGGTATGGAACCCATGTTTTGATAAAGAAATACTAATAGCAGCTTCTAGGTAAGCTTCACAAATGCATGTTCAGGTGCATTGTAGTAAAGGGGTTGGGGTGGTTTAACACTTTTTTTGAAGATCTGAATTTGATCAGGGATTAGTGCTTTATGAAGAAAGAAGTGTGAGTGATCTATCCTTAAGTTATATTTACTCGGTACAATTTTGTCCGAACTGTACAGTTTTATGTTTCATATGTGTAATATGTAAAAAAAAAAAAAAGACAAAAATTAAATAATAATTTTAACTAACATTTGTTGTTTCTAAAGAACTGATTTTAAATGAGGTTAATCTTGTGTGTAGCATATACTTTTTTTATCTCTGTACTATCTCATTAGCATTTATAATGAAGAGAGGATGATTACTCTCAAGGACACAGATCAGCCCCCCTGGAGGGCAAACCCCTCAGCCCTGAGGAGGGTCCTCAATCTCAAAGATTTAGCCTTTCAACCTCAAGGTGGATGATCTCATTCTTCATAGATTCTGATTGTTACCACTAGTTGATCATTACCACAGACTACAGTATTGTTAAAATTTGACTTCATCAGAAGTTGAACATTTTATTGTTTATACTTGATGAAGAACGACAGATGAAAGGCGATCACATCGTGTCTGACAATTGTAAAGAAAAAACGACAATTAAAACTAAACATATATTAATTCATTTTCATTTATTATAAAAATAATCATGGTATTAAATAACAATAGATCACTTTTTTTGCATTTGTAGTCAAATTTAAATTAAGTTAAAACCACAGCAATGAAGTAAACATGTATTAAGCACAAACTTTTCACTAAATAACATTTATAAAGCAACTGTCTTTAATATTATACATATTTTACTCCAATAGAATTATCTTTATACATAGACTTAAGTATATATAGCAGTTACTAGCTAAAGAAGAGTAAACACTAATTTGGATAATTAAGAATTAATCAAAGGTCAATTTAATAAATTATTCAGACATATGATATTTTTGAAGTACATTTTTATCAAAGTTTTATCAAGTAACAATAAGCATATGGTCCTTTTTTATATAACATTTGATTTACATGGATAAAATTAATGATTCAATTAAAAAAACCATAAGCCCAACACAAGAATATAAATATACCCCAAAATCAATATGAAAAACCAGAAATAATGAGCTAAGATGATCTGACTTTTTTTCTATTTTTTTTTATTCAACAACTTATGTTTCTGTCAACGATTTTCTTAATGAATGCTGTTAATAAATCAAATTTCTTTAAATGCATTTTAATACCATTCAGATGAGACAAGGCACAATCATAAACAAGAGATCCCAGAGGGATCTTGGAGCCCACCATTTGAAGATCTGTTTTCAGTTCTTGAAGATTTGTTTATTTTTTTTTGTTTGTTACAGGTGTTGTAAATGTTCATGAACTGGTCTTCATTGAATGTACTCAATGATGGCACAAGATATTTTTATTAAACACCTATTAGCAAATATCATTTGAAAAAGATCCCAAAGTATTATTAGATAGCAGTCAGTTACAGGTGATAATGGACAATATGCTTGTGCTGTATTACTGTCGACATCCAAGATGGCTGCCTGTAGGCAACCTTGATTTCAAATCAGTCCAAAAAAGGTACAATGCACAACTAGGGACCAAGGGAACCCAATATCTATGAAATATCAGAAGGATCCATCCAGGACTTCCTCAGATATAGCAGTAACAAGATTTTACTCTCAAAATCCAAGATGGCTGCCTGTCAGCCATCTTGATTATGGATCAGTCCAAAAAGGTATAATGTACAACTTGGAACCAAAGGGAACCTGCATATGAAATTTGAGAAAGATCCATCCAGTACTTTCCAAGAAATAGCAGTAACAAACTTTTACTCTCAAAATCCAAGATGGCCACCTGTCTGCAATCTTGAATTCGAATCAGTCCAAAAAAGGTACAATGCACAACTAGGGACCAAGGGGAAACTGCATATGAAATTTGAGAAAGATCCATCCAGTACTTTCCAAGAAATAGCAGTAACAAACTTTTACTTCCAAAATCCAAGATGGCTGCCTGTCGGCCATCTTGAATATCGAATCAGTCCAAAAAAGATACAATGCACAACTAGGGACAAAGGGGAACCTGCATATGAAATTTGAGAAAGATCCATCCAGTACTTTTCCAGAAATAGCGGTAACAAACTTTTACTTCCAAAATACAAGATGGCCACCTGTCGGCCATCTTGAATGCGAATCAGTTCAAAAAAGGTACAATGCACAACTAGGGACCAAGGGGAACCTGCATATGAAATATGAGAAAGATCCATCCAGTACTTTTCCAGAAATTGCGGTAACAAAAATTGTTTACGGACTGACGGATGACGGACGGACGGACGCCTAGACGGACCACGGACGCAGGGCGATTTGAATAACCCACCATCTAATAGATGGTGGGTTAAAAATGTGATAAATATACTTTTTTCAGTTAACTATAGTATATTAAATCTAGTAAATATGGTCACATCTCATTACACCAATAACGACTTTTCCATTAAAACATTAAATTACTACATCTAAGACAAAAAAAAAATATGAATCAATTCCACCATGGTAAGGTTTTATGCCTGTTACTTCTAGGCAAATTATCAATAAATCCTATGGTTTGTACCCCTAAACAAAATGTGGAGTCCTGGGATGGATCATGGATGTTTTACTAGAATAGCCGTAACATACATATTCATTCTAATCAATAGATTCCTATACCTAGCTTTGATTGTCTGAAGTTTTATAAACACAATACAACAAAAATGCATGTATTTACAACAATCCATAAATACAATGTATCAAGGAATCAACTACTTTCAGATCAAATGAACCCAATGTCATTGGTCTTCTATAAAAATAGCTATACAATAACACTTGATTTTGGTTCCAAATAATATTGACATGTATTTGATAAAAATAAAAATATTGTTCTTATAAAGAAAAAATATGCATCAAATATAAACAAATTATTACAGATCTGTTTTTTTTCTATTCTAGCAAATTGTTGAAAAACAACATTGCAAATCTAAGAAAAGGATGATTAATTTGATCAATGGTCCTTAAGATGTTGTGCTGTACATCACATTACATTACATGGAAGAATATCTCCTTTATATCACTGATTTAGGGAATACAATGCAATGATACAATGCCTCAAACATGTACACACAACCATGAATAGTATACCACATGGACACAATTTATTTGACAGTTAAAAGAGTTTCAGCACTAAAATTTTTTATATCACCAAAGCAACTGTATCAGTATAAAATCCTTATAATTAAATAGCTGTAAACAGTTTTGGCTTGTTACAGATGTCATCTTACCTGCTGATAAAAAAATAAGTTCCTTTTCATTCAGTTTAATTCAGTCGTTTTTTACAGGAAGTGATCTGTATGTACTAAAAAGACCAATCTCCACCTGGCTTTTACTGAAAATCAATTACTGGATTTAAAAACAAAGCAAAAACATAAGCTACTTTGTATAGTATCACTGTTATTATTACACACAGACCAATTAACTTCCCGAGATGCTTCAGATACAATTAGTTTTGCATAGTAAAAAGTGAGTTTTAGAGACTGTCCTTTGGTACATGTATCAACAAAAAACACCAATGTAATTCAGAACAAAACATAACACAAGTTACCATATCCACATCAGTATCGATGATTCAACTAAAAATAATATAAATTTTGATTACGGTAAGTCTGTTTAAAATGAAACTCTGATTTAATTGGCAAGATAACATATACCAGTATGGCGACCAGGCAGAGAACAGCTAGTTAAGGTAAGCTTAAGTACACAACTCCATTTTTTTTAAAACAGCACATGAAATACATATTTGTGTTTATAAATATATATATATGTCCTTTTGAATAGACTTTGTATACATCATTTTAAACACTCAAACAGTCAAATACCTTTGAATAAATCCAAATCAAATTTTATAAGCAACATAATAAACTAGTGGTGTTCCTCATGATGTTTGTGAAAACTTTAAATAATGCTCTTATACAAAATTGGGAACCTTCAGCGACTTTTTTGTAAGATACGATACATTTTCATGTTTACAGAAAGTGATGAAGGATTCCGACCCTTAAAAAAGAAATCAGATGAACAGGAAGTCAGATGTTCTTTGATCTTGATTCGTTAAATATCATTTTCAAGGTTTTGGCAACATTTATTTCAAAACATTAATGTATGTTTCTAATGTTTAGGTGAATTACTATGTTTTTATTTCCATATGAAAACATGAGATGATATTTGGTAGGTAAAGATATTTTTAACCAATAAACAGGTTGGAGTTCTTAAACACCTTAGACAATGAAATTTTTAGCAACCCAACTGTTCAATGCTGTTTACACGCTCAATACTATAGCGCACTCATTAATACATGTGTATATTCACTGATAAAACATCACTTACAATGATATTACAATGATAAACAAATATATTAGGTATACAATTGAGAAGAAACAAACTTGTACCAACATGATACAGTAGACAACACTTCCATATTAAATCTGTATAGAGACTAGTGTCTCTGCTAAAGCAGCAAATATGACAATAAATAATATGATTACAATTCCTTTTATACCAATACATATTTGGTGACATGCCTTTTTATCCACCTGTTCATAATACTGTACTCTCTGTCTATACAAACTCCCTATAACAACCATTATATAACAACCAATTAAGACCAATTTTGATTCCTCCCGAAGACAGATTTTGACAGGTTTAACTAAGAATGTTTATGAATCACAGTCACAGTAATATATTTTGGGTCAATATCTATACCAAGAATGAACTAGTGTAAAACATGACTTAGATGAAAATGACTACTATGATAATGATATATGCTCTTATGCATATTAGGAATTCCCTTCTGGTTCAGACAAAACATTCACTTTCACTGGGCTCTGCACGCTTCTGTTGCCATAACTGACTAGAATTTGGAGAAATGTTTCTGCAGCTAGCAAATAAATGATCCATATTGTCATTCTGCTGTTTAAATGTGGACTCTGAATCGACATGGTGCTGAAAGATCATTTCTGCCTGCATATGTCCTTCATAACTTGTCCCCATTTCCCGTTTATTACTGTAGAGCACTTCCAGCTGACCTTCACCTTTGTCAGAATTATTCTGAGAATTGGTTTCCTGTGTTGGTGTAGCATCCTCTGTTTTGTAAATATTGTTATTTTCTACAGATAAGTCAGGTTCTTCCGTTGACTGGCTGAATTCTTGAACACTTGTCACATGGTCTTCACTGACAACACCTTCATAGTATGCAACCTTCTGTTGATGTTGTTGTAACAATGTTGCAGCTTCCTTGTCCTGTTGACTAAAAGGAACACTATTCTCTGTCAATGTAGGTTCATTACTGAGACTCTCCATGTTTTCTGTTGCATCAAGTTCATACCCTTGGTATTGTTGGTCACCTTCAGCTACCATGGTAACATCATCCTCGCAGTACTCGTCATATAAATAGTCCTCTGATCCAACACTTTCTGTGACAGCTTTTAAGTAGGAGCCAAAGAAAATGTCACGTTTTGATTTAAGGATTTCATTTTCCTCTGGATCCAGTGGTCTCAAAAGAATCTCTGCCTGATGTTTCTTAGCTTCACTGTCTTCACAGCTGATATCTTGTTGGAGATGAAGATCATTGATCCCCTCTTCCAGGGATTTGGTTGACTCGCTTTCTTGTCCCTGAACAAGGAAGCCATTATACTGACTCTCCAGCTCTTCCAAGCCTAAGTATACCTGTAAAATGAAAGCCATTTCTGTTATCTTTGTCTTTTTTGTTTATAAATTAAATGTATTCAAAATTTTATTCTAGAATACCCTAATTCAACTCTTATTATTGCTCACAAGAAACATTTAAACAAATTCACTTTATGATTACAGACTGTTTGCTTGCTGTCAATTTTGTTACATTTAATATTTTATAATTCTTTCATTAGGTATTATACTGATCAACAACTTTTTGTCACTGCCGAAGTCTTCAACAATATTCCATAAAACTATTCAGTGATTAGCTCAGTGGGCCAGCACATTACCTCGTACTCATAGTCAAAAGGTGGGTTTATTACAGGACAACAAAGTAACAGTTATCATGAACAAAACAGCAAATAAATGTGGGTGGGCTTCTCTCCAGACATAGACTTATTGGTGGTAGCTTGTTCTTTACCTTGACCATATCTGGGCGATCCTTTTTCTTCTTCTGTGTACATTGGAGAGCAATGTGAAAGAGTTTGTCATAGATGGCACTTGGACACATGCCTGGTTTATTGTCACGGAGATCTTCATATCGTGTCTGACTTTCTTCCAGGTACTCATTCACATAGCGCTCCTGTTAGAAGAAATTTAAAAAAATCTATGCTTCATCAATTTTTAGATACAATTGTGACAGTAAATACCCTTTTACCATTAAAATGCATTTGTTGTATAATTACCAAAATGAACATTTTTCAATATTCTTATTTTGACGGCAGGAAAATGAATGATCACACATCAAGTGAAATGCAAGGACTTCTATTACCATTTCTATAAATTCTTGTTTTATTTTCTTGAAGACATTTCCAACACCAAAGGCAGAGGTGAAGGAAAGTTTGTGTTTACAAATGATATGTTTTACTGGTCTTTAAAGAGTTATCATGTCCTACCAGGTATTTGGCATCCCCTCCTTCACGCTTCTCGTCGTAAGCTTGTTCCCCTGTACATACTTCCATCATCACCTGGTAAATATCAAAAGGTTATGAAAAATTTATCATACAAAAGGTTTAATGTTTAAATCTACAGCACAGCCATAATCTGTCTTTCCTGTGACAGAATAACTGATCTTGTAGAAACATCAACTTAGATCATAGAGATGGCTTATTCCAAGGTTAAATTGAATTCACAGTGATGAGATACCTCAGTAAGAAAAATTAAGAAATATACAATTTTCAAGTACACATTAAAGAAAAACCAGACAATTTTGACCATTGACAGATCAGCAAGATAAGGGGGTAAGATGCACAGTTTAAACATAAATAAGTTCTTTTCACCAAAGGATGCTTCAGATCAAATCTGGACAAAATTAAATCATTCGAAGAAAAGAAGAATTTTAAAGAATTTGCTCTATTTCCACCATTGATCCCACTCCTCCTATCCCAGAGGGGCCGAGACCCACCCCTTGTACAAAACTGTTTCCCATTCACATAAGGATGCTTCAGGCTAAATTGAGGCAAAATCCAAAATCCTAAATGAGGAGCAGCTCATCTTTTGAACCAGATTAGGTAAAACCTATTTCAGACAACATACCACTCCGAATGAAAATGTATCTCCTTTGATAGACATTTGTGACCCCCTCTGGGCCTCGGGTGGTAGATAGGCCTTGGAGGTGTACTCCTTAGTTCCCATTTGTTGTTTGGTGATATGAGTGAGTGCCCCAGTGGTGGACCCCTTCTGAGCATGCTTGGCCATCCCCAAGTCAGAAATCTTTGCCTCCAAATGCTTGTCCAAAAGTATATTGGCACTGAAATAACATTCAAATTAGGAATAATTTTATTTTCAAAAACCAAGAGTATTCTTCTCTTGTTAAAGAATCACATCTTAACCTTAGTAATTCACAGAGTTAAAATTTTTACTTTTATCTGTCAACAATTTTGTTTTGTTCAGAGAAGGCAGCTTAGCTCATTAAACATGTTTTTCAGTTGGTACCTTTTTATATCACCGTGGATGAGTGGTGCCGTGCCCAGGGTGTGTAAGTACTGAAGGCCACAGGAAGCTCCTCGTACAATGATTAATCTTTCCTGCCATGTTAACGGCCGTGTGCCACACTGAAAACAACAATCACAGATTATCTACAATGAGATTTGAGTTTCACTTTAAAAGCTTCAAGCTTGAGTGGTAAGATAACCTGTGATGTCTTTTTTCAAGCAGAAAAATACAATGCTGATAAAAATCTGTTTCATCACAAACTATTTTTTTCCAACATCTTTACTTTTTAATTTAATTCAGTAATATATAGGTACACACATAAAGAATGACAGAATGTATGTATTCTATGATAAGCAAAGGGGGCTCTTAATTAAGCTTTGACTCAATATTAGGGTCAGGCTTATTGCAAGACAAACAAATAACATCTGTTAGCAATTTTAAAGGTTACTATGTATGGGCTTATTGTTAATAATGGCCTTATTACCAGGTGTTGGTTTATAGTAAAATATTTTCAATTTTAAACTTTTGTGAATAATGACATTTCTAAGCATGTTTACCTTGCAGCTAAGTCTGTCCTCCAGTGACCCATGAGGCATGTACTGGTAGACCAGGCAGACATCGGAACCCTCTAATGTGTAACCATACAGTGCTACAATGTTTTCATGCCGATATCTACAAAGAAGCACATCATAAAATAAACTACAACTTTAAAAAAAATACTGATTTGCTATCAAACACTTCTTGATTCAGATAAAAATTCAAATATATGAGAATACATGAATATATCAATCAGGTATTTTTCGGACAAAAATGATAAGAAGATTTTTCAGGCAGCTAAATCCTAAATGAGAAAGATATAGATCTAATTACATGTAGCTATCACAGTCCACACAAGTGATTACATACCGAATCAGTGCCTTCAGCTCAGTTTTCAAGTGGCTCTGGGATTCCTGGTCCTCTTCTGATCCCTGTAAACAGACAGGCAGATTCTTGTATCAGGGTTTCAGTGTTAGTCAGTGTTAGTATATCATACATGATAAAACAAATCAAAAAAAAACACAGACAATTTTAAGATCCAGGATGTGACATGTCACAAAGTTTGAGTCAGTTTGGGATACAGGTGTTGTGTTTGTTTACATAACGAAGATAACTTAAGTTTGCATTTTACCTGTTTGTTCAGATATGATTACATACAAGAAGTACCTGAGCTTATACATATATGGTACCAAGGGATTTCTATAATGACAGATCCCACGTCAGTTTATATGGTACCACGAGATTTCTATAATGACAGATCCCATGTCAGTTACATAGATAGTACCAAGGGATTTCTATAATGACAGATCCCATGTCAATTACATATACGATACCACAAGATTTCTATAATGACAGATCCCATGTCAGTTATGAGACAAATATAAATTGATATCATTCACACAACTGCGCAGAGAAACATTATTTGATACAAGCACATTACTGATAAAGGTTTTAAATAAAAGTTGACTGAAATGTTTGTAAATTATTATCAATTATTTAAATCCTCCCTTACAAACTGAAGTTTAATATAACATATGGCCATATAAAGAGGATATTTAATTGTGTCTTCAGCAATAACAAACATATTTCTGCAGTGTGTCAAAAATTTTAGTATCTTTCCTGAGTGTGTAGCATGAGTGAAAGATGCAAAAAATATCAGACACATGTGCATTCTATTTACCAATATTACATTTTCACAAGCAAAATAGCCAAATACTGGCATATTTAGGACAGAAAGAAAAGGATGAACCTATGATTGTCGCAGAAACTGCTCACTCATATAACTTTGCGGTACACAACAAAAAATAATCTGTTTTTACAGAACAATCAGTAAAAAGATATAAACATAAAAAAAATTTTGATGTAAATTCATTTCTATATTAACAAAGAAAATGGGAATTATTCAAGTCACTAACAGACAAGATTTGCAGTACAATGCTCAGAGAGACACAATAACAGCCTGTGACAAGTCAATATGAGGCTGTAAATATGACACCAATCCTTTAGAAAGGTCGAGCTCTGTTGATTGGGTTAGTTCTTGACATTAGAATACTTACAGAGAAGAGTCGTTTGATGGCACATTGTGAATTTTTGAGCCGGCCCTTGTAGACCTCACCAAAACTGCCTTGACCAAGCTTGCACTGGTCGTTAAATCCATTAGTAGCCTGATTTATTTCCTTATACGTGAAGCTTGGAGTGTTGATGATAGCCATGGCAGTGTCAGCATCACAGCTGCCATTCTGGTTCAGGGTAGACAAGCCCTCATGACTCTTGACTCGATCCATTAAGTCAAGGCTTATGGAAGGCTCTCCCATATTGCCTTTGCTATTCTCACCAGGCCCGTCTGTCTCAACCTCATTAACATGTACAGAGCACATAGATTTGTCTCCGTTGCCACTTCCTGACAAGAATCCTATTGAAACTTTCTGGGAAAGAAAGAAAAAGTAAAAAATTGAATTACATCAATATATCTTAATTCTGACCAATCAGAACACACATCAGCTTTGGATGTCAAACGTTTTTCAAATTCATGAAATTTAAATAGGTAAGACGAAGTGTGGGCTTATTACAAGACATAAAGTAGCATTTGGGGCCTTATTGTCAGAAGTATATTTTTAACTTGGATCTGTTGGAACATAGGGCATGTTATAATGAACTTATACACATACACACATAAACTGTAAATGTACTTATTACTGGTGCACCCACTGGGAACCTAAAATTAGTCTTTTGTAAGTGGAATTTGCGATATATTTTTTATACTATTTCTTTTCACACAAGCAAGTATTTTGTAATTAAATGTATTGTGTGGAGCTTACCTTGCCCTTGTCCTGTCCAGATATAGCCTTATCCTGCCCAGATATGACTTTGTCTTGTCCGGATATGGCCTTGTCTTGCCCTGGTATGACCTTATCATCATAATTTTTCTCTATAGATGGGATGTGTTTGTCCTCCATCATCTTATTGGACATGAACTTTGACCCCTGTATTGATTTATCAGGCATGTTGAAGTTCACATTATGGTCTTTGTTGTGGGAGGGGTTCCCAGGAGGCACTGCTCCCGGTGGACTTGGTTTTGGCAATTCTGTAGATAAGGATACCAAGTAGACAATGAATTCATAAAAAAAATTATCAGACCAATCAAAACAGTGATATAAAGATTTCACAGTAAGTCACACCCCATTTTGGTATCCATATTGTGTCAATACCAGTATATTTTTACAAAAAGACTGACAAGTTTAAGGAAAGTTACTGGATAGCTTTACTTTTTTGATAGGTACAATATATCACATTTATTTCAAGTAACATATTAGCATCACAGAATGAAGATGAAAACAACCTTTTATGCACTATTGCTTTGACTGGTGTCAAAATGTCTGCTCAATGCAGTCTTTTTATTGAGATATTTCTTCCATCCACTCAAGCTGAGGACGGGTGGTCGGGTGGCGCAGTGTTAACGCACTCGCTTTTCACCTAGCCGACCGGGGTTCGATTCCCGGAACGGACGTGAAAAGGTAAGGGGTCACCTGCCCAACCACGTGGGTTTTCCCCGGGTACTCTGGTTTCCTCCCACAATAAGACCCCTCGCGCGCTTACATCCGGGCCAACAAGAGTGATTAGTATAAGCTCGAATAACTTGTTTCGCAATTGTTGTAAAATAGATAAAGTTTATATTTAAGCTGAGGACAATTCTAGGTCTTTAGAAGAATGGAATTTACAGCAATATTGAACAATAACTTTATGCCTTAAGTGAGCCAGACAAAGTGTTTTTGGTGAAAGAGAATCCTTTACTTACTGGTGGAGTAAAGGTTCTCCAGCATTTCCCTGGGAGTTGGGGCTGATCCTCCCACAGCCCCATGGGATCCTCCCACAGCCCTATGGGTTCCTCCCACAGCTCCATGGCTACAGGAATTGTCCCATTGGTATGCATGTGAATCATGTACCTTCTCACTGCTACTGGAAACTACAACAGATAAAATGGAAACTGCATGTAATTTTTGTCAACAAAACATCTCTGAATGTTCTTCAACATCTTCAGATGAACAAATCAGATCTTTAAATTAAACCAACAACAGAAACAAAATCTCATACTGGAACAAAAGACCTCACAAAAATTATTTTTGAACTTTTTTATAATTAATAAAAAGGAAAAGGTGAATATAGTATTTAGTAAATAATTAATGATACAAACAAAAAATTGAAATAGATAAACAAGTACTGATACTGATAGTATAAATTGGTATTTAAACGTTTTCTATTTGTATGCGATTTTACTCAGTGTTGGGAGCATTTAATCATATAGATCCATTAAAAAAACCCAAAAAACTAAAATTACTGAAACTCTTTTTTTATCAAATGTAAAATTTTTTGCCAATGATGAGACCATTACAATTAATTGAAAATTCTTTAGGAAAGATAATTTGTATGTACACAACGATATGACATGTCCATATGTTTATAATCTAAGTGTCACTTGTTGACATTAATATTACTTACAGTTCATATTAGTACCAGGTATATTTGCACAAAGTAAACATCATAATAACATAAGTTGAAATTTTTGTATCAAATATACAACTCCAAGTCCACACAACTGGCTAAATCAAAATCCAAAATGGTGTCCACTAATGCTTACATCCATGATTTAGATCCCTTCTGTTACATTGTAAATGTTACCTGTAGGATAGACCTGTATTTACCTGAGATTTTTTTATCCAACCATTTAGCCTTTATTTATAATTACAGCCCTGACAGACCTATATGACTGGACCAATAATTACTCAACTATTTGTGATATTTTATGTATGTCCTGATGTGCCTTATGGCTGACATGAATACTCAACATAATTATAAATCCTCTGAAGTCAATCAGTAGCATTATCAGCTTAACATCAAAATCCTATCAAATTTGTATCTAGAAAAAAACTGAAACATTGTGAATCTCACAAGTTAAAATTTTATGCACAAAACAGAAATATATTCTAATATTTTTTAGATTTGAAGTATAGATAAAATATAACAAATATTCTGAAAATGTTAGCTAAATATAGATGTAGGTAATATCAAGCTGCTTAGAATTATATAGTGTTTGTGATAAACAATCGCTACCTTTTGTTTACAACCTTACTTCCCGTCTTTGACATAAGTTTTCTACAGTCAGTCAAAAGCCAGAGGCTAATTTACAGAACAAATTGACCAATCATATTTCACAAAGACACACCCATGTGTATCTTCCATTAAACTACCCAATGAAAGCAAAGATGTTTTAAAATTAACATGACACTCAGAAACAATAATATATTGTATGTATAAAGTAAACAGGGGAGGGGAAGCACTAGTATTACAAAATAGTGAAGATCATTTATAGTTTTTATTTCATTTTTGTTGTATGATTAGTTTTCATTCATCCCTAAGTTTTAACTTCTTACTGTAAATGTAACAATCAGTAATGATAATGTTCAATTTTGTACATCATGTTTTTACAGAAATTAAATACCCAAATAACCTGTGTGTTTTTATGCACCTTATCATCCCATGGTCTGTAGGGTTTTGAAATCTTAAAAAAATATTTTGCAACTACAATCTGGCGAGATGGATTAATAAATATTTAGGTATGTAAAGTAATGAATGCAGTTTTATTATCCTCAATAACAATTACTGTGAAATTTTTTTTTTTAACAAAATCAACAACAATGAAAAAAATTACGGTGCCTGGCAGTGGAAGTTCCTTCTATAAGAACAGTACGATCAGTTTACACAGATACACCTGTACATACTAATATACCAATCCTATCTTTACCGATATTATTACTTGCAGGCCTTCTGCCACAGAGAGCTATCTGCTAATATCTTTTTTGCATAATATTAAATTTGAGCTCCGCAACTCATTATAAACAGGATATGTTAAATGCTATATATATGCATGACAGAAAAAAAAATTATGAAAAGCAGTCCAAACTCGAGCTGAGTCACTCCTACTAAACTGAATTTAATTTTTATGGGACCAAAAGACATTTGTGTCACTTATCGTCTTTTTAGATTAATCGGTATATATTCCATGAAATACAATAAAATTTTCTCTGATGTAAACAAGTTCTTAATACTCCGGGAAAGTTGGTGGAGAGTCTAGACATCCTGAGGGAGTTCCCAACCTAGTATATAGGACACTGAAGGCAGTCACCTGAATACTGCCATACCTTATCTATCCTACAATGTACTGGTCGTATTGTATTTCATATGATAACTCAATATGAAAGGTCTGGAGTTCTGGTGAATACCACTTTAAAAACAGATAATTCTCTCCTGTGATCTGTGCAGTTTGTGGCCATTCTTATTAGATAACATCAGCAAACATGCTAAAATATTACAAAAACTGTCTAGACTTCATGTCAATACTTAAGCAATCTTTGTCTAGATATATGAGGCTCCAACTTGGTATCTGCAAAATGTGATATCATAAATATATGACATCAGTAAATGAAATAGGAAATTATATCATTTATACAAGTTAGCGATATCAGAATCTAGTAATACAAATGTATCCTTCAGTAATGTTTGTTTGTTTGCTTGTTTATTGTTACTGTAAGTCTTATCAACTGCCGAGATCATTTAAAACCATGCTAGGCTTGGATGATGGAGGAAAGTCTAAAATCTTGGTAAAATACCACTGACCAGCTGCCAGTAGCTTGTGCCTGCTCCAGGTTGGCCTCACACCAGCAATCCAGACATAGGCATTCACCACTTGACCAATATTAACACTGCATTGACTTATTGATATCATTAACTCATTCTCTTCCACTTCACCTTGTGTAGTGGGCAAGTCAGCAGTTTTATAGAAGTGGACCATTCCCAGGGTCACTCAACCATATAGGTCGGGTATTTTTGATGTCTTAGATGATGAATGTCACATACTGCAACCTTTTCTATATCAGAAAGAATTCCACAAAAACAATCACATATTGTAAATAAACTGATTGTCAAGTGTGTTCTACAATATGTTAAAATAAAAACCCCAATGTTTCATGACTCATCTACCCACACATCCTTCCATCCATCCATACACCCCTTCCCCTACCAAAACACCCCTCCTGCCCCAAACCCCTCCATCCATCCCCACCCTTAAACCTACCCACACACCCCTCTACCTCCCTCACATTAGGTGACTAATTAGTGAAAAATGTCAGCAATCCATTTGGTAATCCTGTGTGTTTAGATATTTATATTAGTATACCTACCATTTTCAGGTACTGTGATATTGTACACATGCATTGTAAATGTTACTGGAAAGCAATCTCTGCAAGTATTCACTTTTTTTGTCTCTGAATTTCACAATCTGCAATAATCCAATAGTGTCAGTTCTCTTCCTGACGTCTTCTTCTGTACAGCATCAGTATCTTTACATATCAATACATACGCACAAGACAGTTGAAAAGCTAATACCTAAGTCTGTAGAATCCATTATTGAAATATCAAGACATCCGACCAACTAAGTGTGGTGTTTTATATAAAAAAAAAAAAAAATAGAAAAAAACTGAAGTGAATGAACAAAAGCTGTTTACATAATAGTTTATCCGGGATGTCTGCTTGTATATAGCATTATAAAACACACTCACACACACACACACACACATGTAGCCATTCCTGGCCCACTGTACATGTGTCACATGTTACTGAATACATCAATCTCAATATTATACATAATTAGTATATTCATACAAACATTTCCAGGACTATTATCTCCTTGAACCTAGTATTAGTTTACTGAAGTGATAGGGACTTCCCTACAAAAATTATCATTAGTTAATGATTAACCAATCATAGTTCGAAGCTGATCTAAAGACCAATGAAAAAAGGCCCTTCCTGGTGTGAAACATGAGATCGGATATACATGTCCCAGTGTCGGTAGGAGTGGAACCACACAGACATTAGAATTTATTTTGTTACATCCTGTTGGCAGATGATATGCTGAGGTGTTGATAGGTGTGAATGTTGACTGTAGTACATGTATTATTGCACACAGTAAACATCATTATTAAAGTGTATTTTTAAAAAAAATGTTACAGCAACTTCCTCATTAATTAAAAACAAGAGGCACGCAGGGCTTGTATTGCTCAATCTGGATATTTAAGTCAATAATGCAAAACTTTTCAATTCTTTAGATGGAAAATATTTCCCCTGATGAGCCTCATCCCACAGATACAGCTTCTAATTCCGTTGGGGTGGGGACAGAGATCCATTGTTAATCTCTTGATGTCCAGCAATGATATTAAGTTATGGGATGATAATCTCAATAGCTTCAAAGACAACCAGATCAGACCCCAGAACAAATTATCAGTTATGATTGTGTTTATCTCCTGATGCTCAGCATTACTATAGTTATTCAGTGGTGCCAGGTGAGCTAAAAATGCATTTTCAAAGAAATGTTTTTATTTACAACATCATTAATATACAGTAAAACCTGGTCTTCATTGACATTGTTTCTGTAAAGTTAATATCTCCTTTGGAGGTCATCTCTATCAGCAAATACCTAACTTTAATTATAAGTGATATTTACTACTGCATGCAACAGATGAACACGACTATTCTACTAAAACACAATTAAATGTTGATATTCCATCAAATTCTTCCTTGAAAATATCATTTCAATGGAATGATTTGATATGGTATTGAAATCTTGTTAAATAATTTTTAATACAAATTAAAATATAGTTAAAAAAACATGGAATCAGATAAGATACTTTTGAGGGGTTTGACCAATGTATACACCATTTTTTGTTACCCTAGTTTAAATGTAAGAAAACTTATGCTATAAGACACAAAATTGAAACAAAGGGCGATATCTCTGTAATTGAAGGGTTACAGGCCTAAATTTGGTACACTACACATCATCTTCATATGACCAGTGTATACACCAAAATTCATGATCCTTGCTTAACTATGGGCAGAGTTATGTTCTGAACATGAAAGGTCAGATGGAAGGACAGATGGACTGACAATGTGTCAACTATATACTCCCCAAAATTATTTTTAGGGGAACATAACAATATTAAAAAAACTATCATAATGTATGTTTAAATCTTCTTTCACCTTAGTCCATCTGTCCTTGAACTATCTTGAGATATACTGGATAGATCATGCTCATCTGTTTGGCTCCCCTTGGTTCGTAGTTGTGCATTGCCCACTTTGGAATTGATCAGAACAACATGGCTGTCAGACAACCATCTTGAAGTTTGAGAATCGTTGTTTGTTATATTACTATTTCTTTGGACATCCTTGAATCAGGGTTCTCAAATTTTACACACCTTAATCTCTTTTAGTTTTGTACTGTCTATTGAGGGAGAGACAGAAAAAATGAAATGGCTAACATTGTAGCTATCTTAGTGTTCTTTATCTTATACTCATATTGAATAGACTAACAAACAGAGATAAGATACATTGTTTCTTACATTTAAGGTAAATTCTGTGAAAATAAAATATACATATGTTGAATTCATATACTGGTAGATATAATTCCAATCCAGAGTTAAATCTGCATCCCTATCGAACAGATATCAAATTAATTTTCTCCTCCATACAAGTTCATCTTATGAGCAGGTTTACCTTAAGAATTCTATAAACAAAGAGAAACCTGTACATATACATGGCTCATATGGCCTGGTGCCAAACCTATCAAAATCATTTTCTGTTAACAATCAACCAATGGTTGATCCCGATTCTCATTTCTATAACAGGCAGCCAATGGATGATCTTGATTCAATCTTCCCACTTCCTTTTAACAATTCTAACTCAGGATATGTTTGACACAATAATAATCATAAGGTATTTAAAGTATAGTGGATTAATGAAAAAAGGTACAGGGAATAAATAAATGCAGACTGAGTTTTTGAACTGTAAAGTTCATTTGTATAAATATGTATCATTCAACAAAAAGTATAAAAGAGGCCCATAGGGCCTGTATAGCTCATATGGCTTTGCTTGGCTGAAATTGCTTTATCAAAACTAAAGGAAAAGCAATTTTATATCTCCAAACACACAACACAAAACAATTCCCATTGGACTCACTATTTATACAAAATTGTTTCCCTTTACCTCAACAATGTTTCAAACCAAACTTTGGCAAAATCTGATCATTCCTACAGGAGGAGTTGAATTTTGAAGTATTTACTCTATTAAAGATGGATCTTTTCCCTTCTTTCTCTGTTTTTGCTCTTAATGATAAGAAATTTTAACATTCCCTTGCAGAAATGGCAGTAATAATCTTTACCTACCAAATCCAAGATGGTTGCCTTGAAGCCATTTTGTTTTTTCTGATAATTCCCAAAATCAAATGGACACAAGAAGAGATCAAAGGGAACCTATTAATGAAATTTCATAGAGATCAATTCAGTACTTCTTATTAAGAAATAGGGATAACAAATCTTTACTAGCGAAATCTAAGATGGCAGTCTGACGTCCATTTTTGTTTTTCCTAAACTCACAACAAGGGACAAAGAGGAACCTATACATGAAATATGAGAAATATTTATGCAGTATTTCTAAAGAAGTAGCGATAACAAACTTTCAAAATCATAATCCAAGATGGCCACCTGTTTGCCATTTTCTTTTCAGTACCAATATCAAATAGGTACAGCTAGGGATCACCCAACACTGTTTCAGACTAAATTTGCTCAAAATCCAATTATTCCTAAAGTAGGAGTAGGAGTTTTAAAAAAAATTGCTCTTTTTTTCTATGGGGCAACCCCTCAGGCCCTAGGAAGCAAAGACCCACTGTTTATAGAAAATTGATTCTTCTCCTCCCAACAATGCTTTAGAAACATTTGGGCAAAATCCAATCATTCCTACAGGAGGAGTAGAATTTTAAGACCCCTTCCAAACCCAAAAACAGATCCCTAGGGGCCTAGACCCACCATTTATACAATTTACTTTCCCTAGGGATGCTTCTGACCAAATTTGGTCAAGATCCTGTAAGTCGCTTATGACTAGTAGTCGGGCCAGGTGAGCTAAAAAACAGAAAATCATGCATATTCCTATATGGTCTTGTAAAGCTGAATCTATATTTAATGGACCATTTTGTTTTAATGTCTAAGTGACTAGTAGTAAATTTCAAAATAAGGAGAACCATCATTATTAGTTATATATTTACAACATATGCTTTCCTATCTGTAAAAAAGCATTATGTATTGTTTGTAAATATAATCATGTAATTTTACATAATACAAGTACATTGTATATTAACTATGGTCATGTACCCAAACCTGGAAGTCTTCACCATTTTACAGACAGTCACAATTATTCACAATAAATGATCTTAACATAATTAAAAAGAATTTCTTAAATTTTTCTTTCATCTTAGTCATCGTAATGTGGGTTGAACTTACATCATGACCGACAAAACATGTTCAAATGCAGTATTTGACCACATGTACTTCAGTTAGGTCTGTATCACTCATAAATGTAAAGACTCACCATGACTCGTCTTAAATCTCAATGACCAATGTGTTTACATCACTATAACATTGACTTTCATTTCTAAATCAAGTGCTGCATCAGTACTGTAACAAAATTTGTTATATGAATCCAAAACTTATGTACTCCTTATCTTCATCGTTAAAAGACATCTATAAAAACCTATATTTAGCAGTTATGACTAATGGATTATAAATTGATATAGAGATGGATTGTATCATTGGGGATAACATTTTCTAATGATATATTAACAATTAAATTATACATTGTATATCTAAATATATGATAAAGCAAAACATTACACAGCAATCTTAATTAATATACACTTATGATTATATGTGTGTTGACTATTGTGATTCATCAACAGATTCATACACCAGTGCTTAAATTAAAGTCAACGGCCAAACAGAGGTTGTTGGGTTTTCGTTTTACGTTTGAAAAAATGTTAAATTGAGATGACTTAATCAAGTAAAAAGTATGTGACCATTGTAGTGTGTAGGCTCCATGGGCTCATTGTAGTACATTTTGTACAAATACATTTAACACCATGCCAACTTATTTTACTTTGAGTAAAAAAAACAACAGGGAGCAGGGGTCTGGAAAAATATTTTAAACCACTAGGCACAGGACTAGTGGACTGAAAAATTTACTTGTCCGGATTGGAAATTTACTCGTCCAAACTTAATCAGCGAGGATGTGACATGTGACTTTTTTTCTATTTCTATTTTAAGTTTTAGAGAAAAAAACCATGCAATGATGGCTGCTTTGCGTCAGACATTATGCGCGACTTAGGCCTAGCTGTAGAGTTTGTTTATATTCTACTGACTAGGTGCTGCTAAATACAGACCGGTACATGTTGGTACCGCCCGAGAGCACCTGACATCAGTATGACCGCAGGAAAATGGCTAAGGTATTCCGAATGCTATATTTGATGTCATGGTGTAATCAAAAGTTAGAGTGCTGACTGGAATATTTTGTTTCCGAAGTACCATAAACACGTTTCTTTGTTTTTAATTTTCTTAACATTTTTATTGAAATTTAAGTTGTAACATTAATATCATTGGAAAAAAGGTACTCGTCCGATGGACGACTGACAAAGATAAATCTGGTTGTCCGAGACAATTTTCACTTGTCCATGACGACCGGACATGTGTGTTTCCGGACCCCTGAGGGAGAAAAAAAATTCTACAGGAAACAAAGAATATGTTTGTTTAAATGAAAAGTGATATTTTCAAATGATAATAAATAACATATCAGTATCACAAAATACTCTGTAATTGATTTGGAAGGACATCATGTCATGAATAATTGATGAGATTTAACATCCCTGTTCCTGTTACATATTTTATAAATAAGCAAATAAATTTGCATATAAATGTATGTCAAGAAGAATGGATTTATTGTACAAACAAACAAACTGATACATGTTTACGATTGGAACTCCCTTCAATGTCTGCAAGGCCAATCGGAAAAGTTCCAACAACAACACTGCTTTGTAATAAATTCACTCCCATTGGATGCTATTGTTTGCCCAAAAACAAAATAAACATGGATTCATTTAGAAAACTCCCTAGTAGCAACAGGTTGGGCTTGGGAGTGTGAAAACTTCTGTGTTTAGAACTTGAATTTGATCACCAGACTTGGCAGATTTTTTATCATTCATTAACTTGTCAATTATTTTTCTGCATATCAAAAAATCATTACTGTCTTTGTTTCCAGTATTATGTGTTATGGTACCTGAGGGCTAACATTTTTCTGGTGCTCAAATATTCATGTCAACCCAGACAATCCATGTATGCAATACTATTAGTATGTGTATAAAAAATTCTTTAAACCTGAATTCAACATTAATAATTAATAATGCATAATTCCATAATAAATAATGTCAAGTAATGTAAATGTTTGGGAAGGTAAGGAAGGGGAATAACTCACATCAAATACAAGTAACAAGTCAGTCAAATGTTTGGGAAGATAAGGAAGGGGAATAACTCACATGACATTCAAGTAACAAGTTAGTCAAACATTTGGGAAGGCAAGGAAGGGAAAAATGTCACATGAAATTTGCGCTTTCTTATGTTAGATATCGAGCTGCTAATGTTATATGCATAATTTTAATTTTAATTTCAAATTTAAAAAATACTTTCTGCTACCATATTTGAATAAGCATACCTCACATGTGCGACTGCCCTAGTTAGGTTCGTAACTCCGTTTCTGAATTCATAGCATCTAATTTTGGAGCAGACACCCTTCACACCCTTGTGGTATCCTTATACCAGCCAGAAAACCACACAACTTAACACTCCAAATATCGACAACAATGTTGAGTCAACTTTTGATTTTGAATTTGCAATATAACTTTCAGCCCCTACATCTCTCTTAATCCATCAGATGATCGACACATTATTGTTACACAACTGACAGTTAGGAAAATGTCACATTTTGAACCACTTTTGATGTAATTCAGGGTATCAAAATGCATGTCACATTGCCCTTACAGCCCATTACGGGTGAAACTAGTCAGCAATAATACAATTTATTGACCACCAAATTTTTTAACTCTGGTATATGTTTACTCCCTACTTCTGATTTATAGGTGTTAATTATAAAACAATAGGCCCAGCAGTCTTGATAGTCACCTCAGATAAGCAATACTGTAAATAAAGGTTAAAGATTAATGATAGTAAACCGGTGTCAATACATTCATATCATCAAAACTGTCATACTATACTAATAATTCTTAGAAAGTTATTTCCCGTTGGAAATAAACAATGTTATGCTCAAAAATGCATTTTTTTTATAGAAATTACAGTAAAGTTAAATTCCACCCCAGGAAAAAAGTAAGACCCATTTTAGTAATTAAAGCACCTCAAATGTAGGTGTTGAGAAGAGGATTTTTGAAATCTGAGTCAATTTGACCCCTTTTGGCCCCATACATCAGCCCTTGAAGGTCAGCCAGGATCAATATAGGCACATCATCATGCCATCATTATTCACTCATAATTCTAACTAAGTTTGAAATATTTCCAATGGAAATTAAACAAATTATGCTAAAAAATCTATTTTGCCTATATATACTATAGTAAAATGATTTTTGAAATCCAAGTCAGTTTGACTCCTTTTGGCCTCACCCATCAGCCCCTGGGTGTCAGACAGGATCAATAGGGGCATATCATATAGCCATCATCCTTTCCTCATAATTCTTACCAACCTTAAAATATTTCCAATCGAAATTAATCAAATTATGTTCAAAAATCTATTTCTCCTATATAAACTATAGTAAAATTTAATTTACCCCTCCCTACATGTAGGAAACGTCAGACCGTTGAGCCATGAAGCTTACAATATTTGTAAAGCACCTTAAGATGCTGCCGTCCATTTAGAGTATCCGATTCTACAATATCCGGGTGTTGAGAAGAAGATTTTTGAAGTTTAAATCAATTTGACCCCTTTTGGCCCCACCCCTCAGGTCCCTGTGAGGTAGGGACCATATTATTCACTATTATGGTGTATTTTATTCCAAGAATGGTTTCTGCAAATATTTCTTGAAACTGGTTCAGAGGATTTTGATAAGAAATTGAAGAAAATAAACAGTTAAAAAATATAAACAGGACAACTGTTATTGTTCTATTGATATCATGTATATTGACCTTCATGAATATTTATTACAATAACTAAACTTTGATGTAGTCTATCGCATTATGGTTGGTGAGTCAAATACATGTACAATTAACATAGCAACAGCAATTTGCAATTATTACTTCTTTGTAATGTTGAAAATGAAAGAAATCAGAATGATTAAAGCTGATATCATTAATTAGTTAAAAATTATATGCATGCCTTTAATATGATAAGGAAGAATTAAGATTCATCCAAACCACCTCTGGAATACTAAATATCTAATACTTCTGTGATGGATTCTTAGTGCTAATGTTAACCATATATAATTGCATATACAGTTATGTATGTACAATGGATTTGTCATGATTCAAGACCCTGTAACTAGTCTGTCAATAAAATTTACTCTGTCTATTATAATATCTGTTAATGCTTTAAATATAATTAGAAAATGTTTTATAAAAACCCACCAACATATTCAAAACCTAACCTTAACTTTATAGATAATGAAAAAAAGAGAGGGGGCCAGTAGTGTCCATTCTGGACTGTTCCATTTTACTGTTGATATGATAACTTAGAGGAAAGGATCAGGAACCTAAAGGTTTGTAGTGAAAGACTGCAAAATAATGATAACAAAAGGAAAGGTTCATTGATATATCTTTGTAAAATAAAGTTTTATCAGAATTTCACAGTTCTAAAACATAATTTCAATATCTACTTTTCCTTGAGAAAGTTGATACTTGGTAAATAGCGCTTTCCATTTGATGTGCCTGACATGTTTTCAAAAACCAAAATATCATTTGCAGTCCTCATCTGGCTTATTACTTCCATACTGACTATGGTGTAGGGGAAGTAACTCTGATAACTTGACCCATGTGTACATATGGTTTTTAAGTCATTTCATTATACAGAAACTTTAATTTGAAGTTCAGACTGCCAATGTTGATGATCCCACAGGAACTTTCACAAATACCTTGAGTATTTTTATAATGAAATGGCAATATACATGCAGTCAGTGACAAACTTATATATCAGCAAACTTATACTCCTTTTGTCCTTATAAAATCTTGACATTGACAATGGTAGCAAGAGAGCAATACTGTGATTCAAAGTGATTCATGACTGAGATTAGAAACAACACAATAATGTTGTAAAAATATGCTATTTAAAATCGGAGAAACCCTCTGACATCTGCAATGTAGATCAAGAAGTAATTCTTCTCAAGTAGGGAAATATTAAGTAACTCCAAAATTAAATAATTTTAATTTCAACTGTAACAAGACACACGGTCAAGATCATGTTACATCAGGACATTTTTTTATAATTCCATTAAATGCTATCGTTGGTACTGCTAGTATTACATCATTTGAGAGAGATTGAAAATTGGTAAAATCTTTTGAACGAATTCCCATCATTACAGCATGTAACCAACTAAACCTGCCTAATTAGGATTGTTAAAATCTACATGTTTCCATATCATTTCTGTTGTACATATGTACATGTATGCTGCTTCAGTTCTGTTTTATGTCAGTTAATTACAACTAACTACTGCCCCTTCAAAAGTTTAAATAGCAAAACTAAGATAACATTGATCATTCAGTTACTTACAAATCAATCTTACTACTCATAGTCAGTAACATGAGAAACAAACAATTGTAATTATAGTATATTCAACCAAACACTTATATCTGCTCATATAAATGTGAATCCACCTTTCTTCTGGCAAAAAAGGATAGATATTTAAACCAAAACAAAATTCAACCTTTTCAGTCTTAACCTTCAGTAAACCCTGCAGTCAATAAATAGTACATATAATACAGAAATTTGCCATTTTTTAAAAAATTCAAATTGTGTTTTCTGCTTCAAAGGTTTCATGTAAAAAAGTACAGGCTTATATTAATTAAGCACACTGATTTTTGTATTTGTGTAATGTGTATTTATGATTACACAGTGTAGTCATCAAGTCCAATAGGTGTATGTAACTTGATAATTGGCCTTCTTCAGAAATAGAAATATCAACTTACACCATGCCTCCAGAACCTGCGTTTCCCTGCGCCTGTCAAGCCTTTTAAGGATCAAGTACAAATCCATCACTGTCGGGTTTTTACAGCCCCAATCCATGAGTAGCTTTTTGGTAGGGCTGCCATTAGGTTCTCGGTACGCCAATTCAAAGAGTTTTACATCTTGATGAAGGTAGCCTATCTCACCAGCTACAACAGTAAAAGGTGTGTTGTCAAAGTAATTGTTTTTAACAAGCCTATTTCAAATAACAAAATAAGTATATATGTGTATACATATAGGTATGAAGAGACTTGGAAAAATCATGTTTCTTTATTTCCGGAATTTATCAACCTATAATTTAGCCAGCCAGCCAGACCATTTTGAGGTAGGATCTCCTTGCAGTAGCTGGTGGATAACTCATTGAACAACATGCTATTCAAAAGCACTTGAGATTAAGTGTCTTGCTCAAGGACACATCCACAACAGCACAAAGCAGTCACTTTCTCAGTTTCCTGAGAACACAAACTACACACCTTGCATTGTCACCTGAGGTTACACTGATTAACAATATTGACTGAGCTATTGTGACAGCTGTACATCTATATGTAGCAGTAAAGTTAGGGAATTATCAGTATTTACATGCATACTGTATCAGTAATACATTATTAACATAAGCATGTCACTCAATAATAAACCAGTGGTATCGTCACATTATATAACTTATATACTATAGGCCAACAGATACAATGAATTCCATTAGTGGAAACGCTGTGGTTTCCTTTCAAACTAAATTGGAGGTGATTTGATTGTACTACAATACAGCCAATTGTTTTGATGTAGTCAATGGAAACTTGGTACCAGTCATGGGTGACCATGTTCTGTTGATTAAAACCACTCAAAATGATCCAAGCCTTAAGATACTGCAGCCATCTTTCTTGTTGAGGCAGATGATCAATCTCAACATTGGAGAAATTTATCATAACCAAAAGCTCAAATGAGTCATCAAAATGTGAAGTGGAGAGTTGATGGTGATTATCTTTGTAGTATATTTAAGTTCCTCTTTCTCCATAAGTTTGTCGGTAATGTTAGAATGTGTGAAAAGATGATATTGTAACTGTTACAGTAGGCCTTATGAATGAGTCAGAATGAATGGGATGGATTTTCTGTCATTTTTACTAATGAAACTTCACTTGTGCTTAGTATCCAGTTGCTTTAACACAGCAAACTAAATCTGTGCTTCACAATTATTGTTAGATCAATCAAATGGAAGGTTGTATGTCACTGTTGGTGTGTAGTAAATTATGATGTAGTAATAAATACCAGCATGCATTTATAATAAATTTGTGCTGAAAAAATCTGTGTCTGTAGGTCAAAACTGACCAGACTATCAATACTTTGTATATGGGTCATCATCAAGAACAAAAACATATATTTATAGAGTTATCACATTTGGAAGTGTAATAGGAGAAGGTTGGTGTTGCTTGTATATAGTGTTAAATACAGTCTGTCATTCTGCTGACAGAGCATGCTTCTTTTGCTCATTTGGTTTGGGCACTCGATAGGAATTAGTATTTTCCCTTTTCTTTCAAACTGATGCCCAACGAAATCACACGAGTTGTGGTATTTGGAGTCACCGGGTTGATATTTAGGAAATCTTAAGAAAAATATGATGTTGTATGCTATATTTTAACATTATTACTGACTATTTGGTAAAAGATAGCATTTATTTTTCAATTCTTATCAACTTTCTTTTATCTTGGAAGGAAAAGTGTCACTTTATTGAAGTACGTGTTGAAGTAGACTAGGAAGTGAAACCGGAAACAGGAACACATGATCAAGATTGGGTAGGGTCAAGCCTTTATATTACTTGATCATTACAAGATAATATTAAGTAATCGGCTAATTATATGTATCTGAATTTATTTTGTAAGAAATGTGACATTACTTACGATATAATATATATATGTATTGAAAACGAAGTCCAAACTATGTCAGAAGATACACAACTTGTCAAACAAAAACACAGGAGTAAAAACGAATATTACGTCAAGCTTCACAACTTGTTGACATTCGATCACTGTCCACTTAAGAATGAAAGACAGTGTAAATGTAAATTTGTGATAACCTACCTAAACGTTCCCAAGCGTGGTCAATATCGAGGCCATGACAGAGTTCTATCGTAATACTGTACGGCAAATTGTACAGAAACGTCGAGTGTTTATCACGATGCCTGCTACCAGTCGCCATGTTTTCGGAAGTTCATCGACGATTGGCTCATAGTTTTTTCTGTGACGTCATTTTCCCCCTGGAGGAATTACTTCCTGGTTGGGGATTCCCCAGTTTTAGAGGGAAGAAGAGGTCCGTTAAAGGATAAAGTGCATAGAAACGTATAATACGTCCCTGCGTTGTCCAACACAGCTAGACATTCGTGTCGATTAATATCACTTAGATCTACAAAACATCACTATCATAATGTTGCATTACTATAACGTTTTTAATTTCCATTTGTCTCCCCAATTTTCGCTCCTCTAGTTTTAGCATAGACTAAATTCTAAAAGAGTTATCTCTCTTCGACTGTACGTCCATTGACTAGAGCAACTAGATATGTCATTAAAAATGACTATCTTGTTTCTTACTGCTTTCCATTTTTTCTATCATCGGGTTTTCTCCCTCGATTAAACATTTGATAAATAAACATGAACACTTTTGATGGTGACCATTATCTATCATTCAAGTTATTACCATTTAGTAACCCTCGACAGGTAGTTATGATGGACCATCTGGATGCTCACAATATCGCTGTGATGACGTTAGAGCGTGATTGTGGTTGTTAAACTGCCCTGACCCACCACTTTGCACATAATAAGTTTACCCGAAGCTTGTTATGGGTTAGATGAAATATAACCTAGAAAGCAGGCATTGATTCCTCTTCGATTGAATGACTCTGCTACGGACCAACCATGGTTGGATTTGAAACGCAAGTTTTGTCAAGACTAAGGAAAAAACGATAAAGATAAACTAGTTTTGACAGTTGGAAAAAAAAGTTGGTCCAGGTAAAATTAGTCATCACACTCCGAAAGCTAACAGTGTGAACACTCTCTTCTCATTTATCCGTTTTTATCGTTCTTTTCCATGAATGTTCTTTTCATGCAATATAAAGTAAAGTTTATTAGAGGATTATGTATTTACTTGTTAGTCTATTACTTATGTCTTACCAACAGATAGTTGATTTTATTTACAATGCTACTTTTTGTATGTTTCAGACCTCCATCATTTTGGATAATAAAGTTATCTGAAAATAGTATCGGCCTACTTATCTATTTATGTTTATTTAAGAAAACTGGCACCCAGCTTCCCTTCTCATTATGTTTCTAAAACTATGTGATTCCGTATGCAACAGCATATAAGATTGAAAATATACATACAAATAATAACATTTACATTTACACAAGATGGCGGAGAACATTAGCCAAAACCAATAAGATTAAGACACAAAATTCATAAGTATGCATACATATCAAGCAAATTTTAAACAGAGCGGTGTTTTGAAGCACCAGTACTCAGAAGTGTTACTTTTGATAAATGAAAATATTTAGATTAATTATGAAACACCCAATTGCTTAAAAATATCTCGAATAGCATAAGTTGTAAATAATTCAAGTATTTAATAATTCTTTTTTTCCGTAGCATGAATCGGAAACCTACCAAAATTCCTGAGAGTTTTTACATTTTTACAAGATAAAAGTTAAATAATTTTGAATACAGATGGCCGGCGATAACTGTAAGGCTTGATATAAAAGATACGTAATTCTGAATAAGATGGGCATAGTAAACTGAAATGAATTTCATCTTCTATTTCATTACTGTCGCACAGAGTGCGTATTCTTTGAGAAATATTACCACCATGGTATCTACCCATTTCAACATTTATGTGAGCTCAGTCTATACTTAAACAGTATCATTTTTACTTTCATAGTAAGTGGTTTGTTGAGGTACGATTTTGTAACAAACCGATCAACTCTATACAATGTTTATACAATGTACACTTTGAGGAGCTTTCAAATCTACTTCTTACTCATTTATGTTGCAATCGACGTCAGAAGCTACAGGTTTTGTTGGACTGCAAAATGTCCGGTCTACCTATAAAGTTGACCTGAATCTCGCAGTGCGATAAAGGTGAGGGCCTTAAGGGTTCGAGCAGGTTTTACCTGTTAAGTTCAGGCTAAATGATAGTGGATATAATACTGAACTGTTCTGTGATTGAAAATTTGGTGAAAATGTTGAACCAGAGGTGTTGTTGGTGATTTCGGTGTTTGGATATTGGGTGGCCGAAACGGATTTATTCAAGATGGTAAGCTAGCGTCTGTTTTATCTGAATGTAGAGAAACTTTATAATTATGATGCTCAGGAAGTTTCAAGTTTTGTTGAGAGTATTTTGAATGAATGTGGTTTTACCTATATATGGACCTCTCAATATGCGTTAACATTTAATCCTAAATGGTTAAAGAACACTGTGAAACAAAGACTTGTTGACCAATATTTACAAAAACGGAATAGCGATGTATAAAATTTCTCAAAAGCTATATGTTATAGAATTTTCAAAACAAAATGTTATTTCGAATATTATTTGGATAACTTAAATGAAAAAGATAGAATTACTCATGTAAATTTCGTACTACTAACCAAAAGTATATTGCTGAAACCAGAAGATGGCACGGTATTGAGTATGAAGAAAGGAAATGTCCATATTGCGATCTAGGGGATAGTGGTGATGAATTTCATTACCTACTCCAATGTCCTTTTTTCTTTAATAGCATAGTTTTATATATTGATAAATACTTCTGGTTTAGGCCTAACACTATCAAGTTTAATAAATTAATGAATATTACTGATGTTAAAACATTAACTGTGTACTTTTATAAGAATGATGAATACCACTATTTGTCCTCTCTAATGTTCTAGCCTAGTTATTGTACTTAACTGGACAATAGACATCACTTGTGTCATATTAACAGCATTATTAACAAAATATCATATATTGACTTGGAACACTACTCTGTTTGTAAATATTATTGTAAATATGTTTCCCTGTACAATTTATTTTGTGAAAGAGAATAAAATTGAAATTGAAAAAATAAAGTCTTGAATAAATATATCCTGTACATGTTGTTTATATAACAAGAAAATACTTTTCATTTGAAACACCTTGTGCCAACCATACATCACCAAAACCAAATCTAAATAAATCTAGTTTCAAATGAAAAATCCAATTTGATTTACAATTAGGCTTCTTGGTATCAAGATCAACTAATTCATAATAACAAGCTCTTAATATACAATTATCTGTCTTCAAAAGTTGTAGCCAATATTTAACAATAGTAACCTTTCTCTGAACATAAGGAAAGCGACATCACTCGAAATACACCATAGAATTATTAACATTTTTCTTCACACCCAAAAGGGATTTTAAAAACGACAAATGTACCTTTTCAATCTGTGGTGCTATATCAGTGCCCCAGACCTCGCAACCATAATTCAAAATACATGATACTTAAGTATCAAGTAATGATAACTTAGTTTATACATTCAAAACAAACTTGTTAATCCTACGATTGAGGAGACAATACACCTTTCTACCTTGTGCAGCTATGTTATTATGTGCTATTGTAAATTTACCGTTATAATTGTGTACCAATCCTAAATAACAAAATTGATCTACAATTTCTATATACAGTGTATTTCCCATCAAAATACCACCGTTCATTTGGTAATAATCGTTTACTTTTTCTTAAAACTACTATCTTGGTCTTATCGACATTCACGGCCAAGTTCCAATGATCCGAGTAACTCTTCAAAAAATCTGGTATATTTTGGAGCTCAACAGTGTCTTCAGAAAATAGCACAGTATCATCTGCATACACGATAAAAAAAAATTAAGGAGTTGTATATTACAGCTTTGACAATTGGATACAAGAAGTTCTGATTCCATGTCATTAACAAAGAAGGAAAGCACAATCGGTTATAAAGATTCACCTTGTAATAAACCGACGTGCAAGTCGTACATTGGAAACAATTTACCATGCAACTTCACACACGACTTCACATTTTCATATATAGATTTTATCACATTCTGTCTGTAATTATGCCAGGTACAAAACTGATTTTCCGGGTTTTTCTCAGGTCATTTGACAATGTACCAGGTGAATGACTTTTTCACGTCGACTTCTGCCAATGAGAAGAAGTTTTGTGCATTGTTTGTGTTTTGTGACGCTTTCAAGGCATTTGGTAAAGTCTGGCAAAAAAAAGTGTTATTCAAATTCAGCCAGTATGGTATTTAGGAAAACTTACTGTTCAGGTTATTGAAGTTATTTGACCAAGTATCAACTCTGTAAAATATGGACTTGTTATTTCTTCTTTAACTCTGTATCGTGTACCACAAGGATGAGTCCGAGGTCAACTAGTGTTTTTACTCTATACATTGGAAAACTGATACTAGCATGTTTGCGGATGACTTTTCTCTTCAAGAGTTTTCAGCAAACTTAATTAAACGTGATAGCACAGAAACGAAATCATATGTAAACATTTACATGTTCTCTCCAGACCTCTTGGTGTAAAACCAAATTTTACCTGTGCTAATGAAGCGCTTACTTTCACTGACCGTTATTGCCGTCTTGGTGTGTTTTTCATGTATTTATCGGGAAAACTCCCGGTCTCTTAGCCTCAGGTGAACCGTTAAACTTTGAAATTGAAAGGCTGCCTTTAAATTCTAGAGGTGAGGTGTATTCTAATAAGATTCATAATAGACAAATTCCAGGTTATCGTCATTGTTTGATTCCCCAAAAGAGAGATGGTTATTTGTTCTCAAATCTGTGGTTAAGTGTTTATCTACCCCGTCCTCCATCAGGATAGATTTTCTTGCCTTCTTATCTCTCCTTGTCCCTACCAACCCCTTACTCTTCCCTCGCCTTCTTTTCTTTTCTCAACTTTTTGCTTCTAATTTCAATATCTATTATAAGAACTAAAACCTGTTTACAACTTTACCATCACGTGTTATCATTAGTCACTTCGTATTAAAATGGTTAAAGAGAAGCTATTAAGTTGTAATTTTTTTATTTAATCCATTCTGAAAGCGAACCCAACGCAAGATGTTTCAGATATACTATGGCATATTTTTCTATGGACTCCAAAAGTATCTAGAAATTCACGATAGAATTAGTACCAACACCATCAAGTATCCACGAAAAAGTAGTTTCTTTTCTGTCTCTTTAGTCCCACTAAAGTAGATTTTACAATGATTGTATATGTGACATAAAAGTGAATAACAGTATCAGATACATCCTTTACTGAATAATGATTTAATTTAAGTTAATGCAACATGTGGTTGTTGTATATGGGCTCTCTATCACTCGACTTAGTTATTTTTCAAAAGTTGCAACGAACACCAGCTTTATCGAGCTTTTTTTTAACTTGAGAAAAAAAAATGAAAACAATTCCTAGGATGAATTTATATGATCTGGTACCCATGTGTGTTTTGTTGTTTTTGTTCACTTCATGTTTTGGGATAAAACGATATTATCCCAAATTAAACGCCTTTATTTGACATGCAAAACTTACAATTTCAAAAATATATGGAAAACATATCATTACAAATTAAAGGTAATGAACAAGGTTATTATCGACAAAGCAATAAATGTATATAAGTCAATGTAAAAATCAACTTATCAGAAAAACAACCGTGAACTACTTATTACGATTCATTTTACGAACGCGTGAAGCGCCTGTTGTGGTCAAAGTTACTCGCCGTCGGCCCATCAAAACGCTTTAAATGTCTATACCAAGTTTGATATAAACTTGTGTATTATATTATATTTTATGTTCTAATTCACCAGTTAAAACGAACATAAATCATTTATCAATTAAAGCACTGCAATATAGAATAAAGCTGACTGCAGCTAGCGCTTCGAGCACAAAGATCGGGTAAAGGAGTAGCTAATAAACGTTAAACTACAATCTCACCAAACTTCTCTGTAACGGCCATTCTCTCGGCCAAATCCTCGTTCACATAACCAGCCTTAGTCGTCTCGGACTTCCAACTGAATTCGAACTTTTACAAAACGATATTTACCTGAAAATATAACCTGTAGAGACATTGGAGATCTTGGCGCAGTACAAACAACGTTTAAGCATGGAAACCGGACATAAAGTCTTAGAAGTCTTAGCGATGACTACTTCCGATCCTGCACCTACTACATCCGTCTGACTCTTAGTAATTCTGATTGTCTTAAAATGATCAGCGAAAGTAATGTCCGATCTCTTAATATTAACTAGTTCAACAAATGTAAGGAAACCGGCAAATCCGACTAAATACATGCAAACTAATCTAAGGTCTATAAGGGAACACGAGTCTTTAGCAAAAGATGTCACCAACTGTTGTAAAATATCAGGAGTGATGGGCTCTTTATTACAAGGTTTGATCCAACAATCGTTGTCCCCCGCCTTTATCATTTTGATAAATTCCAAAGAACAAGGATTCGGGAACGCTGCCAGTTGATGGGCACAATCTATAGAATAGATAGTATACTATAACTTAGCAACACTACTACTAGACTGAATAATAGACACTAAGTATAAGGAAACATGTTCCTCCGAAGCTGGCAGAACCTTAAAATTGAAAGAGCTCAAAAGCACCAGTGTACGAACCTATGATCATAACACTCCTGGGTGTTAACAGCCTTAGATGCCGTAACTATCATCTTTAAATCACTGACGAGAGGTAAAATTCTGCTATCTTTGGTATCCACGTCGGCCCATCGCCCGTGTCTAAAAACATCTGTAAGATGTATACAAGAAAATATGATACGATAACAGTTCGAACTATTTGTATGCGTATGCCCTCCTATTAATGAAATTCCCTAATGAATTACCGTAGACCACCATTCGTCACATACCGGCCTATAATGCCACGTACAATGAATATTGCCCCAACGGGATGACCTTGCGCGCGTACTTACAGTACCGACCTCGTCATAAGAGAAAGCGTCAACCTCTGTGACCTTCACCTATACACAAGAATGTGTACCGACTATAGTACCCCGTACTACGAAAAACTATTCACGCGTAATAAACGTACTACATGACGTAGACAGGTATGCGTTACCGTGACCTCGTCTGTAAACAACAATCACGTGCTCTGTGAATAATGTAATCTCCAGGACACTGCATGCTCAAAAATAAACAATTGTAATAATCGTTTCGAAAACTTTGATATAACAAAGTCGACAAACACTAAGCTTGAAGCCTCACCGCTAACACCGTGCCAACAAAGTTATCGGGGTTGAAATAAGAGTTCTTATCAGAACATTTCCTCAACTCCAACACATCAGTCACATACTCTCTGTACACGAATTCACGTTGGAAAATAAATGTCTAAAAGGGTGCCGACGGCCACTTAGGAATAATCAGGGTACAACGAGAACGAGACACTATGACGTGTCTGATAGTTTGAATGACCAAGTGTATAGAAGTTATCAACCAGTTAGTTTCACCTTTCCCAGTGAGTGGAGAAGGCGTCTACACATTCCGTACCAGGGTTCCAGAACTTGGAATTGAAACGACTCAGTTTAGCGTTATCATCACTGGCGATTCTGTCCTACTCCAGAGCGAATCAATGAACTGAAAAAAAACTCCACAGTTACACGCCAGTCATCGAAGTCAAATATGTTTCTGATTTCACCAGCTCGTACATAACTGTCCCTGGGTATCCATCCGAAGTCTATGGTAATATCACTGGCGGAGCAACTTTCAAAAATGTCTAACGCGAATTCGTGTAAATCGGGTTTCATACTACCCTTGGTAACTACATAAAAACAATTTTGATTGTCCGTAAACCACTTCACGCGCCTACCCGTTAACACTGGTACAAAAGACCGTAAGGCCAGTGAAATAGCTTTCATTTCCCTCCAAGTAGAACTACGTGAAATCTCAGCATCTGTCCACATTTTGTGACAGACACTGTTATCCAAATCTACTGAATGTGCGCATACGAACTAGCATCAGAAAACATGATAACTTTAGGGACATCAGAAATAGCCAAATACCTAACGTTCAGACTATGCATGTGCTCGCCCCAATTCACTAACTCTGTGATGAATTGATTACTGTTGACATTGACCTTACCAATACAGGTAGAAGACCTGGCCATGAACACCATCAAATGTCTAGTCATAGGACAACAGAGATTACCAATACCGGGCTTAAAAGACATTACTAATCCTGTAACCTTAGCTAACTGCCTAGATGACATGACTGGTAGAGAAACTTACAACATTAATGCAGGTAAGCAACTTACTCTAGTGTAGGTACAGGAATACTAAAATCTAACGAATTCCAGACAAGACCCAATCAGGAAATATCCTGGCATGGACTCCAGACAGACTTTTCTGTATTAATAAGAAAACCAGCACGCCAGAGTGTGTCCCTAACGAAATCACGTTTCTGCTGACAAGTAACCTGATCAGGACTACAACATAAACTGTCATCTATGTGCAGAACTATGTTAATACCATTCAATCTCCAGTGTTTGACAAGGGCTTTAAGGATCTTAGTGAATTTGTATGGAGCTGATGATAACTCGAAAGGCAAGACAGTAAAACAGTAGAACTTACCGTCCCATGAAAAACCGAGAAAGAATTGCTGACTGTACGAAATATCTATATGATAATAACCGGATTTCAGGTCAAACTTGAACATGTAAGTAGCGCGATCGAAATACTGTAACGCCAATTTCCAATCCTCAAATTTTATCTTTTCTTTCCAAACATGCAATTAACCAATCTAAGATCCAAGATCAACCTTTTCTTACCAGAACTGCTGTAAGCAACGCTTAAAGGATTCAATACGTGATGAAGGAAAGGGATCTGTACGACACACTTACTACTGACTAAAATAGCTTGCTTAACAAATTTAGTCTCTCCTATAGCAGACATGTTGTTCTTAGAAACGTTTTCGGAGATGTCGAAATGAAAGGTATTACATAACCTTATTTAAGCACCGATATCTTTACAAAACTGAACATGATTTTTTAATCTATCTTTAACAGATATAATCTGACGATTGTCCTGACATTCAAAAAACTGTTTGAAAGTTCAGTTCATCCAAATCAAACAACGAGGGAGAAGTACATGTACATATATACTTGTCATGAATCTCGTCACTCGGGTCCAGTCTGCTGCTGTGGCTGTCGAGATCCTTCCTGTCTGTATTTCCGCAGTCCCTCCTCCAATGCCCGAATCCACCACAGGAGAAACACTGGTCTGAAGGGGCAGTGGTGCGCGGGGCGTTCACTCGTAGAGTCCCCCGTTGAAAAGCGCAGACCCCGCGGCCGCGAGGATAGGGGCGTGGCGTGTAGATGGACTACCGTTGTTACGAAAAGTAGCTGAAGAACTGCGTTTACGAGAGTCATGTTTAAGTTTGATACTCCTCAGCGCCCTCTGTTCAATAATGTTTATGCGTTTCTTGTCCTAACTGTCTGACGCAAGATCATCGGAAATGTACTCCACCACAGTTTTCCATCCTGCTGGCGACTTATCAGCAAGTCGTATCAATTTATTCCTCTGGTACAACTTCACGTTCAGGTCGGAGGCTAATTCAACAAAACGTTTATCAAGCCTTCTCTGTAATTTATCTACATCCGCTTCCAACTTCTCGTTAAACTGGAATCGTATTCTATTCCCTAGGAACTTGTCCGACTTTGGCTTTTTAGGTAATGCCTCCTCTTCTCCCAAATCCGCCTTTAAAGCATCCAATTTACTGTTCAAATACTGCCTGAACAATGAAAACGCCTCAACACCTCCCGTGCTGTGACCCACGGTGGGGAGAAAAGAGCCCCCAGTGCTACAGTTGATTGGAGAGGGGTTCGCACTCGCTTTTTCAGTCATAATAGAGCGACGAACAAGCTAACCAGGAATACTAGCAAATACCACAAGCGTACTGTCCGGCTGCAAAAGTTCGAATGACCCTATCGCCTATACACTCTGTATAGCACAGGTTCTACCCTAGGTAATTCAGGTGTTACCCGTAATACTTCATGTTTGTCAGAATACACCATAAGGTACATACATACGCGCTCACACACATGTGTGGCCCCATTGACCCCATTGTTCCTGTACCATTAATAAATATAAATGTTATAATTAACTGATACATTTGGAGCTAAATATCTCACCTGTTTTGATAGAAATCACCTTTTATAATTGTTTCGGTCTTCTCGGACTCTTCACTTCTGCTGAAGCGTTGAAATCTAGGAGTCGACTTGGGGAAATACAATTGGCCAAAATGAATGAGGAAAGGTGCAGTAACCTCAGAGTTTTTAATCAATTATGACATATTCAAAAATTGTTTCATTTCTCAATCTTGTTTCATTCTATATTTATATTTGAACCTTGTACTGGTTCTGCTGTTAAAACATACCGGGTGCTTGCCAAGTTCACCACTAACATTTAACCTCGCAATTATCAAGGATTTGTACAAAACTACATATGAATAATACCTCTTGATACGAATTTATGATTAGCTGCAATATACCCAAATAATAAATAAAATTGCATCTTAGATCAGTTACATGCATTTCTTTGGACACATCAGTGATCTTAGGGACTGAAAGTGCCCAAGGACAACTAGTTTGTTAATAAAACCGTAGAACAGACGGTATATTTACAGAGAAACAATGAGACGCGGTAGGGTAAAAATGGTTTTCAACTCCATCGACGACGTGTGCAATATAAATCTATGTCCTTTTAAGTAAAAACGCGTTTTCAGAATGAGAACTACCAATAATTTAATCATGTCATATACCAACAAACACAAAACAGAACGATATTCATACTGCATAAAGAAATGCAATATTTCGCAATGACATCATAATTACGATTAGTGTGATTCCCATACTCAGTTGCATCTATCACCAACCTTTAAGATTTCTCTGGGAAATCATAGTTTTGGCAAATTACTACAAGTACGTACGGAGTTGTTACTATCTAGAAATGGAATAGGTTTTTGTTAGTTATTAGGTTACATGTAACAATAACAATAATAAAGATATTTGGGTTAGAAAAAGTACTTTGGTTTTTTATTCTGAATATTTATTATGTTTTGGTTGCTGAGATATTAACTTAAAACAAGATATAAATCGAAACTAGTCACATCTGAAATTTCTACAACCACTGGTGATATTTCATAAAAATTTACAAAGAGAAGTAATTCTGGTTGGAGATATTAATCAAGATATGCTAAACCTTAGTCCAAACTCTCATTTTTATAGACTTTTATTAAAATACGGACTACAAAATACTGTTACTGAACCTACCAGGATTACTCCTCAATCTTCAACTTCACTTGATATTCTTGTTACTAATAATGTTAACTTTGTTACTAATACATATGTGCTACCCCCATCTTGTAGTGACCACTCCCCAATTACTGCTAACTTAAACTTCAATTCTTTTAAGAAACTTGCTTATAGAAAAACCCTTTTATATTTCCAAAATACTAATTTTGATGGAGTAAATGAATTTCTTAGTTCTACTGAGTGGAATTTTCAGTTAGTAGGTGATATTGATGAAATGAATTATATTCTAACAAAATTTTAGCTGTTATTGACCAATTTGTACCAAACAAGACTGTAACTATTAGACCTAATGACAAAATATGGATGACTAATGGAATTAGACTGAAAATAAGACAGAGAAATCGTCAGCATTCTAAAGCTAAACAACAGAATTCCCAGGCCTCTTGGAAAAAATTTAAAGCTATTCGAAACCAGGTAATTACCTTAATTCGAGCGGCTAAAAATAAATATCTATCTAAATTACAATCTTCTCTTATTGATAAAACTATTCCTCCTGAAAAATGGTGGCGAATTGCTAAATCAGTTATGAATCTTCAAAATAAAAGCGATACTGACTCACCCCTGATAATTAATGATGATCTGAAAATTCATCCTCTAGATAAAGCTGAGTCTTTCAATGATTACTGCACATCTATTTCAGCGACAGACAAGGATGCTGATGATTTACCGCCTGACTATCCCCCACCAATTATTAACTTCTCTTCTATCGACATAAATGAACAGGACATTATTGACCAACTTCAGCTTCCAAATACTAACAAACCTGCAGGCCCTGATGCCATCCCTCCCTAATTCATAAAAGAAGTTTCTCAATCCCTTGTTAAACCTCTCTCTATCATATTTAATAAATCTATCTCTGCAAGTGTACTTCCTACCTCCTGCAAAAATGCCCATGTAACACCTGTATATAAAGGGAAAGAAGGAAAAAGTGACCCCTCAAACTATAGGCCAATCTCTGTTACTCCAATCTTCAGTAAAATCCTTGAGAAAATTGTTTTCAAATATTTGTATAACTATCTTTCAAGATACAATATTATCTCAAGAAACCTGTCACGTCGTATGTATATATTTATTGTTTGTGTATGTACGGTGTTTTCGTCGTTCCTGTCGGGCCACCGTATCTTGTGGGGTGACCAGGTGAGTGGGAATTCATGACAGATTACAGACTGTGCTCAATATGACGGTCACAACCTCAGCTTTAGAAGTACCTCAGCCAGGGTCAGTTACTAGTAAGTGACGGCACCAGGACCTTTTGACAGTAAGGTCAGCCAACTCACTAGAACGCCAGGACAGACCTTGAGGACATCACGAGCTATGTGCATCTCGTTCACTATTAAGTGACGGCACCAGGACCTTGGTACAGTTAGGTCAGCCAACTATGTGGAACACCAGGACAGGTCGCAAGCGTTGCAACTAGAGAGTCGCCGCTGTTGGGTTCTGGAAAGAGTGACATACTATATTGTTTGGAACTGCGTATTCCTAGACGAGTTTTCCTCTGTGGAAACCAGTGTTTGTAGACGTTTCCTCTGTGGGACCAGTGACTGTGATCGTCTGCATATTGGAACTTTGTAGTGTATTTCAGTATTTGTGTGAAACCGGGTGAATGAGTGTGTGTGTGTTTCGTTTGCGTTGTAAATAAATTGTTAATTGAATATTTGCATTGTTTTCTTCTCCCTGGTAACTACTCGACGCTCGTCCTACGTTACAAAACCAATCAGGTTTCTTACCAAAAGATTCTACTGTTAATCAACTTTTAATTATATATGATGAAATTATTAAACATTTGGATAAAGGTAAAGAAGCAAGAATGATATTTTGTGATATTAGCAAAGCGTTTGATAGAGTTTGGCATGATGGATTAATTTACAAATTGAAAAAAATATGGTATTAGTAATAACATGTTAAAGTGGTTTTCATCTTATTTATCTGACAGGAAACAGAGAGTGATCCTAGATGGGTACAAGTCCAACTGGAAAACATTACAGGCTGGGGTCCTTATCTGTTCTTATTATATATTAATGATATTGGTGATGATTTACTATCTAATGTGAAATTATTTGCTGATGACACATCTTTATATGGCTTAACTGAGGGTAACAGGCAAGATGCGGCTGATTTATTAAATGATGATCTCCAAAAAAATTTCTAGATGAGCCAATAGGTGGGGTATGATTTTTAATCCGGATAAGACTGAATCCCTTCTTTTTTCTAGGCGAATAGATTCTGAAATGTTGCATCCAAATCTGTATTTTAATAACTCAGTTATCAAAAATGTTACCTGTCATAAGCACCTGGGTCTAATTTTTAACAGTCATGCTAATCGGTCCAATCACATAAGCTTTATGTATGAGAAAGCTTATAAACGAATAAATATTCTTAGAATGTTAAAGTACAAAATTGACAGAAAGTCACTTGAACTAATATATATTACATTTATTCGTCCTATTTTAGAATATGCTGAAATTGTTTGGTCTAACTGCACAGAAAGGGAATGCAACATCTTAGAATCAGTTCAATTAGAGGCAATACACATTATCACTGGTTTGAGACGTGGCACCTGTCATGCTATCCTTTATAATGAGTCTAGATTAATACCATTAGCTAAACCTACATCAAAATATCCATTTTTTAAAACTATTTTAAATAACAGATGCCCTCCTCATGTAACTGATTCTATCCAGCCTTTTATCAACATTAATACTGTTCATTATCCTCTTCGACACAATAGGTTGTTTGATGTGCCACTTGCAAGAACTCGTCAATATAGCACTAGTTTCTTTCCAAAACTCATGACTGAATGGAACGACCCATCCTGTCTGTTTCCCTCATTGACATCCATTTATGCAATAAAAAAAACATTTTTGTCACAGCCTGTTATCAATCCTCTTTTACAATGCACTGATACTTTTAAATGTTACGGTAATAGAAAGGCAAACATAATCTTGTGTCAACTAAGAAACTCTGCAAGTAATCTAAATTTTGACTTATTTAATTCCCACCTTAATGACAACCCTGCCTGTACTTGTGGCCACCCAGTTGAAGATCCTACTCACTTCTTTTTCCATTGTCCCTTCTTTACTATCCAAAGACAACTCCTCCTTAATTCTCTTTCTACTCTTAGTGATTCTATACCTCTTACCACTGATACATTTCTTAAAGGATCTCATACACTTGATGCAAATATAAATAAGTCTATTCTTGATTTGGTTCAGAGATTCATAACTGATACCGGTCGCCTTTTTTAGCCTTAGTATTCTTATATTTACATTTTTTTTCTATTTTTAATTTGAATTTGTTATCTTAAGCTTGGTCCGCCTATCAATTTTTACGGACTCGGCTCAGGATTGTGGATATATGGACTGTTTGAACCTGCAGCCTGTGCCGTGATAAATTGACAAACTTTGACTCCATCTTGTTATATATAATTATATTACCTATCTAATCTTACTATTCTTTAACACTATAATTTAAATGATGATAATGCTTGCCTAACATTTATGTTAGATAATTATTCAACTGAATCTATATTCTAAATTCTTTTCCTGGAATGCTATCATTATTATTTAATATCTTAAATTTTGATTGATGCGTCTGTGTACTTGTTTAAGTTGTATGGAGAGGGCTTTCATAGGCTCTGCCTTTTGCCCAGTTCCATTTGACACCAATATCAAGACAATAAAATATTATGAAATGAAATATTTCATAAGCATCCATGGTAGACTATCTTGCTGTTCACAGCTATGTAACTACACATTGAATCTACACATGAGTTATCGCATCCGATGTTTTGGCTGGCGCACCATTGGAAGTTGAGTTCTTGTCTCCAGAACATGTGTTGATTGAGAAAATATTTGTCCTTTATCTTACCAATTACCATACCAAACTGTGGAACTCTTTCCCCATTAAATGACGAGACAATCAACATAAAAACAAAGAGCCTATCAGTAATTGTAACGTTATGCATGGTTATCCTTGTAAAACACCGACACAGCACATAGTGCCTAGGACGTAGACACAGATGATAAAAGGTGTGGAGCTGAGCAATAAGTGGTGCCTTTAACACTATTGATTTTTCGTTTTAAGTTACCATTGGGTAATTGTTTGCGGTAAACAATTTAAAATATAATAACAAGAGAGTAAAGTCTCACAACAGTTACCATCACTAGTGTGTTATCCTTTTAATTCTGGTCTGTTAAAGACCGTCCAGAGGCTTAGAGGAGTAAGTATATTTCATTTTCTTATAATTAATTGCCCTGACAATATTACATTGATTGTATATATAACTTAACGATTGCAAGACATTAATTTGTAATATACATGTACGTTTTCAGAAAAAAGCACCATACATCGGCCGATACCATATTCTTTTTTTTTCAACGATATAGATATGGTGTTACTATTTTGATGATTTGTGTTTAACTGTACATATACAGTAATAGAATATGGGGAAAAATTCCTGGACAAAGTGCCTCAAAGATTTATCTATTCGTTATACCTTTGGTCAGGATGACCTATATCCATCGTATTTAAACACATTAAACTTTTTCTCCAGTTCCACCGGTGTAAATAAGTTGTAACTTTCCAAATTGGTTTTTGGGGGTTTAGCTAAAAATTGGTAGGGATGTTAAGGAAAGGAAGCCAACAAAATGTTTTTTTATTTTAGGCCTCGTCAAAACAGCAACGGAGACCAATTTGTAGCATGATTGCGCAATTATGGTTGACTTGAACATACATAGTTTAAACTTAAGTTTCACACTTGTGATTGATCTGAAACTTGCCATGAATGACCTTGCGAGGGTGCTTCGTGTATTTTGTGGGTCGGTTCAATATTCAATATGGCCGCCATTATCGCCATCTCGAAAAACACACATTTAACCCCTCCAGTTTCTCCGATGAAAAAAAAGGGTTTGGGAATGTGGATGAAATGGACTGATCTGTATTGTTTTCATTATCGCAACTGCTGAACTGTAGAATAGTTTGAATCCTTTATAGTTTTTCATACTACCACTGTTGCTCTTTAATCATTTACAGGTCTTACATAGTCAGATGAACGTTAAAGGCCCACATACCTCATGTTTCCTGAGGCTTTTTGTAAACCGTGAAAATTTAACTATCAATAAAAACAACCTTTCCAACATGTTTTGATTTGTCATTTTCTATACATGATTTTTTTTGAAGAATTTTGATGGTGTATGAAGGGATATCAAATCCTTTATATTTTCAGCAGAGTGTCCTCAAGAATTGGGTTGGTCTATATCAAATTTAATATGACATTAACAGAATATATATATATATATATTTCCAGTTTGGTTTGGGTATTATTTTATTGATTTTTTTAACAGAGAACTTGACTGACGATGGAAATGCGACTGAGGATATTAACTTTACTGTGTGGTTGCTTGTGTTACGGTGAGTGACATAATCTAGTTGTATATGAGCAATATCTGTTCGTTAATCGCTCATGTTTTTGTGTTATTCATAATCTATCTTTTCGGAGATTTTTTTCGGCCAAACGTTTTGTAGCTTAATATGACAAGCAAAATAGTTTTTAACACCTTCGGAAAGACACTGATAAAACATCATCGTTTCCCCAGATGCATCACCTGTTTTTATCGTAGCAAATCTTAATACAATGGTCGAATTCAGCATGACGTTTGTAAGATAAGTGATTTAAATTTTGGAAACTTTTAAAAATGAAAAGAAACAGAATAATTTCTCATATATAATGATAAATAGGTTTTTCTCATTTTTTTCTGTAGGTGTCACCATGGATACAACAATAGTTTTTTCAAAGAACGATGGTAGAGATGTGGAGTTGTATGTAAATCTCGTCAATCCATCAGACAATGTGGTATTGGTGGAAATATCTGCTCCTGGCGTGCCAACATTCACAACGAGGCACCAACTAGTGGAAGCGAAAAACGTCTCTGTAACGAAAGTGACCACTACAAACTTCGAAATAGATGGAACAGGCAAAAGTGCTAAAAGTATTCTCATCCGGTCGAATGATACTGATCTTATTGTGATCGGACTTTCAGCAGCTTTAAACAGTGGCGATATGTTCTTTGCTAGGAACGCTACACAACTTGGTACAGAATATTTTATTATTACATACTGTGATATAGATCGAATTTGCCAATTTGCCATTACAGCTACCGAGGACAACACACTAATTGAAGTAACGTTTCCTGGATATTTCGTCCCTTCTGATGTATTTATTGGAACGAACTATAGCCCTGGTGAGGTCATTTCAATGACCCTAGAAAAATCACAGACTTTTCAAATCCAATCAATGTCTGATTTAAGTGGCGTAAAGATTCTGTCAACAAATGGAAAACGTTTTTCCGTTTTATCTGGTTGCGTGTTCACTAGGGTACAGAATGGTTACAATCGTGATCACTTAGCGGATATCGTACCCCCTATAGCGGCATGGGGGACTGATTATATTATCGTTCGAAGGAGGGTGACTGAGTTTGAACGCGAGTATGTAAAAATTGGTACAGCAGATGATGGCGCTAACGTTTCAATATTTGGATGTGGGTCAACTGTTTATCAGCACATTCCAGATTCTCAAACCTTCTTGTATAATTTAACGTGTCAAAGAATTCACGTACGATCGGATGTACCAGTCCTCGTTGCTCATTTTCCTGTTGCAGTCCCCAATGGTGATCCTGCGATGTTCTTCCCAACTCCAATTTCCCAGTATGTCAGTGAATATGCTGTTTACATTCCACCGGGATTCAAGAACTGTGCCTTGGCACTAGTGATGGAAACGGTTCATACTCTTACATTCGATTTAGCCAAGTTTAGCAGCCAATTTAACAACTGGAAAGAAATACAAAACTCTGTTTACTCGACAGCATGGTTAAAGAGATTACATTCCGGCGTCGTAGAAATTCATCATACGTCTCCATTTGGTGGCCACGTGATATGCGAACAGGAAATATCGATGACAGCATTAACAATTGGTCTTGGAAATGTGACTTTAAACGAACCACAGGTAAAGAGAACTCTTTCTGATCAATATATTATTCATCTTGGTTTCTTTTTATCCTCTTAAAGTTGTGATATTGCAAAAATGTGACGATTTGTATATATATATGTATGTATTAATAAAATGCTTCATTATATCTACTAACATCTGCTTATATAACGTTAGTGACCCAGTTTTTGTGTTGTCAGTGCCTAACAACTGGCTTCGCAAGGTAAAAAGAGGTTATACAACTCACTTGAAGTATTTTTCAAAAGTTAAAAACTAAATAAAACACGAGCATGAACGACAGTTAAAGAAAAATCTTCTGTAACAACAACGAGTTTTCGTGAAATGCTCCTACCATTTAAAAAAAACTAATCTATTCTGAAGTATGATTTACATTTACATATCAACAGTTGGGGCGTTATGTTACCTTTAGTGAAATATCACAAATTAGAATACAAAACTGGCAATTTAAAAAATATCATGACTTTTCGTGAATTGTAACTAGAAATGAATTTGTTATCTGTAAAGAAAACAAGGACATTAACACTCCTTCGGTAAAAGTTCACCCTGTCATTCAATCAAAACACGATATTTAAAGTGTTACAGCACCTGTGGTATAATATCATACAGCTGCTGGATTAATCAATGGATGCTTTTCGCTAGAAATTTATTTCCTACTCTGCAAGTGGTGAAATATTAGATTTAAAATTCTGTTGTACATGTATGTACATTTCGCAAAATCATGTTTGTGTTTGGATGATGAAAATTGATGATTTATCAACGAAATTATCATATATCTGTTTCCTTTTTTCCCAGTTATACTCTTCGACAACAGATACAGATGGTTCAACAACAGGTATTTATGGAATTTTTCATATATTATGTTTTTATTTTTGGCCATACATTTACCATAAGGATCTGTCTAGGGACAAAACAGACGTATAATATCAGTTTAATCCAATATTTGGTAATTCTGTATCTAACTCATTGCAAAGTGATATTCGCCCTTTCCTTTTGTACCTCTTATTCAAGTCGCCCACAGAGTTCATTGTAAATATTAAGGTTTTATATAGAGAGAACACTCAACGAGATGTTGCTGTTCATGGCATTTATTTCACTCGAGTAAGTTATTTATCAAAAGTTACAAAACACGAGCTTTAGCGAGTGTTTTTTTGTAATGCTTTCCGGAATACCTGGTCTTATTCTCATTGAGTCTCCGTTCATGTTTTGCCCTAGTTTTAGTGAATTTGAGTTTCGATTACGGTTATGTTGCCATGTTGGTATTTTCTTGATGGTTTGCATACACAAACCTTTGGTCTTCATTTGATTTTTGTGGTTTATCGACAAACATTTGACGTGCAGGATTGTGTTCATTCGCAAATAGGGTTATAATACAATTAATCGATTCCATCCATAGTTTTACGTACCATTTATTTGAAACTGATGTCCTTTGAAAGTTTATACTGTAGTAAAGCATAATGGGTTTCCCTTGAAAAATTTCATTCTACTGTTATATTTTACCGCGTGATAAATATCATTCTTGCCTTTGGAAAGGAAGCTTTACAACGGCGTTTCCAACAGAGATGGTTTCTATTCTATGTCATGTCGCATCATTGAACAAAGCAAGAGCAATTTCTTGAAAAGCAATATCTCTTTCAACAATTTGACTGTCTTCTTTCAGAGACGTTAACTCAGACGATGACAACAGAAACCTTCCCATCTACGTCTTTCCACCCAGACGTCACTTCTGCGAGAAACGTTTCATCAACCACTACTGCAGCAGTTGACGGTAAAAAAGGTTTACTAAACTGTTCCTGTTGTAAAACATTGCCGACTTCAGATCCTCCTTCTCGTGAGCAGCTGTTAGCGATGATGAACAAAATAAAAAACTCTCTTAGAGTTTCAAAGAAAGCCACATCCCATTACCTTCGTACTCTTAACAGTGCCTGGGACGAGAGGACATCCTCAGCCAGTATAGGTGCTGTAGGTATTATCGTTATTTGTGTTGTGTTTGGAAGCATCATAGCAATGGATCTAGCAACTCTTTACCAGAATCGTAGATGATGGGTGTGTTTTGCTTTTCTATATGAACACATACGCCATGTGTGGAAAATCCATAGACATTGACGACGGAAGTGATAAAACAGAAATGAAAGACAGAATGAAGCCATATTCCGCAGTTGATTTTGATATTCTAGGGTTTGTTGTCAGTGTCATGATTTCCGTGCAATATGTCGGCAACTGACACACAAACTTATGACACAGGGTTTCAGGTTGATGGAAATGATCAGGATTTTATTTGGATTTTATTCTATTCTCTTGTGCAGTATTACGTTGGGTGTGTTTGATGCTAGAATGTAAACTGTTGGTCCTCAATTGGGAACATGAACATTACTCATGTGTGTTCATGTAAATCTTTCTTTTGTTGATATTTTGTCCTGGTTTCATTGAATAGGAGTTTGGATTATGATTATGCTGACATATAAGTGTTTCCGTTTAGTTTTGTCCGAGCTTCGAACTGCTAATCAAAAACACATTTGCTCCAACCTGAGATAAAATTTGAAGCAGCTAGATGTATGTAAAATAAAACCGCATGTATATTTTTTTTTCATTTCAAAGACCATTCGCGCCGTTATAATCAATTTAAGATATTACATGATCCATATATTCAATATACAGTTTCTTAAATTTGACTTCGATTAACGTGTGTTGTCCGTAAGGCAGGAAATTATTGCTGAAAAAAGATCTGTTCTCAGTGTCTTTTTTTCCTCTTTGGTGTCTCCATGTAAACCATATTTTGTTTTACATTTTGTCCTCGATTTGTCGAAGGTGGGTTTTTTTTTATATCAAGGATCCGTTTTCCCTCAGTTTGCTATATATCGTATTTTATTCTATCGAATAACGTACATATGTGTTTTTACGGAAGGGTCGTTATTCATGAACAGAAATGTATATTTTCTTAATCCGTTCTTTCATTAAGGTATCTTGTGTATGCAAACAAGAATGAAAAGAAAAAAACCGGGAGACCCTGATCACATTGAAGTTATAAATTAATTTGCTTAAATCAACGACAGGGTAGAATACCATAAACAAGTTGTGTTTTTTCCTCTTCCTATATCATGCAAACGTTTTCGGAAAGTAATACAAGAAATCATCAACATCAGAGTCCTGGCTAAAAACTCTCAAAGGAAATCATTGCTTGCATGCGTTCATACGTAGATACGTAAATACAAAATTTTAATTCATAACAGATGTTTTTTTCGACATTTAGCATATATAATTCAAATAAACATAATTGACTTTGCTAATTAAAACCCATACAATGATTAATTTACACCGGGGTTATTAGAGAATGGTTATACCATAGAGAATCGAGGTAAGTTGCTGTCACATCTATGAATATTAAAAACGTGTTGTTATAGAATATATAATGGAACGTGATAACACGCCTTCAGCTTGAAGGCCACTTATCAATTAAGTTGTTATTGTGTCAGAGAATTGCAGAATATATTTACGTGTCAAGTTAAATTTTTTTGCACCAGGGGGACTAGACAAACCAGAATGTAATTATCTAGTATAGCTTTTGTTTATAGAATACTATGATGTGTCAAGAGACGCGCCATGTAATTAACAAAACGTGCACGTTGTTTCTGTGACCGATTTCTACCGGTTAATAGACAATGTAAGATAAAAATATGTTAAGACCACTAAACGTTGCAATATCTGTGGTAAAACATGGTCTCTGGTATAAATAATAATCAGTAATTTATTGATTAATTGAACAAATATGTCACGGTTAATTGAAAACGTATATTTTAATTTTGGTTAAAGAAGCACAGGTTCGATATCGAATGGATCAATTATATTATAGTTTCCATCGAATGAAAATAACGTTTTGTGACAATAATGCAAAATGCTGCTCTAAATTTAGTTCCTCCGGAAAAATATACGTGAAATATCTTAGTCTTAAAAGACAATGGACACGATTTGTCTTATTTTTCGCTAATGTGACATAACGGTAGTTGTAATTAATGCCGCTCCTGATTACGCCTAAATTTATACTATGTCCCCAAATATCTGGTAACTGGCCATGAATAAAACATAATCTTCCATTTTAAAATAGAATCTGTACACGTGCTGGGTTTGTTAACACCGAGCTCTGAATATCATCAATACAAGAATATTATTAACTTTATCATTATTTTTATACTGGTTGTATTGGTGTAACGAATGGTTTATTAAAGTTTACTTCAGTAAAGTTAATGTCATCATCCGTTGCATAGATCTCTATAAGAATCACACTGCACTGATAAAATTTCTGTTGGAGTGTGATTAAATTACCATTAAAACCTAAAGCTTTGTGAGAATAATATTTTCCCGTCGATTCCGAGCACCCAATTTTATACATTTTCTGCCACAGTCCTCGCCGGGAGTTCTTATACAAATCGAAACGTTCATTCCGTTTGGATGCTTAATATAAAGAGCTATATAGATATAATTTTTTCTATTCTGTATGGATCATTCTCTTGCGTGACGCCTTCCCGAAATGGACCATTAAAACGTAGCCATTCTCTCTTACTTTTAGAGCGGATGAACAAGTGAACACTTAAATCATGTGTTCAATAAGGTTTACTGCTTTCTTCCCATATCATCCCTAATTAGGGAATGATCATTAGTAGTTTAATATCATGTTTATGTTAAAGTTCATATATTATCAGAGTCAAATTTAGACGATGTTCTCCTACAGCATCATCGTCATATAAAAATAACAGTAAATTACTTTTGTTGTAAATGAAAAGCAAATCTTTATTTAGAGTGGGCCTGGAATGTTAACACAGCATTCAATAATTGAGTGGTCGGACAGCTCACTTCCGGTTCCGGTGGTATAACGGTTTACGTCATGAGGTGGTGATCGATTTTGATGACTCAATATTGCAATACGATGACTTACTAAAATTCTTTACAATTCCACTTGGAGAAAGTAATTCAGTTACCTACAAAAATATGAAAAACACATTCTTATATTGATATCTCTGTGTGAATAATCCCTCAAATGTAGCTTAAAAGTACTGAAATAACAGCACCATTTCTCAGTTTAAAGAGCCAAGATGGGATCTAATACTTGGTGGATTGGGAAAATACTATAGAACAAGAGAATAATATTGATGAAATTAATAAAAAATCATTGATAAAATGAAGAATTTACCATAGCCACACACCATCCAAAGCTACTAGAATCCGCCCGAATGAAAAGCTTCGGATAGCAAATTCAATAAGATCTAATCTGAGGGAAACATAAGTTGTATAAAATAGCTGGAAATGCTGGTAAGGATAGACTGGCTTAATCATAAGTGAACGTAATGAACTACAGAATATAATTTTCTCTTACCCCGGACAGGGATATCCACAGTTTTTACCGGTGTGAGATTTTGCTTTCTCCCACCTCTGCCCATGTAGGATAGACATGTCCCATGTGGAACGCCCATGGAGGATAAATCTATCCCACATGACTGCACTCGGTGACCTCAGTCGGCTATCACAACTTACTCAAACCGACGAGTGGATGCTTTGTTTGCAGGTTCCGTAATGCGCGACTGTAACATCACGGGTAACATTAACTATATCAATCCTTGTCCAGTTAACACAAATAAACGTCGGAGGATCATCTATGACTCTGATTCTGAATGAACACACGCGTGACACTCACACCATTGCAATTTTTCGCGCGCATAAACAATTGACGTCATTATTAACTGGGAAATCCCCTTTTTGTCCATGACATCGCGGCAAGCCTACCCTACCTTAATAAATGATACAGAGTTAAATGTTGTTTAATACAAGTATTTCCATGTATCTATCTCTAATTAAAATATTTAATTTCAAAAAAATTAATAATTCTAATGGTTATTCATATTGCGTTTGTAGTCTGTCATTCTGCTCTCGCGGAAGAATGTGGAATTTTGGAAACGTGAATGGTGATATTCATGCGCCATTCAGACACTTGTACCGTGGGATTTTTTTTTACGTCGTGGCAGAATTAATGGGGTGAGAGAAAATTAATCATTCCCTACCCTCAGAGGATGTGACAGAGAAATCTCCAACCCTCGGGGTGATTTTTTTGTAGTCTAACCCTCGGCAGAGCCTCGGTTATACAACAACAAAAATCACCCCTCGGGTTGGAGATTTCTCTATCACACCCTCAGGGTAGGGGAAGATTCTGTTATTGTAAAATAACGATTTAATAATATGTGTTGATTTTGTGTATATATTGAAGTCATCTCATTCATACTTTCACATTAAAATTGTTTTTTTATTATTAATATTATGCCTTTTTATGTTTTACTGTACCGTTAATGGAAATTATATTTTGTGCGGGATATCACAATTAAGTGTGACGCGGTTGAGACGGCCTCGTCACCATATTCATACGTTAACTACAAGTTTTTGTTTACTCGGCAAGCCTCGTGTTTGACAACTTAATAATCCCCCTCGGGTTGAGATCCCCCTGTCTCACCCCAAAGGGAATGAAATATTCTATTAATCCATCCTCTTGACAAAGCCGAAGCTCTCAATATTACTTGTTACTTCCTTATCTATCTCTGTAGATGATTTTTTTAACTGGATTTACCTCCCCTTAGTTGTCTTTATATTAACGATATATATATGTAATACAGAAAATTGTCAAAAGATCAAATTAAAATCATCAATGACCTATAATAGTCCAAAACTGTTATCTTCTCTTAACCTACCATTAAAGACACTTTTCCATAAATCCATTTTTCCTAATATACAACCAATTTAAAGGAAATCGTGAAACGTTAAATATATATAGTGAGAAAAGTGAGGAATTGATAATCCTATAGATCATAGGCCTATTGCCATTACCTCTCCTTTTTTATCAAACTGCTAGAAAAGGTCAGGGTATCACCGCAATGATTCCGCTGTTAAACATTTATTTTCTCTTGAATTCTACTGAGTCAGCAATAACCTCATCTATCACCTGAAAAAATGAATTTATATTGTCTTATGTTGATAAGTGCATTGCTGCTTCTAATAGATTATGACTGTTAGCTACTCAACTATACTTTTGCTGTACATTTGATCACTAAATGTTTGTAAATTGAATTCTTTATTTACTCATCTGTGGTTGCTCTAGTGTTGATATACTCTTAGAATTGATATATTCAGTATTGTAATGAATTCAAATTTGTTATTACTAATAATTACTGTGTCTTTGTATATCTATAGGTTATGAGACTAAAGAAGTGTTTACAAGTGAGTGTATGATAATGTGATATATGTAATATGTGAAATTTCATAACTAAATAATAAAATGCACCTTTATGATGTATACTTTTGCCACCTATGAAAAATACTTATATGATAGACTATTCCTGTAATCCAAGTGTTTATATAATAAAATTTCTTGAAATGAGTAGTAAAAATTCAACATTATTTTTCACACTTCCATATTTAATGGTTAGACTGACATCATGAGAAATTTAATACCCAATATATATAGGCCCTACATTTAGGTAAAGAATACTTTGGTTAATGAAAAAAGTGTTGTTTTATCAGTTATACTAGTTCATGTTTTGGTGGTAAGTACATTTACACTACATATTTACTCATAGAACACAGATTTTTTTCTAATGAATAATCAAGAATTCGAAATAAGTAAATAGTCTAAGATGTTTCTTTGAATAGATATCTATGTGTGTGTATATATATATATATCTCCACGGCCTTTCCAACGTTAAGTTGATCATATTTTTGTTACCAATATAATTATTCATCTTCTTGAAAAAGCTGGATCTCTCAATATTACTTGTTTCCCAAGTTCGTAATCCACTCAGTGTCAGTCCATCAGTGGTGACGTGTGCACTCAGGCGTCACGGCCTTACCAGGGGTATTTACTTGAGTGTAGTCACTCTCGCTCCACGACACCCGTGGAGAACGGACGTTACATCTCACAGGTACTCTTGCCAAATTTTATTAGAGCCACGTAACTATGTGATTTTTGTCGGCCAAGAGTGTGCGCTATTGTCAATATTTTACTTATTATCGTGTACATCCAGTAATTCATTATTAAATCAATATTAACGCTACCTTTTAGTGTTTGTTAGTAATATAGCCCGGCATTACAATACTAATTCACATACTCTCACCGTATATATTGATTTTATAGTATCACGTGATACAACTATCACCGTATATATTGATTTTATAGTATCACGTGATACAACTTTCACCGTATATATTGATTTTGTAGTATCACGTGATACAACTTTCCCCATATATATTGATTTTATAGTATCACGTGATACAACTATCATCGTATATATTGATTTTATAGTATCACGTGATACAACTATCACCGTATATATTGATAGAAATTATTGGGGAAATGACACAAAGCAAGTTTAGCAGTTTGCATTGAAATTTGTTCTTGAATAAAAAATGTGTAAATATTTCGTCGCCCTAGAATCAAAATGTTCTAAAGACCCACAACTCTGTTTCGAGAAAATCAAAGTTGAATATTCAGGACATGTGATCATGTGTTGTTTTTAGAGCCATTGTTTTACCTTTACGTATATGCTCATTTTTAATCAAAAAATTATTAATTGTATCATTTGGATGTCTGAAAGCAATTTAAACGTGGTAAAATAAACATTTCAATTTGGAGATAGAACATTTAAATGTGCTTGGACATACAACAGTTTGTTACTAAATCGCACATTAGGAATTCTTGTATACTATGACATAGAACATAAATGTTAAGTGTTAAGTGGTTGAGTTTTTGAGACTGCACGGCGGATGCATGACCACAACAGGACGAGTTTTTTTTTCTGGGAACCAATCGTCATTCTTTAATTGTTCGAGTGTCGGTGCTGTCTCAAACTTGACAATGTTTACATGATTTTGTCAAGTTTGATTGATTATAACGATTTCTCTATTATAGATGACGGACAGTTGTTTTCCTTTCACACACCTAAGTGTGGTAGTTTTAGTTAATTCAATATATACCACACAACACTCAGTTTTCTAAAATACAATTAATTACGCTTATTTTTCGGAACGAGTTTTATTAAATAATTAATACAAACTGTAATTTTAACAATAAAAAACAAATGCTATTTGCATTTTGTTGTGTAAATAAAAATATAAAAATAATTACACATGTATTACAAATTGTATTAATACACATTTTTGGACATCATTAATGGACTCTTAATTTTTGTGTAAAGATGAAATATAAAAACGAAATTATAAAACAAATTGACATTGTAGAAATATGTTAATGTATGCTATTTGCATATATATATTAAAAAGATATATCATCATATTAATAATTGCAAACAAAGTTTCAAAATATTTGGAAATTATTGTTTTCCTTCATTGCATCTTCCTTCGTTGCAGTAATACACGCCAACTGTCTAATGAATTGGCAGAACGCATCATGTTTATAAGTTTGCAAATTTGGATAATTGTATTTAGACATTTTCGATAAGAACTTTCATGAAAGCCTTGTCTTGTTCTGGCATATATCGCAACATACTTTTGAGGTCTGCTTTTTTCTCATTTGAAAGTACAATTTTATTGCCCAACCTAACAACCTCTGGTAGTTGCCGTACCAAACTCCTTTTTCTACCCCTGGTTGCTTTTGCTGTGATATCCTTTTCAATGAATGCCTCGGTAAATGACGTCTTGCATTCCACATGGAACGGCCTCCTAGAGAGTTTTAATGCCTTTAGCTTTGTGAATGGAATGGCTGAGAAATTGAGGCAATTTGTGCTCTTGTGGTAATTGTAGAAATGATCAGCTGAATTTGGAGAATGTTGGCCTAATCTTTGTCAAAACATTTCTGCATTTTTAAGACCCTTTTCTAGGTGACTATGGACATTGTCCACTTCCTGTATTGGAGAATGACCTGGTGTGCCAAATCTTTGTTCAATTGTTTCGATGTTTGCATGATCAAAAAGGAAACGTTTCAATGCAAAACACATAATTGAATTGCGGTTTTGGGGCACACAGGAATCTGACCAAAGTGGTATATAGTTGACATTACTATACTCTACACAAATTACATCCAGAATAGCAACTAAAGCACTGGCTATTTCATTGCCTCCTCTCCCTGCGATCCCTTCATGCCACATCGCATTGTAATTTTTTCTGTTCAGTGAACAGTGCGCTGTCAAATTGAAAACATTTAGTTTTCTTTTGTAGAAGAAGTTAGACACATTTGACCTTGGACATGTCATTACATTTTGCATATCAAAACAAATAACAAGTTTTTGTTTGTCTAGTCTATCGTTGTCTCTTTCCATTTTGTGTTCATTTTGTCGTCAAAATGATTTTCATATTTGGCACGCAAGTTGTCATCTGTTTGATTGTTGTTGCCTCGGGCTTTGAATTCCTCGCAAATATCACATCTATCCTTTTTAGGAATATAGAAACCTATATTGAAGTCATTATTGAAAATGTGTCGGTGGAGCGCGACCTTCACTTTCACATTTTGCTTGATACAAGCAATACATTTTCGAAAGGTTGAGATCTGCTTCAAAATACTCTTTCTGTGATGATTGACGGCAGTAGTGACCTGGAATTCTGGGAATTGAATTAATGTGTTCCTTTACGTACGTCAAATCTTCCTTTGGTATTCTTGATTCTGTACGCGTTCCTCGTTTATCGTTGTATGTTTTTCCTCTACGTTTTTATAGAACCACTCTATTCTTCTTTGACTTACATCAAGTGTAGCCAAATAAAATTCTTTACAGACACGGATTCTCTGATCTCCTTTCCAGAAATAATACCTGTAGCTGAAATTTCTTCTTGTTGTATTTGTTTTTGATCTTGTTCGTTCCTTTGCGTTTTTCTCTGTTGTCCTTGAACAGAAAACGTTTTTTTCTGCATAGGATAGATCCCAGAATTCTCTGAAATACACATGTCTTTCATTTGCTGTAATATTCATAGAACATCTGAATTTACATTTTCCTTCACAGTCTTTTGTTGTCTTAATTTTGCGTTCTGGTTTCTTAATTCCCTTGCTGTTAATGTATTCCTGTCCATGTTCACACCGTCTCTTTCGTATATTTCGTTTCCAATTCTCCGGGTCCTTTTTTCTTTTCCTACTGGATCTAAGAACAGGTTTAATTGTTTCATTCTGTTGTGTCTCGTCTTGGGTAGTTGTGGCATCGTTTGTGCCATTTGTGGTTACAGGAATTTTTTCTTCCGTTGAAACATTATTCAATGTATCATTATCGACAATAGAACCTTCATTTGTGACCATAAAGACATCTTCTTGATTCCTCTGTTCAGACAGACTGTTGCAGGTTATATTCATGGAAGAAGTACCATGTTCCGGGACCGAAGATTTGTCTGACGATCTTTGAATCGATTGAGATAGTACAGAATCTCCAGTAATTCCATGTAGCGCGTTTTCGAAAAGAGTATGCGTGGCAATGTTCATGGGGATATCATTGTTCGATTCCAATATGCCGTTTGTCTCATTCAAAGTTATTTGTAAAGAATCAAGCGAAAACGAAATGATGGGTTCCACCACTGTTTCGGTGCTACTTCCAATCGTATCGGCTTCACAAAGGGTATCTAGCAACAACATTGCTTGTGGTATTCATAAGACTCATTTTGACTAGTGTATTTTTAATTTGCTATGTTCGTATTTGCTTTCGATCTGCCTGTGAAACAATCCCTTACTAACAGTATCTGGCAATGAAAGTTGCAAAAGATGAGGGAAGTCTAAATATTTGAGAATTTCAGTAGTGATGATGCAGGTGAACTGAAATAAAACAATATATTTGTTAATCACGTTTTAAGATACTTTCGGATGTATTTGACTTAATTATTGGCTTTACGCGTATGTATCTATCAATATCGGACAATAATGCTCTAAATCCGTTCAGAAGCATTCAGTAGTAAGGGGTCTTTAGCGACATAATGTTCTTACGCCATGGAAAAAGAAAATATTCCAGAGCCAAAATGTTCTAATTCCTAATCAAAACAAAACTGTTCTTATTTCTCTGTAAAAGCAGTGACTACCTTCTAAATTATATCAATTATCATTAACAAATATTTACCCTATGTTTAAAACAAAAAATAGGATTCTTAAATGAAACAAACCAGTAATATTTGGCATGCAAATGCACCTACCTCCTCAGCATAGTTTTCTCTGCATCCATTGCACCATCATATACCACGTGACTCATATGGCCAATACCGATTGGTGGATGGATTTAGAACGTTTCTACTCTAAAGAAAAGTGCTTGGATGGATATAGAACAAAATTGCATTGCAAATATTTTAAAAATCAACGACAGTTGCTAAACATGAATGATATAGGGAGATAGAACATTAAACTCCGAATCCAACAGTACCAATAAGTTATTTTTTTCAAAAAGTGGACTTAGAACATTTTGATTCTAGGGCGACGATTTGATATTAAGCAACGTGTTTAAAAATCACATAACATTTATACACAAAGAACCAATAAAATATGTTTTTTGACGCTTCATTCTTCCACTGATAATTTCATTCAAAACACAAAATACCACTCATACCGTAAAATGCTATAGGTATTGTTGAGCTACCTACAGGCCGATTGGTTGGTGGGAGGGAAGACTTCATAACTGTTAGTGATTTATCGACAGTTAGTAGTGACGCCGGGGATACAACTAAAATAGTCGCTTTACCGGTGAGGACAGTTACACATACTGACGGTGTTTGTGCTCTTCCAAGGAAATCTACAGATATGGTATGTATTGATATGACAAAACTAACGTATATGGCACCTAAATACATTGTTGTATTACTGTACAGCGGCGAATCCTAACATTAAGGTTATTATGTTAATATATCCAACGCAAAGTTCAGATATCCAGAGTATTTTATTCAAATCTTATTTCGATAATTTTAATCATCTGATAAAGAAAATGATATAACTTAGTACGATAGATCCTAAATTTAATAAAACCAAATATTTCATAATCATCTGATAAAATATGATATAAAATTAATATGATATATCCTAAATTTAGTAAAACCAAATATTTCATAATCATCTGATAAAATATGATATAAATCAGTATGATAGATCCTAAATTTAGTAAAACCAAATATTTAATAATCATCTGATAAAATATGATATAAATCAGTATGATAGATCCTAAATTTAGTAAAACCAAATATTTCATAATCATCTGATAAAATATGATATAAATCAATATGATAGATCCTAAATTTAGTAAAACCAAATATTTCATAATCATCTGATAAAATATGATATAAATCAATATGATAGATCCTAAATTTAATAAAACCAAATATTTCATAATCATCTGATAAAATATGATATAAATCAATATGATAGATCCTAAATTTAGTAAAACCAAATATTTCATAATCCAAAACGAATTTATATTAAAGCCATAGTAGTCAAGGTGAAATAGATGCGTGATATAACAAATACACAATAAACTTAAAACCCACTAGTCTTGATATAAAACTTAACAAAAAAGAGATAGGAAAACAAACCTTCAATATGTGGTTTTCATCATTGCCTTTAATCTACCATGCAGTTGAAATGTTGACCATGACCGTTTTTGTAATTTTGTTGTGAATTGCTATCGGACATTATAGTTAAATAATTGATATTCTTCAATCGTTTTCGGGTTATAGCGATTTATTTTGTGAAATTCTGGATGGTATTCAGGAAAGAAATTCAACTGGGCTGGAAAGTATGATTACATAATATTTATGTCTGTGTAAATATAGGGATAGTTGTTCTCCATTGTTAATTCATTGAGCTACATTTCTCCATGAAATTAAATGTCAACAAAAAATCATTTCTTCAAACTACGGAAATTGAGCTCCACGAAAATATATATGATTAACCAAAGAAACATTTTATCTAAATGATTTACATATCGCTGTATATACTAATAACATGTATAAGGAGAGTGTGTGTAAATTCTCTGTCTGTTGCGATCGGTTCTCTTTGTACTATGCCAGTTTAACTTCACTGCAAATATCGACTGAATTCGTTTCTGAATTCAAAAATGTTAGCAAACAAAGCCCTTTGTATCACATGTCATCAAAAAAAAATTTAAAAGCGACTTTTTTATGCGCCGTTATAAAACCTATTTGAAAGAGACAAAAGCCGAAAGTAGGCGTTCAATAATCTACAAGTTTCTCGATTGGTTGATTATGTATCGGCGAGTAATAATGATGGCGTAGAAGCACACTGCGGTAATATGCACTTGTGGTGTTTGTGTGTTTCCAAAGAAATTTACAAACATGCTATGAATTAGTAATGAAAAGAGTAACATTCATGACCTTGGAAATCTTTGTTGTAATACTGTCCTATCAGTTAAAGTATTGTGTTAATATATCTATTGCAGAAAAGTTCAGAAATCCAGTATATTTTAGTAGGAATTCCAATATCAATAATTTAATTATCGATTGATAAACGTATATCTTATTCAGCAGAATAGATCCACAAGTCAAGAAATGTTTTCAATAATTACAAAAGGTGTATACTTTAAGTAGTTTTACATTATAAAAAAATCTCCACGTCACGAAGTATAAAAAACATGTGGAACATTCTCTCTAGTTTAACCAGTCCTTGAAAGTACATAAACCATATGACCTTTGCTGTTGCTAGGACAAACAAAAACTCTATAAATGTTTTGATAAAAGAAAACCATGAAAAGCATAGCCATTTAAACAGGCGTTTGATTTAAGAAAAACGTTTAAATGCACATGATCAAAGATCATAAAAAATAAACTACCAATGGGGGATTCATGACAAGTTTATCTTGCGCCCGCACACACACACACACACACACACACACACACACGCACGCACGCACGCACACACACACACACATATTGATCATTATCTTATCTATCAACAGTATTTGATATTACATGTGTATGAACAAATTAAGCACATTGAGAAGTTTATTAACAGTTTATTACATTATTATAATTAAATATTTCCCATTTAATTAGCCAATTGGACTAACTCTGAAGTTGGCAAAAGGTGGTACTTGACTTCTTTCTCAATCAACCCGGTTACGATAGTAGATTCTTGCACAGCTGATCTCAAGTTCTTACATTCTTTGCTATGCAAATCCATGTGGTGTCTAACTTTTGTGTCAAACCCAACTTCAATCCTGTGCACAAATATTCAACCCACGCTTGATCAGGATGATTTCTTAATTCTTGTTGTAATTTCTTATTTAACACTACTATCCAGTCATTTCTTGTACTTGGTACAGGATATGGCTGGGTGAGTACCATTTTTACAAACTTTGCAAGCATGACCATACATACAATTGGCACGGAAACACTTGCCATTGTTGAAGTTGTCACAAAGTTCAATACCTTCCACTACATCCCTGGACCTTCCATATCTATCTTGTAACCCCTCCCCTTAATGAACACTGATGCTGTTGTTCCTCTCTGATGACATTTGGCTGAAAAGATGATTGTGGCTTATGTGGCGACTGTAGAATAGCTGGACAGAAAGCAGCCGTGTGGGTACTAGCTCCGCAAGAGCATACATTAGTTTTGGCTCCTGCCATTAGTATGGTGATCAGATAATTGTCTCTAATAATCCAATCGACTTTTGTATTTAAGTGCTGTAATGCATGAGCACCTCTACCAGAGAACAACGTGTGGTAGTCATAGAACCTATCTCCGTACAGACTATGGATCTCAACAATAATTTCTTCTTATCTGTTAATTTCCTGACGTCGGCGAGGATACCGTGAACATATAATTCTTTTATATTTCCAAAATGCCGTGAAGAACTCACTAATATTGAACTGTTTGTTCAGCCTGGGATCCATTTGGGCTTCAATATTAAACTGCACACCTTCCGTGTGAATTACTCTATCACTGGCAAAATATGGGATGAGTAAGGCTGCCAAATTTACATCTTTGCCTCTAAAATGTTCTTACGGATATTGCACGACACTATACCCATGTGAGGTAACGATTCTGGGGAAATACCCTCACTAGATATGTAATTGTTAGGGTAATTTTACACACCTTCTGAAGAAGTGACAGTCGCTGTGTCTGATGGCTGTGTAGTCGGCAACTTAGCCATGGCGTTTCCAGTTAATTATAGTCCGATGACCGTTTCCCAGAATCGTGCCGACTTCGTTCTCTTTCCCTTTGAAGCAACAAGTTCACTGTAGTTGTTAACAACTCATTGGGGGCCGCTATGTTGAAAGACGTGGATGCGTGCGCGGGCACTTCCGCCCAGGTCACCCAACAGTCACTGGCCTCGGTTGATGCCCTACGAGACGAAACTCCTCAACTCAAACTCTCTCAAACGAGATCTACCCCTGCGCACGTTGGGAGTTCTTGTATCAGATCTGTCATTAACTCGATCTTCTGATTGGTCGTGGCCTGCACTTTCTGTTACACGTTCCTCCCTCCGTTTCATATTTTCGAAATATAACACTTTTAATTTCGCCTTTGACATGGAAGAGGGAGTCCAAATACCCATTTCCTGTAATTTCTGTCTGAAATTTCCCACAGTCCAATTAACTGGATTGTCCGTCTCATAAGCTGGATTAATGTTGGGTCGTTTGTTAGGCCTACGAAACGCCATTGCCACAGTCGCAAACCCGTAACTTGTGAGTCTGGAGACATCTCGACCTATACAAAACGCACAATTATAACTTAAACACGACACCGACTTCGACGACAAGCCGGATGAAAGTCCAAACGTGGAACGAGTCCAGTTGTCCAGTTCATAAGTTTTAATCTATGGCAAATGTCGCCAAGACTCAGATAATTTTTTACCAATTACAATCATTTACGCGACTGTTAATATGTTACGATGTCTTTATGTAAATTACTCACTTAAATTGTCGCAATCATCAAAGTTTTGAAAACATCGTTTAACAAATGTACACGCAGTCTAAAACGTCACTTCCGATAACTAATTCGCAATGGCATAGAATAATTATTTTCAATATGGTATTAATTATAAAAAAAATAACAGTTATGGACTACAGACACAACGTGAAGAAGGATTGAAATAAAATAGATTAACAGTAATAAAGAAATTCATCATAATCATTCAACATTTCCGATATAAGTACAGTAAAACACGTTTATAACGAACCTCAAGGGACCAAGAAATTTAGTTCGTTATACACATAGTTCGTTATACACATACAATGAATTTTGGCAAACAGTCACGCATAATTCGTTATAGGAATTGAACATGCTATAGAAATAAAGGAGCCTTATTTCATGATTATATATATACATGTATAGTATGTCCAAATAAACAGCAATTCATATTGCTTCCGAAAAACTCGAATAGTTACTTGAAAAAATGACAAATGACAGATTGCTTTTTGTTACTGTCTGAGATCTTGTTACGAGCCTTTGTGCTATCATTTGGCGATCCAGAGTTTTAATCCAATCCGTAAAAATGTTAGATGTCATACAACAGACAGAGATTTCACTCCCCTAAAATATTTCAATTTTTTAAAATTGTACCCAGTGTTGTTGTTGGAATTTCGAAGCTATCTGCGATATCCTTTTTAGTCTTTTCATTGTTGTCTACTTCACAAATAGTTTGGTATTTGGTTTCAATTGTTAACGCCTTCCGCTTACAAGATGGCGACGACAGATTTTTAAAAAACCAATAGAACGCAGGTACGTATAACAACAACTCACATTCTTCGTCAATCTTACATGTAGATAATTGAAACTTGCCTGGACACAGGATACAGGACAAACGGCTGACTTCACTCAGGTGTGACGACTGCCCGAGGCCACTACGTTATGTGGTTATTAATTAGCACTGATATACACCTGAGCGGACCCAAAAGCTGCTACGTTATAGACATTAATTTGTTATGTGAAATTCGTTATATATTTTGATTTTACTATTAAATGAAAGGACGATTGACGGGGAATGAAAAACACTACGTTATAACCATTTATTCGTTGTAAGCGTGTTCGTTAAAAACGTGTTTTACTGTATGTCAACTGGCAACGAAGTCATTCTCCTGATTTCAACCTTAATATTTACCATCATGGATTTTTACAGAAAAAAAACAGTCGATGGTCTATTCCAGATTTATATAATATTAACTATAATGCAATTATTTTTTGTTCTCTCCTTAATATCGATAGTGCATCCTACCTTCTGATTATCGCACCACTGGTGGAAGTTTTGCCCTCGAGGCTAACCATAATATACATGTCACGTTTTAATTATTTCAATACGGCACTGTTCGGAACACACAATGTACAAAAAATTGACGCTTTTTAAACATCTATTTGCATCAATCTGGATTTTCATCGCGAACACCTTAAAACAAACCCACCACAGTAACATACATACCCTATGTATAAGACATTTTCTCGCAGTCCGTGTATTATGCAATAGCTGTCCCCCATGTGCATATCGAATATTATTTTCCTGGCTTCGTTTCACACGAAAAGTTGATCAAAAGCATTTAGCAAATTGAAATATTTTATGGTCTAAGTTAGCCTGGTGGTTCCGTTGTTGTTTACCTTGATATAGCAAGTATCGTCCATGAAGTAGGGAACGCTTACTCATCCGGAGCACATGGTCTAGTGTTCCTTGCACTTTCCTGGAGTCTCTATATCTATGTACCTTTTTTACACAATTTAATCGCATAATGATAAAATATTAACTCAGATCAGAATAGACAATTTTATATCAGAAAGATGAATTATTAAGTTCGAATGGACAACACTATCTCCAAATGACAAATATATTAACTCAGAAAGGACAATTTTTATATCAGAGGGACAGTCACTGTTTTCAGTCAAGATGAAACCATAGCTGACTGTCCGTCGAATAAATAATTATATAGTGAAACCTCAATATAGAAATAAAATTCTATACATAACCTTGGCAGTGGAACAAGGTATTACTACATTTATATGCAAAAAAAAATATTCTACTCATAATTTTTAATCAATTATAACTTAAATATATTTGTGTGTTTATATGTATCCTATAACTAAGGAGGAGTTTGAACTTACCAGCATGTACTCTCAATAAATAGGGTTATGTGATATGAAGGTATGTTCCTGTCTGTTCATATGTGTAACCATGCGTGCTTTCGTGTGTACCTAGATGAATTCATGCGTGCACGTGTGTATGTATGTATGTATGTTTGTATGTATGTTTCTTTGTATCATAATTATACTCCCAATATATAACAGATATGTATTCAATATTTAAGTGTATACATATGTATGCGTGTTTGTGTATAAGTATGTATAAGTGAGTGTGGTTATGTATGTGTGTAAATATACATGTGAGTATGTACACGTATGTATGTATGTATGTATGTATGTATGTATGTATGTATGTATGTATGTATGTATGTATGTATGTATGTATGTGCGTGCATATGTATGTGTGTTAGCATGCATGAAAATGAGGGTGCATGCGTGCATCCATTTTTGTATCTATATATTCATGCAAATATGTACCTTTTCTTGTGTGAGTGTGTAAGGTTGTGTCAATACACGTTTGTAATAAGTAAAAAAAAATGATAATATAAAAAAAATATATAAAAAAATTATCCGAATGATAAAATATTAACTCATAATTGACAATATGATATCAGAAAGATAAAATATTAACTCAGAATTGACAATATGATATCAGAATGACAAAAATGATAATTTAGAATGGATGTTTTATCAGAATGATGAAATATTAAGTCGGAATGGAGAGTATTATATCAAAATGACAAAAATGATAATTCAGAATGGATGTTTTATCAGAATGATGAAATATTAAGTCGGAATGGAGAGTATTATATCAGAATGACAAAAATGATAATTCAGAATGGATATTTTATCAGAATGATGAAATATTAAGTCGGAATGGAGAGTATTATATCAAAATGACAAAAGTGATAATTCAGAATGGATATTTTATCAGAATGATGAAATATTAAGCCGGAATGGAGAGTATTATATCAGAAAGACAAAAGTGATAATTCGGAATGGACAATATTATCTCATAATGATGAAATATTAACTCAGAATGACAACAATGTTATCTCAGAATGGACATCATTACATTTTTGTTTTTACACACATTTGAAAAGCATTAACCATTACAAAATAATTAAACATTTACAAATTATAACATTGTTTAAAACCCCTCCTAAGCATCAAGGATGAATGAATATCTTTAGTTTCCAAAGATTTTTCATCAAGTTCAGATTTCAAAAATAGAACCTAGAACTGTAAAAGGATTACATATGATTCAAGCGACCAACTAGTTTTTAGAAAGAAATATACATCCTTCAGTTGTTCAAGGAATGGAAATACCATGTCAATATTCCCACAGAGTAGGGGTCCGTAAATATTACGCAAAATCAAACAAGAAAGAAAACTACACAAAAATAAAAAATATATTATTTCTCTTTTTCACAGAAAAGGGCGAATGTGTACATCTGCACTGCATGCCTTGCAGTCGCGCTGCTATTAACAGGATACAAATACACGGGAAGAAATTATCAAGACCAGATAAAGGATACAAAAGACACCAACGCTCCAATAATCGAGGCGCTCCCGTTAAACGGATATATTGTTTACGATTGTACCGACGAACATCCGGGATTATGTGGTGGATGGTCAGATCGCATGTCGGGCATGTTCAGTGCTTACGTCATTTCCCAGATATTGCGTAAAAAATTTCTGATAAGTTACACTCGATCGAGTAACTTGACTGATTATCTTAATCCAAATTCATTTGATTGGAAATATAACTCGTCAATTCTCAAAGGAAAGTCTGCGGATTACCGCGATTTATTTTGTAAAGTTCCGGATGCAATTCGGGAAAGAAATTTAACAGGCCTTGCAAGCATGTTCACAAAGGATGTCAATTTCGTACGTATGAACTGGGATTATACCGAACACTTTAGAAAGTTTCTAGGTTTGCAGAACGTCATACCATGGTTGTTAGAATTACATTATGCCGATATTTATTTAAAGTTTTTCAACACCCTCTTCAAACCTACAAACATGATAACTGAAGCAGTAAACAAGACTGTACAAAATGTATCAAAACTTGCCTGTGCTCATATTCGTATGGGTGGAAGTGACACGATACCAGGAGATGACACGCATACAGAAGGGAAACAACTTAAACATGTCTGGAACTTTCTTAAGGTCATGGAAGCCAGAAACTATAGCATTTTTATTGCAACCGATGCACAAATTGTACGGGAGAAGGCAAATGCATTATTCAAACACCTCCTAGAGGCTGAAGGACGAATCCTACACATAGACTGGGGAGCTACTGGGGATGACTTAGTTAATGGTTATAAGAAAGTTGTTGTAGATTTCTTTGTTCTCACGAAATGTGATGTGTTAGTTTTAACGAAGAGTGGGTTTGGAATAATGGCCGCGTACCTGAATTCCGATGTATCAAAGTTGTACTGTCTAACAGCAAATGAGTTGGTGCCGTGTTCTCGGTATACGATACATAACTACTACCCCGGCGATTTACTTTCCCACTAGTCTTACTGATGCTAGTGCACAAAGATAATTGGGCTATCTTATATCTCAGGATGTAAACGTTTGAAGCCCGTATTATCTACTGCACCGTGTAACAGGATCATCAATTTAGGAAACGATGTGATTTCGTCGTTAACTTTCAGTGTTTTAGATAGATATCGATGGAGTGGACATTAGCCTAATTGATGTCTATAGTTCTGCAGACTGTTAAATAGATGGCCTACGTCCCAGCTCTTGTACTGTTGAGAGATGTGCCGTCTGTTTAACGGATGACCTTAATGCGATATCTGGTACTATCAAGTGAACTGTCGGTCGTTGATGGATACCTTGTTAACTATCGTCTGTTGAATGATAATTTATATGCATATCTATAGTTCTGCTGAATTGATAACTTCCGCGTCTAAAAAATGATGAAATGGCAAATGAAGTTTTGCTTTGTTAATTTTTATCTACTTAAGGAATATCCGTCTTCTGAATGTAAAAATGACATTGATTTTTTGCTGAGGGAATGGATAGCTGACAAATAACCTGCCGACTGTTGAAAAATAGCTTTCTTGGGAAACGAATTTTCTTTGTTGGATGATTAGATATTAAGTGAATTTGTCAGAATGGACAATATTACCCGATAATGATAAACTCTTAATTCAAAATGGATAATATTATATCAGAATGATAAATTATCAACTCAGAATGGACAAATTTTATCGCAGAATGATTAAAATATTAAGTCGGAATGGAAAATGTTATCTCCAACTGACAAAAAATATTAACTCAGAATGGGAAATTTAATCGCATAATGATAAAATATTAGCTCAGAATGGACAATATTAAACCAGAATCATGAATTATTAAGTTCGAATGGACAACACTATCTCCAAATGACAAATATATTAACTCAGAAAGGACAACTTTTGTATCCGATGGACAGTCACTGTTTTCAGTCAAGATGAAACGTCAATATATTTCTCTTTTTTTTCTTTGTTTTTTTTCTCATATGAGAAAAAGATAAGTAAAATTCTAGACAAAATATTGGCAGTAGAACAAGGTATTACTACATTTATATACAAAAAATGTATTCTACTTATTTTGTTTATCAATTATAACTTAAACATATTCATATACATATGTTTATATGTATCCTATAAATAAGGTGCAAAGAGTTTGAATTTACCAGCATGTACTCTCAATAAATAGGGTTATGTGTTATGAAGGTATGTTCCTGTCTGTTCATATGTATAAGCATGCGTGCTTTCGTGTGTACCTAGGTGAATTCATGCGTGCACGTGTGTATGTATACAGTGTGTATGTATGTTTGTATGTATGTTTCTTTGTATCATAATTATACTCTCAATATATAACAGATGTGTATTCAATATTTAAGTGTATACATATGTATGTTTGTTTGTGTATATGTATGTATAAGTGAGTGTGGGTATGTATGTGTGTAAGTATACATGTGAGTATGTACACGTATGTATGTATGTATGTATGTATGTATGTATGTATGTATGTATGTATGTATGTATGTATGTATGTATGTATGTATGTATGTATGTGTATGTGCGTGTATACATATGTATGCGTGTTAGCATGCATGAAAATGAGGGTACATGCATGCATCCATGTTTGTATCTATGTATTCATGCAAATATGTATCTTTTCCTGTTTGAGTGTGTAAGTATGTGTCAATACATGTTTGTATATGTGAAAAAAAAAATTCATATTAAAAAAAATGAAAAAAAAAATATCAGAATGATGAAATATTAAGTCGGAATGGAGATTATTATATCAGAATGACAAAAATAATAATTCGGAATGGACAATATTATCTCATAATGATGAAATATTAAGTCAGAATGACAACAATGTTATCTCAGAATGGACATCATTACATTTTTGTTTTTATTCTGCATTTTCCTTCGTCGACAGTCACATATTCTTTGATTTTTATTGATTTTGTACTGTAAACCGGATACCTGATCATATTTCACCGCTTTGTTCTATTTTTAATCCATTTCTATTACGTCACCAAGCTTTATAACCAATTAAAAAAAAACAAAAAACAATTATTTTTTAGCGCCCATCATTTGTGATTATAAACATTTGTGATTATAAACACTTTCAATTTAAGTGAGATACCGAATAAGACTAATTAAACACGAAACGATTCACACAGCAAGCAGTGAAGTTATTCCGGGGTAACACACAGGAAAGGGGCTTAATATAGACTTTGAATCGTGGGTTGTAAGCAAAGTTGATTCAGCGCTGGCGACATTTATTCCGAAGCACGCAATTAACAATGTTCTCTTTGTAAAAACATTCCACACTATGAGTCATGGACTCAATAGACACTTCATGATACATTGATACAGTGAAATACATCATTTATGTTTGTTATAAATTAAACATAATAAATAGTAAACGGTTCAATGGTATCTGTCGGATCTCTGTTATGCTTCTTAAATATGAAATGAAAAAAAAAAAAAAAAAATGAAAAATATCAACCGATGCGGGATATTTGTTTTTGCACTTCATAAATCATATCCAACCAATAAGTGCAATAATTGTTAAATATTGTTAAATATAACTCAGAATGGACAATATTGAGTCAGAATAATACAATATTAACTCAGAATAAGTTAAGTTCATACATGTAAACGGTAGCACCTTTTAAATTGCCCTCAAACACATTGCGTTCTTTTGAATCTATTGAACGATAGAGTTACTGCACCCTCTCATTCCAGTTTTGATATAAATTGGTTTGCACTCAGTCGTCATGTTCTGAATTTAAAAAAAAAAGTTTAATCAGTGTATTTCAAGCCCTGGTATCTATTTTAAAATCTGTGCATGATCAAGAATGATATTCATTTGTGTGTCTTTTGGAAACTTCAAATGATATTGTAGGCATAATGAGTAAAGATAGAATAGAAATAATGATTAAATGTCCGCTTTGGTCATATACACATATACCTTTTTTCAACGTTATGTCAAACGGGTTTTACACCAACGTATTAGGCTTTTCAGAGGCCGACAAGTCCTCGCGATAGTATGGTTTATTTGTTTGTACTTACAATATTGATCACGTGACCAAACTATCGGTAAAGAAGTCGAAACTTGTATTTGCTATATTTGTTTATAAGAGTTAATCCTGTACATCGATGTGATTCCATAAATCATGCAGATTTTAAAAGAGTGAATGTAAGGATTTACATGCGCCGTTAAATTCTACATCAATGATGTACGTAAATACAAATAAACCAACTAACTTCCCCGGGTACTCCGGTTTCCTCCCACAATAAGATCCCTCGCGCGCCTACATCCGGGCCCACAAGAGTGATTAGTATAAGTTGACATAACTTGTTTCGCAATTGTTGTAAAATAAATAAAGTTGATATATATATATATTCTCCGGACTTCTCGTCCACTGAAAGGTCCTTATATAGTGGACGTAAATTACGTGAAATATAATGAAATGAAATTCGGTCAAACATTTAATTAGAATACTTTGGTAGACTCTCCGACACCTCCAATTTATAAGAGTTCAGACTCGGACAACGATTTATGACGCTATGTCCATTAGGCAGTTCGCACGATTTTATTTTTCCGTCAGGGTCATTTTGAGCCAGGTCTCCTTGTAGTAGGCGGTGACTACCTCGATCACTGAACTGGTCAATGAACTGTGAACATTTTTAAATACTATTGTCCTTAAACAATAAATAAAAAACATCGCTTTTTGAACCGCAGAAACCAAAGTTTCACTCAAGTGAGTAATTATTGTATAGAACAGTCTATCACAACATCAGAAATGATTGATGGTCTAAACGTTTTAATTATGTAGATATGAATACAGAAGCGTACATGTCAGTATTATTTTTTATCAGCCTTTATCATTAACATAACATAGTAGTCAATGTCACGACATCTGAATGATCAATATGTATAGAACGGTAATTATATATGGAATCAAAATCAATTTGAAAACTGGCACTTGAATATCAAATTAACTGCGATATGAATACACCTGTCAGGAAACAGCAAATTCACAATAATACAAATGGAGCCAAGAATGTAGAGCTCGGGTCTTACCTCTGTAGATAATAATGAGATATGGTATTTTAGAAAAGAATATACACAAATGTAATAGTTGTGAACACGTGGTAATACTATTTTAAGGATTTGTATATTTGTGTTTGTTTCCTATTGAGCAATTTCCATTCGATGAATACATGAATTGTTTATTACTATCATATTTGCTAAAGTATCTGTTTTACAATTACCTAGATTTATAATGATTAACATGCAACAACTTAAGAATATAAAACGAGAAACACAAAGGTGTTGTTAGGTTGGAATTAGCAGTAGTTTTTTCAATTTTAGCATTATTGATTCGGTAACCATGGCAACACAAAGTTGATGTATAATCACAATTTTTGGGGAAGAAATGAAAAAAATAATTAAGGAAGATCACACTTGTTATTGAAATAGTAACTTTACATCAATAATCCGGATGGGTTACGTTTTACTCCACTTTTTTGAACATCAAAATCACAGACGGTTTAACAACTACAGTGTATGGAATATTTATGCAAATATTATATCTTATTTCTGGAGAGAAGTTTGCTCTAAAAGAAGTTTATGACGTATTGGATGTTATCAAAGACAAAGTCCATAAGGTTACATTGTGTACCTTGACTTTTAATGTCTTTGATACGAGTCCAATTAAGTATAAACTTCTCGGTTCTATTCCTAGTAATTTACACCAATGAACCAAGAATTTACGAAAAACAAAATTTTATTTCCGGTGGACAATATCTTCGCCAACTTTGTTAGAAAGATCAGCCATTTAGAGTTTTGGCATACATATGGAAAGAAATTGTGTCCTTTTCGTGGCTAACATGTTTTTATGTCATTCCCAAAGAAGTCGGAGAGGGACTTATTGTTTCGTTTCCAACTTATCATTGTTAAGTGCACATATGAAAGTAAAGGAAGAATTTCATCACCATTCACTATATTGGTATTACAGTAAAGCAAAAGTCACCCCTACATGTATGTGATATACTTTTTACCGCTATTATACAATGATATTTAAACTAACCCAGGACCTCTGTGTAACTTGTCTACTAATCATCTTAATGTAAGATCTTTAAGAAACAAACTTGAAATTTTACATACTGATTTTTTTTTCTTTTTCTTTTTTTTATTTTTTATAAATAGATTCATACATACTTTCAGTCTATAACTCCCACCGTCACACACTTACAGAGTATAGTCATGCATCATTTTCACCACTAAACACACAGCATTTTGAGTTGCACACTATATCTTAACTATCATAGACACTATGTAACACAATCACTCTAAATATATATTTATAATTTGCAGCCATACTAGCACTCCAGCATTGTTACATATACAAACAACATCAGCATCTGACATCAACGCCATCATATACAATCATCATCCTCGTCACACATTAGCATCATCACATACCATCAGCATCATTATGGTCACCTATCAACATTAGCATCATCACACTTCAGCAGCATTACACATCCTCATTATCACATACCAAAATCAGCATTGTCACACCTCAACATCATCATATATACCAACATCAGCAGCATCACACAGCAGCATCACACATCCTCATTATCAGATTCTTCCCACACTTTAACCTCCATGAATAAGGATGCTGCAGATTCTTAGACACAGTCAACATCATTATCTTCATCATCAAGCATACATACATACATAGACATGCTAAGTTCAGTAATTTCTCCATAAACTGGTATGGACTCATAACAAGTGAGCTGTCACTATATCACTGTAAGATAAATGTTCCTAGATATAATGAAATAGACAAATCCAAAACGAAACATGTGATGATTTTTTTTTATTATTTATTAGAGAGAAAGAGGGAAGAACAAAGAGGGGGGAAAGAGAGATGGACTGGTTAAGACACACTTTGTATATGAATAGGGTAAAACTCTTTTTAACTATACCTGATAAAAATTACAAGTATTTTAATTATATCAAATACTGCCAAGGCCAAGGGGGAGGAAAAATGAAAAAGCATGTGTTCACAAAATTATGGGGAAAAATAGATTAATAAAATTATGATAGGTTCAAAGAAGTATTAATTTATTCCATTTTCTCCATTCTTCATTGAATTTTTCTAAATAAGAAACTCCCTTAGCTGTAGCAATATACTTCTTAACCTTATAATGATCCTTAATGGTATTGATCAGTGCATGTATGTCAAGAGAGTTCTTAAAGCATCATGAATTGTAGATGTACTGTTTAATGATAATATTAATTTCATTATCAATTTTGCTGTACAAATTTTTAAGTGGCCAGAAACCAAAGAAGAAGGACAGCTTGTTGACAGAAAAAGGGATTAGCAATGCTTCTAAAAGAATTTCTAAACTTTGTAAAAAATTCTGGACTTTTTCACAATCCCACAATATATGTGTTAAAGTTTCAATCTCAGACAAACAAAAAGTACAGAATGGACTATCTACTTTCTTCACCTTATACAGAAATGAGTTTGTAGTCAAAGTGTAATGTAATACTCTGTACTGAAACCAATGAAGCTTAGAATTATTATTAATTTTAAAAGGTAAAGAAAAGATATTTGCCCAAGTGGATTCCTCGAAGTTAAACTGTTCAGACCATTTCTTTCTACAAGTAGGAATTTCATTATTTTTTATAAAACATCTATAAATATCATTTGTCCCTTTTGCCCGGAGGAAAAAAGGTTCGATGTTGCAAGGAATAAAAGGCAAGGGAAAATCTGAATCCTCATTCATATGCAGATCAGTATTCTTCTTAATAGAGTTTAAGATTCCTTGAAACCTAAGAAAATTTGTGACAATACCATATTTTTCAGAAAATTCATTAAAAGAGTAGAAAGAGACTGTATTTGAAACCTTTAACTTATCATTTACAACTCTAACACCTTTTGAAAACCAGTCTTTGTAGAAAACAGAATGCCCACCTATAATTAATTTTGGGTTATACCAAAGAGGTGTTTTCAGTGGAGAGAGTTGTCTACCTCCAACTTTAAGCTTTATGATCAGTAACTTTTCCCAAGCTTGGAAAACATCACTCCAAAATTTATTTTTACATTTTTCTTGACACTTTTTTTATATAATCAATTCCACAGTTCATAGCAAGATCAGTATTAATTTGTCTTTTGAATAAAATTTTGCACTTACTTGTAGAAGAACTTAAAAAAAATCTCCTAATCCAACCTAACTTCAATGCATTTATGAAATCTGAAATACTTACCATCTTCAAACCTCCCTCAAAATAGCTTTTAATAATGATATTTCTTTTAATTTTATCAGTTTTCCCATTCCATAAGAAGTTAAAAAGGAAAGTATTTAAATAATTAATGAACTTATTACTTGGATTTGGAAGGGAATTAAATAAATGATTAAATTGTGAGATTAAAAGTGACTTAATGACATGTATCTTCCCAATTGATGATATTATTCTTCTACTCAAAGATTTAATAAGAGATTTTAGTTTTGTTAATTTTTTGTCAAAATTTAGTTTAGGAATTTCATGGAAGTTTACATTAAAATCAATCCCCAATAATGTAAATTTATCCTTTCCCCACTGTAAGTTAAGCTCTGGTAAAAAAGTGTCTGTAGAATATTTCTTACTACCAATCCATATTACCTGTGTTTTGCTAGTATTAATCTTAAGACCTGAAATATTTGCAAACAAATTAAGCTCCGTTACAGATTCACATAAAGATTTTTCTTACTCATCAAGTATCAAGGAAGTGTCATCGGCATACTGAGAGAGAGGTATTGGAAAATCACCTACACTTATACCACTTCTATTTTTGTTTTCCCTTATTCTTATTGCTAGAATTTCTGTGCATAATATGAAGATATACGGTGAAATTGGGTCGCCTAGTATGCAGCCACGCTTTACTTCGAAGAAGTTTGATACGTTTCCCCCTTGATTTATAGCTGAACTGGCATTTTTGTGAAAAGTTTTGACCCACTTTCTAATACATTCCCCAAAGCCAAAAAAAGTTAAGTGTTTTATCCATAAATTCCCATGAAACGGAATCGAAGGCTTTCTCAAAGTCGATCATTAGAAGCATTCCTGGAATATCATTTTCTTCAGTAAAATTCATTATATCATAAATAAGCCTAGTATTTTCACCTATATAGCGTCCCGATAAGAATCCAGTTTGATCATGGTCAATGCTTTTGTCTAAAACTGACTTCACCCTATTCGCTAGTACCCCAGAAGCAATTTTGTAAACAATATTCAAGAGAGAAATGGGTCGCCAATTTTTCAAAAACTGTCTTGGTTTATCCCCCTTCGGTATACAAATAATAATTCCTTGTCTTTGAGTAACAGAAAGTTCGTTTGCAAAATACCCAAAATTAAGTGACCTAACAATAAATGTACCCAACTGGATCCAAAAACATTTAAAAAATTCAGTGGTAAAACCATCGGAACCTGGGCTCTTTTTATTTTTCATTTTACTAAAAGTTTTACCCGCTTCTTCTAATGTAATAATTCCTTCCAGATCATCTGATTCTATATCGTCTAATTTAGGAACATCAAAACTATCAATAAAATCATCCAAGTTAATATAAAAAATTTCATCAACTACACCATACAAATTCTCATAAAAATCTTGAACTTAATTTAAAATTTCAAATTGATCTGTTATTATCCTATCACCTTTCTGTACCTTAGGAATAATTTTTGAAGTGTAATTTCTATTTTCCAAACCTAAGAAATAGCTTATAGGCTTTTCACCCTCCTCTGTCCATTTTGCCTTAGACCTAACAATATTACCTTGTATTTTATGTGACCTTATGACTTCCAATTCTTTTTTTCTTATTTGTAAGCTCTACAGTATCTACCTCGTTCTCATTCTAATCCCTGTATAAGTTTCTTAATATTTTCTTCTCTACTATTTTGTGTTTTCTTTAAGAATGATGAAAATGAAATTGTTTTTCCCCTGATTTCCATTAGAAGAACCTCTAAAAACAATTGATTTCCATTAGAAGAACCTCTAAAAACAATTGATCATTAATAGTAAATTGCAAATCCGAGTCTAACAATTCTGAAATATTATCCAAGTTGTAGACAAGAAGGCAATATCTAGTTTTTATATCATTAATACAGGTTTTAACCATTTTGAGATACTCCATATCTTGCAAAAGAGAATTGTTGAATTTCCAGAGACCTTTACCTTTCTTAAATTTATTGAACTTTAAACTAATTTTGGGAAAAGAATGATCGGATTTGTAGCCAGGATCTATGGAAGAACTTACAATACTAGTAAGTAAACTTTCTGAAATTAAAAAAAATTTAGCCTAGCCTGCTTAATAGGATTACTCTTTCTCCAAGTATATCTTTTAGAATGTTCATGTTGCTCTCGAAAAATATCTACAAGGCCCTCATTTTCCATGATTTTGCCAATTTTTTCCTTAGATTTAGGATTATTAATGTTTTTATAATTGCTGTCATAATCAATCTCAGGTTTCAAAACTAAGTTAAAACCACCACATAAAATAACATCATTATTTCCAAAATCTTCAATAGCTTCACTTATATTATTAAAAAAATCGGGTCTATCTTGATTAGGGCCATAAACAAAAATAAGGGTTAATCTTGTACCTTCTATTGTTATATCTAAAACTAAAAATTATCTTTCTTTTCCCTATGCACCTTCGATTCGAAATTATTGTTAATAAATATTGCAACACCCCTAGCATTAGATTTATAAGAGCTGAAGTAACAATTAAAGCCCCATTCACTTCGGTAAATATTTTCCTTTTCTTCTGTAAAATGAGTGTCCTGGAGACACAAAACATTATAAGATTTACTTTTCAAGTATAAAAACACATCTTTTCGTTTGGAACGATCCCCTAGACCCTGACAGTTTGAACTTAATATAGTTATGGAATCAGCTGCAAATCGATCGTTGCAAGAGTATTAGTATTACCAGAACTTCTATGAGGTCTGTGCCAGTCCAAGGGAAAGCAGGAATAAAAGAAAGAGGGGCCATAAAACAAGTAAGATAGATAGTAGACATAAAAGTTACCATAAGGTCTGAGTCAGCGACAACTTGCAACTCAGCGCCCTGAAAATTAAAATTTGTCTAGCTCGTGGCATATTTAGAACTTAACCTGTAAGTTATTGCGTCTGCTTCAGTATTCGTTGATTTCAAAACCACGCGGTGAGACTAAATTCCGGTAATTACTGCAAGGCTAAAGTAGTCGATAACCTTATTGCGGGCTACTATTGCGGGCTAGCTTGACTTTACCCTCGTGGACTAAGACCACAATTAATTTCACTATATGTTTCATTGTAACATTAAAATTCATAACTAAGTCCCAAAGTTTCATCTGCAAATTTCCATTTCACCTGGCCAAGATCAACATCTGAGAAGTAAAATGTAAAAATTTCAACCCACCATGTTGGGCATTTTCTGGAGATATACCTCCATGTGTGTCACCAACGTCAATTATATACATCCGGGTCAGGGGTAAAGGTGAAAACAGGACTTTTTACACCGGATCCTGCAGCACAAAATACATGTTCAATATGAATGATTTACACACTGACAGTTAGATTATCATCTCTATAACACATCTACATCAAATTTATAGGCAAAAATCTAATTCAAAGAGGCATATTATTTTTTTCCCTAACATACATACATTTTTTAGGGACTTCATTCGTGGGTACTGAACCCGGAAGTATTTAATTGTGGTCTTAGTCCTATTATGTGGCCGTACGTGTACGGCAAACAGGAAGTGACAATTTAAACCGGAAGTAGAAAGGGATATATAAGCGTCGACATGAATTCCTGAATAAGCAAATCCGGAAATAATCAGAAAGTAAATTACAAGAGGGTATTACTGTAATACAATGTTTCAAAGTTGTGAGGACACTACAGCATAGTATTTCACTTATTTACAAATAAATAAGAATAAGTAAGTAGATAAATACAGGTAAGCTTTCAGAGTCGAAAAAATTATTACAAACCGTGATACGTTAAATAAAACTAAACTCATGTTCAAAGGTGTTATCAAATTGCAAAAATATGTACCGATCAGTATCATGTATATAATATAAACAAATTAAAGGGGAAGAAAAAGAATATAATAGAAAGGCCATGATAAATCTAATCTTTCATCACACGCGATAGTAATTTCTCACCTACCTTAAAATCGAGTCCTCAAATCCCAATAATCAATAGAATAAAACACTTTCACACACAAACTTACTTAAACCATGGTTCCAAGATAATCAAAGCACGCCTCCAGCGACCGGGCTAATATACCAGTAAATGTCTATCACCGGTAGTGCGGCGTAATACAAAAAAATAACAATTACTTCAACACTTAGCACAGTTATCTATGTAGCTCTGGCACTCTTGAAGTTTTTGTCGTCCATCAGGAACTCATCGAATAATGGAGTGTCAAATGAAAGTCTGCGCTTTCTTCCGTCCGTCAAAATCACAAACAATTTCCCGTGTGCACTATATGAGATCGACACCCTAGTTCCTTTCAACTCCCTTCTCTTTTTTATAATCTCGTGCTTCTTAGTCCTGTGAGTAAATTTAACAATAACAGATCTGGCCTTTCCGTTGGAAAACTTTACCAGTCGGTGTGTAATGTCAATATCATTTCCACTTAGACAGACGTTCAGTTTGGAGTTAATAAGTCTCACCACACTGTCCTTGCAATCTTCAACAGTCTCATTCTCTGAAGTATCCGCTAAACCAAAGATTCTGATCGAATTCTTCCGGCCATGTTGCTCGAGATCGTTAAACTTTTTACACAATGCTTTCTCAGACTCTTGGAGATCTGAACACTGAGCTTTGAGAGCTCCGACCGTTTGTCGCAGTCCATCATTTTCCTTTTCCAAATCAAATCCTTATTAGATCTTGTCCTCACAAATAATGTTAATATAGTTCGAAATGCTTCAGTAAGTCCGCCTTTATGTAGTGATCGTTCATTGATATCCTTTGAAATTCAAAACTCAATATTTAAACGTGATGCTTGCAATATAGAAAAATATATATTTGATAGAGCTGATTTTGATGCATGAACAATGAATTGGCAATTAGACTGGGATGAAATATCTGATACTATGACTGCTGAAGATCTTATCTAACAGTTTATCCCCTCCAAAATTACTATTCGACCTAATTTCAAACCATGGATGAATCAAACAATCAAATTAAACATTAGGCAACGAAATCGAATTCACAAAAAGGCTAAAGTAAATTAATGACTACGTCCTAGGGAAAATTACAGACAGACAAGAAACCATGTAATTGATCTAATAAGAAATATAAAAAAGTGTTATTATGAAAACCTTTAATTGTCAAGTCTCTCCCTCCCAATAAATGGTGGAAAATTGCCAGTTCAGTGTTCAAAACCAACAATACATCTTTCTCTTTACCACCATTGTGTGACAATAAATACTATATAAGTCATTCCTTTGCTAAAGCTGAATCTCTAAATAACTATTTCACTTCTATTTCTACTTCTTCCGCTGACCTGGAACCTCTCCCCCTGTTGTTTCTGCTACTCCTTATACTATCGACAATATCATTATTTATTAACAATATGTTAAGATCAGCTTTTTTTACTAAGTGTTAAGAAACCACCGGGGCCTGATAATTTATCTCCGAAAATGATTAAAGTACTTGGTCCTTCTATCTCATTACCTCTCACTATTGTTTTTAATAAAACCCTTGAGACAGGCATTATACCTTCCATTTGGAAATGTTCTAACGTCACTGCTATCTATAAAGGAAAGGGGATAGAAAATGATGTAGCCAATTACAGACCTATATCAGTGACCTCATGTTTCAGTAAGATTATATTTAAATATTTGTTTAACTGTTAACGTGGAACGAGCGTCGGTCAGCTATCCGGGGAATGAACACCGAAAAGATTGATTGCAATGACAAATGTTTATTTACAATGATGACAATAAAGAGATTAAATAAAAAAAACCTATAATAGCCACACGTCACACTCACTAATTCACTCATTCACAAACACAATTATTACAAGTTACAGTCTGTAGCTACACACACAACGACGAATGGGATCCTGGTACAGTTCCGGTGCAAGACGGTCGCTAACCTGCAACCACGCTCAATCCAGAGCCAAGAGGTATAAACACAGCAAGCAGCGCCATGCTTGCTTGAAACGCCCAAATTGGCAAACTCACTGGTGTCCAAGACACGACAGGAAAGCTGGGATGTACACACTAGTGTCCTTGACACGACAGCCATCCCAATAGTAGATATACTGTGACTCAGCCTCCAAGCAAGTCGCTGACCCTGGCCTACGTAACGACCCAACACATGTATTCCATGCTGACCTTGACCCTGGTGAAGAGAACTCATCCGGTCGGTCCTGACACTGGAGTCACAATGAGTTGGCACAGCTGACTGGTCCTGGCTTGATAGCTGAGACTCCTAGTCCGTCATGTGAAGCTACAATAATACATAGTTGAAAATAATGCTGTAGTCACACAGATTCACTCTCACCTGGCATACTAATTAACTAATAATTAATTATCAATAATATAAATATTCATTGATATATTGTAAATATACGTAAATCAATATAATAAAGATAAAGGGATAAGTGTGCGGCTCCAAATGGCTATAAAAACACGACTCAGCACAATTCATAGAAGTTGGCGTCTCACGGCTTCCATACTTTTTTCCCAGTGCGCGTACACACTCCAACTAACGCTATAGCTCTAGCTCAGGGCTTCCATAGAATTTTAAAACGGACAAGAACCCTATATTTATTAAATAATTCTACACACAACAATCTATTATGTTTATGTTATCTAAATACACCAGAAATCAATAGGAAGTATGAAATTATAATGATATAGCAGAAACACACCACAAAACAAGTGTACTACATGTATCAACAATAGTTTCGCATGATTGGAGCGCACCGACACCTCGATTGCTTGACCCGATAGATTTGACGGCATGGATAAAATAATGCCAGAAAAAAAACATATGGAAACGGAAGAAAGAAACATAACTTACCACAGTCTGTCGTCTGTGCCTTGTTCACAATATCGGAAACAGCTATATTTACATATCGGCTACACGAACTCACAAAACTGTGGACCGTAAACAAGTGTCTATTCCGTGCAAAACCGGTCAAGCCCGTGACGTATATCCGCCCAGTGGTGCGGACAATTAAGAGTCCTTACACCGCAAAACAAATTAAAACTTACCATTTATAGACAAACTATACATGCTTACGTGACAGTTTTTCCCTTGCTTTCGAAGAAAGTGGGTACACTTTCTCATACTCACGGAACATGTATTCCTAGAGTCTGCTCAAATAGTCCGCTTCAACGTTGTCGGAACCCTTGATGGCACGAATCCTCAATCTGTATGGCCGTAGGAGTAACGCCCATCTCATAAGTCTGGCATTCGCAGTTTTTGATCTGTGCAAGTAAGTTAATGGGTAATGGTCCGTCTCAAGGAAAAACTCGTAGGCGACAGGCATTTTCTGTCCGTTTTCTTCCTGCAGCAGCACAGCACCCAAGCCAGTATCCGATGCGTCTGTTCGAAGAATGAACTGTTGCTCCAAATTTGGAAGTCTGAGCACCGGTTTAGCTGTTAGCATGTTCTTGAGAGTAGAGAATGCCTTATCGTGCACTTCGCTCCAAAGAACTTTATTTGGACATCCCTTCTTCGTCAGATCAGTCAAGGGGGCGGCAACTGCTGCGAAATTAGGAATGAAACGCCGATAGAATCCGGCCAACCCCAAAAAAGAGCGAACTTGTTTCTTTGTCTCTGGTCTCTCTGCGTTTTTGATGGCCGTCACTTTCGACTCTTCCAATTCCAATTTTCCGTCACCAACAATGTGACCCAAACAAGTCAAACTGGAAAATCCAATCGAGCATTTTGTTGGTCTTGCTGTTAGCACTGCTGCTCGAAGCCTTGCAAAAAGATCGCGAAGTACTTCCATATGTTCTTCCCATGTGTCTGTGTAAATCAATATGTCGTCGATGAAGTTATCGATGTGTTCCATACCAACTAAAAGTTTCCTCATCAGCCTACTAAATGTTGCCGGGGCATTTACTAAGCCAAACGGCATTACATTAAACTGGAAAAGGCCTTGTGGAGTTGAAAAGGCTGTCATCTCTTTTGCGTCTTCCGAGAGCGGCACCTGCCAATAGCCTTTACTGAGATCCAGTTTGGAGAAGTATCTTGCACCCGCTACCCGAGAGAAAATATCATCTGTGTTTGGCATCGGCATCAAATACCGTGACTCGATTTAGTCTCCTGAAATCAATGCAAAAACGATTCGTCCCCTCCTTTTTCTTGACCATTACAACAGGAGCCGAGTATGGGGATGATGATGGCTCGATAACGTCCATATCCAACATCTTCTGCACCTCTTCTTTGATCACCTCCTTGGTAATATAAGGTAAGGGGTATTTTTTCACATGAACGGGAGCATCGGTAGTAGTCCTGATCTCATGTTGGGCGAGATTTGTCCGGCCTGGAAGATCAGTTAGCACATCTGTATAACTGTCCATGAGCTCCTTCACTTCATCTGCTTGTGCATTGTTCAGGCCTCCAGAGATTTCAACATCTTCAACATGTTCCATTCCCCTATCACTAGGAAGGGACTCCAGTCTGCTGGGAAAATCCGCGTCCCCCTGAATCTCCTCACCATCAGCAACAACACTTGCTATAGTATTTGCAAGAATTCTCTCAGTATCTTCCGCAACATTGTCCACTGGCTTCATGTACCTTTTCAACAGGTTAATATGTAGAGTCTTGATTTTTCCGTCCCTGTTCACACGATAGTCGAACGGTCCGACTTTCTCTACAACGTCGTATGGGCCACGCCATTGCATCAGCAACTTGTTAGCTTTTGTCGGCAGAAGCACTAACACTTTGTCGCCTGGTCGTAGCTCCCGTGACTTGGCTCTCCTGTTGAAGTTCCTTCTCTGAACTCGCTTGGCATCCTTCAAGTGATCCATTGCAACTTGGCATGTCTCCTCCATCCGTTCCCTCAAATCCATTACATACTGATAAGTTGTTTTGACGTCGTCATCTGGAATCTCTTTCGTTAGCAGTTCTTTCAGAATCATCATCGGTCCACGTATCGCTCTGCCGTACAATAGTTCAAAGGGTGAAAACCCCAAGCTTTCTTGCGGCACCTCCCTATAAGCGAACAAGAGGGCATTGATGTATCTATCCCAGTCCTTGGGTTTCTCAGCTGCCATTTTCCTTAGCATCTGTTTCAGTGTACCATTGAAACGCTCGACTAACCCGTTGCATTGAGGATGATATGGCGTTGTCGTTAGTTGGCGGATCGACAATAGTCTGCTCACTTCCTTCATTAATCCAGAGGTAAACTGGGCCCCTTGATCGGACAACATCTGAAGATATCAACCAGTGCCTCTGCAACGCGCTCAGTCTTAATGCTTCTAAGTGCTACTGCCTCCGGATATCTAGTCGCGAAATCCACCACTGTCAGTATAAACCGGTTGCCACGGTCTGTTGCAGGTTCGAGAGGACCAACTAAATTCACCGCTATCCTCTTGAAAGGCGTATCGATCAATGGCATACTGCCGAGTGGCGCTTTCGGTACTCGGCCTTTAGGGAAGGTACGTTGGCACACATCACACGAACGACAGAACCGAGTCACATCGCCCTGCAGACCAGGCCAAAAAAAACTCTGCAAGAATCCTGTTAGTCGTTCGTTTTGCTGCCAGATGTCCCGACATAATCGACTCGTGAGCTAGTTTCATTATCATCTGTCGATACTTCGTTGGTACGACTAATTGTCTAAACACCTTTCCAGTTGCAATCCCAGGGCTTCTGAACTCTCGATATATTAATCCCTTGTGGTAAAACAGGGAAGACTTACCCCCATCATCGCGTTCATACGGAACTTCTCCAGGGTACCATCGCTTTGCTGTTCCTCCTTCAACTCCTTCACACTACCTAAACTCGTCATAAACTCCGATACCTGCAACGGTTTCAACGGCTTAGCTTTCCTCTTGACCTCCGCTCTCGTCTGAACCGCATTCAACGAATCAAGCTGCCACTTCTCATCTGGTTGTCCTACCGGAAGGGCATCCTTAACATTTCCAATAATCACATCGTACAAGGGTGACTCTAACAAGAAGGCTTCAGTATCTCCGTTAAAATATGGCGTGTTTATCTGTACATTGGCGATTTGGCATACAAGACGAGAACCATCAGCTAAAATGTAAGTCTTGGTCTTGTCGGTGATATTCTCAGGTTCAACTAAACAACGTCTCACTCCTACCTCATCACAACCCGAATCCCGAAGAACGGTGACAACTTTACCGCCCACACGTCCCAGCACCACCGGCATGGAAGTTGTCTCCTTTGTATTGCAGGCGAAACTCATCTTCGGTATGGTGTTGGCACCACTCGTGTTCCCTTTATCTTCTACCATAGAGGCTGTCTGACCTTCTTTCATCTTGTCAGATTTCTTCTTCCGGCAATCTGAAGCAATATGTCCAACCTTTTTGCAATAGAAAACAAGTCCTCTCCTTGGGCAAGTCGCTTGAACCAATTGTAGATTTCCCAGGTGTAGAACTTGTTGACGGCAAATGTCCTGAAGCTGTTGCCTTATGACTTCCTGCCTTGGTTCCTTTAGAAGATTTCAAGTTTGCCGCTTTCGTTCTTCTTGCCTCTGCATATTGATCGGCCAGTCTGGACATTGCATCAAGGGACACGGGAATCCGTTCCTTCAGGAACAACATCAGATCCTGGTTACATACCTGTAAAAACTGGTCTCTCAAAAACAAGTCTTTCAAGCCTTCATAGGTCTTGTTAGTGTCGGCTAGTTCGACCCATCTCTCCAAGTAGTTTTCAAGGCGAATGGAAAACTGTGAAAATGTTTCACTTCCATCGGGTCTTGATGTTCGGAAGCTTTTCCTGAATCCTTCCCCTGTCATATCAAATCTCCTCAGTAATGCCTTCTTAAGTTCGTCGAAATCCAGAGACTGATGGACTGGTAAACGAGAAAACACCGCTAATGCATTACCCGTCAAAAGAGCGCTAAGGTTAGCTCCCCATCCATCACGTTCCCAATTCTGTACAGTTGCGTACCGTTCGAAGCGCTGGCTGTAAGCATCGATGTTGTCCTTTTCTTCATTGAAAGCAGGTAACTTGGGACCCTTCTTTATTGTATCTCTAGGATTGGTCTCCCTCCGACGTCCCGATTTGTCCAATTCAGATTGATACTCCTGTCCTGCACGAATTAATTCCATTTTGCGTTTATGTTCTTCTTCTGCTCTCCTGTCCGCCCGAGCCTCTCTCTCCTCGTCCATTTGCCTTTGCATCTTTTCCTCTTCCCTTTCTCTTTCACGGTCATCTCTTTCCTTGGCTTGCTGCTCTTGAATGAACAATCGTAGTTGGTCGCCTTCAAGTTGAAGTCGCTTACCTGCTTCCAAAATTGCTGAAAGAGAGGACATTTTCAAAACAACTAAATCACTAGACTGCAAAAGATAACCAACCCATACAATATTCAATACAACCAGGCATAAGAACTTACCGGAAGTCATGCGTCATCCTTGCTCAGGCCAATTAACTCACCTCAGAGTTCCTGTATAGAGTCCCCAAATGCCAACGTTAAGAAGAGAATGAAAGTAAATGAAATTTGGCGGGAATCTGTCAAACAATCTAGACTTTGAAACCAATCAAACAAGATTCTATTCCCGAACAACTAACTTTGGCTAATCCCACCGCTGCCACCAAGTTGTTAACGTGGAACGAGCGTCGGTCAGCGATCCGGGGAATGAACACCGAAAAGATTGATTGCAATGACAAATGTTTATTTACAATGATGACAATAAAGAGATTAAATAAAAAAAACCTATAATACCCACACGTCACACTCACTAATTCACTCATTCACAAACACAATTATTACAAGTTACAGTCTGTAGCTACACACACAACGACGAATGGGATCCTGGTACAGTTCCGGTGCAAGACGGTCGCTAACCTGCAACCACGCTCAATCCAGAGCCAAGAGGTATAAACACAGCAAGCAGTACCATGCTTGCTTGAAACGCCCAAATTGGCAAACTCACTGGTGTCCAAGACACGACAGGAAAGCTGGGATGTACACACTAGTGTCCTTGACACGACAGCCATCCCAATAGTAGATATACTGTGACTCAGCCTCCAAGCAAGTCGCTGACCCTGGCCTACGTAACGACCCAACACATGTATTCCATGCTGACCTTGACCCTGGTGAAGAGAACTCATCCGGTCGGTCCTGACACTGGAGTCACAATGAGTTGGCACAGCTGACTGGTCCTGGCTTGATAGCTGAGACTCCTAGTCCGTCATGTGAAGCTACAATAATACATAGTTGAAAATAATGCTGTAGTCACACAGATTCACTCTCACCTGGCATACTAATTAACTAATAATTAATTATCAATAATATAAATATTCATTAATATATTGTAAATATACGTAAATCAATATAATAAAGATAAAGGGATAAGTGTGCGGCTCCAAATGGCTATAAAAACACGACTCAGCACAATTCATAGAAGTTGGCGTCTCACGGCTTCCATACTTTTTTCCCAGTGCGCGTACACACTCCAACTAACGCTATAGCTCTAGCTCAGGGCTTCCATAGAATTTTAAAACGGACAAGAACCCTATATTTATTAAATAATTCTACACACAACAATCTATTATGTTTATGTTATCTAAATACACCAGAAATCAATAGGAAGTATGAAATTATAATGATATAGCAGAAACACACCACAAAACAAGTGTACTACATGTATCAACAATAGTTTCGCATGATTGGAGCGCACCGACACCTCGATTGCTTGACCCGATAGATTTGACGGCATGGATAAAATAATGCCAGAAAAAAAACATATGGAAACGGAAGAAAGAAACATAACTTACCACAGTCTGTCGTCTGTGCCTTGTTCACAATATCGGAAACAGCTATATTTACATATCGGCTACACGAACTCACAAAACTGTGGACCGTAAACAAGTGTCTATTCCGTGCAAAACCGGTCAAGCCCGTGACGTATATCCGCCCAGTGGTGCGGACAATTAAGAGTCCTTACACCGCAAAACAAATTAAAACTTACCATTTATAGACAAACTATACATGCTTACGTGACATCTTTATTTATCTGAAATTATATCAAAACATCAGTCAGGATTTATGCCTAAGGATTCAACTATTAACCAACTACTTTCCATATATCAGGATATAATTAGTAGCTTAGATAATAATAAAATGTTGAGATTTGTATTTTGTTATATAAACAAGGCATTTGATAGAGTCTGACATGAGGGTTTATTATACAAGCTTGAATCTTATGGAATTAAAGGCGATGTTTTAAGGTGGCTACAAAATTATTTATCTAAGAGAAAACAACGTGTGGTAATTGAAGGCTTTGCCTCAACCTTAAAATCTGTTAATGGGCTCAGTTCTAGGACCTTTTCTCTTTTTACTGTACATAAATGATATTACTGACCGTGTTAATAGCTCTAATAAGTTGTTTGATGATGATACCTCTCTATTTAAAGTTGTCAATGATAATCCAGTTGAAGTAGCTGAGTCTTTTGGAAATGACTTAAATTCTATAAAAGATTGGGCTAAACATTGGGATATTCAGTTTAATCCATCTAAACAGAATCAGTAATATTTACAAGGAAAACCACACCAAACCACCCAGACATTTATTTCAACAATCAACTAGTTACAACCTCTTCCGACCACAAGCATCTTGGTTTAGTATTCAGTAGTAATAGGAAACGGAATAAGCACATAGATTTTATGTATAAAAAATCAAATCAAAAAATGAATATTCTGAGACTTCTAAAAATAAATTAGACAGAAAGTCCCTTTCAATCCTATAAATACTATATTTTTTCCAAATTAAGCCAGTTTTAGAGTATGCTGATGCTGTCTGAGATAACTGTCCAGTCTATGCTAAAACTCTGTTAGAATCTATAAATCTTGAGGCTACAAGGTCCATAACTGGGTTACGCAAAGGTAACTCACATGAAAAACTTTATTCAGAGCTGGATTTGATGTCCTTAGATTACAGAAGGAAAAAACACAAAAAGAAACACCTGAATACTTATTTGATATTATCCAACCATTTTTTTAAAACAATTTTGACGAGTGAAGGGTATCAACTTCGAAATAACAGAATCTTTAAAGAATCTATTTGCCGAACTGTAAGCTATATAGATAGTTTCTTTCAACACATGATATCTGAATTTAATAAATAAGTAATTTAATAACTAATGTTCACCTTGAAAAAACTCTGATTAGGACAAATCCTCCAGCTTGTAAGAATAACATCTTTTTCACAGAAGGAGTACCAAGAAAATTCAATATCATTCTCTATCAGCTAAGGAATTCAGCCAGCTCTCTAAATCATGATCTACATAAAGACCATCTTTAAGATCTACAATCATGATCAATCATGATCAACATAAAGACAATCTTTAAGATCAACATCTTGTGCATGTGGTTCCCCAACTGAAAAAACTCAACTTTTCTTTTTTGACTGCCCTGATTTATTCCCAATATTTCAGTTATCATCTTATAAGAAGGAAACAACTCTGAACAGTTCTTTATCTTGGTCTGAATATCCTTTTTATTTAGAGTAACAGTACTTTGATGTAAGAAAAATGTGCTTGATGTGTACTTGCTCACTCACTGAAGTGGCAAAGGGCTAACTTTCATTTCATGGACAGTCTGGCCCAAACCCCTTTTATATGGGAGAGAAAGTACATGTAATGCAAATTTAATATAATTAATATCATACGACATGGTAAACTGAAAAGCTGGTGGATTGTTAATTATCTTCTTATAATCATAAGATTAAAGTATAAAAAAAATAATAGAGGTGTCTCCCATAATTTAAAATTGATTAGTCTGTCAACATTGAATTTAAGTATATATGTTTATGGTGTATTATGTATTATGTTTATGTCTGACCACCATGTTGTCTTGGGAGAAGACTGATATAGGCTCTAGCCTGCTGTCTAATCATATTGATTATTTTTATCAATAAAATATTCTGAAATGAAATCATTATTAAGTCACCCAACGAAGTCGGATGAAATTATTGTTGTTGTTCCGTTTCCGTGGCTGACATATTTTTTGTCTTCTTACAAGGATGAATTCAGCGAAGAACTTATCATAACAGGTCAGAAAGACTTGAAAAATTCTGCGGGTAGCAGTACACAGTTTCTCGGTGTAGCATGGGTGACATTTTCTTTATTAGGTTACCCTATTATTTAAAGCTTTCAGGTAGCAGTAAACAGTTAATTTGCATTTTTCCTGAAATTATTTGTCATGTTTGAGATATGCAGGTATAGCAGATTGGTTATGAAAAATACATCATTACATGTATATATATTTATAAACTACATAACAATTACATTTACAGTAGAGAGTTGAAATTTGTGTTAAAAAAAAATTCCTCTGATTTCTGACATTTTATTGTCATGGTTACCTACTGAAAAAATGCTAAAAATGCAAAAAATACTGCTAATTCCAACCCAACACTACAACTTTCTAGGAGAAATTTAATTCTAAACACCTATCTTACAATCAACAACACTGTCATGGTAACAAAGTACTTACATTTCAGCAAATTCCAACTCGGAAATTCTTCATAACATGACCACATGTAAACACTATGAAAAATTCACTTCCTGTAAAGCTAGTTTTTGGTGCGTAGACACAGATTCGAGGCTGCCCAAATAGTAATCTCCAACACAAAGCTGAAATATTATCCTGAAAAAATTGAAACCCCACATTGTCCACTTTAACATGACAGGACCAATTTTAGCAAGGATTTTTTTTTTCATTTTTAATTAAAACCTTTATAATGGGGTAATCTAATGAGCAAACAAATCACCCATGGCCACACCGAGAAACTGTGTACTGCTACCTTATACATCACAATTAGTTTTTTTAATTTCATTAAAATCCCTCTGAGTGTCTAGAAAATGATCACACGAACAAAACGATATATCGCTTTACTGTGTATCTCGAATAGCTATCGAGTAATATAGATTTTCCCCGCATGGTGTGTTTTGACCAATTCTGCTCTCAAATTAGGAAGGAAGGGAGGTAATTTGAAAAATTAAAACCTCAATTAGTCTTAAATTTACTTGAATAAAGTTGCAATTGAAACTGAATCAAGTAGTTTGTGCTTCTGTGAATTTAGATAACTGTAAAGCAGATTGATACTACATATATAAAGTTTGATGTTATGACGTCATGGTAACAGCTGGTCATCAGTACTATGACGCCATCAATTGCTAATGATGGCTTCACCAATGCACTGTGATGTCATAGTGAAGGCTAGAAATCCAACAAAAACTTAAAATTAGCATCTGACACATTTCTCGAAAGTAATTAACAGTGATATGACATTAGATATTCTTAAATGTCATGTGTATGACATCACAAACACCTATGATTACTGCCCCCCACCCCACCCCACCCCCTTCTTCAAGTGTAATATTAGAAGCCTTATGACATTGCAATATTGTTCGAAAAATAGTATTTTTTACGGCAGTAACTATGGAAATGTAATTTTATGACAATATTAACATGATTGTATGCCCAATCTATGAGAAATACACAAACATTATTGAGTAAAAAATCATCAAAACAGAGAATTTATCCAAAATTCAAAAACTCATACTTTCCTTCTTAGTTACCATGGATACCACACCTTAAAATATTGGAATTGCCCTATAATCCATTCTAAAGACATTCTAAGGTTGTTACTGACTTATTTTATACCTGTTACCTACTGTAGAACAGTTTTCAAACTGACACCAAGCCTTTTGAAAACAGCTGAAATTCTCACCCACAAGAGCACCCAAATTACCTCCCTTTATGCACCCCTGATGAAATTAAAATAAAATCATTATGAACAAGTTTCAGTGTGTTTTTTATGTATTTATAGCAATTATGGAAAGGATTAAACCTAATCAAACATAGTAAAGCACATTTTAAATAAATAATTTTTTTAATGTGCTATAAGGTAGCAGTAAACAGTTAATTTGCATTTTTCCTGAAATTATTTGTAATGTTTGAGATATACAGGTATAGCAGATTGGTTATGAAAAATACATCATTACATGTATATATATATTTATAAACTACAAAACAATTACATTAACAGTAGAGAGATGAAATTTGTGTAAAAAAAAATTCCTCTGATTTCTGACATTTTATTGTCATGGTTACCTACTGAAAAAATGCTAAAAATGCAAAAAATACTGCTAATTCCAACCCAACACTACAACTTTCTAGGAGAAATTTAATTCTAAACACCTATCTTACAATCAACAACGCTGTTATGGTAACAAAGTACTTACATTTCAGCAAATTCCAACTCGGAAATTCTTCATAACATGACCACATGTAAACACTCTGGGCAGTGTGAACATTTCCTCCATGTATGATATTTATTTACGCATGCGTACTGAAATTATCGCTAGTTAAGCAAATAAGTATTGTGTGGAGAGAGTCTTTCCATACAGACATTTTACTGCATGACAGTGTGTCCGATGAAATTAGCAGAAATGGTAAGATGCTCATCAATATATCTGGTTGTTGCTTTCAACTGGTATGATCCGCAGGTTACTGTTTCTAAATATTCCATATCCAGTACTGGAAACTCTATTGAACATGCACCCAGTTGTTCTCTGAACAGTTTCCACTGTGTCGGTCGACCATGGTAGCTCTCCACAACCCATATGATGTTTAACGTTAAGTAATATAATAAACCCGACACCAGGAATGTTCTGTTATGATTCTAAATTACATTTTCAGTTTTGACACGGTCCTAATGCTATTTTCTCTCGCGCAGATTTTTTAACTATGCTAGTGATAAAGCCTTAATACAGCCAGGCTGTTTTTTGTTTTTACTATTAGATAGTAAACGTCTCGAGTGTCTGTGATATCTGGAAAGGCTTATGACAAACAGCTCGTATGTCACGTCTTCACATTATAAATGACATCTCTTGAAATACGTTGGGTCGATACGATGTTTGTAAGGCCAGGAGTGGTGGGTAACTTTTATTGATCTGGGCAGTGTGCACATTTCCTCCAGGTATGATATTTATTTACGCATGCGTACTGAAATTATCGCTAGTTAAGCGAAGAAGTATTGTGTTGAGAGAGACTTTCCATACAGACATTTTTACTGCATGACAGTGTGTCCGATGAAATTAGCAGAAATGGTAAGTTACTCACATGTTTAACTAATTAAAACGACGATTAAGATATGTCGCGTGTCCTGGTACTTACAGTTAATTACAGCATTGACAAATTACGTCTAAAATATATCTAATCAAAAGCCGAGCTTATTACGAAAGACATCGGTATTGATCAAATGTTTACATACCGACTTATTCACGATGTAATATCTACATCCAAATCATGATAATACGGAGAAACAGTGAAATCTCAGAAAGGTGGGGTCAGCATATATGGGAATTTAACATTAGCATCGGCCCCCACTTGGAATTTCAAAATATGATAACCATAAACAGACATGGGTATCAGAACCTTAAATACGGAAAAGTTAGTCTCGGAATTGATTTCTTATTAAAATGGGAGTTCCTTGACTAACATTTTGGTGGTTGTTAAAGTAGTTGTCACGTAATTCCTTCTAGTGCATTATTATGAGGCAATTCAAATACAATTATGTCATTAATGTGTGCACATTGTACCAACCAACATTTTGATACCTCACATCACACTATTTCAGGAGAAATGTTTCTTTTATGTTGAAAAATGCAGCCAAAATTCATATAAAAAGTCATTACTTTTGAGAAAAGTACTGTTATGGACACTTCAATTTTCATATTTCCGAAACCAGTCTATTTTTCAAACTTGCTTAAAAGTTGGCCACAGATGATGTCTTTCAACAGGAGGATTCTTGGAAAATAAGAATACCGGTGATTTTGTAATTTTACACATTTGCTTAGAAAAACCAAGAAACACTGATTTTTTTTCATTTTCGTTAAATAGTGATAGCTGAATAACCTGAAGTCTGTAGGTCTTGCTATTTGACAAGGCAGTTGTTCATGTCAATTTATTTGGTTAACATTGCTGAACTTGACCTCTGTCCTTATTAGATAGATTATGTACAGTTATAGTGACGAGTTTGCCTTTGTCAGTTCCGATCCATAATTTGTGACACTTTGAGAAGCTAATAAGAGATAGAACAGTTGCAGTTTGCAGCACATTACTTTCCGTTTTAGTATAACAGAACTTGAGTTTTACATGGACTGGGTTAGTTTGATCTTGATGCTAAGCATGGCCGAAGAAATATATAATGCACGCAACATGTGCACACATTCCAACGGTTCCCTTGCCCGCTAGACAGTCGTAGTAGTTATCTTTGACAGGGTCATCTTGATCATTTCTGTCAAACGCAATCCAAACATTGTATTTTGAGTGTGATTTGTGCCTTTAATTGATTTGCCTCGGAGAAGATTTTCACCGTGCTGATAGACCCGTACTTCAAAGTCTCGAGCATGAGTCAGATACTCATCAATATACCTGGTTGTTGCTTTCAACTGGTATGATCTGCAGGCTACTGTTTCTAAATATTCCATATCCAGTACTGGAAACTTTATTGAACATGCACCCAGTTGTTCTCTGAACAGTTTCCACTGTGTCGGTCGACCATGGTAGCTCTCCACAACCCATATGATGTTTAACGTTAAGTAATATAATAAACCCGACACCAGGAATGTTCTGTTATGATTCTAAATTACATTTTCAGTTTTGACACGGTCCTAATGCTATTTTCTCTCGCGCAGATTTTTTAACTATGCTAGTGATAAAGCCTTAATACAGCCAGGCTGTTTTTTGTTTTTACTATTAGATAGTAAACGTCTCGAGTGTCTGTGATATCTGGAAAGGCTTATGACAAACAGCTCGTATGTCACGTCTTCACATTATAAATGACATCTCTTGAAATACGTTGGGTCGATACGATGTTTGTAAGGCCAGGAGTGGTGGGTCAGGGATCTATTGAAAGTTTGAGGAGCAAATGCTATGCCTGTGTTGGTTGGAGTACCAGCAGAAAGGAAATGGCTTAGTTTAAGAAGGCCATTGATAACCTGATTAGCTCTTTCTTGAAGATGAAGAGGTAACGGTTCCCTTGTTTGCAGATCTAGTAACAAAGGATTCAGAAAGTCACCAATTACATGGTCATTGCAAACACGAGCATCAGGGGGACACCATAGAAAATGGGAAAATATCAAGTTTGTCCTGGCACGTTGGGGTATTGTGCATAACCCAGTGCCCTCTTTTCCACATATGGCACATCTTTTATTGCCACCATAAAATAATTTCTCAACAGATATTTGTGGTAGTTGGTTGGATGACATGAAAACAGTGTAAGCATCATCTGCATCATTCGCCAGGTTATCTGGAGTACTCATACCAGAAGGTTAATACAATTCAGACGGCAATGGACTTTGCTTGAGGTACCGCTTTCCACATGATATGCTTTCTTCTGTTATGCTAATGATCTCAGCAGTCAGCGGCTGGTGAAGCCAGTTATACTCGTTATATTCGGGTAAATATACATGTCTTACTTGAGCTCGGGCTCCTTGAGATAAATCTTTCAACATGGTTTTGTAACCACGACCTATGCACACGTCTGACATGATTATTAGTAAACTTGATGAGAGATTTGCAGTAATTTGAATTTAATACAGAATGTCTGACATAAGTATAACTTTGTCTATGTAATTGTCTATAGATACTTAGCAAAAATTGGTATGAATACTTTATAGTAATACGTTTATATGTTTCAGGAAATTAATATACTTCACATTCAGGTGTCAGACAAGGTTATCATTTCTGGCCTCATTTATGAATTTTTAATTAGAATATCTAACGAATTTATATCCATTATTGCTATGTTTAATGATAAACGAAGAAAAGTGGAATGGCGATAACATGTTATCAGTAATACTGATTATTTAATCATTGTTAAGTTTTTATAATACAAACTGAACTGTCAGTTGTTCTTTAGATGATAGATTTCTAGTGCAGAAAACACCGTGTTAAGTTATACCTACTGAATTTAATTTTAAAATAAATACAAAATACTTAATGTGCTTTGGTAGTACACAAAACTGAAAGATATAGCAGTATTTGGCGCAAAAACAACGAAAATTAAATCTTCATGATTATGGCAAATTATGCAATAAGCATGTTTAAATTGCGAAAAAATTATTTTAGCGGTTTCGAAATCGCTTAAAATTTATTCAATAGAGAGTATATATACGTAGAAAGTTTTTAAAGAGGTATGAAATATAGACTGAGATTGAAACTATACAAAATGAACTTGAAAAACTTTGATATATTCTTTATTTTGTGAAAATTTTACATTTTTTAAAGTCAAAGTTATCAATATGCTTACATTTTTTTATGACAATATAGCATATGTAGTATCAAAATAACGGACATTTTATGTACTTTAGGCTGGTATATATAAATATTGCCATTTATAATTCTCATGTAGCTAGTATTTATCATTATGTTAGGGTACCCTTGTCACTTAACCTGGTGTTATACAAGGAGGTCCAGTATGACAATAAGTAGTTATAATGACTAATCATTTATGCGGTTGTGGGTTATTTTCATGTATCTACATATGGCGAAAAAAATAATAGAAATCTATGTAGGGGCAAAATGTTGATCCCAACTGCCTAATGTGTATGCATCGTCCACTTGTATCTACTTCATAACGTTCCCTATTACCATACAAACAGCAGACAACTGATTTCCTTTCTGTGTTGAAAGTTTTCCCTTGTTGATCCCTCATAGCTGACATGGTCGAACGGTACGTTATTCGTTATCGAGTTGTTTCATTTTAAATTTGATTAACGAAATAGAATATCGTTGAAATGTTAATGTGAATTCATGAAATTCTGAAAATAGTATATACTAAACAAAAAAAGAAAGGTAACACTACTTTATTCTGTGATTAATTAATTAACCCCTTCATAAATCCTTACCAATCATGTACGAATAAAGTAATTGATCAATTCTGATAAAACTGCAGTCATGGTTCATTATAAGACTTTGCGTTCAGTTGATTTTATTCGACTGTAAAGGACGTTGGGGTCAATTTCAAAAGTAACACCATTAGTAACGGGTAAGGCCAACGTTTGCGAAGTGAACAACATTGCAGCGACGTCGCATGGAACTCGTAAACCGGCGGATAATTCGAGGAGAGATGTTGTTCCATTCAGCGATCAAGGCTTTGGCCAGCTCCTGCAAATTTGACGGCTGATTTTGACGTTCTCTCACGCCTCGCCCAAGAACGTCCCAGACATGCTCAATCGGTGACAAATCAGGTGATTTTGATGGCCAATCTAATACCTGTACGTTATTCTGCTGCAAGAAAGTTCTGCTGACGCGACTGGTGTGCGCTGGTGCGTTATCCTGTGGAAAAATGGCGCCAACGCCATGGCGTCTTAAGAATGGCAGAACCACTGGTCTTAAAATTTCGTCCCGATATCAAATGCCGGTTAAATTGCCATTTAACACAACAAGCCTGGTACGAGTCCCCCCACAAATACCACCCCAAACCATTACACTTCCGCCGCCAAAGCGGTCCCGTTCTGCGACGCAGCAGTTCGCAAAACGCTCCCATCGTCGCCTCCACACTCGCCTTCCGTCACTGTGTTGCAGACAAAACCTGGACTCATCTGAAAACAGAACATTGTTCCATTGTCGTAAGGCCCAATGACGGTGAACATGGGTCCAGTTACGCCGATTATTACGGTGACGTCGCAACAAATTGGATCCAGTGTAGGGACGCCGCGCTTTCAATTGGTAGGCCCTCAACCTGTTGCGGACTGTTTGGGGAGACACACGACGCCCAAACAATGTCCTTGTAGTCTCTACTGCGGTTACGAATCGATTGCATATATGTGTATCAATCGTATACGACGGTCATCCCTGGCGGTCGCTTTACGGGGTCGGCCGCTTCGGGGACGATCGGATGTTGACCCAGTTTGGTTTAAACGACTTACCAACTGGTAAATTGTCTTAACACTGGAACCAAAATGCCGTGCAACTCGACGGCGAGACTCCCCAGCCTGGATCATGCCTACAACCCGTTCTCTCTGTACTTGTGACAGCCGGGGCATAATGATACAGTTGATAGATAGCATGATTTGGTGACTTCTAAGTCCTAAGGATCTAAGGAACTGTTGTCAGTTTAAATGTTTATAAAATACAAGCGAAGATACAAGTTAGTGGCAGAAATCCTCGTGCAGCTCTTTCGCTAATACAGACTTTCACGCTTGAATGATTTTGGTAACCCCCTTGGATTTTGTAATGTAAAACATTACCATTTTCTAATATTGCACAAACGTCATTTTGTTTTCACTCATTTACAGGTATTCGCCAAGGAAACATGTTAACCTTTCTTTTTTTGTTGAGTATATATCAAACAATATCGTGTACGTTCAATGTTATGAATTTTGAGTTTTCTAACTATCATGAAAGTGTAATTTGTTTGGAAACGTGTTTTGATTGTTTGGCCCGATGCCGGTGATATAATTTCCAGTTTATTCCAATATTAACATAATGATAACCAATCACGTGATTTGTTAAGTTGTCCATGAAAACGTAAAAAACATGAACATTGAAAAGCTTCGTTTTAAAATGCAGAAAACTTCAGATGGAAAAATAAGCACTTTCGCTGATGTATCCAAAAGTCAATCTAGTGGAAGATAACAAGCCAAGATATCAACATTATCATAAAATAGTGATTTAAAAATTATTACAAGGGAAAGGATATTGTTTGCTTTTAATCAGATTTGTGCGATTGAAATAATAACAATTTCAGTTGATTCTTATCTTCATTTTCGTTTACAGCGCAGGAAGAGTAGGAGTGCATGCATTCTAATTGCATGTATCGTTGTGATACTGCTAGTTTTGAGATATCGATACACAAGAAGATCAGATCCGCAACCAGTCACAGACATTAATTTTTCCACAGTTTCAATAGCAGTCGAGGCTCTACCATTACACGGATACATCATTTACGATTGTGACGATGAACATCCGGGATCCTGTGGAGGATGGTCAGACCGGATGTCGGGCATGTTCAGTGCTTACGTCATTTCCGTTATTGTGCGTAAACATTACCTCATAAGGTACACAAAATCTGGTACCTTGACAGATTATTTGAATCCAACTTCATTTAACTGGAAATATAATTCCTCAATTTTAGAAGGAAGGTCCTATGGTTATTCTGATTTTGTTTCCACAGTTCCAAATGAAATTAAGGAAACTAATTTAACAGGTCTTAATCGTGTGTTTTCCAATGATGTAAATTTCGTACGTATAAACTGGGATTATACCGAACACTTTAGAAAGTTTCTGGGTTTACAAAACCTCATTCCATGGCTGTTCGAATTACATTATGCCGATATTTATGCAAAGTTTTTCAACACCTTCTTCAAACCTACAAACATGATCACTGAAGCAGTAAACAATGTTGTACAAGGTATACCAAAACTTGCCTGTGCTCATATTCGTATGGGTGGAAGTGACACAATACCAGGAGATAACACACATACGGAAAGGAGACAACTTACACATATTTGGGACGTACTGAAATCAATGGAAATGAGAAATTATAGTATATTCATAGCGACTGACGCCCAATTTGTGCGCGATAAAGCCAACGCATTATTCAAAAACCTCCTGGAAGCTGAAGGACGAATCGTACACGTCGACTGGGGCAATACTGGAGAGGGTTTAATTAATGGTTACAAGAAAGTGGTTGTAGATTTTTTTGTTCTCACACAATGTGATGTTTTAATACTGACGAGAAGTGGATTTGGAATAATGGCTTCTTATCTGAATACCAGGGTTTCCAAACTATACTGCGTAACAACACGTGAGCTCGTGCCCTGTTCCAGATATTCCATACATAACTACTATCCCAAGGACATACTCTCTCCATTCTAATGTAACGACAAACAATAGAAGTCCCGCCAACGTCAATTTTCGCCAAATCAAGTCAGTTTTGTTATTGATATGAAACAACACAGTAAAACTATGACAAAACTATCAAACTTTATAAGAGAAACATAAAGTCTGCACTCCCATATGTTTAAATATGTCTCTGATCTGTAAGCTTTCCGTATGAGATATGTTTTAACAAGGTTATTCTTGTTTTCATGTACACGTTTGTTTTTCGATTTACTATATAACTGCAGTACCCTTCACTAAAATTGACCAGCTTGTGGCCGACACCGATAAGGGTAGATAACAATCAAACATAATTTCTCTTAGTTAGCATTAGCACCCATATCAGTACTTAGAAAATGAAGTCTATGTTAGGCGACCCGAAATATTTCACCCCGCTATTCAACACGTGATCTGACCAGTAAAATGACGATACATCATCTTCTCTTTCAACCCAGCACATAATTTAATACAAATATCTATCGACGTTGTTGCATTCCGTTGTTAAATATTGTGTTTGCTTTTTGTCACTGCTATTGACATAACCTAGCTCTATGGTACCGGAAGACGTCTCGGGCCGACTGACACACGATCTTATAGACACAACAATTAATTCGTAATTCTTTTAACTGAGATGACAGCATGATTGTGATTTTGCCAGTTTTAAGTTTATTTGATAATAACTATTCGGGAATCACTTAACAGGGATTTGTTCTTATTGGGGAAATATTAGAATCTTTACAAATGAAAATGAAAGGTAACTTGTCCAAAAAGTGGAACATCATATTTTATCAAGAATTTTATTTTGAGGAATAAAAGTTAGGCATGATGAACGAAAGATTAATTCTGACCCTTGACTACTTGTTCAACATCATTGAACCCGGAATTAATATACAAGATAGCCTAAAGCGATTGTTTAAAAAGTGTTCGTCTATCTAGAAATGTATTTTTATCATAAATTCTTTGCTGATGTCATGCGAATGTGGGACAATTTTGATACTTCTATCACTTCTTCATCAACACAATAATACAATACTTTTAAAGAATATCTCTTCATTTTCTGCAATCCCAGAAAGTTAAATACATATTTGTGTAAGTTACGTTATCATGCTATTTATTTGAATAATGATCCAAATCAAAGATTATTTGATCCAGAATCCGGCTAGTTTGTTCTTGCGGGACGGCCTATGTAAAACACTGATTATATTTCTTTTTATTTCCTCTTCATACTGCCTTTAGATATTGCATAATTGATCTTTCTAATTATTTGGATATTCAAATGTGGAATTGCTTACTTCTGATAACACTGGAATATCAATTGTGAGAAATTTAATGTTTCATCCAAATTCATAATCATATATATTTTATCTACAAATAGAGTAAGTCAGAACAATTGCTCATTTCTGTGCCAGCATTTATGTTGGGTGTGTGAATACGAGAGTGAGTGTGTTGTTATATATATGACAGTATCACCTAGTAATGACATGGTACATGCGTATCTTTGCTTTTTGCATTTGAATTTTGAACTTAAGCTTTTTTAATTAGTTTAATTGATAATTTCTATGTTTGTGCTGTTACATTTTTACCAAAAGGAAAAACTTATAACACCTGACCCATAGGCAAAATTAAAAAAAATTACGCAAAGCCTTTCTCTTATCTTTTATTTACGATTTTGTTGAAGTGAAAAATCTACAGGTATATCATTCATTTAAATTCGAAATTTAGAAAACATTCAATTCAGTTTTATACATGGCAGGTCAAAACTCCATTATTGGAAAATATATTTAAGCATTGAACTGCTTTCAATTGGCATTCATGGGCATAAGAATGCCAACTGGACAAAGGCAAATTTAATAAAGCGCGCTAGCTTCATATCAAAAAGACATATTGAAAAGACACATGTCGGATGTTCTTCAATTTTAAACTTAATTATAACACCTATACATTAGTACCAGCTGAAATAAATAGATTCCAAGATGTCTCCTTTTTATAAAGAAAATAGTATCTCTAGTCTAGTATGCTTCATTTCATTATTACTTCATATTTACTACACGTGGAAAAATCGTTTCTGAAATGCATGACATTGATACACTACTAGTTCTTTTTCATTTTAAAAAATGACAAGAATAGACTTGTATCTGCTTAGTATTTCAAAGGTCAAAATCAAACGGACTGCTTGTCATTCATTCACACAGTCTATTTGTGCAAACCATCAACCAAAGGGACATGTAACAAGTTGTTTATTTTCCTAAAACTTGGTCAGAAGGACCATCATACCTTTGCATAAGAAATGCGACAAAATATGTGAATTATCACAGGGGCATTAAATTGATCATTTGCTTAATTCTTTAAGTCTGGAATGATAGTGAACGATAAAATCTGTTACCTGTAACTGAGATAGATCGGGGTGGTTTAGCTAACGCCTCGGTTGGGATTATGTTACAGGATCTTAGCCCTCGACTGAGATACCCCGATTTCGCTCAGGTATTATTTTTTCTCGCTCATATTTCTCGCAAAAGTATTCAATATTGAATTAGAGTTTGGCATATCTCTTGCGAGCTGAAAACTACCCAAAGAGCCTCTTCACTTTTAAACATCGATTGGATAGCGCTGTGTAAACAACGTATATAACAGTAATATACTACCTTTCAAAAGTTCGGGGTTGCATTTTCTATTTCATTTTAGATATTAAGAATTTAAAAGAACATTGTTGAAATTAAACAATGACATAACCTACGTTTTTGTTGAAATGCACCGGTGTAGATGCCATCTACGCCTATATGTGGATGAATACACCGATGCGTAAAAAATCCGCGACAACGTACGTAAGGCTTCTAGACAGGTCGGGTGAGTTAGAAATATATCTAGGATGGGGTATTACGTGGGATATCCTTGTCTGAGGTAAGATATAAAGCGTATTATCGGATGATCAGTTTTAAGCCTGGTAGCGCTAGTAGAGGCGCAGTTTTTGTACTAAATAGTTTAATTACAAGATCTTTACAAAATAACAAAGACTTCACTGTGTAATTGTTGACTATAGAAAAGGCTTTGTTAGTATCTCCCATTATGGTTTAAATTTTGGAATCTGGTGTCAGGGGACGTCTATTGATAGTTGTTTTTAATCTAAAAGAAGTGCTAAGTTGTGCGTTAGATTGCATAGTAAATTGTCTTCAATGTTCGACGTGCAGGTTGTTTCATTACAAGGAGAACCTTTGTTACCGATTAAGTTTTCTTTATTTGTTAATGACATTAGATAAAAATCATCTAAATCTAAGTCATCACACACAACTTCTTAATCTGTTTCAACTAAGTATGTAAACGATACCGTGTTATTTTGGAAAGACATCACTTAGCTTTAAAAACTTTAAAAAGAGGTATTCGGATTGCTTGAATGTAGACAGGACATAATTAATGGATTTTGGAAAATGTTACCGAAGGAACCGTAGAAACTTGATGGAAAAGATATGAAAGTGGTAAATCAGTGTTGTTATTTGGGCTTGGTGTTTAATCATAACGCTAAATTTACACTAGCACATTATAATATTGCTACACAAGGCAGAAAGGCTAATTACCTTCTCAGTCGTAAGGTAGAAAATTTTAGCTTGAATGAAAAGACTTACATACATTTATATTCATTTTTATTACGGCTGTGAGGTGTGGGGCCGGAGATGAGAAAAAACATGTGATATTTTTCTATTGGATGTGGAAAAATGTTTATGATTCTATAGTTTATTTTCAACTTGGCTGTTTTTCTTATCAATATACATAAAGAAAAAATCCGTTTATTAAAAGATATTTTTAAAGTTTGACATTGTCTGTGAAAGTCAAAATGGTTCATCTAGGTTGTATGTTGTATCATTTATCGTACAACACATCCTAATGAATAAACAATCCATGTAAACATCAAATGGAAATTACTCAATAGGAAACTTACACAAATATACAAATCCTTAAAATAGTATTACCACGTGTTCACAACTATTACATTCGTGTGTATCCTTTTCTAAAATACCATATCTCATTATTATCTACAGCGGTAAGACCCGAGCTCTACCTTCTTGGCTCCATTTATATTATTGTAAATTTGCTGTATCCTGACAGGTGTATTCGTGTCGCAGTTAATTCGATATTCAAGTTTTAAGGTTTCTGAGGTTCAAAAAGCGATGTTTTTTATTGTTTAAGGACCGTAGTATTTATAAATGTTGACAGTTCATTGAACATGATGTTTATGTCTCCTTGCAATCACCTGTACTAAAGTGCCTAATCACATTGCTCTGGTAAGGCTTTGGTGAATATATCCTGTTTGCTGCACACAAGATGTTTTTGCAGACGGAGGTGTTTCTGCTCTCCCAGAGTTACACTCCATCGTACGGTAAAACAATAAGATTATACTTCAACTGCCCTGGCTGGGACGCGGCGGACCTCCCTCTGTTTTCAGTGAAATAGTCACCAACTACTACAAGGAAACCCAATAAAATCAAACGAACTGCCTAATGTGCATAACCTATCCCGTCCAAATAAAAAACACAATATCCGAGTCTGAACTATTACCAAAAGATAACTTAGTGAGTCTGAACTCTTACAAAAAGATAACTAAGTGAGTTTCGACATTTACCAAAAATAGCTTAGCGAGTCTGAACTCTATATATATTATATCAATATATCAATAAGTACTTTCTAATTAAATGTTTTAGCGAATTTCGTTTCGTTATATTTCACGCAATTTACTTCCAAGGGCCTTTCAGCTGACGAGAAGTCGTCGCGGTTGGATGGTACATTTTGTATTTACTTACATCACGTGACCAAAATCTGGGTGTAGAAGGTACCTGAAAAATCCAAGCATCATTTGTTATATTTGTTAAATGAAGTGATGGCAAGGATAACACATATACACTGTTATTGGGTAAAAACAGTGGTATCAAGGACATCTACACATGCTGACAGTATTCCGGTATTTTACGAGGAAACGACAGTAATGGTATGTTGAATCCATTTGAAAATACGAAAGCACAGCTGTATGTACGTGATCGCAAATCTAAATTATAGTACATTTTTCAAACCTTCGAAGAGATGCAGATTTTAAAAGAGTTTTACAAGCTTATTATGTATGAAATTATTAGCTATGTGAAGCAAGATTAAAAAGGATATCATTTCACAAGTATAAAGTATTCAGTAAAAGATAAGATCTTCACGGTCACCTTCATCAAAGACATCAACGTCACAATCTAATCTTCTACTGGTTTTGTTATAAGAACATCTGTTCTATTGACATCGAAGAAAATGTTCCAATGTAAAGATACCTAAAATTTCCTCAGACAAGATCGTGTGTTACTTTCGACAACAATTCAATTTGAAAAAAATACTTTTCATTTTTCGACTTCCCGAGAAAAGTCAGTATACACTGTTACGTTTCGGAAGTGGAGTTACGAGGGCGTGAGAAATTGAAGCATTTTACGCTCTAGCAGTCAGTTTGAATGAAATTTAGTAGGCAAGTGATCTCTGATGCGTCACAGGACCAGGCAATACACGGTAATAAAAACTGAGAGTAGTCGTACAAGAGGATAATTGATACTATCATCTAGCATACGTTTACAAGTCTCACAAAATGCTCTCGGAACGAATCGAGTATTAGTATGTATGTAATGTAGTCTTTGCTTTAAAGAAACCGACTTATGTGTTTGTTGTACATAGATCTGTAGTCATAGATTTCGATAAAAATGTGGTGTAATTCATTATTTTAATACAAGATAATATATAAAGACTAGTAACATATCCATGTAATGTTGAATCATCGTTCTGTACTGTTGTGTTATAAAATACTATATAAGATTTTCATGATATGAAATGAAACATAAACGTATTGTATTGATAATTCACCAGCGTAAACGAGGAATATTATAATTTTATTTATCAACGAAAAAGACATAAAGATAGTGCTTACCCCTAGACTTCAATATACTTGAATCAGTTATTGATGGTGTTAATTCACACTACATGATTCCAGTTAATCAAAGAATCATTCATTACAAAGGAAGGGAAAATGAAAGTCGGAAGGAGTTACATGAAAACATAACACTGTTGTTATACAGTCGGCCTCCGAGTTGTGTTGTTGAATCCTTCATGTTTCCATACCTTAATACCCGGTACGAGATCTCAAATGTAGCTAACAAGATGACTGCCCTACGAATAAGACATATCCAGAGTAGATTAGTTTCTACCTGCTGCAAAGCCCTACTTCCAGTCTGTGGGAAACGCGTAATTAATCAATAAAACTCGCTAATTTCACCATTTCAGCTATAACTTTACATCTCGGACATTGTTTCAGTTTATTATGTACAGTTATAATAGAATAATTCGTACTCGTACTGAAAGCATGTCACAGAGTCGAAGCCTGTTGTTGACTAGACGAACCTCCGAGGCGAAGTACCGTACGGTCTGAACACTACCAAAAGGTACGATTCAGTGTTTAAACCTGCTTATTATTAATTTTTGGAGTTTGAAAAAAAAGAAACTTGCATCTGATATATAATTAAATCATTTCCAATGGTTTCCACCCATACAATATTGCCGATTCCGCAGACCGGAACACGTCGGGCTCGAAAAATCTGTAAAAAGTAATTACCATGCTGTACATAACATAAGTAACATAACGTGATAATTATCTTGACAACTCAATAAAACTTTGGCCAAAGTCGGGCTAGTTTTTAAATATAACACGCATTATATGATAATATCGGCACGTCATGTCACGATAACGTTATATAATACATCACATACTGCATATACCTCACACGTATATAGCTAGTACATAGATTCATACGAAAAGTTCATTGTTTAAAACCCTACCTAAGCATCAGTGATGAACGGATATCTTTACTTTTAAAGAGCATTCTTCAAATTCAAATTGCAAGAGTAAACATAGTACTATAAAATAATTGCATTTGTATGTTTCAACTTATTTCTAGTTTGTAATTCAGGAGGAAATATATATTCATCCTTGTGTTGTTTCTTAAATTAATTTTTATGTCAGTATTCCAACAGTTTGTCAGTCCGAAAACATTGTAAATTCGTGGATTAAGGGTACTCTCAAAACCAAACAAGAATGAAAACTACACAAACATACAAATGTATTATTCCTTTTTTTCAAAATTTTATTTATTTTTTTTTTTATAGAAAATGGCAAAAGTGTACATTTGCTGTGCATTTCTTGGAATTATGGTGCTATTAATGGGGTACATATACACGAGAAGAAATAATAATTTAACCACCATCAAAGATCAAGACAAGGAAGAAGATGAAAGATACATTATAGAGCCTCTTCCGCTAAATGGATTTATCGTTTACAATTGTGATGACGAACATCCGGGATCTTGTGGAGGATGGTCAGACCGCATGTCGGGCATGTTCAGTGCTTACGTCATTTCCCTGATATTGCGTAAACATTTCCTAATTAAGTACACACGATCGAGTAACTTGACAGATTATCTCAGTCCCATTTATTTTGACTGGAGATATAACTCATCGATTCTGATGAAGAGATCTTACGGTTATCAGGATTTCTTTGTGAAAACTCCAGCTGCTCTTAAGAATAGAAGTTTAACAGGTCTGCAACGAATGTTCTCAAAAGATGTCAATTTCGTACGTATGAACTGGGATTATACCGAACACTTTAGAAAGTTTCTAGGCTTGCAGAACGTCATACCATGGTTGTTAGAATTACATTATGCCGATATTTATTCAAAGTTTTTCAACACCCTCTTCAAACCTACAAACATGATCACTGAAGCAGTAAACAAGGTTGTACAAAATGTACCAAAACTTGCCTGTGCTCATATTCGTATGGGTGGAAGTGACACGATACCAGGAGATGAAAGGCATACGGAAGAAAAACAACTTAAACATGTCTGGAACTTTCTGAAGACCATGGAAGCCAGACACTATAGCATTTTTATTGCAACCGATGCACAAATTGTAAAGGAGAAGGCAAGTGCATTATTCAAACACCTCCTTGAGGCTGAAGGACGAATCCTACACATAGACTGGGGAGCTACTGGGGGTGACTTAGTAAATGGTTATAAGAAAGTTGTTGTAGATTTCTTTGTTCTCACGAAATGTGATGTGTTAGTTTTAACGAAGAGTGGGTTTGGAATAATGGCCGCGTACCTGAATTCCGATGTTTCAAACTTGTACTGTCTAACACCAAATGAGTTGGTGCCGTGTTCTCGGTATACGATACATAACTACTTCCCCGGTGAGTTACTTTCTCCTTATTAGTCTCATTGAAGCTAATGCAAACACATTTTGGAAATATATGTGATAGATCAGCCGTAGAATGTTGCTGTTGGTGCTTCTCGACATTTTATCGTATCTCAGGTAGTGAAAAAGTTGAAGCCTCATCTCTACCTCGCAGTTTTCTGTTTAGGAAATTTGTTAGATCGGGAAACTTCATCCTGTGGAGTAATAGCCTCGCTTCCAATATGTTAGTTAAGTAACTGTAGAGTGAACTGCCACATTGATTCAGTATATATGTGTCAAACGAACTATCGTCTGATGAATGGATAACCTTTTTATGAGATCTTGTTCTGTCAAATGAACTGCCGTTTGTTAAATGGATGACCTTCGTGTAAAATTTGTACTTTCAAATGAACTGCCGTTTGTTAAATGGACCACTTTCGGTTAAAATCTTGTACTGTGAAATGAGCTACCGTCTGTTGAATGGTGGACCTTCCCCAGAAATCTTGTTGAGTAAAATGAACAGCTCTCTGTAAAATGGACGAACTTTGTGTGAAATCTTGCACTGTTAAGTGAACTGCTGTCTGTTAAAAACACTGTTGCACTGACGAGTAAGCCGCCGTTTGTTGAATTAATGCTTGTAAATTGAGCTTTCGGTCAGAGGATGGTTAATTTTCATGTGACCTTTTGTGAAGTGTTTTAGTAAGTGAATGGATAACTCACAACGAACATGTTAATTGAATTTTTATAAGATGAATGGATAATTGTTCTTCAAACTCCACATACTATTAATTTCTTTTTTGACAGTTAAGACCGTTAGCCAGATTTTTTCTAGTACTAAGAATGATAAAGGCTTTGTTAGACAGCTGTATGATCCAGCAATAAAACGTTGTTTGTATGGATTCTTGTTTATGGACCCTAAATAAACAGTGGAGGTCCGTATCCATATGATTAATTGGCGTTCTAAATGATTGTTATACCGAAGTAGGATTAGCTAGTATCTCGACTTGTGAACGATTGCATAATGCATATATGAGGTTTCCTTCGTAATCAAGCAGTTCAGTAAATGTAAATGTAATAATGTTTGCATACAAGGATCAATTCATTGGACTTATAAAGCTTGAAGTTTGGATTTGACATCAGGATCCAGAAAAGCTGACGTGTGTTTTGTTTTCATTTCCGATTTCAAGCTGCAAATGTTTTACGAATGTTGGAGCGAATAGACCTACTCAGAAAATTAATCCAATGCAGCATGATATTGAAATCAATGAACGGGATTCCACGATATTCAGGACCCCTCATGAAAAGCTCTTGTAGCTTAACATTTCGAATAATGCTTAAATGACCAGTTGGATCATAGTTATAAGTAGAGGTAGAACAAGAACATGCTGACGGTGGACTAATTCTCAGGTCATCTGCATTCAGTTGCTGCAGCTTTTATTTGTAATTAAAAAGTTTGGATGCAATGCGCTTGGAGTAACTGTAGGAAATTAGAGGAGCGGTTTTGTTTTGAAAATGGTCGAATGTTAGCTTGACAGACTGCTTACTAGTTTCATTGTTATGAATACAGACATGGAAGGCATATCCTATCTATACAGGGGTGGGGGGGGGCTAACACAATGAGACTGTAATAATAGCCATATCAACAATCACGTGTTGTATAACCTCTGTCTATGTCGTGAGCTAACACAATGAGACAGTTACAATATAATCTTTGTACAATGACCCCATTCTATGTACAACGATATCATGTTTATTATCATACGGAAACGACGGCAGCAATTGACAGGACATGTCACGACAGGAAACATTCTAGAGCTGTAAAAAAAGTTTGATTGAATTGATGAACAATATCCATTTGAACGGCTTGTATACAAGCAATCTAACAGCACTGTCTACATCTCGCTCACACTAGATACAACAGCAATTTGACTGCTAGTTGAAGGATCACTAAAATCTAAAACTAAGATCATGATAGTAAACTATTTTGGAAGCCTTTATCAACCCTCATTTCTCAAAAGTCTGTAAGTTTTCTGCAAACTATTGACACAATTTGAAAATGGAACAGATTTGAATAATAGAAATGAAAGAAAAAGTACTGTCTAATGACCCATTTCACAACTGTTGAATGTTTACAATGATTTAGCATAAAGGAACGTACGTACGATATATGAGACTGTCACAGAAATCTTCTTATCTTTTCAATGTATTTACGTACCTTTTCTGCTGATCTCTTCCCAAATACGCTAGTGAGAGAAGAAGGCGTCAGTGTAAGGGGCATCGACAACGTGACTGCTGTTGTTGGGATGTCAAAGAACCTCAGTGCAAGAGACATATAAGCCATGGTGTAGAATCCGACAGATGTCGACTCTCCCCTTCAAACGACTTCAATAGATATAAAATGGCAAATATTCATGGTATATAACCAGAGCATTTTTCGATTATTTGCTTTAAAAGTTTGTTCAAATGAATGACCTTGACACCTTTTAAAGGTCATATGGGTAAAAAGTGTTCAAGTTTTCAATATTCTTTTTAAAAACCAGACGTCGATGGGTCATAATATTTAGCTAGTGTCATGCTGAGATGAATGACTTTTTCAAATAAATGCTCAGAGTAATGCAATGAAGCAACTGTTTGTTGATACATGTCCTTGACCAATTTTCAAAGGCAAATTGCTCACGTTTCTTTAGAATAACCAAAAATGACCATGGTCATGGTGTTAAGTCAGCAGCATGTTTTGGTAAAAGGCTATCTAGTGTAGAAGAAACAGGTAATTTATGCCATCATGCTTCAGTGTAAATCACATTCTGCATTTTGATTTTTTTTCTGTACAACGCCATCTAGTGTCGTGATGTATTATCGGCACGCCAATTTCATCGGGAAACTTGAGGTATTTCTTAATGGCCATTGTCTGACCAAGAGACACTAATTTGTGGGTATTTGATTTCATGGATAAATGTAATTCAATGTGCTTAAACTAATTTCAACACTTGGAGGACATGTGAATTATATTGTTAAGGGAACCCACGAAATTGAGTGATTTTGTTGTATAGAGTAGCACCGATTATTCCATTACATTAATGTCTAATACATGTCTTCCAGATTTCACTGCAACTGATATAAAGAGATAATTATCAGCAGTTCAAACAGGAAGTGGCAGACAATTTACATACTCAACACTATTTAAAAATAAATGATTTAGTTTTCATAGTCGTAAAACGACATTTGATATAAGTATTGGGACTATCATTGTACAAAGTATCGCAGATCATATCATTCAAGAAAGGTCTATAACAAAGCTTCACAATCAAAATTATCATTTTTCATCTTATGCGAAGAGGAACTCGCATTAAAAAAATGTCAAAACGTCACACATAGTAGGTGACATGTACATTGTACATATATGTATGAAGTCATCATCTGCTTTAAGGGAAGGAGACAGAACTTAATACACATATCGGTATAAGGAAATATCAGCTGAAATAATAACAAAAAGTTGGAATATGATAATCTTTTATGATATATTGTGACACCATAGTGATCTGGACCCAATCTCAGATCTATTCAACATGGCATCTTGTAGGCTGTCACAATATATGTAGGGCTAAACCCGTTAAATAAATAAATAACGATTAAAGTCTTCATCAGGATTTTATGTTCATTCCATCTGCATTCAGGACTAAGTGATGTTCGTCTCCGTAGCTTCCAAGTACTCCAGTTCAAATGGTATATTTCTTGATAATCTGTTATCCCTTTAAATTCAAACTGATCGTGACATTACTTTGACCTGGACATGACCTTTTGTTGTCATCTAATTCAGTATAATCAGATAACTCTAACTTATGAAGAATGTTCCAATAGCAACAGAGTATCCTATGGTTATAAGTCATGTTTCTAGATATGTAGCTCAGTTGTACAGAAAACCAGAAGATTGTGATCAAGTTCAATATTTAATTAGGCAATGAATCTCATATGTGAAAAAAAATAAGCTACGTTAATAATTCTATCAGACTCGCACAATCTTTCACACTTAATAGTTAATTTCTACAACTTCATATTCAAGTAAGAAGGACAATATTATTACTATTAGCTTTCCTGGCATAAAATTAACACACTAATCAGAAGGCCTAAAGCTTACATTAACATAGACAAAATATTAACATACGCAAGTTAGGAAAATACACATCCATTCTAGGTCTGGTCCCTACACACTTCCAAAACATTTACATCCTTAGATAAAATAAGGAAACAACCAAGATTCATATATTCCAGACTTCTTATTCCTTCTCACAAAAATATACTTCTTATTCCTACTAACAAAAATACACTTTCAGTACAAACGGGTATTTACTAAGTCAAATTCAAATATTCGATCATCATACTTAACTCTCATCTTTCTCACTACTAAGCCTAGTACAAAATATATCAACATTCTCCTATCAAGCACTTGATAAGGTAACCACAGACCGGGAATTAGAAATTACTCAGTGATAAGAATACCACCCGTCCATCCCTATAAGAACAAATAGTCTGACTACGGTCCTAGTACGTTTACCATAACTATTATTGTTGAATGTTAAATAATTAGAAAAAATTCTCAAAAGATCCTAAATAATAATCCTAATAAATTCTTATCAGTAATACCATCGCCCGACATTTCACAGGACAAACGACAGACCGCATCGGGACTAGGAATTCACCAAGTTACCCGGCGGATAGTACAAACACAGCACACATACAACCCACACCTGTACTAGCTGACAGCTACTGTCAAACTGAATCCCAAGATCTCATAACTGCGATAACTATTGATACATAATAACTACATTACTTCTACTTCTATAATTTATACTTGCTAGACTTTCCCGTAAACACAGTGAAAATACTGCAGCCATATTAATTCTATAAATAACTTCTACAAGTGTGCACACAGTTAGTAGTCACTTCAAAACAAAGCATGGCACAGCAGAAACACTCTCGACAAATTACTGATAACATTTCACCACTTTCCTCAATCACGATGGATAACAACTATCCAGAAGCATTACTCCAGGAAATGTTGAGGTATTCAATATATATGTCATTTATCACAAGATTAATATTTAAACGCGTGATATAAAGTGATACTTAGTCACATCACCATTCTGTCACAATATCTCTTCAATGCCACTTCCTCATTCAGGAGGATGTTGTGTGTGGATCTCCAAATTAGTAAATATTTGTATACTAGTTTATACATTATATAATAATAATAATCTCTCACAAAATGTACAAAAGACACATATGAAAGCATAGGGTTATGTTTGCCTTGAACAAATACAATGAAATAATGACAGATTATCAATGTAGTTCCTGTTTCCTGTTCACGGGGAAAGTATTTGCCCTGGGTAGTAGTTCTCGAGAGTATACCTAGAACAGGGCACGAGCTCATTTGTTGTTAGACAGTACATGCTGGAAACTCTGGTGTTTAGATAAGCAGCCATCATTCCGAATCCACTCATCGTTAGAACTAAAACATCACATTTCGTGAGAACAAAGAAATCTACAACAACTTTCTTATAACCATTAACTAAGTCATCCCCAGTAGCTCCCCAGTCTATGTGTAGGATTCGTCCTTCAGCCTCTAGGAGGTGTTTGAATAATGCATTTGCCTTCTCCCGTACAATTTGTGCATCGGTTGCAATAAAAATGCTATAGTGTCTGGCTTCCATGGCCTTAAGAAAGTTCCAGACATGTTTAAGTTGTTTCCCTTCTGTATGCGTGTCATCTCCTGGTATCGTGTCACTTCCACCCATACGAATATGAGCACAGGCAAGTTTTGGTACATTTTGTACAACCTTGTTTACTGTTTCAGTGATCATGTTTGTAGGTTTGAAGAGGGTGTTGAAAAACTTTGAATAAATATCGGCATAATGTAATTCTAACAACCATGGATTGACGTTCTGTAAACCTAGAAACTTTCTAAAGTGTTCGGTATAATCCCAGTTCATACGTACGAAATTGACATCCTTTGTGAACATGCTTGCAAGGCCTGTTAAATTTCTTTCCCGGATTGCATCCGGAACTTTACAAAATAAATCGCGGTAATCCGCAGACTTTCCTTCGAGAATTGACGAGTTATATTTCCAATCAAATGAATTTGGAACAAGATAATCAGTCAAGTTACTCGATCGTGTGTAACTTATCAGAAATTTTTTCCGCAATATCTGGGAAATGACGTAAGCACTGAACATGCCCGACATGCGATCTGACCATCCACCACATAATCCTGGATGTTCGTCGGTACAATCGTAAACAATATATCCGTTTAACGGGAGAGCCTCGATTATTGGAACGTTGGTGTCTTTTGTATCCTTTATCTGGTCTTGATCATTTCTTCTCGTGTACTGGTTGTCTTTTGTATCCTTTATCTGGTCTTGATCATTTCTTCTCGTGTATTTGTATCCTGTTAATAGCAGCACGACTGCAAGGCATGCAGTGCAGATGTACACATTCGCCCTTTTCTGTGAAAAAGAGAAATAATATATTTTTTATTTTTGTGTAGTTTTCTTTCTTGTTTGATTTTGCGTAATATTTACAGACCCTTTAACTGTGGGAATATTGACATGGCATTTCCATTCCTTGAACAACTGAAGGATGTATATTTCTTTCTAAAAACTAGTTGGTCGTTTGAATCATATGTAATCCTTTTATAGTTCTAGGTTCTATTTTTGAAATCTGAACTTGATGAAAAATCTTTGGAAACTAAAGATATTCATTCATCCTTGATGCTTAGGAGGGGTTTTAAACAATGTTATAATTTGTAAATGTTTAATTATTTTGTAATGGTTAATGTTTGTCAAATGTGTTTTGTTCGTGTTTTACCATTGTAGCATGTAGGAACATTTCGAAGAAATCTATGTACTTGCTATATACGTGTGAGGTATATGTATATTGTGATGTATTATATGGCTACATACCTATGTCATCCAGATGTTTAGGTCTATACATTACCATAAGTTTTATATAATTATAGCGACAATTCGTGTTATTTTGACTTTTGGTCATATCTATGTCGCGAAAATTATCACGACAGGCCAAGTTAAATATCGAGTTAACATCGTGATAATTATTGTAAGTGACTTCAAAATTATATCGGCATTCCCGTTATCTAAACATTAATCTAAAATGAAGTATTGATGTATAATTATACTGTAAATAGATAATGTAAGGGTGGAAATCAAAGATGTTCTCGCATGTCATACGTAAGTGTCTTTCATTTCAAACTCTATAAATACCCAACACTAGAAAGATAAACACACTGACTCATACCTTATGGTAGTGTTCAGACCGTACGGTATATCGCCTCAGAGGTTCATCTAGTCAACAACTGGCTAAGAACATGAGGCATGCTCTCAATATATCCTATATCTATTATTTTACGATAACTAGATAACACAAGTTATTAGATGTCTGAGATGTAACATTATAATGTATTGGTGAAATAAGCTAGTTCTATCAATTAAACACGCGTTTACGATAGACCGAAATTAGTCAGGGCTTTGCAGCAGGTAGAAACTAATCTACTCTGGATCATGCCTGATTCGTAAGGCAGTCATCTTGTTAGCTACGTTAGAGATATCGTACGGGGTATTCAGGTCTGGACAGATGAAGGACTCAACACCACCACTCGGAATTCATTTTCCTTTTGTAATGAATCAACACCATCCATATTTTATCTAAGTATAATAATGTCATGGGGTAAGCACTCTCTTTTTCTCTTTTTCGTCGATAAATAAAAAGATATTAATCCTCGTTTTAGCTTACGTTAATATTGCTGAATTATCTAAACAATAAGCTTTAGGCCTTTATAAGCTACTATTTATGCTTTATGTCATAACGTGGAAATAGAGTACATAGAAATGCGAAATCATGTAATTTAGCTATCACTGGGAACGTTATATGAATTTTAGGAATGAAATCATCGATAAAATGGAAATTAACAAAGGCCCTTACTAATAAAATATTTCTCCACACGGTTGTGGAAAAATTACATTAATAACAAAACAAGTTCTATTCCTCCACTTAAAGAAAATGAAAATTATATTATATATTATTTTCCACATCCTCTTGAAACTATTACTATAACCCTTCAGGACGCTAGAGATATACTATATCTTCTAAATGACAATTAACCAGCTACACCTGATGGCATGGTACCTATAATAATTAAACAACTTGCACCTTCTGTCACTTTATCTTTTACACCACTTTTCAATAAACACTTCATACAGGAGTCATCCCCCTCAGCTGAATAAGCGTTAATATAGAAGCTGTTTATAAAGGTTAAGGATAAACTAATGACTTTCCTATACAAGTATCTTGTTAGTTGTAGTATTATTACTAAGCACCAATCTGGCTTTAAAGCAAATGATTCTACAATCAATCAATGGTTCTCCATATATCACAATATTGTTCAAAGTATTGGTCAGTGTAAATAATTAGGATTTGTCTTCTGTGATATAAGTAAGGTTTTTTTTACAAGATGTGGTATGATGGACTTACTCAAAACATTTGAACGTATAGCATCAAAGGAAAATTGCTTCACTGGTTTGAAACATTTTTCAAAGGCAGGAAACACAGGGCACAAATTGAGTGATACACTTCTACATTTAGGTCTGCAAATGCAAGGGTATCAGAAGGTTCGGTCATCGGTCCATTGTTGTTTTTGCTTTATAGAAATGATATATATGATTGTGTTTCTAACATAATTAGACTATTTGCAGATAAAACATCATTATTTGGAATAACAGACGATAATCCTGTGCTGTTAGCAAGAAATATAGCAGATGATTTTAATAATAGCAGATTCTGGGCAAATTAATGGGATATCTAATTCAATAATGAAATGTAAAACTAATTATCCTAACATATATTTTTTACGATGAACCTGTTACACAATAACTCGCTCTCCTAAACCTCTTGGCTTTAGCTGATGCTGTTTGGGATAGTTGTTCCCAAAATTAAATAAAAATCTGTCCAGGTTGATATGGCAAGCTGATAACAGGACTACGTCGAGGTAGTTCTCATGGTACATTGTACAAAGGCTGGGTACCATTGGAAAGTAGCAGGAAACAATATAAATTTTTAATGATGTATTGAATACTTAACAATGATACTTTAGATTATTTACGAAACATTATTGAGCCACATTTTCGAGATCACATTCTATGAAGATATCCCAGTATATCAGTCTGATCAGTTTCCATCCATGATGAATGATAATTGAATACATATATTGATGCAACTATTTGATACAAAATACATTGAGATAGAGGGCACAGGAGCTCAAGGTTTACTCATTTTAAAGATAAAACTATGAAGAAACACCTCGTATTAAATAAATGATATTATCATAATTCTCTAACTTTATATCTAACTTTCATCTGTAACGATTACACTATTTGGTGAGATTGAATTTCAAGACAACAACGGAGGATAGCCTCATGTGATGGTGACAATTGGCCTGTATCTAGTGATGACAGGGATTTAACCATACTAAATGTTAATACAAATACAATCTAGCTCATATTTAGCTCTTCCTACACTGGTTTTGTGAAGAATACACGCTCATAGAATTAGGTTAAAGTATTGAAGCAACTTCAGATATTATATCCATTGATATGTATTCATTGTATGTATGTGTGTAGGTGTGTGGTTGTGGGTGTTTTATAAGCATATATTGTTTGTACACTGTTCCTTCAGCAGAATACTTATGTAGATTTTGCCTGCAGTCCAATCTTGTTGTCAAAAGGCAATAAAATTTTAAAATGAAATTAAGAAATCACATCATGATCATCTTATATAACACGATCTATTTTATAGATCATTTAACATAACCATGTGCAAGGTTCTGGATGCACAAATTAAATTAAATTGCTTGAATATAACTTTTCCTGTCAAATATTTCCTTATCATTAAACTTTCCCCGAACGTTCAGTCTAGGGTCAAACATTTGAAAATGAAACCAACTACTCGGGAATTACCTCGGTTTATGTTTACATACTGTGTATGAGATTAGCTTCCGATCTTCATGGAGTGTTAAAAGTTTGTTAAGCTGCACAGAAATCCCATTGATGTCAGACAAGATTTCGATCATGTTCTGATATCGGGACAATGAATATTTAATCTTCCCTGATGTTTTATTTCCCGTGGCTCTCATGCAATCTTCAGTAACTTACACTTTGATAGCTCTTCAGTTATGAATAGTTTTACTTCTTTGACAGCCCGACGCAGATATATCCGATTCCCAAATGTTTAAAGAGAGCGAGGTCAGTCAATGATCTCCCAATTTTCTCAACGTCTCTGGTATTTGAGAACATAAGTTGCACCGTTAAATTCTACATATAACAATATCTTAATTCATGTCCCACATCAGACCAGAATATAAAAGGTTTACACGTATCTCACGATCTCGTCTGAGACAGATTTTGATCCGAATTATCTGACAATCGGAAATTTAAGTGTGGTGTTGTGTTTCTTGTGTTTTTATAATAAAATTATATTTAATGGTGGTTAAATGTTATTTTATTATATCTTACTTCACTATCTAATTCCTTACATTATAAAAAGCCAGCATGTAAATCCTTACATTCACTCTTTTAAAATCTGCATGATTTATGAAATCACATCGATGTACAGGATTAACTCTTATAAACAAATATAGCAAATACAAGTTTCGACTTCTTTAGCGATAGTTTGGTCACGTGATCAATATTGTAAGTACAAACAAATAAACCATACTATCACGAGGACTTGTCGGCCTCTGAAAAGCCTAATAAGTTGGTGTAAAACCCGTTTGACATAACGTTGAAAAAAGGTATATGTGTATATGATCAAAGCGGACATTTAATCATTATTTCTATTCTATCTTTACTCATTATGCCTACAATATCATTTGAAGTTTCCAAAAGACACACAAATGAATATCATTCTTGATCATGCACAGATTTTAAAATAGATACCAGGGCTTGAAATTCAGAACATGACGACTGAGTGCAAACCAATTTATATCAAAACTGGAATGTGAGGGTGCAGTAACTCTATCGTTCAATAGATTCAAAAGAACGCAATGTGTTTGAGGGCAATTTAAAAGGTGCTACCGTTCACATGTATGAACTTAACTTATTCTGAGTTAATATTGTATTATTCTGACTCAATATTGTCCATTCTGAGTTATATTTAACAATATTTAACAATTATTGCACTTATTTATTGGTTGGATATGATTTATGAAGTGCAAAAACAAATATCCCGCATCGGTTGATATTTTTCATTTTTTTTTTTTTTTCCATTTCATATTTAAGAAGCATAACAGAGATCCGACAGATACCATTGAACCGTTTACTATTTATTATGTTTAATTTATGACAAACATAAATGATGTATTTCACTGTATCAATGTATCATGAAGTGTCTATTGAGTCCATGACTCATAGTGTGGAATGTTTTTACAAAGAGAACATTGTTAATTGCGTGCTTCGGAATAAATGTCGCCAGCGCTGAATCAACTTTGCTTACAACCCACGATTCAAAGTCTATATTAAGCCCCTTTCCTGTGTGTTACCACGGAATAACTTCACTGCTTGCTGTGTGAATCGTTTCGTGTTTAATTAGTCTTATTCTGTATCTCACTTAAATTGAAAGTGTTTGTAATCACAAATGTTTATAATCACAAATGATGGACGCTAAAAAAGTAATTGTTTTTTGTTTTTTTAATTGGTTAAAAAGCTTGGTGACGTAATAGAAATTGATTAAAAATAGAACAAAGCGGTGAAATATGATCAGGTATCCGGTTTACAGTACAAAATCAATAAAAATCGAAGAATATGTGACTGTCGACGAAGGAAAATGCAGAATAAAAACAAAAATGTAATGATGTCCATTCTGAGATAACATTGCTGTCATTCTGAGTTAATATTTCATCATTATGAGATAATATTGTCCATTCCGAATTATCACTTTTGTCATTCTGATATAATGCTCTGCATTCCGAGTTAATATTTCATCATTCTGATATAGTATTGTCCATTCTGAGTTAATATGTTTGTCATTCTGATATTATATTGTCCATTCCGAGTTAATATGTTTGTCATTCTGATATTATATTGTCCATTCCGAGTTAATATTTTATCATTCTGATAATTTTTTTTTTCATTTTTTTAATATTAATTTTTTTTAACATATACAAACATGTATTGACACATCCTTACACACTCACACAGGAAAAGATATATATTTGCATGAATATATAGATACAAACATGGATGCATGCATGCACCCTCATTTTCATGCATGCTAACACGCATACATATGTATACACGCACATACACATACATCCATCCATCTATACATACATACATACATACATACATACATACATAAATACATACATACATACATACTCACATGTATACTTACACACATACATACCCACACTCACTTATACATACATATACACAAACACACATACATATGTATACACTTAAATATTGAATACACATCTGTTATATATTGAGAGTATAATTATGATACAAAGAAACATACATACAAACATACATACACACTGTATACATACACACGTGCACGCATAAATTCACCTAGGTACACACAAAAGCACGCATGCTTATACATATAAACAGACAGGAACATACCTTCATAACACATAACCCTATTTATTGAGAGTACATGCTGGTAAATTCAAACTCTTCGCACCTTATTTATAGGATACATATAAACATATGTATATGAATATGTTTAAGTTATAATTGATAAAAAAAATAAGTAGAATACATTTTTTTGCATATAAATGTAGTAATACCTTGTTCTACTGCCAATATTTTGTCTAGAATTTTACTTATCTTTTGTCTCGTATGAAAAAAACAAAGAAAAAAAAGAAATATATTGAAGTTTCACATATAATTATTTATTCGATGGACAGTCACTGTTTTCAGCTATGATTTCATTTGACTGAAAACAGTGGCTGTCCATCGGATACAAAAGTTGTCCTTTCTGAGTTAATATATTTGTCATTTGGAGATAGTGTTGTCCATTCGAACTTAATAATTCATGATTCTGGTATAATATTGTCCATTCTGAGCTAATATTTTATCATTATGCGATTAAATTTCCCATTCTGAGTTAATATTTTTTCTCAGTTGAAGATAACATTTTCCATTCTGAGTTTATAATTTATCATTCTGATATAATATTATCCATTTTGAATTAAGAGTTTATCATTATCGGGTAATATTGTCCATTCTGACAAATTCACTTAATATCTAATCATCCAACAAAGAAAATTCGTTTCCCAAGAAAGCTATTTTTCAACAGTCGGCAGTTTATTTGTCAGCTATCCATTCACTCAGCAAAAAATCAATATGACACTTTTACATTCAGAAGACGGATACTCCTTAAGTAGATAAAAATTAACAAAACAAAACTTCATTTGCCATTTCATCATTTTTTAGACGCGGAAGTTATCAATTCAGCAGAACTACAGATATGCATATAAATTATCATTCCACAGACGATAGTTAACAAGGTATCCATCAACGACCGACAGTTCACCTGATAGTACCAGATATCGCATTAAGGTCATCCGTTAAACAGACGGCACATCTCTCGACAGTACAAGAGCTGGGACGTAGGCCATCTAATTAACAGTCTGCAGAACTATAGACATCAATTAGGCGAATGTCCACTCCATCGATATCTATCTAAAACACTGAAAGTTAACTTGACGAAATCACATCGTTTCCTAAATTGATGATCCTGTTACACGGTGCAGTAGATAATACGGGCTTCAAACGTTTACATCCTGAGATATAAGATAGCCTAATTATCTTTGTGCACTAGCATCAGTAAGACTAGTGGGAAAGTAAATCGCCGGGGTAGTAGTTATGTATCGTATACCGAGAACACGGCACCAACTCATTTGGTGTTAGACAGTACAAGTTTGATACATCGGAATTCAGGTACGCGGCCATTATTCCAAACCCACTCTTCGTTAAAACTAACACATCACATTCCGTGAGAACAAAGAAATCTACAACAACTTTCTTATAACCATTTACTAAGTCACCCCCAGTAGCTCCCCAGTCTATGTGTAGGATTCGTCCTTCAGCCTCTAGGAGGTGTTTGAATAATGCATTTGCCTTCTCCCGTACAATTTGTGCATCGGTTGCAATAAAAATGCTATAGTTTCTGGCTTCCATGGCTTTAAGAAAGTTCCAGACATGTTTAAGTTGTTTCCCTTCTGTATGCGTGTCATCTCCTGGTATCGTGTCACTTCCGGCCATACGAATATGAGCACAGGCAAGTTTTGATACATTTTGTACAACCTTGTTTACTGCTTCAGTTATCATATTTGTAGGTTTGAAGAGGGTGTTGAAAAACTTTAAATAAATATCTGCATGATGTAATTCTAACAACCATGGTATGACGTTCTGTAAACCTAGAAACTTTCTAAAGTGTTTGGTATAATCTCAGTTCATACGTACGAAATTGACATCCTTTGTGAATATGCTTGCAAGGCCAGTTAAATTTCTTTTCCGAATTACATCCGGAGTTTCACAAAATAAATCGCGATAACCTGCAGACTTTCCTTTGAGAATTGGCGGGTTATATTTCCAATCAAATGAATTTTGATTAAGATAACCAGTCAAGTTACTCGATTGTGTGTAACTTATAAGAAATTTTTACGCAATATCTGGGAAATGACGTAAGCACTGAACATGCCCGACATGAAATCTGACCATCCATCACAGGATCCCGGATGTTCGTCGGTACAATCATAAACAATATATCCGTTTAACGGGAGCGCCTCGATTATTGCAACGTTGGTGTCTTTTGTATCCTTTATCTGGTCTTGATCATTTCTTCTCGTGTATTTGTATCCTGTTAATAGTAGCGCGACTGCAAGGCATGCAGTGCAGATGTACATATTCGCCTTTTTCTGTGAAAAAGAGAAATAATATATTTTTTATTTTTGTGTAGTTTTCTTTCTTGTTTGATTTTGCGTAATATTTACGGACCCCTAATCTGTGGGAATATTGACATGGCATTTCCATTCCTTGAACAACTGAAGGACGTATATTTTCTTCTAAAAACTAGTTGGTCGCTTGAATCATATGTAATCCTTTTACAGTTCTAGGTTCTATTTTTGAAATCTGAACTTGATGAAAAATCTTTGAAAATTAAAGATATTCATTCATCCTTGATGCTTAGGTGGGGTTTTAAACAATGTTATCATTTTGTAAATGGTTAATTATTTTGTAATGGTTAATGTTTTCAAATGTGTGTAAAAACAAAAATGTAATGATGTCCATTCTGAGATAACATTGTTGTCATTCTGAGTTAATATTTCATCATTATGAGATAATATCATCCATTCTGAATTATCACTTTTGTCATTCTGATATAATAATCTCCATTCCGACTTAATATTTCATCATTCTGATAAAATATCCATTCTGAATTATCATTTTTGTCATTCTGATATAATACTCTCCATTCCGACTTAATATTTCATCATTCTGATAAAATATCATCCATTCTGAATTATCATTTTTGTCATTCTGATATAATACTCTCCATTCCGACTTAATATTTCATCATTCTGATAAAACATCCATTCCGAATTATCATTTTTGTCATTTTGATATAATATTGTCAATTCTGAGTTAATATTTTATCTTTCTGATATTATATTGTCCATTCCGAGTTAATATTTTATCATTCTGATAATATTTTTTTACATTTTTTTATATTAATTTTTTTTTATTTATTACAAACATGTATTGACACATCCTTACACACTCACACAAGAAAAGGTACATATTTGCATGAATATATAGATACAAAAATTGATGCACGCATGCACCCTCATTTCCATGCATGCTTACACACACACATACATACATACATACATACATACATACATACATACATACATACATACATACATACATACTCACATGTATACTTACACACATACATAACCACACTCACTTATACATACTTATACACAAACACGCATACATATGTATACACTTATATATAGAATACATATCTGTTATATATTGAGAGTATAATTATGATACAAAGAAACATACATACAAACATACATACATACATACACACTGTATACATACACACGTGCACGCTTGAATTCATCTAGGTACACACGAAAGCACGCATGGTTACACATATGAACAGACAGGAACATACCTTCATATCACATAACCCTATTTATTGAGAGTACATGCTGGTAAGTTCAAACTCCTCCTTAGTTATAGGATACATATAAACACACATATATATTTAGGTTATAATTGATTAAAAATTATGAGTAGAATATTTTTTTTGCATATAAATGTAGTAATACCTTGTTCCACTGCCAAGGTTATGTCTAGAATTTTATTTATATATTTAGGTTTCACGATATAAATATTTATTCGATGGACAGTCAGCTATGGTTTCATCTTGACTGAAAACAGTGACTGTCCATCTGATATAAAAATTGTCCTTTCTGAGTCAATATATTTGTCATTTGGAGATAGTGTTGTTCATTCGAACTTAATAATTCATCTTTCTGATATAAAATTGTCTATTCTGATCTGAGTTAATATTTTATCATTATGCGATTAAATTGTGTAAAAAAAGGGACATAGATATAGAGACTCCAGGAAAGTGCAAGGAACACTAGACCATGTGCTCCGGATGAGTAAGCGTTCCCTGCTTCATGGACGATACTTGCTATATCAAGGTAAACAACAACGGAACCACCAGGCTAACTTAGACCATAAAATATTTCAATTTGCTAAATGCTTTTGATCAACTTTTCGTGTGAAACGAAGCCAGGAAAATAATATTCGATGTGCACATGGGGGACAGCTATTGCATAATACACGGACTGCGAGAAAATGTCTTATACATAGGGTATGTATGTTACTGTGGTGGGTTTGTTTTAAGGTGTTCGCGATGAAAATCCAGATTGATGCAAATAGATGTTTAAAAAGCGTCAATTTTTGTACATTGACTGTGTGTTCCGAACCGTGCCGTATTGAAATAATTAAAACGTGACATGTATATTATGGTTAGCCTCGAGGGCAAAACTTCAACCAGTGGTGCGATAATCAGATGGTAGGATGCACTATCGATATTAAGGAGAGAACAAAAAATAATTGCATTATAGTTAATATTATATAAATCTGGAATAGACCATCGACTGTTTTTTTCTGTAAAAATCCATGATGGTAAATATTAAGGATGAAATCAGGAGAATGACTTCGTTGCCAGTTGACATACAATAAAACACGTTTTTAACGAACACGCTTACAATGAATAAATGGTTATAACGTAGTGTTTTTCATTCCCCGTCAATCGTCCTTTCATTTAATAGTAAAATCAAAATATATAACGAATTTCACATAACGAATTAATGTCTATGCTAATTAATAACCATATAACGTAGTGGCCTCGGGCAGTCGTCACACCTGAGTGAAGTCAGCCGTTTGTCCTGTATCGACCCCCGTGTCCAGACAAGTTTCAACTATCTACATGTAAGATTGACGAAGAAAGTGAGTTGTTGTTATACGTACCTGCGTTCTATTGGTTTTTTTAAAATCTGTCGTCGCCGTTTTGTAAGCGGAAGGCGTTAACAATTGAAACCAAATACCAAACTATTTGTGAAGTAGACAACAATGAAAAGACTAAAAAGGATATCGCAGATACCTTCGAAATTCCAACAACAACACTGGGTACAATTTTTAAAAATTGAAATATTTTAGGGGTGTGAAATCTCTGTCTGTTGTATGACATCTAACATTTTTACGGATTGGATTAAAACTCTGGATCGCCAAATGATAGCACAAAGGCTCGTAACAAGATCTCAGACAGTAACAAAAAGCAATCTGTCATTTGTCATTTTTTCAAGTAACTATTCGAGTTTTTCGAAAGCAATGTGAATTGCTGTTTATTTGGACATACTATACATGTATATATATAATCATGAAATAAGGCTCCTTTATTTCTATAGCGTGTTCAATTCCTATAACGTGCAATATCCGTAAGAACATTTTAGAGGCAAAGATGTAAATTTGGCAGTCTTACTCATCCCAGATTTTGCCAGGGATAGAGTAATTCACACGGAAGGTGTGCAGTTTAATATTGAAGCCCAAATGGATCCCAGGCTGAACAAACAGTTCAATATTAGTGAGTTCTTCACGGCATTTTGAAAATATAAAAGAATTATGTGTTCACGGTATCCTCGCCGACGTCAGGAAATTAACAGATAAGAAGAAATTATTGTTGAGATCCATAATCTGTACGGAGATAGGTTCTATGATTACCATACGTTGTTCTCTGGTAGAGGTGCTCATGCATTACAGCACTTAAATACAAAAGTCGATTGGATTATTAGAGACAATTATCTGATCACCATACTAATGGCAGGAGCCAAAACTAATGTATGCTCTTGCGGAGCTAGTACCCACACGGCTGCTTTCTGTCCAGCTATTCTACAGTCGCCACATAAGCCACAATCATCTTTTCAGCCAAATGTCATCAGAGAGGAACAACAGCATCAGTGTTCATTAAGGGGAGGGGTTACAAGATAGATATGGAAGGTCCAGGGATGTAGTGGAAGGTATTGAACTTTGTGACAACTTCAACAATGGCAAGTGTTTCCGTGCCAATTGTATGTATGGTCATGCTTGCAAAGTTTGTAAAAATGGTACTCACCCAGCCATATCCTGTACCAAGTACAAGAAATGACTGGATAGTAGTGTTAAATTGGAAGCCAGCTCACCAGTAAATGATAAGAAATTGCAACAAGAATTAAGAAATCATCCTGATCAAGCGTGGGTTGAATATTTGTGCACAGGATTGAAGTTGGGTTTGACACAAAAGTTAGACCCCACATGGATTTGCATAGCAAAGAATGTAAGAACTTGAGATCAGCTGTGCAAGAATCTACTATCGTAACCGAGTTGATTGAGAAACAAGTCAAGTACCATCTTTTGCCAACTTCAGAGTTAGTCCAATTGGCTAATTAACTGGGAAATATTTAATTATAATAATGTAATAAACTGTTAATAAACTTCTCAATGTGCGTAATTTGTTCATACACATGTAATATCAGATACTGTTGATAGATAAGATAATGATCAATATGTGTGTGTGTGTGTGTGCGTGCGTGCGTGCGTGCGTGCGCGCGGGCGCAAGATAAACTTGTCATGAATCCCCCATTGGTAGTTTATTTTTTATGATCTTTGATCATGTGCATTTAAACGTTTTTCTTAAATCAAACGCCTGTTTAAATGGCTATGCTTTTCATGGTTTTCTTTTATCAAAACATTTATAGAGTTTTTGTTTGTCCTAGCAACAGCAAAGGTCATATGGTTTATGTACTTTCAAGGACTGGTTAAACTAGAGAGAATGTTCCACATGTTTTTTATACTTCGTGACGTGAAAATTTTTTTATAATGTAAAACTACTTAAAGTATACACCTTTTGTAATTATTGAATACATTTCTTGACTTGTGGATCTATTCAATCGATAATTAAATTATTGATATTGGAATTCCTACTAAAATATACTGGATTTCTGAACTTTTCTGCAATAGATATATTAACACAATACTCTAACTGATAGGACAGTATTACAACAAAGATTTCCAAGGTCATGAATGTTACTCTTTTCATTACCAATTCATAGCATGTTTGTAAATCTCTTTGGAAACACACAAACACCACAAGTACGTGTAGATGTCCATATTACCGCAGTGTGCTTCTACGCCGTCATTATTACTCGCCGATACATAATCAACCAATCGAGAAACTTGTAGATTATTGAACGCCTACAGTACTGTAATCACTTTCGGCTTTTGTCTCTTTCAAATAGGTTTTATAACGGCGCATAAAACAGTCGCTTTAAAAAAATTTTTTTTTTTTTTATTTGATGACATGTGATACAAAAGGGCTTTGTTTGCTAACATTTTTGAATTCAGAAACGAATTCAGTCGATATTTGCCGTGAAATTAAACTGGCATAGTACAAAGAGAACCGATCGCAACAGACAGAGAATTTACACATACTCTCCTTATACATGTTATCAGTATATACAGCGATATGTAAATCATTTACATAAAATGTTTCTTTGGTTAATCATATATATTTTCGTGGAGCTCAATTTCCGTAGTTTGAAGAAATGATTTTTTGTTGACATTTAATTTCATGGAGAAATATAGCTCAATGAATTAACTTACACTAATTTCAACACTGAACGAATACATGAAATGAAGCAATCCCACAAATTTATCAAAAATAAATTCTCCAAGAAATTAATGATTTTACTGTATAAACGAGATACAATTATTCCATTGTATATGTGTCTAAGAACAGTCTTCCAGTTGTCACTGATATGAAAAGGCATTTATCGTTTGGTCAAACATGCACTGATGGACAATGGAGAACAACTATCCCTATATTTACACACACAAAAATATTTAAGTAATCATACTTTCCAGCCCAGTTGAATTTCTTTCCTGAATACCATCCAGAATTTCACAAATAAATCGCTATAACCCGAAAACGATTGAAGAATATCAATTATTTAACAATAATGTCCGATAGCAATTCACAACAAAATTACAAAAACGGTCATGGTCAACATTTCAACTGCATGGTAGATTAGGGGACAAATGATGAAAACCACATATTGAAGGTTTGTTTTCCTATCTCTTTTTTGTTAAGTTTTATATCAAGACTAGTGGGTTTTACGTTTATTGTGTATTTGTTATATCACGCATCTATTTCACCTTGACTACTATGGCTTTAATATAAATTCGTTTTGGATTATGAAATATTTGGTTTTACTAAATTTAGGATCTATCATATTGATTTATATCATATTTTATCAGATGATTATGAAATATTTGGTTTTACTAAATTTAGGATCTATCATACTGATTTATATCATATTTTATCAGATGATTATGAAATATTTGGTTTTACTAAATTTAGGATCTATCATACTGATTTATATCATATTTTATCAGATGATTATGAAATATTTGGTTTTACTAAATTTAGGTTTTATTAAATCTATCATATTGATTTATATCATATTTTATCAGATGATTATGAAATATTTGGTTTCATTAAATTTTTTATATCATATTTTATCTATCATATTGTTTTACTAAATTTATATCATATTATTATCAGATGATTTTTATGGAAATATTTGGTTTTACTAAATTTAGGATCTATCATATCAATTTATATCATATTTTATCAGATGATTATGAAATATTTGGTTTTATTAAATTTAGGATCTATCGTACTAAGTTATATCATTTTCTTTATCAGATGATTAAAATTATCGAAATAAGATTCGAATAAAATACTCTGGATATCTGAACTTTGCGTTGAATATATTAACATAATAACCTTAATGTTAGGATTCGCCGCTGTACAGTAATACAACAATGTATTTAGGTGCCATATACGTTAGTTTTGTCATATCAATACATACCATATCTGTAGATTTCCTTGGAAGAGCACAAACATCTTCAGTATGTGTAACTGTCCTCACCGGTAAAGCGACTATTTTAGTTGTATCCCCGGCGTCACTACTAACTGTCGATAAATCACTAACAGTTATGAAGTCTTCCCTCCCACCAACCAATCGGCCTGTAGGTAGCTCAACAATACCTATAGCATTTTACGTGGTATTTTGTGCTTTGAATGAAAGTATCAGTGGAAGAATGAAGCGTCAAAAAACATATTCTATTGGTTCTTTGTGTATAAATGTTATGTGATTTTTAAACACGTTGCTTAATATCAAATATTTACACATTTTTTATTCAAGAACAAATTTCAATGCAAACTGCTAAACTTGCTTTGTGTCATTTCCCCCATAATTTCTATCAATATATACGGTGATAGTTGTATCACGTGATACTATAAAATCAATATATACGGTGATAGTTGTATCACGTGATACTATAAAATCATTATATACGGTGAAAGTTGTATCACGTGATATTATAAAATCATTATATACGATGAAAGTTGTATCACGTGATATTATAAAATCATTATATACGATGAAAGTTGTATCACGTGATATTATACAATCAATATATACGGTGAAAGATGTATCACGTGATATTTTAAAATCAATATATACGGTGATAGATGTATCACATGATACTATAAAATCAATATATACGGTGAGAGTATGTGAATTAGTATTGTAATGCCGGGCTATATCACTAACAAACACTAAAAGGTAGCGTTAATATTGATTTAATAATGAATTACTGGATGTACACGATAATAAGTAAAATATTGACAATAGCGCACACTCTTGGCCGACAAAAATCACATAGTTACGTGGCTCTAATAAAATTGGGCAAGAGTACCTGTGAGATGTAACGTCCGTTCTCCACGGGTGTCGTGGAGCGAGAGTGACTACACTCAAGTAAATACCCCTGGTAAGGCCGTGACGCCTGAGTGCACACGTCACCACTGATGGACTGACACTGAGTGGATTACGAACTTGGGAATTTCCTTTTCCAAGAGCATTACAGTATGTCCACCATGCAATAAACTTGTTACAGACGACGCCCATTATATCTAGGACTGCTCTCGCGAGGATATGTTAGTTTTCTGCAACAACGTCTCCTCCAAAATAATCAACGACTACACTGTTCATGTTTATGTTACTCTTTGACAATCGAGTCCGGATATTCAAATAGCGATGTTTCTTTTTCCTCCGGTCGAGCTATCTCTATACAACGAGAAGATGTAGTACAAATAAGGGTACTTGATATCCTTTGTTGTGTGACATAAGGCTAATGACGTTTATAGGCGATAGATTATCAGATCCTGCTGGTTAATTATATTTGATGATTTGATTTTTATCTCTAACATTACTTTCTGAATGGTTAACATCAAGATGACTAAGGGGAGGTAAATCAAGTTCAAAAGTGTTACAATAATTGCCATCTATAGAGATAGATATGGAAGTAAACAAGTAATATTGAGAGATTCAGCTTTTTCAAGAAGATGAATAATTATATTGGTAACAAAAATATGATCAACTTAACGTTGGAAAGGCTGTGGAGATATATATATATATATACACGCACATAGATATCTATTCAAAGAAACATCTTAGACTATTTACTTATTTCGAATTCTTGATTATTCATTAGAAAAAAATCTGTGTTCTATGAGTAAATATGTAGTGTAAATGTACTTACCACCAAAACATGAACTAGTATAACTGATGAAACAGCACTTTTTTCATTAACCAAAGTATTCTTTACCTAAATGTAGGGCCTATATATATTGGGTATTAAATTTCTCATGATGTCAGTCTAACCATTAAATATGGAAGTGTGAAAAATAATGTTGAATTTTTACTACTCATTTCAAGAAATTTTATTATATAAACACTTGGATTACAGGAATAGTCTATCATATAAGTATTTTTCATAGGTGGCAAAAGTATACATCATAAAGGTGCATTTTATTATTTAGTTATGAAATTTCACATATTACATATATCACATTATCATACACTCACTTGTAAACACTTCTTTAGTCTCATAACCTATAGATATACAAAGACACAGTAATTATTAGTAATAACAAATTTGAATTCATTGCAATACTGAATATATCAATTCTAAGAGTATATCAACACTAGAGCAACCACAGATGAGTAAATAAAGAATTCAATTTACAAACATTTAGTGATCAAATGTACAGCAAAAGTATAGTTGAGTAGCTAACAGTCATAATCTATTAGAAGCAGCAATGCACTTATCAACATAAGACAATATAAATTCATTTTTTCAGGTGATAGACGAGGTGAAGTCAAAAGAGTAACATTAATAAAACCAATTCAATATTGTAATGTTTCTATGAATGTTAGCCGATGGGCGCATTAATCTGAAGAGTCAACACAAGCAGACAGCATGGCTTCTTGATCTTGTTTTTATTATATTCTTGCGCATGCTCACACAGTATAGTTAGGTTGTATATTTTACAGAATAGGTACATGTATAAAAGATATGGAATATTACTATTACCAATACATCTTCTCTTTCATAAAAATAAAATTTAACTGTATACATTGTACACTATTAATATATACAATATGCTATTGACGAATGTGAATTTAATAAAATGATGGAACTGAATGTCTTTGTTGTTCTCTGGATCACTGAGTTAAGAATGTGCCGGGTTTGGGTGGAGAGAAGCCCGAGTTCATGGAGAAAAACCACCGACCTGCAGCCAGTACCTGGTGGCTGCTCCGTGTAAGCCTCAAACCATCGACCCAAAGATGGATGGCTAGAGATAAAGGTAGTCTGACATCTTACCCATTTGGCCAACTGCAGCCCCAATTTACTGAATGCATGTACAGTAAAACTCACTTCTGTCGAACACGCATGAGTCGTATACATCGGATGAGTCGAACGTTTTGTTCGGTCCCGATCAATTTTTCCTCTTTATCTTAGTAAATTAAACACGGATGAATCGAACACTGTTGAATCGAATACTGTGGTTGTGTCGAATATATTTTGTGGTCCGTCCCTTCTAAATCGTACAAAAAATTCCATGTTTGTGTCGAACATTCAGACGCCACGTTGTCTCAGGTAAATTTTCCTGGTCGGTAACGAGTGTGATCGGTCAGCTGTAACAATGTCAACAGGCCTACATGCACAATGTAATTTCATGGTATCAATCCACCTAATCCTTTTGTTTATACAGGTGCACAGGTAATTATCTCATTTAACCAAGAACTATGCGATCAAATAGCCATTGAAATAAAACATCTCATGTTTACTTTTTGCCTGTGAGTTGTTGTTTTATTTGAGTGAAAATGTCAACATTTGAGTGGAAGTGTCAAAAGGGGCTATAAATTAAGGTGAAAATTTGGGATTTGTCATTCATTCCACACTCTCAATCACGAGTTCAAATGAGCAATCTAGTGAAGGACCCAGGTCATCTGGGGGAAAAACTGGATCATTTGAGAGGAATGCGGAAGAAAGAAGAGGACAGAAGAGGAAACTTGATGTGTATATTTTTAAGTATTGTTTTCACGAAGTACCCAGTGTAACGTGTGTCTTTCATTCAATCTTGTATGCATTATCCACGTGTTTGTGACAATGATGATTACAGTAACTGTCATTAACCTACGATTTATTTGTATTTTGATAAAAAATAATTGTTATTATAAAATAGAGATGTTGTCTTGTTCTTTTCATTAATCCTCGCTATCAGACATGATCGGCGAAACTAGGGTCAGTTTAAATATACGATGTCTCGATTACAGGCAATAGACAAAAACATGGTGGAGTCGAACCATCGGATAAGTTGAATATTTTACTTCGTCCCATCGATTTCGACTTATCCGAGGTTTACTGTATGATGATGATGATGATGGAAAAAAAATTTTGTTTAGTTTTCCGATAATCTGATGTGTACATTTAGTGTCCCTTATAAGACATACATCCTTACAGCAACAAGATGCTGCTCTACATCATAAATAAGCAATTACTACAGTAATATGTTAAAAATTTAATAAATAAGCCATGTACCTTATACATCATTCCTTTTATGTAGCAAGAATACAAGGCAATCACAAGCACAATGTCACAGTATCATAGGAAAAGACTACACATTCAAAACTATTCATTTTCTATCAACTTATTTGTGTACTAACCTACTCATTAGTACTGGATGATTCACCAAATCAATTGTAATCAATTCAATGAATAATTACAAAATCAGCATTCAACTTGGAAGTACACAACACTGTAGATTCATAATTTTGTTTGATCAAATTCAAATGACAAAGCAAGTTTTAAATATGATTTGATCTCCTTGAAATTTCAATATAGAAGTTCTTCAGGGGAAATAACTCTACAAAAAAAATTAAGTAAGAGTTTCCAGTGAAGACTTTTGTCCAAACCAAGGGCATATCCAGTTATTTCAAATATCCTATTCATCTCATTGTCTTAATAAATCTGACATGTTGAAGAGTGACCATATTACTAAAGAAATCATTCTTTTTAATTAGCAAGACAACAATTGGGAGAACAGACAGGCATACAAGGACATTAATCATGTGTTAGAATTATGTGCCGTCATTATACCTGGTTAAGAAGATTTCACGAATGAGATTCCTCAGAAACATAAACAATATATATCTTCATGGCATATTCTTAAGACCTTTGAACATGATTCCTCCCAAAGATCTTTTAAAAGCATGAATGTAATATTTAAGTTAAGTCAAATCAATCTTCATATCCCTCCCTCTCATACTAAGTTTTCTCTCTCTCCTCACTATCTCTCTCCTCTCACACTCTCTCTTTCTCTTCTCCAACATCCTCAATTTTCTTGGTCACATCACATAGACAGTGCTGATGTAGATCCTGGTCAGTTAATCCTTAAAATACATTTGTACCAAAGACTTCTTTGTTTCATTACATATTCCCTCTAATTCTTGCATTTATACTGGAATAACTTGGCATGAAATAAATTGATCTTTTTTCAATGAAATGATACAATGGATTGCTAGAAATCTTGCATCCAAAATGTTGTTTCCCTTGCTATAAACTATCAAATTATTATCAGAATAGATTACAATGTCAATGTTGACCCTTTTTTTTATATATATATGGATATCTCTTCCTAAAAATCAATAAATGTGCATTATAAGATATCCAAGCAAAACATTTTACATACAAATTACATCGTTCTTGTTTATTTTCATGAAAAAATACTTTCTGTTTTTGATTCAACAGTTTTAATGTTTAAGAGAGCTAAGCATTCAAATTAATATTATGAACAAAGACTTTTGGTGAATCTGTTGTTTGAAACATCAGTTATCTTATCCTGTATTTAGTTTAGATAAAAATGTGTTTAAATACTCACGTTTTGATATCATAAATACAATATCTATATCATACACTCTAACAAACATCATGTAAGCTGTGAGCTATGTTACAAATAAAGGATTTCATGAAAATTACCAATGTAAATCACATTTTTTGAAATAAAAACATAATATGTGTTATATCTATGATGTGATGGTACCATCTGTAAAATCAAAATTTCATTTATCTATCCTTCATGTTTTTAATAAATCAAAATTTCATTTATTCAAAGGAACGAAAATGCTATATAAAGAAAGACACACCAAAACTATATGAACATCCTTAGTTTAAAATTTATCTAGTTTTTCACAGAGACATCAAATATCTGTTGAGTGTTTGGTGCAAGATATTTTTAAAATCTAAATATTTTGGACATGTTTTTGTATAATAACATAGCTTACCCAGTATTCATTCTCAACAATAAGTGAGGCATTCATAGCATTAAAATCTGGTCCCAGTCAATCTGGTTGGAGTACACCTCCATCTCTAACCAGCGTTCATAGTTTTGTTTGAACTCTGGGCTTAGTTCTATTGATTCTCCAAGTACACTTAGGGAACAGGTGTCCAAAGGTTTAAAGTCTGGATCTGTACCGTTTACACCATATCTCCGATTGTTAAAGCGGTCGACACATGCTCGTAATGCACACTCCTCCGCTTGGAAATCCCAGGGACGTGCATCCATATCTGAAAAAAATTATATAAAAATGATCCAGATCAGTAAAATATCATAAAAAGCATATTCTTTTGTTTTATTTTTTTCTCCCTTTACGATGTTTCAAATTTTGAAGGTTTCACAAAGCAAACGAATCAATAGAGATATCTTTAACTAACAAATCAAGAAAGGATTTTAGAATTCTGTACTAATCTTCTTTTGAAGGTATCCATTTTTTACAATTTTATTCTAATCCCCAAAACAGCAATAAAATATAAGCCCTCGAAAATAGAACTTTTGTATATTGTACATTTAAATTGGGTTCGATCCCATTGACATTGGATGTCTGTTCCATATACTGCTATCTTCTTCTAGAAAAACACATATTTCAGAATTTAGATTTGTGACTTACATAATAACAGATAGAGATTTCAATTTCTTTACTGAGTTTGAAGTTTGTATTGCAACAATATAGAAACATATTTTCACAAAATTCCTATCCTAAAAAATTATTAACACATTTATTGGACAAAAAAGAACTTTACAGTAACTATACATTCCAGTCAGTTCAAAAATTATACATACCAGTCAGTTCAATAATCGCATATATCAAGTCCGTGAAAATACTTAATACATTAAAATACCATTTTGACAAATAGGATGATGACTGCCATCAATTTTACAGGGGTATTTTTCAGAGAAAACTAAAGAATACATCAGACATACCATTGCCATAAGCCCAGTCATCATTGAGTCGATGGCGTACTTTCTGGTAGATAGCTGACATTGTTTTCATGTTGCTCTTCCTCCATTGTCGACCTAGATATTTTGTCTGCATCTTGAGAAGTTTTAAGATGTACAGTTGCATCATGGCATGTTTGACCTTGAGGGCACGCTTCAGGATTGGAGCAGATTTAAACACTACTAGCATCTGTAAATCAAAGTCATATACCTTCTATATACAGGAAACAACTGCGATAAAAAAAATTGACCTACTGTAAACATCAATTTTGTTTTAATGATCTTTGCAAGCACAAGTTATTGTACTAAAATTTAATTGCACTTCTTGCAGTTTCTTTATTATCTTTATACAGTAACTGTTTTGCATAAATGCAGTGAATGCATAAATTTATTAATGCGATAATCTGCTAAGATTTGATTGCACTAAAGTGAGTACTTTTACAGTATACAAAATGATCTGAATAATTTTTTCAATTATAGACATATCAACAATATAGACAGGCTAGATTTAGAAAGCACTGTAAAAAGCAGAACTCGTTTAAATGTCTGGATTATAAGTCTGCTTTATACAGGTGTCCAGATTATTATACAGGGTTAAAAAGAAATACATACAGTGGGACTTACTTGAAGATCTGGTTTACACAGGTGTCCAGATTATACAGGGTTAAACAGAAATACATAAAGTAGGACTTAGGTGAAGGTTTGGTTTATACAGGTGTCTAGATTATACAGGGTTACACAGATATATATACAGTGGGACTTAGGTAAAGGTTTGATTTATGCAGGTGTCCAGATTACTCATACATAGGTATGTACTCTCTGGTAACTAATTAACACAGGTTTCAGGTTACACTGGGTTTGGTTGTGACAAGTTAAACCTATTTCTAAAGCATGTAACACAAACAAATTTACCATTGTTCGGGAGTGCTTCCATTTTGTCAGCTTGTTGAGTATTCTTAAGAGATTAATGCAGGAAAAAAGGTTTCTCCAACAAAATGGCTGATCATCACCATTTTCCTAAAACATAAAAAAGATAAGTGTATAAGCCATATCAGTATGTACCTTTACATATGCGGACAAAATAAATGATAATTAAGTAATCTTACTCATGATTTCACCTTCTCAGATATAGAAAAACTACACCTAAGTTTCTTAAAAGATTTTTTTTTCTCTCAAAATTCAATTTTTCAGCTTCAGATTGCTCGGATGCCTCCCAAAAACCAATAATTCCCTAATAGGAGATATACAGTACACACTCACCAGAGCCTCTGCAGTGAGTTCTACTGGGTCGCCAACAACACAACGTGGGAAGTCCAGTACAGGAATACTGAAGCAGAAAGATGTGATAGGATATCACCAATATTCTCATTCTATATCATTTACTTTGGTGATGTCACAATGAATATGACACCAGGAAGTTAAGATGTCACCATGGAAACAATGAGAATCTTTAGTCTATCACATATCATCTAGGTTATATTACACATGTGTAATAACTAATACTTGTATAATGAGTGTTACTGCATTCATAACAGTTATAAATGTACTTTCATATCACTTGTGATGCGACAAAAATAATATCAAATTAAAACCAAAGATGTACACCATTATTACCTGTTCTTAGCTCCAATGTAAGACATGATGTTTTGATTAAAGAATTTAAGCACCAGTGGTATGCAGTTGGCAAAGACCAGGTGCTGACTGAGAAATTCAAACTGAAACACATAATGAGGATCATCAACCGGCCATAATTGAATATTGAATATAAACTGTATTTATTCTACAACATAACAGGTTATTTCATCTGATATTAATCATCTTGGCTCAAATGATAGCACTGTGGGAGTACCATTGTAAAAACCACCAGAGATAACGGAACAGTGGACATCTTGGTGAAAGGCGAGTCACTTTCCATTATACCACCATTATAACCAACAACGATTCCCCATTCACCCTTAACACATTATTTTAATGCAATCATACACTTTTCTTATTACAAATATTATGATATACATGTCTACAATTTAAAGAAATTTGTGATAATTTCAATTTGTAGTTATTTAGGGACATCAAAGACAAGGAGGAAAGATTTTTTTATATTTCCAGAATCACAAATATTTTCCCTGTAGAACTATGTAAATCACATGAGTGAGATATTCTAATGATATTTTCGCAGAGTTCTGTCATTTATACCTGACATACACTTTGTAGTCCATGTTTACTTACCTGATAGATGTGATTCAGTTTGAAATTTTTCAGAAGTAACAACAAAAGACCAGATATGGATTTAACGATCACTTCTTTATGTCTGTTCACATCAATCCCCAGCTTCATTGACTGTAGAACGGTGGTCCTGAAATATCACCAGTCACAAGATGAAATAACCATAACACAACACTTTTTTAAGGAGTTCTTTGACTAGAGTACAAAGAATTTTTTTGTTCTGTTTTGTACGTATACATTAGAACTTTGGTGTTTGGCATTTACATGAGAAATAGGATCACTTTAGGCATACAGCTTTTAGTATAATGTAATGTGTCAAAATTTAAACTTTCACAACTATATAAAAACAAACACCAAGTCAAACACTATTGTAAAACACATCGTACATAAACAGTAGCTGGGCTTTATAATCCCTAAAATCCAATTGTCACTAGTCTTAGTATTTATCAATTAAACTGACAAAAAGAAATTCAGAAATTGTTCTACAGCTGACAATAAAATTTTCAGATAGATACAATGTCAATATGTAAGAATTCACATCTACACAAAAACAACTACCAGAGATGGAAACCAAGTACTCACGGCATTTCCTCTGGGAGAACATCTGATAAAATATTGATGGAGTCGGTTTTTGTTTTGGATGTAGGGGCTGCTGCCAGAAGAATCTTCAGCAAGGCAATCTAAAATTATATATTTATAACCCTAATCAAGACAATCTAAACTGCAGATTTTAAACCTAAACTTGACCTTAAGATATTAAAACTTTACCAAATTTGAAAGGTACAACCCTGTGCTATTTCAAACATTAGTCATAAATATTGAAGATTGAAACATAATAAACATATCTTTAAAATTTTTCAGGTTAAAAGAGAAATTTTATTATGATTTCTACTATCACATTGTTTGGTCAGTTATACAAATTTTGTCACCTTATCAACAAAATTCTGTCCCTGAAGAAAAGGTAATACTGTACCATGTACTGAGGAAGATTTGGCAGCATGGCCTGGAACAAAATCTCCACTGGGGAGTTGGGCACATCCTTCTCTGGCTGTAAACAAGTCATAAAGTCATGCATATCAGGCTTAATAAACAATATCTTCATGAAACAACTTAGCATACTTACATTAATAATACATTTTTCATGTACATGTATTAAAAATGTTAATTGTTTCACAAATTCCAAATAGAAACTGTTTAATCTCTTGATTGATAATTAAATACAGATTTTGGATTATTTCTAATACCTGGGACAGTGGGTTCTTTGCTATCTCTTCTTCTCTTTTGATCTGCAGTTCAGTCAGAGATATATACAAATGCTACAACAGAATTAGAAAAAGAAGAAAATGTCGATAAGGTTGTTTCATTTAATGACTAGCATCAGCAACTTGCAGGGGCGATAATCTAATTATTACAGTAACGTCCGGCAGATGGAGTAGGAGTAAACTTTCTATTTATGAACCAATGAAAACGAAGTACTGATACTCAGCCTCAGGGGCGATAGCAACATGCTGAAGAGCATTCAAAATGCTCTTAGCATAAAAACTGATGAAGTCTTTCTCTTAAATCAACTATCAATAGAATACCATATGATGAACAGATACCATTATTTTCTGCACAGGATTTGGTTGGACCAAATTCAAAACCTGCTTTAGAATTATCCCATAAGTACAAGAAGGCTTTAACAAGAGGCCTGATGGGCCTGCATCACTCACCTGGCTCACTGAGCTATTAATCCATTTAATAAAGAATTTCAATCTTTAAGATTAATTTATGTATTGAAAATATGATGATATGATGTAGTTTTAATGTATTGGGGCTATACACAAAATTGAAGGTGTCATATATGTGAATGAACAGACCATCAGAAAAGGGAAACCCTTAATTCTCTCTTCTCTGTGTTAATATGGAACATGTATATACAATGAAACATACCTGCTTGAGGACTTTGACGCCTTCGTGGATGGGCTGAGGTAAACCAGCTAGTGATGCCTGATCTTTCTGGACCTGGAAACCTACAAACTTGATCCTGGTATGGTCTAAAAATAACTCCAGATCTTTTTGCCTAAAATACAAACAATCAAAGAAAACTTATAGAGTAACAAGATGTTTTTGTGGAGTTCCTATTTTCACTCAGGTAGCTACAGAAAATGTTTGAAAGGACTACTTCAACTTGAAATGCTAATGTAATTCTGTGCTTATACTTTCATGTAAAATGCAAAATGTATTCTCTAAATTTGCATGAGGTCCCTGTACATCTTCATGTACATATGTAATGTTTTTTAAATATGACATATCAATTTTCTATAAACATTTTCTCAAAGAAGATTTTGAGCTTGATTTTCGTACTTAATGATGTAATTTATTACCAGTTAACAAAAAACCTATAATTTGACTATTAATGCCATAATTGAACTTTAAGGCTTAAAATAATTCAATTCACAAAGCCCTGTTAAGTTAAAAGCACATGAGATCTTACCTGACTTTGGGTTTCCATGGTAGTGACTTTTGTTGTGGCTGTATAGGAGTTGCAGGTCGTGGAGGTGTAGGGGGTAGCTCGTCATCACTGCCCCTGTTCATATCCAGCTCATCCTCAGCACCGTTGTCAAAAGGTTCGTCTGGGAGGCTGCTCTGTTTGATCAAACTCTTTATTGTACAAGGCCAAGCAAGCAATGGTCAAGTGAAACACCAAACCCATGGATGACCAATCGATGACCAATCGATGGAAGATGTAGTGTAGATTAGAGGAAAGATGGCGTCAAAAGAAAGGTTAGAAAGCAAGCATGTTAGGCCAGCAGTTTGTGTTAGATAGAGTCCACAGCATGTTTACATGTAATCAAATCAGCCTGGTCTTTTTTCTTGATAAATGAAATTAGTAGTACTACTAGAAAACTTTATAATGCTTCAAAATCATTAATATACCAGTGACCTTTAATTTTCATAACAAACCGTGAAATCGTTTATTATTTTCTATTTATTATATTTTTTCAAATAAATATCAATTGTTTTCAATTTTTAAAATAAAATTTTCAATATTATATTGAAATATGACATCAATTTTTTTCTTTGTTGATTACAAGCAGACATACTGGTAGAGTTTCTCCACGGTAACAAACTTTGAAGCACAACTCCAAGTTATGGAGGTGTTATACACATAAATAATATATATGTATAAATATGTATATAAACACAGCTTCAATGACATGCACCCATCAAAACATTCACCATGCATCTCCTATCTTATTATATATGTGTAAATTAGCTATCTAAACATACACAGGAAGACATAATATAATTTGTTTTGTTTTTTTTTTTAATTTTTGAGAGTAAGTATATGTAGACCAAATATTCAGTTTCTAAATTATCTCATTTTCATTATTCCCATTAATCTAAAACAGTTAATAAGAAAAATGTGAAAGAAAAAATTCAGCTTATAAAATAATGATAAACAGGTATTGAAAATAAAATGTTTTAGATACAAAATATTTGGTCTTCAGTGCAGTTATCTGTATGGGTATGTACCTTGTTATCAAACCAGGTGCTTTTGTTATGATTTTTTTTTCTATAAATGAAATCCTTGATTTTTCTCCTTCAATTCCCCATTAGAAATTTTTTTTCATTTTAACAAAAAATCAATATATTAGAATACCCATTAATAGCCTAGATAGAGCAAGAGGCCTAGTGGGTTTGACGGTCACCTGAGATAAGTAATATTGATTATAAATATTAAACGGTAAGTAGCTTTCATGTGTCGTGAAAAAGAAATTGTGACATTGATGATAGTAAGCTGGTGTCAATAAATGCATACCATCAAAATTGTCATCCTATAATAACAATTCTGATAATGTTATTTCCAGTGGTTATGCTAAAAATGCTATTTTTCTATAAAACTATCAGTAAAGTTAACCTCCTCCCCAGGAATAAATTTGAAACTCAGTTTAGTAATTAAAGCAACTTAAGACACTTCGATCCATGAAGAGCATTTGCAAAATCCTTCCGTACCTGGGTGTTGAGAAAAATTTTTTTAAATTTAAGTCAATTTGACCACTAGGGGTCTGTCAGGATCAATATATGCATACCATCAAGCCGTCAACCTTCACTCATAATTCTAACAAACTTTTAAATGTTTCAAATGAAAATGAAATAAATCATGCTCAAAAACCTAATTTTCCAATATAAACTACAGTAAACTTTACCATCTCCCCATCGGGAAATGTGAGATCCTGAGGCCATGAAATTCACACCATCTCCCCATCGGGAAATGTGAGATCCTGGGGCCATGAAATTCACAATTTGGTAAAGTACCTTAAGATGCTTCCATCTATTAAAGTATTTGATTCTACTATATCTATATCTGGGTGTTGAGTAGAAGACTTTTGAAATCTGAGTCAATTTGACCACTTTTGGCTAGGCCCCTCAGGCCCCTGTGGGGTGGGGACAGTATTATTCATTATTTTGGTTCACCTGAGGCCAAGGAAGTTTTCTGCAAAATTTCAATGAAATTGATTCAGGAGTTTTTGAGAAGAAAGTGAAAATGTTAAATTGTTTACCGACACCAGACAATGAAGGTGATCGCAATAAGTCACCATGAGACTTTTCGAGTACCTAAAAAAACTACTAGTATATATATATATATATATATATATATACACAAAATTTATTTATCTAAAGTATACTACGACCCATCACCATAATTTTTATAAAGACAATAAATAATTATGACAAATCATCAAGGCAGTATGATTTTTAAGATAAGTTTTCTAATCTGCATTCAATTTAACGTTCTAAATAGAACATTTTTGTGCACCTGATTCAAATGATTCTTCTAAACAATCATTTAACACAAAAAATTAAAAAAGAAAAAAATTTCCTTTTATGATATGTTATCATGACGGTTAATATTTACACTTTGAGAAAAATGTTCGACATGTATATAAAATCTTGCTTAAATAACAAACTCTTGTATTAGCAGCTGATTTATACACTAGTTTTTCCTCGTTTTCTTTGATGTGTTTTACAGCAAATACTGTATATTACAAGCATTGTCATCATTATATTAGGTGTTGTTAAAAAGCATGTGAGGAGTTATATGAATGCATTTTTTCTAAGTGTTTCATTAAATACATTATTAGCTCGCACTATTCTATGCTTAATCTGCTTCTATATAAGCCAAAAATATCTATTCGACAAAAAGCATTTTTTTCCCTTCAGAAATCAGCAAAACAGCAAAAATTGAACATAAATGTTACATGAGCAAAAAAAAAAAAATTGATAATATTTAAAATTTGATTGAATGTACATGTGTAGAAGATTTTTTCCTAATGTGCAAGCTAAGACCCCCCACATCCCACAATAGCCCTGACCTTGATCAACAGCAGGACAAGTCCATTGTGGGGGGTAGAAGTTTAACACTGCCATCCTCGATCCTCCACAGCCAAATAACCAAGGTTAAAGCCAAGGTTAATATCAAAGATATTCTGCATGGTTACTATGGTTACAATTAAGGGTCAAACACAGCAGTATCAACGCAGATACACACACATACATTATTTACAGGCGCAAACACACACAGCATTCAAAGACATTTTTATAGATAACACAACTTTACAATCAGCATACTGCTACAAATTATCTTTTCTTGCACCAGTGACACTAACCCTTGCAATTGTTACATAGCTAGAACAAACATAATCATCCATATTTCATAATGGCATTTTTCCAATTACATTCAACCATAATATTACTGTATGGATTCAATTCAACTTTTCAAACATAGCATTACTAATAAAGAAATTACATTCATGGAAAATGGTCATACTTGCAACCATACAATCTTTATCTCAAATACATTCATCAATGTAGAGGTAATTTAATTTTATATTCATCATCTTAAACCTTTAATAGAAATTATAGAATTTTTTTTCTCTGAAAATTTATGAAAAACAAAATATTTGTATAATTAATGTGATAGGCTCATCATAACCATGTATTATCTTATATAACTTTTTGTTCCAATAAGATCCACATCATTCTAGACCTGTTATCAATATTCTATGACTTAGACACTGATTTCAACTTACCCGTTTTCCTCTTGCACTGTATCGCCTTGGCATTTGTTGTTCAATGAGGTCAGTTGCGGAGGCTGGAGGTGAGGAGGCTCGCATGTTTTTGCACACCTCGTACGTGTCCTCTGGGAGTTCTGGTAAGCCATTCTCTACACGTACAGCATTTTTCTTGTCCTGTAGCGCCCGAAGGCCACCCAATGATACCTACACACACAGACCAAAACACAGTTTGTAATAATTACCTTATTCAAAATACTCAAACTGAATATATTATGGATCAACATAAGTTTTTGATTTACCAGTTTTACATATGATACTTTACTAGCTCTGCTTTATGGAAATTTTTCCCATACTTGGGGTTTTTTTTTATAACAACTTCAGGGCAAAAACATCACAGTGTTGTTAGTGGTATTTAGTTCAATTTACTTAAATATCTCTGAAAATTCATGTAGTCTCCACTGTAGGACAAGTCTATAACATTTACTATCTCACTCTCTTACCTGTCAATTTTTATTTATGCACTTAAGTGAAACATGCTTCAATCAAAGATATTAGAAAAGTTGAATGTTTAGTTTGGTCCCAATTTTTAAATTCTTTAATTTAGTAAATCATTAATGGATGATTCAAACATTGTTGAATCTAATATTGTGTTTGTGTCAATACTTTTTGTGATCCATTCCTTCCGAATTCTACAAAAATTTCCTTTTTTCTATTGAACATTCAGTGTGATCTGTCAGCCCTATCTGTATTAACGGGCCCTAATTAAGTTTCTGACATCAATCAAACAATAATCCCTGTCTTTATACAGCTGAAGGTTGGAATTTATAAAGAATTAGACAACCAAAGTTGAAATAAAATTCATTAGTACATTAACCATAAATATACTGTGATCTGTTTACTTTTTTATGCACATGGCTGCCACAAACCAGAAGGAAAAAAAGCAATTAACATAAAGACTAATTTGTCATTGACACATCAGTTTATCATTGAATACAATTACTGCACTTACATGTACATATACAACCTGTTCTGTCTTACACTGTTTTTACGGTATATGCTCTTACAGTGTGGTTTGTATACATTTATGCTGGAGTGGTGTTGCTGAGGCATTCACCTTTTTTCCCTAACCCATCAGTGCTTTTGTCATTATATAAATGTAGAGTTTTCATGAGTGTGTATTTCTTCAATAAAATTTTACCTAATCAAAGTGTGGCGGACACTCATAGACCCTGTGTATATGTACTGGAATAATGGAAGTGTTATATCAGTATGTAATAGTATAAAGTGATTGGTCACACTCATATGTATATATGAAGGTTCAAGACATATAGTCATGATAATACATTCATATCATCAGTACGGTGAATGAGTGTGATTGGAAGGGTAATAACTGATCGTCAAGTGTAACTCTGATATCTGCACATTGTGCTGTGTAGTGCACGGCTACAGGCCACAGAAGGTTTAAAGTAGTGAATGCTCATGTATCAGTTGAATATTTTCTTTTGTACATGGGAATGAGTTGAGATTTCAACATTTGTGATCAGTTATTATAACTGGCTACTGACAGCTGATCAATTATTTGCTTGCTTATCAAAAAACTGCTGTTTTTTTTCATTCTTTTAAATTACTGTACACAATAATGATCAATAGCATTACATCAGTTCATAGCTTGTTTGAACACTGCACATTTTAAGTTCTCAAATACAAAGTGTATGTTTTAAACTAATAAATCCTACTAAAACTAGAAGTTGAAGAAGTTGAGGGTAGTCATTGTCATCATTCTAGCCTTGGCTAGTGTGAATTTCTCTTTAGTCAAGTGGTAGAGTGTCTGGCTAGAGACCAAAGGGTGACCACAGCCTCACCATAATCATCAGTATTGGTGGTGGTTAAAACCAGGAAGAAGAATTCATGCTATAGGCCGAATTCAAACCTCAGTAGCTAATAGCTGTGTTGTTCGTCACTCCTTCCAATTACATTTGTATATATTAATTATGGATCAATATCTAAGAAGATCTAAAGCATTTATTTTTAAGTCAAAATATAAACCAATCACGTTTTCAGTTTCAAGATACAATAAACAACCACTGTACATTAGGTTTCATTACATATAAATTTATGACAAAACATGAACATGTAATCAGCAATGTCACAGATATTAAAATAGTTACAAACCTTTATTAGAAAAAATTTAATGTGTAATCTAAAGACTTCCTTGTCTTTAAATTTAATGTGTAATCTAAAGACTTCCTTGTTTACATCTTTGTAGTTTGCCAACCATATTTTACTTCTTTACGCAATATATTGTTTTCTTGTTCCTGCTTATGAACAGATTTTAAGGTTACTACCAGAATCTATCATAAAAAGCTAACTCTACATTAGTCAGTGTTTTTTTTCGAATTAAAGTTTTCAGAAACATTTTAATTTATGTATTGCTATCAGATATTTTCAGAAAGTAAAAAGTGTTTCAAACAGCTATTTGATAAAAATCTTGTAAGAAACTTGATGTCGGAAACAAAGTGGTAGCATGAGCTTAGATATTGATAGGAATAGTGAAAATCTGCAGGAAATAATTCCAAGTTGTTATTTAAGATACAACATCATATAACAGTTTTGCATTTTATTTTCTTATTTTTTTGTCTTATATCCAAGTATTTATAAAATAACAGCATCAACTACTTCATGAACTAACATTTTTAATGCTTTCTACAGAGGCATATATGCCCTGTTTGGTCTTTTTGTGGTGTAAAATTTGGTACAGGCTATAAATAATCTAGCAAGCTAACATCTGTTCCAGGTGATGGCTTTAGATGCCACATCCTAGAGATGCACAGCATCAACTACTTCATGAACTAACATTTTTAATGCTTTCTACAGAGGCATATATGCCCTGTTTGGTCTTTTTGTGGTGTAAAATTTGGTACAGGCTATAAATAATCTAGCAAGCTAACATCTGTTCCAGGTGATGGCTTTAGATGCCACATCCTAGAGATGCACTGAGTCTAAAAATGTCAAGACTTGTTACTCTTAAGGATAAAAATGTGAGTACAATATTTGTATTACTATCAATTTCACTAAATTATGTGTATGAGAGTGGATGCGCATTCATATGTGTGTGCTGCAATGATGATTGTTTCACATTACATTTTTGTTATTATTCCAACTTATTACTATTCATTTAAACAAAAAATATTATCATCTAAGAATATAAAATGTTTTTATCCATTATTACTTATTTATTACTGTCATACCATGCTATGAGACATGTACCAGGTAAACAACCTATGAAAATAGGGTCGATCTTCATTGCACTATGTCTCCATTCATAAGAACATGGTCAAATCAAATAGGAAGAATATTTCATTTGGTCCCATGGACTTGGACATCCTTTTTTTACTGTATTTCAAATGCTTACATGTGTCTCAATTAATAATATCCTCATTTGTCTTCTCAAGAATAATTAATATTGCAGGTGGTAGATGCTACTGGAGGACTTGAAACCCCTGAGGTTTGTTGTAACCTGCATGCCACATTTTTCAAATAGTGGTATGGTTCAGATAATACACATGTACTTGACCTTGTTCTTAAACTATTTGACATATGAAAATTCAGAAATTAATTGAATTATGAGGTTAGTGCACTTCCCCATCTAGACTTCCACTTTTCTTTTGATCAATCAGATTCTCCTCAGTCGCCCCCTTGACTGTACTGTATATAACTCTAAAATTTGTATTAAAAGGTACCATTCACTTTGTGTTTGTTGAACAATCTTAGAAACTTGACTATTTTACATTTAGAGTACTGAAACTTAAACTAGCTCAAGTTAACCTGAATCAATATCTAGAGTTAATTAAAATCACTGCGTGTCTTAAGGCATTTTACATAAATCATATAATCAGCAAATAGCAAATCAGTTACAGAACAATCTAACAATTGCACATCAAATTTTCTTATTCAATAACATCATTCTGACATACCAAGGCAACTTTCCATAACAGGAGCAAAGCTTTCTTCATGGGAAAGTGAGGTGCATTTCCACTACAGAACTTGGTCACCATTCCAAACAATGTGATCGCTAATATCTCATCTCCAACACATGGTGTCACTAATAGGAACAAATATATAAACAAATTGATGGAGTTATCTTCCCTGACACACAGAAAAGGTATAGTATAGTAAGTGAAGTATTTATTGTCCTTTGAACAGGGCTGACTTTTAAAAGAACCCAACTGCATTAAACTTTTACTGATGTTTTAGACTTTTTGTAATTCAAGCAAAATAAATAACAAAATTATGTAAAAATGCTACGCACTGCATCTTTTTGTAACATTTCAGAAAAATGAAATGACTTTTACTTTATAGGAAATGAAAAATACTCCCACTATTAAATAAAATGTTAATAGCCCATCATAAATACCAGTTTACTGACCAAGGTCTTCCTTGAAGAGTTCTTGATTCCTTCTCTGTTCCTCTGACATGTTTTCTGGTGGGAGTCGCATGGTCTCCACCATTGTGTATAAAGCATTTAACAACATTCTGGAAATACAAACATCTGTAAATGACAAGAGGTTTGAGAACATCTTTTTATTAACCAAATCAGTATTTGTTTGGTATTAACGTGGTCCTGGTGTGACAGAATATTTCCTAAATTTCAATATAATAAACCTATTGCTGTAAGCAAAATAGTTATTTGTCATGCATACATACCAACTCAAACTGAAAACAAGACATAGTGGGCTAAAAACTGTAGCAGAGTTCTGAGGGACTCTTTTACACATACATATAGCTACATATATGTATTTAACTGAAAATTTCCTCAACATTCAATTCATCATAATGTTTAGTACCTAATAGAAGTACACAAAATTATGATATCCATATGAAACCAATTTCAATTTTCATTGGAAAAGCAAGTTTTCCTTGTCAGCAATTTGTCAGCATTTGAATGATAATGTAAATAATTAAGTTATATAATTAGACTTTCTATCAACTTCTTGTTACCTTAAATCTTTACTATCTGCCACCGAGACAGCTGGCTTACGCAGAGCGTTTGATGCAGCAACAGTATTCCTTGAAACAGCAAAACATTATTAGCAACAATTCAACATAATTAACATGTTTATGAACAATTTTCCCCCAAATTCTTTATAAATCTACATCACTGATAATGAAACTCCATGTGTGTTTATTACTTTTGATGAAAGGTAGTTGAATGTGCCTTTAAGATAAATGAAAATATCTATAGAAGAAATTGTTGAAAACTACGATACATGCTACAAATGGAAGTATCAAAATGTACGTCCTTTCAGGAAATTTTGTCTGAGAAGAAATTATGACAATTTTGTGCTAATAAACAGATGATTGACTCATATCCAGGCACATATCATTGTTTCTGTTTAAACCTTTAAACCAGAACCACTAAAATAATATAATTTCAATAGCACAGCAAAAATTCATCTTGCAACCATATAGGAATCCAGACCACAGAATTCATATTGGTTGTAAGATTTCATTTTTTAATAAGGCAGTTCCAGAATTAAATATGTGGGAGCATTGGGTGGCAGATGAATTGCATTTTTTGGGTGGTTGGGACAACACTAAAATGCTGGTTATGTGCGGCTGAGGGCAATGACATATTGAATTATATGGGTAACTGGTTAAACAAGAACCCCATTAATTAAATTGTTGGAATAAACTTTACACAAAATATCAGATTTTGTTGGTAAAGTAATTCAGTTGTTTTGATTTTTAATAATATTGAATAATATTCCAATGTGTGTTTGTTGCTTGTTAAAGATTCAAAAGTTCAAGGGAGATAACTTGTGCCAGTTTTCAAACTATCAGGGTATACAAGAACTAAGGCAAAATGGTGAAGGATAACTAGAGTATCCATTAGGTGGCCAAATGGTTGGCCAATTTGGCCTAAAATCCTCAGCGAGGAATTTTTGTTGGTTTAAGTCAAGCTAACCCATAGCATGTTCATAAGAGAAAATCACCTTAATATATCATAATAGACAGACTGAAAGCAAGTTTATTTTTTGCCTGAATTTGACATGATGATAAAATCACAAGGACAACATGTGAAATAAATGAAGTAAAAATAGAATACAACTAGTAATTCTGTCCACTGCATTCCTTTACAAACTTCCAGCATATGTATGTTAGCTGTTGAAAAAATTTACAACTTTCCCAGCTTAAAATGGGTGGCGACATCATGGTTTTTTTTTCAAATTTGAAACGTCTAAATTATATTTAGTGTGTTTATGCATGCAGAAATTGCAAATATTCAGCAATCTTTTCCATAGAGTTTGGGAAAATATAGATATTTCTTATATCACATTTTGGGAAAACTGACACCATTTTTGCTCAGGAAAGCAACAAGTATTTGGCTGTAAAAAAAAGGGCAATAAAAGAAAATTTTCTTAGATGGTCGTTTACATGGAAATAAAATTTCTACGGGGCTGGATTGAAGTAACAAATTTTATTGAGTGTGTTACTGGATTTGACAAAAATTCTTATTAAGTATATACATGCTTGGGTATTGAATAAATTTTATTGTATGAGTGCTTGGGGAAAAAAGTGCTTCCCAACCCCAAACCCCTTCATGTCTAATTCTGGAACAGCCCTTATACAAATTGCTATTTTTACCTAAACATGAGCAAGCAATCTGCAGTGATTACGTAAGGCTTTAAATCCATTGCGATAGATTACTTACTCAATTTCCATTGACAAGACTTCAGCAAATGAGATGAACAGACCCTGTTCATATAACATGTGGACATTGGTCATCACCCAATCACGATGCTGGTCCTCTGCATCACATTCGCCATGTACTCCTGTAACACAGTACAAACATACAAAGTATTAATTCCAAACAATCAAAATAGGATAGTATTACCTTTTATAATAGCACATCAAAGATGGAGACTTCTTAATTTCTGAAAAAATCATCTTGTGGAAATTTTAAGAAAATGGCAATTCAGGTATTTATTATTTAAAGCAAATGACTCTTTTCACAAAATATCTGTCTTGGGCAAGGAATCACTGATTCTGGATATATTACTCTCCTTATCCTTATCATTTATCTGAAGCAACACCTGATCCTTATCATTTATTTGAGGTAACCCCTGATCCTTACCATTTATTTACGGTAACATCTTATCCTTATCATTTATCTTAGGCAACATCTGATCCTTATCATTTATCTTAGGCAACATCGGATCCTTATCATTTATCTTAGGCAACATCGGATCCTTATCATTTGTCTTAGGCAACATCATCTCCTTATCATTTATCTGAACCAAACATCTTATCCTTATCATTTCAACAAATATCAAGTGCTTATCCTTTTTCCAAGATAATGAATATCATGTCCTTATCAATTTATCTCTGATATAGACAACTCGGGGTCCTTATCATTTTATCTGATATGAAGAACAGTAAGACCTCATTATTTATCTGGACCAACAAACATCATGTCCTTATCATTTATCTGAGACAACAAAATTGCTATCATTATTCTGGGATAAGATTTGACCTTGTAAGAGGTAGAGTAAGGCCATCAGTGCATTAAATCGGCGATCACGATCAGCCATTTCTAACTCATTCTGTAAATATACTATGTGTTTCCTCTGAATCTCTGGAGATGCTGTCGTCCACTTGTCATGTCCTGTAAAAATAAATAAATATAAATTCAGAATTTTTCATTTTTATTTGTTATCTGTTGGTTCTACTCTGGTTTTTATCAAAATTCAGCTAATTGCCAAGTCCAATCAAAACAAATGGATATCACATACTGGAGTAGAATTTTAAATGTATCAGTGTATAAAGTTTAACCGCATTGAGACTTGTCGTTTCGTACATGTATCAGACAAATAGATCTCATTGCAAAGTCTAACAAAACATGCTGTATAAATGGACAGATGTACAAGCCAGTGGGAAAATTTCATAACAGTTACAATGCATGATTTATCAACTTGCACGAATCACCTTTGTTAGCCTCATTGATAGAATACTAAGGGTAACAATACATTAACCACAAACCTTTCAGAGCAAACCCATGTTCAAATGCTTTCTTTGTCTCCTCAAATTCACATTCCTCTGTATAGCTGTATAATTCTGCAAGTTAAAGTAAAACAAAATTCTATGTAAAGTTTTCCACTTTAAACTTTTCATGTATTCACAGTCCAATATGTATCTATAATGCCTTTGAAACTGAGAGATGGTAGACAAAAAGTCCTATCACACAGTACTTAAATGTTTTCCTATTTCAAGGAAATTTTCTCGTCTTGAATTTGCTTAAAGAAGAAAACACATTGCTAATCAATGCTCTGCTCATGTCACACAAATGGATATCATCTATGACATTTTTAGCTGAATGGAATTTAATTGAAATTGCAATTTCCGTTTTTGGGGTTTTTTTCCCCTAAATTTTATAATGACTGATGCTATTGGTTCTGCAAACTCCTTTGGTGTAAAAAAGTTAGTGTTGAAAATAATGAAGTGTGAGGTGATGAGGCTAAGACTAAAACTAAAAACTAAAATGTTATCATAACATTACATTTGATAAAATTCATTTTTTTTTACAATAAAGCTTGATAATAGCATGTTTATGTTCGGCAAGTATATAATTTTACTTCATGTATATACATGTAATGAAGAGACTTGAAAAAGAACTTCAACACATTGTCAATTTCTTGAACAGTCAAATTTTTTTGCTTTTTTCTGTTTTTGTTTCTTAATACTAATAAGGAAAATGTAACGTGGGAACATCCTTATGCAACAATAATTACCTGCCATTTCAGCACGATAGGTATCGGCATCATCATAAGTATATTCTATGTCTGGGGTTTCACACATACTCTATAACAAAAAAAAAAAAACCATATATGTACATATGACATTTTTACTACATTTTGTGTTTAACCTCTTATAATCTACACCACTAGGCCAAAACAAGATGTATCAAATGCATTTGGTTCTTAAATAACCTACATCTTAATACATCACCAACATAAATAGATGATTTATTAACTAAACAACTAACAAAACATTTCAGTTTCATTAGGGTATGAAAAACAAATTCCTTCACTTTGAAAACTATGAATCTGTGAAGTGGCATGATGACATGATATTTTCAATGTGACACATAGCAATGCTTATTTGTGAGATTTCATATTCATGAATGGAATTGAACTTTTCCCACCTTTTCTACTGTTATAGTGCAGGATCCATTATATGACATCATTGCACATTTTCATGCTAAGTAATCAAGGTTTTTGGCCTGGAAACCTACATTCATCAACTAAATTAATTGTCCCTTTAAAATGCAAATACTTGTGTATGATTCTGGACAAGAAAAAAAAAACAACTTATAAACATAGTACTGCTATAGCTTGTTTGCCAGTTTTCTACATATATGATCATGAGCCGAGTGGTTTATCAGTTTCTTTTAAATCCTATTTTCCTACTTTCTTGAATGATTTTCAATAAAAGCATAGCTCAGCTCTCAGATGCCACAGATGACTGGGAAACAGGTACATTAAACACAGTTGCTTCCCTTCCCTTATGTGTGACCAACAATAATTACTTAAGCTGGAAACTCTACTTCAGTGGAGCAATAGTTTAACTCTCTTGAAAATATTATAAAGTGATTAAGTTGCTAGATGTCCAAGATTAGTCTTACTTCCCTTATATGAATGTACAACACAAGTGTATATCACTTTGCTTATATTTATATTGATAAGGACAAATTACAACTTCATTTATTGACACCAGAAGATACATTATATATCAAAAGAATATTGCAAGCTAAAACCAATTATAGTTTGCAGAATATATATCAGTTAAGGACATTTTGTCTCTTCAAATACCAAAAGAGCAATTTTGTATTAAACTTTACGACAGAACTACACGTATGTACAAAATTCAACCAATCTGTACTAAAAATCAGTCACCGGAGGTATAACCTAATATACTATGTATTTATATTGTATACTGTATAATGATATTAATATAGAGGCAATTTAATGCCTGCTTCCATAAAATATCCTACTGTATTCTATTGTAAAAATCAACTTGATCATTTTATCAACTTGGCATAACTCCTACATTTCATTTGATTTATTCACAAAAGAAATTACATGTACCTATGCTTTGGTACATTTTTATCAGCCTTGTCCTCTATTACGATAATTATAAAGCTACACTCTTTTCAGGCTTTGTCTTTCTCATGTTAATTACTGATAAATTTAATCAAAAGGAAATGTGTTAGTAAAAGCAGGGACGTACATTGACCCATTCCGTTTACATGCAAAGTACGCATAAATACTATTTATGATTTAGTCATCATAACAAAATAAAGTAAATCATCTAGTATAAGACGTAATATTTATGTACATAAATTTCAATCCTCATCTGTTGATGAACACTTAGGCTACAGGTATGTTTGCAAATGTTAATGAGATTCGTTTGTCGACAAACAAACAAAATAAACTTAATCACTTATCAAGAACACAAAAACGCCACGTTCAACTAATCGCATTACCTCAGAAAAAGAATCCTCTCTCTGTCTTCTCAGCAAATCCCTCAATTTCGGCAAACCCTCTGCCTTCCTGGGTCCTGAGGCCTCCATTTTGGAGGCTGGCAACCGGAAGTGAATTTCTCATCACGAACAATAACTCTGAGTATATTTTGCACACATCACTAATAGCGTTCAGTTCGGCTATGTACTTTAATATTTACTGATATTTAAGAGACAATTTACGTTTCAAGTGCCAAAATGCCAGAGGGAGCATTGCCCAAGAAACAAAAATGTGAAGATCATGCAGTGACAAAATTCAGAGAATATATACGGATCAAAACTGTGCACCCTACACCTGACTATGGTATAGTAGCAACAGTAGCAATATGTTAACCTTTGCACGTCTCTACTGAGTGTCCTTAAAAACGTTGGTGCCCTTTGACATATTTAGCGCCCAGCAGTTCAGGAATCAAGTTTTTTAAATGTTATATACTTAACACCAATGTCCAGCAACATGCACAACTAACACTATACTGAACTTTCACGTAGGAATGAATATATTATGTTTTAATATTGATTCATATATATGTATAACATGTTGTTTAATTTTTTAGGAACTTTGGGGTTCCAAAAGGGGAAGTAAGACAACATTTTGCTTGAAAATGCTACTCCTTCTTAATGCCTGGGTAGATTTCAACCAAATTTGCTCTGAAACATTATTAAGTGGCAATGATATCAAAAGTGCATAAAGTGAACCTGAGGTTGTACTAATCAGTCTTTTTTTTTTGCTTTGGTCAAAAATCCAGCATATTTCATGCTGAACAAATAGTCTGAACTACTTCTCAGCCTGATCAAAGCTTCAACCACAGTAGCAATTTTTCAACATGATTCCACAGCTTTTTTCCATTTACAGAACTTACCATTTATGAGTTTCTCATATTTTCAAGGAATGTTGAAAATTTGAATTCATCAGATTTGTCAGACCATCATCTGCAAACTCTGTGGTTTGTCCATCCATTCGTTGATTGTCAGATGACTGTTAAGGGCCATGCACCTTTTGTTTTCTTCAATGTCCTTTTTTCTTCAGATGGAGCCATTTCCTTCCTGAGAAATTATGCAGAAGAGATTGGTCTTCCATTTAGGACAGTTGAGGTACATAGTATTGTTCACCCTATAATTGTATTACAGACAATGAGACATTGCTTCAGTGCTACTATTGTGATGAATGAAATGGCAAATATTTTATCAGTAGTCAATCATAATCTGAAAGGGAAAGAACATAGTTTTAGGTTACCTATATTATAAAAAATAAAAAGAACAAGAATATCGATGAAACTGATGAATGCTCCCAGAATACAACTTAATTTGGTAAAAAATATTAATAAAGGGCGTTAATTCTGTACATTGTTCATTTTCTTAGAATGACATAGTATGACAATGTATACAGAAAGTTTCATTAACCTTCCATAGTTTTAAGAAAAGTTAAGTTATGCTCAGAACACAAAATTTTAACAACGGGCAATATCTCAGTACATAAGCATTGCAAGCTCTGAATTTGGAACAATGAACATGCTCTTAATATAATCAATATATATATACTAAGTTTTGTTATCCTGATTATCATAAAAATGGACGAACAGATGAACAAAGCGGTAACTATATGCTCACCCAAAACATTTTCAGGGAGTGTAAAAGTAGATAAATATGATGTATAATTTTATGTTTACAAGTTGGAAATATGATGTTTTAGAGTATTAAATGATCAATAAGTGCATGCCTGGAATAAGCCTTCCCCACCCTTTCACACTAGAAAGTGCTGTTCAAATCAATACTATTATATTGTCCTGCAATAAGCCCACCACTGATGTTGGTAACACTTCGTTAGTAGGTTTCCTGCACTTACTGATACACTTTTGGATAAAATTTATTGGTAAAATCACTTTTCAAGTTTAAGTAATAATTTGAAGGTCTCAGGTTATATTCAAGGTGTAATTTATCATGGGAAATAATTATCCATGAGCAATAAGTAATTGTGTACAATCAAATATACAATCAAATCAAATAAGACTTTTTGTTGGCTAAAATCAAAAGATTGGTCAAGCTGGACATTGGAAATCTGCTATCATAGTAAAGTAAATGGAAATGTATCAAACACTTACAATCAACAACAAATTTAATGTTTTTACCCTTTGTTATTGTTCTTTTTGTTTATTTCTAAAAACACCTTGTTTACTTCTAATAGATTTTAGATTTATTCGTCTGATAATATGTATTTTATAGATTAAGTATATAAAAAGAATATCCTAACAATAATGACTTGCCTTCCCATTATTTCACAGGTGCATCCTGCTCGATTGGTGGCCATCATCACTTGGGAAGGGCTTGACCCATCCCTGCCTTCCATCATGCTCAACTCTCACACTGATGTTGTCCCTGTTTTCAAGGTATTTTTATCTTCTTGAAATCTTCAAAAGTATTTTGCACATGCACAAAATGATGAAGAATAAAATGTGTCTATTGATGTCTGTTTTTATCAAATGAACATTTCAAAATAATTGAACTACTCTTGCTATTGTAATGCTCTTCTGTCATATCAGTTGTTTTGTTTTACAGGGTATTTTGGGAAATAAATATTCAAATTTTAGTCAAAATGTTATTAACAATTTGGGAAAAATGATTGCTTTATCATTTCTGTGTTATGACTTGAGAACGATATTTTCCAGACTACTATAAGGATATAGCATTTATATAAAAATATCAGCGGTAATTTCTTTTTTCATTTATTCTGTGATGTTAGGAACATTGGAAGGTTGACCCATTTGTCGCAGAGAAGATGGAAAATGGTGACATCTATGGACGAGGCACCCAGGTATAGACATACATCTTACTGATTCACACTAGTGAGGTTTTCTAAGTTGTTACCATATAATTACAATTAATTATACATTTTTCTATGGAATTAAGCAAAGGTCTTACATTCATTTAATTTCATTGTTCATGAGACAACATTCAGATTCAAGCAAGATTGAAATGAAATTTGTATGATTAATAAAACATGCATACTTTTCTTCTAAATGTCATTTTCATAGTAAAGTCTGCATATATTGTTTTTCATCCTGAAAATTATTGATTTTTTAAATAGAAATGAAAAAGAATGTTTTGAATTATTTTTACAGGATATGAAATCCAATGGAATTATGTAAGTTGAAATTCTTTTATTATGCATGACCATATTTATGGATTTTTTAGTCAGGTTCTATAGAATTGTTTCTAAGATGCAATTTTGTATTTTCAAAAAGTATGCTCAAAAATCTGGTTGTTCTCAAGAAACACTTTATGCACTGTTAGTACAGGTATATTTCTAAGAGAAGACTGAATTGAGGACTTGAGTCAATATTTGTTATGTTACTGTAGTTATCTGGAGGCTATTCGTAAACTGAAGACAGAAGGACAGCGATTTAATAGGACAATTCATCTCACTTTTGTACCAGGTAAGTAAAATAAATTCAGATATTGTAGAGTCATACCAGTTGACATTGTCAGATATGCAGGTTGTCATACGGTATATGTATACTGTTTGCCTGGGTATGCATAATCTTTAGCAGTGAATTTGAAATTTGCATAAAACAGTGATGTTGATGTATAAATTATGTGGGAGCTATCTGGAACACTGTCATAAGTGTTTAAATAATCAGTACAAATCTTAAGGTTGTAACTGATACAAAGTCTCAAGTGACATATGTTGTCTTTTGTCTATTATCAAGCATTGTGTTTAACATGTGGAAAAAATTGATCTTTCCCATTCCTTCACAAAATTCTAGTCATAAAGGAAAACAGATCCTAATTAAAATTTCCAAAATCTTGGTTATTTTTTGCCAGAACAATTTAATAATCCAAGATCAACATTTTTGGCTAGAGTCATGCCAGGATGAATGGGGCATTGAGTTTGTGCGAATTAATTACCTTCACCTATTTGCAAGGTCATATGGATGAAGTGCATTGAAATAATAAGATTTTCCTCTGGTATGTTTTTTAGATATATCCCAATTGACATGCAGACATCCCCTACAGACTGTGGGTAATGGTACTATACACTTATACTTGTAGATGAAGAAATCGGTGGTAAACTTGGCATGGAGAAGTTTGTGGTGCACGAGGAGTTCAACAAACTTAACATTGGATTTGCATTTGATGAAGGTAATGGTTGAAGGTGTGTGAGAAAGAAAACTACCAACACAGATCATGATTAAGGCAGGTCAACAGTGTTCAGCACATACAGCTCAAGGGATCTAGCCATGCCTGACAAAAACTTTCTCACTATCACAAGTTTCATCACTTGCCAGGCAATGTCTGCCATATGTAAACTTTCCATTCAAAAGACTTCATTTCAATAACCCAAAGGCCCAAGGTGCTGATATTGGGCCTGTAGCATGATGGGATGAAGAGCTACCAAGGTAGTAAATATGAATAACCGTGACCCATTTTCAAGGTCACATGGATCAAATGTGTCAAAATCTTTAAGTGACTTCTTCTCAATAACCAAAAGGCCTAGGGTGTTGAGATTGGACCCATATCATGCTGGGATAAGGGTTACCAATTTTGTTCATGTGAATGACATTTCCTCTGTTTAAAGGTCACAGGGGTCAAATGTGTTAAAACCTTCAAACAACTTATTCTCAATAACAAAAAGGTCCAGACTGTATATATTGGTTCTTTAATATAAGTGGATAACAGACTACCATTTTGTTCAATTAATTGACCTTGACCTATATTCAGAATCTCTTGGGTTAAGTGAGTTGAGATATTAAAATTTCATTTTCAACAAGGAATGTGTTCGGAGTAATGGCATTTGTGTAGTAGCATGTATAAAGAATATGATATCAAGTTTACAGAAATGTTTTCATGAACCAACAATGTCCTATTTGGAAGCTGTTGAGTAGTTGAGCAGTTTATTTTAGGCCTATTTGGCCTCTTTCATATATAGGTCTCTATAATTTAATGACCGTTAAGGCCTGTGGGTCTCTCGTTAGTGTTTTTAACATTAATTTTTTAATATTGGTACCAGTAATAGCTGAAATTTGTAATTTACAAGCTAGTGTGTACACATTTTATAAGTTAGACTTGTTTTGTAGGCTTAGCCAATCCTACTAGTGCCTTTACAGTTTTCTATGGAGAGAGAGCTCCTTGGTGTAAGTATATTTATACATTTTTACATCTCACATTGTTTCTTCTAATTTGTCTGATAGCAGTAATTTCTCATTAGGTCATTAGGTCATGGAATTCAATAGTAATAAATCCTGAAAAGGTCTGTAATTTTGTAAAAGATTACATATTTTTCCAGGGATCAGGGTGAAATGTTCTGGCAACCCAGGTCATGGGTCAAGGTTTATACAAGGCACTGCAGCTGAGAAATTTGTAAGTAAACAGGTTTTTGAAAACAGTATAACAGCTTGTTCCATGTAAGTTCTTGATTTTAAACAATTACAAAAATACTATTTACCTCATCAGCAATCATTGTCTGAGGGTTCTTTTTTTTCTTCTTCTTCAGAGACGAATCATAAACAGCTTCTTGGATTTCCGGGCCCAGGAAGAGAAAAAGTAAGAACATTTTTTGTGGCATTTTTATTTCTGATGATTATAACTATGAGGCATGAAGTCATGATATTAGCCAGTAGCAAGCTTAGATGAAAAGCTATCAAGCTTTCTCTGATAAATGACCTCAACGCACTTTCATATCCTCAGCTGTCCAGTGTACTAAGATCTCTAAATGAACAATTAAGGGGTGCATTATATTAATGTTTTGATCTAACACCATGAGGTTAAGTTTTGATAACCTCACCATTTTATTATGGACCCCTCCCATTTTATCATTTTCTGCAGGCATTTCCTAGTTATATTAATGATCAAGTTTGTGTTGTTGTTTGCTTGTATCCAGATTGAATGGAAATGCCTGTCTCAAGCTGGGAGATGTAACGACAGTAAACCTCACCAATATCCAGGTCAGTCTAGATAACAACAGTAAACCTCACCAATGTCCTGATCAGTCTAGATAACAACAGTAAACCTCACCAATGTCCTGATCATTCTAGATAACAACAGTAAACCTCATCCATTTCCTGATCATTCTAGATAACAACAGTTAACCTTACCAATGTCCTGATCATTCTAGATAACAACAGTAAACCTCATCAGTGTCCTGATCAGTCTAGATAACAACAGTAAACCTCACCAATGTCCTGATCAGTCTAGATAACAACAGTTAACCTCACCAATGTCCTGATCATTCTAGATAACAACAGTAATCCTCATCAGTGTCCTGATCAGTCTAGATAACAACAGTTAACCTAATCAATGTCCTGATCATTCTAGATAACAACAGTAAACCTCACCAATGTCCTGATCATTCTAGATAACAACAGTAAACCTCACCAATGTCCTGATCATTCTAGATAACAACAGTAAACCTCACCAATGTCCTGATCAGTCTAGATAACAACAGTTAACCTCACCAATGTCCTGATCATTCTAGATAACAACAGTAAACCTCACCAGTGTCCTAACCAGTCTAGATAACCACAGTAAACCTCACCAATGTCCTAACCAGTCTAGATAACAACAGTTAACCTCTCCAATGTCCTGATCATTCTAGATAACAACAGTTAACCTCACCAATGTCCTAACCAGTCTAGATAACAACAGTAAACCTCATCAATGCCCTGATCAGTCTAGATAACAACAGTAAACCTCACCAATGTCCTGATCATTCTAGATAACAACAGTAAACCTCATCAATGTCCTGATCAGTCTAGATAACAACAGTAAACCTCACCAATGTCCTAGATAACAACAGTAAACCTCATCAATGTCCTGATCAGTCTAGATAACAACAGTTAACCTCATCAATGTCCTGATCAGTCTAGATAACAACAGTAAACCTCACCAATGTCCTGATCAGTCTAGATAACAACAGTAAACCTCATCAATGTCCTGATCAGTCTAGATAACAACAGTAATCCTCACCAATGTCCTAACCAGTCTAGATAACAACAGTAAACCTCATCAATGTCCTGATCAGTCTAGATAACAACAGTAATCCTCACCAATGTCCTAACCAGTCTAGATAACAACAGTAAACCTCACCAATGTCCTAGATAACAACAGTAAACCTCATCAATGTCCTGATCAGTCTAGATAACAACAGTTAACCTCATCAATGTCCTGATCAGTCTAGATAACAACAGTAAACCTCATCAGTGTCCTGATCAGTCTAGATAACAACAGTAAACCTCACCAGTGTCCTAACCAGTCTAGATAACAACAGTAAACCTCACCAGTGTCCTAACCAGTCTAGATAACAACAGTAAACCTCACCAGTGTCCTAACCAGTCTAGATAACAACAGTGAACCTCACCAATGTCCTGATCAGTCTAGATAACAACAGTAATCCTCACCAATGTCCTAACCAGTCTAGATAACAACAGTAAACCTCATCAATGTCCTGATCAGTCTAGATAACAACAGTAATCCTCACCAATGTCCTAACCAGTCTAGATAACAACAGTAAACCTCACCAATGTCCTAGATAACAACAGTAAACCTCACCAATGTCCTGATCATTCTAGATAACAACAGTAAACCTCATCAATGTCCTGATCATTCTGGATAACAACAGTAAACCTCACCAATGTCCTGATCAGTCTAGATAACAACAGTAAACCTCACCAATGTCCTGATCAGTCTAGATAACAACAGTAAACCTCATCAATGTCCTGATCAGTCTAGATAACAACAGTAATCCTCACCAATGTCCTAACCAGTCTAGATAACAACAGTAAACCTCATCAATGTCCTGATCAGTCTAGATAACAACAGTAATCCTCACCAATGTCCTAACCAGTCTAGATAACAACAGTAAACCTCATCAGTGTCCTGATCAGTCTAGATAACAACAGTAAACCTCACCAATGTCCTAACCAGTCTAGATAACAACAGTAAACCTCACCAGTGTCCTAACCAGTCTAGATAACAACAGTAAACCTCACCAATGTCATAGATAACAACAGTAAACCTCACCAATGTCCTGATCAGTCTAGATAACAACAGTAAACCTCACCAATGTCCTAACCAGTCTAGATAACAACAGTAAACCTCACCAATGTCCTGATCAGTCTAGATAACAACAGTAAACCTCACCAATGTCCTGATCAGTCTAGATAACAACAGTAAACCTCACCAATGTCCTAACCAGTCTAGATAACAACAGTAAACCTCGCCAATGTCCTGATCAGTCTAGATAACAACAGTAAACCTCACCAGTGTCCTAACCAGTCTAGATAACAACAGTAAACCTCACCAATGTCCTGATCAGTCTAGATAACAACAGTAAACCTCACCAATGTCCTGATCAGTCTAGATAACAACAGTAAACCTCACCAGTGTCCTGATCAGTCTAGATAACATTATTTTGGGGTTCTTTTATCATGATTTCTTTTATTTACCAAATTGTTTATAAATGTTTTTAGACATTAATTGAAATAGCTGGTATACATTATAGAGTATTTCTTTATCTAATATGAAGATTTTTCTGTTAGAAACATCTCTTTCTTATTTTAATTATTTTGTTGATAATTTCAGGGTGGAGTACAGTTCAATGTTGTTCCTATGGACATGTATGCAGGTAATACAGGGATTTTCATTTGATACCATTTGCTGTTATTTTGTCCTATGTAGTGAATACTTTATTTTCTATGTCAATACAGTTGTCTGTTTAATATTTATTGTCTTACATGATGCTGTTGGTAGATATACTCCTTACTTCTTGGGGGAAGGGTGTAGGATATATAGTTAACACTTTGTTCATGCATCTATTCATCACCACATGTGTCTGTCCATTGGTGCAGAGTTTGTGTACAAGATATCTCATGAACCCATGGACAGATTTAGTTCTTATTCACACCATAGTAACGTTCAATCAAGTTCTACTCAATTAGATTATGATGGTCATCAGTAAGGATTGAAGGTGAAAGGTCAGTCTTGGTCACTTTGATATAAAAAGCTTGTAGTACAAGATATCTCATGAACCCATGGACAGAATAAGTTCAGAATGAAAATCAGGGAGTGTTACATCTTCATCATCTTCATCATCTTCATGAAACTTCAATTATCTACTGAATAGTCAGTGTCACATATGTCTACTAAATAGTCAGTCACATATGTCTACTGGATAGTCAGTGTCACATATGTCTACTGGATAGTCAGTGTCACATATGTCTACTGGATAGTCAGTGTCACATATCTGAATACAATTATCTACTGAATAGTCAGTGTCACATATGTCTACTGAATAGTCAGTGTCACATGTGTGAATACAATTATCTACTGAATAGTCAGTGTCACATATGTGAATACAATTATCTACTGAATAGTCAGTGTCACATATGTGAATACAATTATCTACTGAATAGTCAGTGTCACATATGTCTACTGAATAGTCAGTCACATATGTGAATACAATTGTCTACTGAATAGTCAATGTCACATATGTGAATACAATTATCTACTGAATAGTCAGTGTCACATATGTGAATACAATTATCTACTGAATAGTCAGTGTCACATATGTGAATACAATTGTCTACTGAATAGTCAATGTCACATATGTGAATACAATTATCTACTGAATACAATTATCTACTGAATAGTCAGTGTCACATATGTGAATACAATTGTCTACTGAATAGTCAATGTCACATATGTGAATACAATTATCTACTGAATAGTCAGTGTCACATATGTGAATACAATTATCTACTGAATAGTCAGTGTCACATATGTGAATACAATTATCTACTGAATAGTCAGTGTCACATATGTGAATACAATTATCTACTGAATAGTCAGTGTCACATATGTGAATACAATTATCTACTGAATAGTCAGTGTCACATATGTGAATACAATTATCTACTGAATAGTCAGTGTCACATATGTGAATACAATTATCTACTGAATAGTCAGTGTCACATATGTGAATACAATTATCTACTGAATAGTCAGTGTCACATATGTGAATACAATTGTCTACTGAATAGTCAGTGTCACATATGTGAATACAATTGTCTACTGAATAGTCAGTGTCACATATGTGAATACAATTATCTACTGAATAGTCAGTGTCACATATGTGAATACAATTATCTACTGAATAGTCAGTGTCACATATGTGAATACAATTATCTACTGAATAGTCAGTGTCACATATGTGAATACAATTATCTACTGGATAGTCAGTGTCACATATGTCTACTGAATAGTCAGTGTCACATATGTGAATACAATTGTCTTCTGAATAGTCAGTGTCACATATGTGAATACAATTATCTACTGAATAGTCAGTGTCACATATGTGAATACAATTATCTACTGAATAGTCAGTGTCACATATGTGAATACAATTATCTACTGAATAGTCAGTGTCACATATGTGAATACAATTATCTACTGAATAGTCAGTGTCACATATGTGAATACAATTATCTACTGAATAGTCAGTGTCACATATGTGAATACAATTATCTACTGAATAGTCAGTGTCACATATGTGAATACAATTATCTACTGAATAGTCAGTGTCACATATGTCTACTGAATAGTCAGTCACATATGTGAATACAATTGTCTACTGAATAGTCAATGTCACATATGTGAATACAATTATCTACTGAATAGTCAGTGTCACATATGTGAATACAATTATCTACTGAATAGTCAGTGTCACATATGTGAATACAATTATCTACTGGATAGTCAGTGTCACATATGTGAAAACAAATTGTCTATTGTACTCTTCAATTGCATAATAAGATGGTATTTATGGATTATAGTGTGTCAGTGGTATGCTTATTAAAATGGTTCTAAATTGGATATAAAGTTTTATCAGCTTGATTAAAAAAAAATTCCGAACTAGATCTTCTGTTTCATTCACAGGTTTTGATATCAGAATTGCCCCGACTGTGGACCTTCAAGAATTTGAAAATAAGGTCAAGAATTGGTGTACACAAGCAGGGGATGATGTTACGTATGAGTTCCACCAGGTAATCATAAACCAAACATGCAGACTAGATAATGAGTCAAATGACACTCAGACTATGTAATCAGTCACCTGACACTCAGACCAAGGTAATCAGTCACCTGACACTAAGACCAAGGTAATCAGTCACCTGACACTCAGACCAAGGTAATCAGTGACCTGACACTCAGACAAGGTAATCAGTCACCTGACACTCAGACTAGGTAATCACCCATCTGACACTCAGACTAGGTAATCAGTCACCTGACAATCAGACTAGGTAATCAGTCACCTAACACTAAGACTAGGTAATCAGTCACCTGACACTCAGTCTAGGTAATCACTCACCTCACATTCAGATTATGTAATCAGTGATCTGTCACTTAGACCAAGGTAATCAGTCACCTGACACTCAGACTAGGTAATCAGTCACCTGACACTCAGACTAGGTAATCAGTCACCTGACACTCACACTAGGTAATCAGTCACCTGACACTCAGACCAGGTAATCACTCACCTCACACTCAGATTATGTAATCAGTGATCTGTCACTTAGACCAAGGTAATCAGTCACCTGACACTCAGACCAAGGTAATCAGTCACGTGACACTCAGACCAAGGTAATCAGTCATCTGACACTCAGACCAAGGTAATCAGTCATCTGACACTTAGATCTGCTCAGCAGTAACTAAACATGTCCAGTCTTTCATACTGCTATCTCAACAGTTCCTGAAAGTCATGCTCCCTGGAAATTATGTCAAGTCATTCTTACACCATCACAAGGCTCCCTGGAAATTATGTCCAGTTTTTCATACAGGTTTCACAAAACTTCTGGAAATTATGTCAAGCTATCATATTGCTATCAAAATACTTTTTGTCTATCCTTTCATACCACCATCGCAGAATTCTGTGAATTATATTGTATTTACAGTATTAATAATTATTAATGCCAGATTTTATATTCATATAGATTGTCATAAAATTTCCATGGGTACCGATTATCACAGATACATATTTGTAGAGTTGGTAGATAACCTATAACTCATATCATTGATATTACAACTGTCATACCTATTACAAATAACTTATGCGTGATTAGAAAAAACTATGCAACCCTGTTACAGAAAATTGCCGAAAACATGCAAAGTTAGAAATCAGTGTTGTTTAAATGAATTTCCACATTTTTCAACACATAATGTACACCTCTAAATACTGAAAAGAAGTTGGCCATAAGTGCTTGTATTTGGTGTTTAACACGGTCAGCTTGAATCTTTAATATTTGATAAACACATACAAGAAGAGGGGACGCAGAAGGCAACATTGTGATGGTTGCGTTACAAACGTTGGATGTATGTACATGTATACCAAATAAAAGATAAGCAGTAATTCGTTCTTTACAATACCAAATATCTTACATAACATGTGTGTTAGCAGTCTACATCACTATTCATCAATACAAATTACTGTCAATGTTTATAGATAGGACTGCCTTGTGTTGAAATTTATCATGGGCAATAGTCGAATTAATTTACATATAAATGGCTTTTCCAAACAACTGGAGTCTAGCTGGACAGTTTGAATGGACTATGAACACTCCAAAGGCATCAAAGCATAAAATATTCATTCAATTTCCATAAATAAGTTTTTATTGTGATGTCACTCTAAATGTTTCAGAAGATAATCTAATTAAAGTGTTTTCTATCCATTTTTTCTCCAGAAATGCACGATACAAGATACCACATCAATAAATGAAACAGACCCTTGGTGGAAAACCTTCAGCACAGTCTGTGAGAACATGTATGTATCACGAATTCTATACTGTATTAGGATACATTCCTACTTAGGACAAGTATTATAATCATAATATTTCTGTGAGGATTTCAGTGAAATTGTTTTAAGGAAAAAAAGAAATGATGTGGTCCAAGATTTCACAGAAAAAGATAGTCGAAGGAGAAAGTAAAAGACAGGAAAATCTTAAGCATTGGTTTAGATGTGAACAAGATGTAATAAAAATAAAAATATTGTTGACATTTGATTGCTTTTCATTTCAATACATTTCCCAGTCTTTTATTTATTATTTTTTGAGCAGTTACAGGTTGCTACAGTTACGACATAAATAATACCATTTGTTCTTTATATAATATGTCAGTTTTAACTAACTTTATTGGCGACTTTAAAATTTCAGTTTTTGTCTATTTTAATGATGGTTTTTAACTATCAGATTTAATAAGCATTTCAGGATGGATTTGAAAGTGATTAAGAAATGTTTTCTGTGCAGGGGTATGACGCTTGAACCAGAGATATTCCCAGCAGCTACAGACAGCCGTTTTATCAGAGAGGTAGATTTGGAATTTAAGATGATTTGTCTGTTGTCTCCTGCAATATTTATTGAATGTGTATATAGATATTGTGATGTTTGTAAGATTACAGAACTGTATGCCTTGACACAGGCAAATCAAACACGCATGCTCATTGGAGATTTACTGTGCTGTATATCTCAACACAGGCAACCAAACACACATGCTCATTGGAGATTTACTGTGCTGTATATCTCAACACAGGCAACCAAACACACATGCTCATTGGAGATTTACTGTGCTGTTTATCTCAACACAGGCAACCAAACACAAATGCTCATTGGAGATTTACTGTGCTGTTTATCTCAACACAGGCAAATAAAACACACATGCTCATTGGAGATTTACTGTGCTGTATATCTTAACACAGGCAAATCAAACACACATGCTCATTGGAGATTTACTGTGTTGTATACCTCAACACAGGCAAATCAAACACACATGCTTATTGGAAATTTACTGTGCTGTATATCTCAGCATAGGTAAATCAAACACACATGCTCATTGGAGATTTACTGTGCTTTATATCTCAACACAGGCAAATCAAACACACATGCTTATTGGAGATTTACTGTGCTTTATATCTCAACACAGGCAAATCAAACACACATGCTTATTGGAGATTTACTGTGCTTTATATCTCAACATAGGTAAATCAAACACACATGCTCATTGGAGATTTACTGTGTTGTATATCTCGACTCAAACATTTCACACGCATATGTTTAAAACAGAGTTACTTCCCATGGAACAGTGAGTCACCATAGCTTTCATAACTCTGGAAGTTTGGAATTTTTGTCTTGCCTGCAATAAAAGTCTCTGAAGAAGTATATGTCCAACTTTAACCAAACTTAGTTCATGTATTTAGTTGTTTGATAGATCACATAGATCATTTGTAAAATATCTTCCAGTTTTTGCAGCCTGGCAAGTTTGAAAATACAGGATTCCAAGAAGCTGAACTTTGAAATTTTGCATTTAGCTTGGTTTTTCATGAAGTACAAGTTCTATTGCAACAAAACTGGATGCAGTTACATTGTACATTTTAGTACTGAGGTTTTAACCAACAAAAAAAAATGCATGAATTCTGTTTTATTTATTTATTATTTTTTTTTTTTTGAGAAAAACTTTTGAATAATGACTACAAAGTCTTTATGTCTACTTTTCATATTTCATATCAGATTTAGTTTATCATCATATTGAAACAGTCAGTCAAGTTTTTCCTCTGTTTCTTGGGAAGGGCGATATATATAATTGGGTAAAAAAATCTTCCATTGAGCGAATTTCAAGAATTGAAAAACTTACAAAATGTTCACTTCTTGTTTTACAGTTCATCAATATTTAAACATGACAACAAGATATTTGTGGTGTTTATATATCATTAATTGCAATTAACTCTGAAATTTGGTAGATTGGGAGATGGAGATAAAATATTAGTGTATTTTGAATTTTGCATATTAACAAAGCTTCCTGGGACAGGAGACATATAATTACTTATAATTCTTGTTATCTATTGTATACATTTTCATATGTTGACAGATTGGAATCCCAGCGTTAGGATTTTCTCCAATGAACAACACGCCCATTCTACTCCATGATCACAATGAGTTCCTGAATGAAGACATTTTCCTGAAGGGCATTGATATTTATGCTGCAATTATCCCTGCAATTGCAAATAGGTCTGCTTGAAGAAAAACGTCAAACACAAACTTTACAGGGCAATAAATGGAAATAAAATGATCATTTGATACCTGGCTACTATAATTGACATTTTTATAGCATTTCTTAGAAATTCACTTTATTACAAGTGCCTTCAACAACCTAATGAACTTTGAGTAAAAGATGAAACTGTGTTATTTGAAAATTGACTTTGATTGGGGTAAGTTAGTAGAAACAAGAAGTAGAAATCATTGTTCCAATCATATCTGTGATCCCTGTCATGTACTGCATACATCTGTAAGTTTCTGTTCTTATACGAGACGGTCAGGTGACCCTGTAACAAGTAAACATAGTACAGTTATTTAAAAAAAAAACATTAGATATACAGGATAACTTATCCTTATCAAAGGAGAGGAAAAACTAAATTGAAAGAAGATTCTGTAGCTATTACGTAGATTAGGCCAATATATTGAAGTGATTTTTGAAATCAATATGTTAATTTATGTGTCTTGTATTTAACACTTCTGTTTTTGTCTGGATTTTTTGAGAATTTTAAAATTTCAATTACATTTATATGGGTAATTGGAAAAGTAAGTTTGTTTTGAGAAAAAGGAGTTGTTGTTTCTTAATTTACACAATGAAGAATTTATATTGCACATATCAAGATAATACATATTTATGGTCCTTTAAGTGATGAATAAGGACTCATTCCATTGGCCATCAAAAGTGCAATAGATACACTTTTTTTTTTTTTTTTTTTTTGCAATTACCATAAAAGAGGGAAAAATAGTCCACACATAAGAGCAGGATACAGATTCCTGACCCCAATTGAATAGACTGAAATCTGACTGAATTCTATTTATAGAATATTGATGTTGATGGCAGCCAGACATTATATATAGGTATTTGAACATACTAATTGGTCCTGCATAACAGCTCCAGGTGTGAATATCAATTCAGTGCTTTATTATTGCTACATGTATATTTTGATAATGTGTATATCAGTGATGGGCTATAAATCAAAAACCGATCATAGAAATGAAACAAAGAAATTAATATCTTAATTGAAAAGATGAATATAATAGTCAGATTAAGTAACGACATAAGTTAACCACTTGTTCTCGCTGAGATGCTTAGATCAGTTATATTTCTACATGTAAAATTGTTTATGTTGAGGCACCCAGTAATTTAGTACAAGCAACCCAGAGAGGCTTTCATTGGTGGTTTTCAATAAGGAAATATAATTACATGGACTTGAAGCTATTTGTCTGCTAACACATCAGCATCACACCAACTACAGTCAATAACAGATCGTGTTCAATGGTATGTTTTAAGATCTGATCTAGAATGCTTTTACCCAGACTTCCATTACAAGCATATTTTTATGCTTCTTCACACATTTTGCATCAAACAGCTATGAGAGTTATTCCCCTTGAAAAAAATGTGATTTTCATGCTTGGAATTAAAATTTTCCTCATCATTGCATGTGAACTCACAACTAGGTGTTACACTTTTTTTTAAATTGATTCCAATTCAATAATCACTTGGAGAGTTAAGAAACCGTTAAAAAACAGTTTTGGATTTTCTGATGTACCTTCTTTTAAGAAGAACTGGTAAATGTACTTTTTATGCTGAACATGTTATATGTCAAAGCTTAAGTTTGAGTATTTCAGTTTATTATCATGAAAGTGCCAACAGAATTTTTGTACACTATAGCTTTATTTGTCTACATTTCATGTCCTTGAGAATTTGTACCTCAGATATAGTTTACAATAGAGTGATGTTATATTTGAGAAACAATATTGATTATCTTTGGTAATCAACCTTATTGGCCTTCATCTAACCAGCAGATTACAATATCTTTGTATGGAATGATACTTTGATATTTTCAAAGCAAGGACTACTATGATTTACCTTCCCTTGATGTTTATAGTCAAGATATACATCTTAAAGCATGCCTTGCATTTACTTTGATGAAATAGACCTACTTCTCTATTATTTTGTGCCACAGACTTCAAAGTTCATTATTTAAATCCCATCAAGCATTCATTATCAATATAGATATTTACTAGTGTTCAATTTACCAGGTGTGTGGTTTTAGAATTTCATATTGATATGTACAACAAAACTAAACATTAAATTTGCTTATTTTTAGGTCACCTGAGACAAACTTTCAGGATGTTCTGTTGCGATCCCCTTTTGTTCGGCAACTTTTAACATTTTCAACTTCTTGAAATCTCTTGAACCGATTTCATTGAAATTTTACAAAAGCCTTTAGTGGCTGTTGATGCACCAAAATTGCAATGTATATGGTCCCTGATCCCCAGGGACCTGACGGCTGGGGCCAAAATTGGTCAGATTGATTGAAATGTCAAAAATCTTCTTCTCAAATCCCAGGTAAGGTAGAATTTTCATGGATGGGAAGGCCTTCAGATGCTTCACCAACACTAAATTTCATGACCCCAAGGTCTTACATTTCACCCAGGGTAGGGGGTAAAGATTACTATAGTTTATATAGGAAAATATCATTTTTGAACATTATTTGTTTATTTTCTATTGGAAATAATTCAAACCAGATTAGAATTATTGATTTAAGTATTATGAGATGCACATATTGACCTCTGCTTATCATCCTCAGGAGCTGTTGGGTGAGGCCAAAAATGGGTCAAATTGACTGAAATTTCAAAAATCTTCTTCTCAATACCCAGATAATGTAGAACCAAATACTCTTCATGGATGGAAGTGTATTATGGCATTCTATAAAAATCACAAATTTCATGACCTGAGGGTCTCACATTTCCCTCAGGTGAGGGGGCAAAATTTACTATAGTTTATATAGGAAAATTACATTTTTGAGCATAAAATGTTTATTTTCTTTCAGGAATAGTTCAATCTTGGTTGGAATGTTTTTATTATTATTATAAACT